>NC_135359.1:13229166-13912083 GCF_051622035.1 Arctopsyche grandis
TTATTTTTTTTCAATTCAGCGAAATGTTCACACATTATAATAAAACGTATTTCACCAGCATTAGATTGTTGAGAGCTTCCTTATGTATGTATATTTACGTATATACTTTTATCTTAACCACATAAATGCTGAAAAACGAAAGAATTTTTAGACGTAAAACATGACATTGTAACATTTTAGATTTTTTTATTTTAAATAAAGTTCGTAAGTTTTTTGTAATTAAAATAAAGCTTTATACCAAAGGAAGTTCTCAACAACTTTTATTTTCAAAATAATGACGGAAACATGAAAAATATGACGGTTTTCCAAAAAACTACTTCTACCATACAAATGGCGCTCGTGAACGTGGCGCGTTTTGTAGGGGAAACAGCAACTTTGAATTCTCAGTAATCAATCAGAATTAATCATAATTGATCCAATTAAACTGCAATAACTGCCTCTTAAGCGTTTATTTATTTTTGGGGACAAAAAAATGCGCATTTGTCGTAAGCATTTCATAAAATTTGTGTGAATTAAATAATAATACTAATATCATTTAAAAATATAAAATTAAAAGTATAATTAAAAACAATTTCTAATATATTAAAAGAACAGCAAAAAATTAGTTTATAAAAACAAAAGAATACATAAAAAAGCCTTTTTTTCCTTTAAAGTAATATTTGTACACTTAAAAAAATTAAATACACAACAAGACTTAAAAGCACTAATAAATAAATAAAAAATAATATTTAAAATATCATTTGACAAATTACAAATCCATCGTTTTAATTAGGTCAACATTTTAATATCAAATTCGGGCATTTGATACGTTACTTTCACAATTGAAAAATATAAAGCAACCATTAATGAATGAAATGTGCATTAATGCTGAGCATTAAAAGATCTCGCATATAGGATCAGCATTGTCTCAACCTGCAACCGTCTAAGTTGGTGTTTAATCTGAAATACTCACGAGTTTAAAATTTGTGAATTGTTGTGGTTGAAATCATACTACAAATAAAATATTGCTCAATATTTTTTATTTAACAGAAATATATTGATTTAATACGCAATTCTTTTATTATAATGCGCAAATAATTATTTCTAAAAAGCAAAGTTATTAAATGCAAAGTTAAATCGTACCCTGTATTTTTTAACAGAAAATACATTAAAACGATTCTAAAAATACATTCATATATGTATGTATGTATGTATGTATGTAGATATGAAAAAACCAATTTAAATTATTTATAATTGTTTCGTTAAAAATGTTGTAGAGATAAATCAATAGATTGGAAGCACAGAATATTGCTTAAAATCGATGAAATTTATATTCAACTTTTACTTGATACCACGCAAGTTTTCTACTAGTTCCATCATGGGAAATCTAAAATTCGCATTTTTCGCTCCAGCCCCACCGATATGAACATACATATATACATTTAATACACACACACAACCAGAATCCATTAAGTTTCGCACCTTCGAATATAATCATCCTCGTACTAATGTTAAACTGCTTTCCATATAAAGCCAAATTTAATTATTTCATTTAAAATCAACTCACGTGTGCTACCATTGCGAAGCCATCGCGTGGGTTTTACTTTGAGAAACGCTGTTTCAGGATCAGCAGATGGAGAGATAAGAAGGGCAGGGAGGTGCGTCCAGGAGAGGAGTAAGGAAAAAAAAACACTTCATTTATCAGATCTTCTCGGTTTCTCTCCCCTTTCGAGCGTTCGCTAGGAACTTTTGTCAGCCAGAAAAATGTATCCAATTAGGCCGGTTGATGGTGGTTTCGCAGCAGACCATTACTTTCGAGGCACTAACCAAATTACCCCCATCAGGGTCGACTGGGAGGGGCGGCGGGCCCAGCAGGCCGGATTATTAAAAATATATTGCGTGTTCTTCTTGACGGCTTTCGTGGGGTGAAGGCTTAGCGTAATGGGAAATGTACCAGCTTAGCGTTAACGTTTTCAGGCTTTCAGGCTCGCTGTTCCGAGTTCAACATTTTCTTGTACAAGTGACGGCACTTGAGACCAACTAGCTGACACCCTGGCTCTAACAGGTCCCCCGTCACATGTAACATGATTTATGATAAACAATATGAGCGCGAATTGAAAAACGACGACTTGTTAAAATTGTATGACGATCACAATTTATTTATCGCACGAGGATGATAAATATACCGAAAGAACATTAGTGTTTCTGGGTTTTGCGTTGTCACAATTATTAATTACACAGCACACGCGAAAACGCACATTACCTAAATTATTCAAAACGTATAATATGTGTGTCTAACTATAATTTTATATTATACGACTATATACCGCGAAGGCTTTTTCACGCATTTTAATCACGCGAAATCGTTATTTTTGTAATTGAATACGTGTAAATAAATTCAAATTTTTCTTATTTGAATTTTTTCAATAATGGAATTAATTTTCGTGTTAAGTTCAAGTGCTCCTCAAAAGCCAACACGAACTCATAAATTCATCAATGTTTTAATTTACTTTATTACACACATCTCTTTTTTGACTATCGCCATATTGAAACCAGTGGGAAAATGCTATTAGTCAAATAGTGGATACACATACATATGTA
This sequence comes from Arctopsyche grandis, assembly GCF_051622035.1. Taxonomy (NCBI): domain Eukaryota; kingdom Metazoa; phylum Arthropoda; class Insecta; order Trichoptera; family Hydropsychidae; genus Arctopsyche; species Arctopsyche grandis. Next base: position 13,231,747 of record NC_135359.1, read on the forward strand.
TGTACATATATGATATGTATAGTCTTTCACTGGCGTTTTAGGGAATTCGTATTCCGAATACTTTACATTTACTTCTGTTACCTTTATTAATGTTGTGCCTTCCTCTTCGATATATTCTTCAGTGTATAATAAGAAGCCAAATTCGATTTGACCAACTTTTTCAGTTTGTCCAAATATAGCTTTATAAATATATGTATATAAACCGTTTGATTCCTGAATGGAATTCCCTGTTTTTCATAAATTTGACAATCCTAAGTGCTTTCTTCCTATTGGTGATGTTATGCATCCAAGTTAACAGCATGTTTTCAATGTCTTTATTTGTGTGATACGATTTCAACAACTGAGTTGGCGAAAGTATATTTCTACTAGTGAAAGTATGATTTTACAAGAAAATACAGAGTGACTGAGAATCTTATCTGTTTCTATCGAACAGCTTTACTTACATAATTGTGTTTGAAATAATCTCAACTACCACATAAATGTGGAAATTTTAAAATAAAGATACAACATCAATTTGAATTATAAAAAACCTAGCGATTCAAATAATAAATTTCGATCGAAAGTCATTAAGATTATATTCTTATTCAAATACCTTACTGAGTAAGTTCATATTTACTTATTCTTCCTTCGCTTTAGACTTAATTAAATTTTAAAGTACACGACTAGATATTTAACTTGTAATTTCTTCTAACGAGAAGAACTCATTATGATACTAACTTTCAAAACACATAAATCCAGAATTCCTTTTTTACAGGAGAGCATTTCATTCAGCTCAGTATTGTAATAATAATTTTATCGCACTTTTTTGGCCATGTTTTCAGAGTTATTGTTTAAAAATGAAACACACCAAATACAATTTGTAATAGTTACAAATAGGATTTGAAATATATGTAGTGAATGTAAAACGAATTTACGAAACTTGCAAGTTATAGCAACGGTATATACTATTATAAGTATGTACATATGATAGAGGTATTATGTGTAATATACGAGTAGGTACTTCTGAACATTTAAGTATACATACATTTCAAAATAAACAGTCATATTTTGACTGATTGTTTTTATTAATTAAGAAAATTTTCAGCAAATTTTGAATGTGTCGTAAAATGTAGATTAACATTTACTTACACCTACATACTCAATTATCCTCCATCTCACGCTTTGAATTTTCGAATCTCATATCCGGAACACTAAAGCTCATTTTCGTCATCGCATAATGGAAAATTACGGAAGTTTTCCCCGACAACGCGTGAAGTCTCAAATGTTAATAATAAGTTTTTAACGTTGTTAGCGGGCAATGTACGCACACCGTGCGAATTAACAAACTCCAGGTTACACGGTGTGAACGGATAATCCGAACACTATTTTCACCTACCCTCCGATAATTTAATTTTACGTAGAGTGGGCGAAACACCCTGCCAACCCAACCGGGAAAATACATCGGGCATACCTCCCCGGAGGGGTTGAGAAACGCCTCTTCAAGGGCGATTGCGTTTTATTAGACGTCCCGCACTTTAACGATCAGACAAAATTATACTTCACCCATGTGCTTGAAAAAAATTTGCACACTTACCTTGATGCTGCCGGGAAAATTTTATCACGGAAAACTCGACAATTTAAAAAACGCAATTTTGCTTCTAATGAATTATTAAATATATGATTTCTTTGCCCTTTGAATTCATAAACCCGCTTTGGAATCAAAAAAACTCACTTAACTTCTACATATGTATATGTATATCCTTACCATACCAATATCCCACACTATGCAAATTTTAAATATTAAATTTTGAAATCTTGAATTACATACACATTTTATTATCGCACAGCTTATCTATTCAATGACCATATTTTATCATTTTGAAAAGTATAAATCAATAATGTATATCATCACAATAATTCATGGCATATCTATGTATATGTATGTATGTATATACAAAAATCAATATTTGCCTGTCTGTCTGTCAGTCTCTTACGTATGCGTTCCTACACCATTCAACCAATTGCGATGAAATTTGCATAAGTTATTGTGTGTATGCCCGCGATGGTTTCTGTAAAAAAAAATCGCCTGAAAACGGGAAAATAGGAATGAGTGGCATTGCAATGCAATCATTTTAAATGTGTTCGCGTCGCCACCTGCGTTGTTAGGGTAAAATAAACAAACAATTAAATAATTTCAAATGTGTTCGCCGCTTGCGTTTTTCCAACAAATTATCATTACTGTAGAGTTCGAGGTATAGGGAGGATTGCAGGAGAGATAAATCAAAGGCGATGTTGAGTCAATCAATGCACGTTTATTACAAAGATAACGTACATCCAGTATACAGCCCGGCCATGCCGGCAGCGGCCGACCCGCGACCACTCCACTACTATCAGCCGGAGTCTAGGGTACCAACTGTTAATACTAACACACATATGTACCAACTGTTCGGCATTACTCTCATTCATTATACATCAATTATAATCATTTATATTAATATCCTACATTACTATAATTTAATTTGATTATTAAGATTAATTTGAAACTGAAATATTCACTTATCGAAACACATCGAGAAACGGGAACGGGAATTGCATGTATTGTGGCAATGCACCGCATGTCGGGTTCGCAAAATAAATTGTTAATAACAAGATAATTTTTTAAACAACATATGTACCTGCCTATACATACATATTTGTAAATTATCAGAATATGCTAAGTATAAAATAAATTTCATAACATAATGCTAAAATTGGCTTCGATTCCAATACGTTTCTTTTACACACTATGTATACAGTGGTTTTATTTAAAATACATTTAAATTATAAAAATTGCATGATCGTTCAATGAATGTTTTAAGAAATTAGTAGCTCTTAAGAATAATTTATGATATAATAAAAAAAATATTTTTTTTGATTACTTTTCGATACTTTGAAATAACTTATTAACATATATAATTACCATCGCATGTGTACATATGTATAATATATGTGATAAATATATTGGTAAATAATTTAGAATTTTCTAAAATATTACATCATAAATATGTACATATATACAAATACTAGGGTTAGTTGATTTTTACTTTATCTATGTACGTAGTAACAATAGATGAAGTTTTGTGATCATGCGAAAATTCGAACTCGAGATTTTGACTGATTCGAACTCAGAATCGATCACTGATCACGTTTTCATGATCTAGAAAAAATGTGTGCGTGTGTGTGTGTGTGTGTGTCTGTGTGTCTGGCTGTGTGTGTGTTCGTGTGTGTGTGTATTTTGGGGATATTTTTAACACCGTTAGTCATATCGAAATGAAACTTAGTATCGGTTAATGAAATTCTTATCGACACGTCGTAATTTTTTTTCAAATTTTTAAGTTGATCGGAAATGGTACCTCCCCTTATAGGTGTCCTCTTTTTTTTTAAGTTTTTGAATTCAATTATCTCCCAAACCACTAACTAAATCAGACTGAATTTTTTTAAATATAATAGAAATAATAATTTTTAAATATTTCTATCTGAACCAGAAGTAGTACTTTTACTGTAGAGAATCGAGGTTTTTTATTTTTTTCTCAGAAACCTTTTGGTTTATTGAACTGAAGTTTCATATCTAAAAGTTTAAGCTTAATACCAAGTTATATATAAAATTTAGTAAGTATCTGTCAACCGGAAGTGGCAGTTTACTCTTGTTCGATTTTTCTTCCATAATTTTTTTCGACCCCTTAAACATGTGTGTTCGTCACAAAAAAATTCAAGTATAATTCTTGTAGCAATGTAATGAAAATAAAAAAATTATTAAATTTTATAAACCGGAAGTGGGATTTTTTTCACTTAGAAAGGTTGAAAATGTTGTGCTCACTACTCTGTCCACACCCCTGAAAGTATTAAGCTGAAAATTTATATTTCTATCCTTTATGTACTAACTGGTACGAGCTGGTAGGGTTTTGGTCAGAATTCGTAAACCGGAAGTAGTATTTTTTTAAAAAACAATATTTCATTATTTTATTTTGACATTTTAAATTGTTTTAAGCTTCTTAATATTTATTGTGTATAATAAAAATAGTGATTTTAAGTAAAAATAAAAAAAAAATTACTTAATTTAATGAACCGGAAGTGGGATTTTTTTCCTTGTAGAAAGGTCAAAAATGTTGTGCCCACTACTCTGTCCACACCCCTTAACGTATTAAGCTGAAAATTTATATTTCTATCCTTTATGTACTAACTTAGAGCTGGTAGGGTTTTGGTCAGAATTTGTAAACCGGAAGTAGTATTTGTTTTTTAAAACAATATTTCATTATTTTATTTTGACCTTTAAAATTATTTTTATTTTCTTGATATTTAATGAGTATAATACTGATAGTGATTTTTAGTAATAAAAAAAATTTGAACAAAATCTGACAACCGGAAGTAGAACTTTTGTTTTGTGCAAGTTTCCATACATTTGCGCTCAATTTGTATCGCTATCATAGTCATCATTTCAATATCGAATTTTGTTTTGTAGCCTTCTTATATTCCTCAAATACATAGATAAAGTCATGGGTTGGTCACACCCGAATTTTTTTTTAATATGTTTATAATAACGATTCAGTCAGCATCCTAATCAGTATTTGTTTATTTTTAGTTAATTATAATTTTATCACAAGTTTATGAGAAATAAAAGAGTTTCGTTTCCATATTGAAGTTTTATATTATATTTTAATAATGCACTTTTGCATCACTTAGTAAATTCGAAAAACACTTTGATCTTGAACTTAACATTGGAATGATGAACTGGAAAACCGGGTTGTAGATTAAGGACTGACTATTAAGATCTTTACACTCATTCTGATCAATTATTATTTAATGTTTAAATGAGCTGATTGAATTGATCTGGATGTACTGATAGACTCTCGAACTATGGGTACGGCTTACATAGTCTTATAAATCGATAAGAACTTCTTATCGACTCTATTTTGATTTTGATTTTTAAATGCTTTTTATTATTACTAAATTATGTTCACAATACATCTTATATCGATTTTAATAGCTAATGATCTACTGATCATTTTTTATTTTACAATTTTTATTTTATTTGGTTAGTAATCATAGTATTATATTATTCTTATGTTAATGTACAGCGTAATAGGAAAAAGAGCTCAAAAACCTATTTACTTGAATTACTTGACTTGAATTGTACCAATGTTTGGCATTAATGTCTTATTGTAAATATTTTATGTTATTTAAGTTTTATAGCTTTGCTATTCCCATACATGACCGTGTGAATATTGTGTTTCCTATCAGAGTTTGGCAAGTGTGTGTGATTTGATTGCTGAAACGGTTTCTTGCCAAATTGGCCACCTACCCTCTATTTGTCACCTTTAAAGTAAATCTATATACATATGTCACTCGTCACTCGACGCTCCGTGAGAACGGACGTTCCGAAGACGTACTCTCTGTGCGAGCGCTCATAATACAGCGATACGCCATACCGTCAAAAAACCCACACCTTTTAACATACAAAACAAACACCCCCCACAAAACGAACACCAAACGAACACATGTTGGCACCATGCGAGGATCCAACCTGAAAAAGCGAATTAAGAAGACACTGATAACTACAACCGAAGCGCCTCAACCAGGCTGCTCTCAGACCGCTCAGATGGAGACCGAGTGGCAGTTTCCAAAACATACGGCAAAGAACGTGAAAGATGTTGCTCCTGAATTTAAAATTCAGGAGAAAAACAAATTTGAAGGGCTCTTGGAAGTTTCCGATGTCCCCAGAAGCGGTGGAAGAATCCCGCCCATCATCATGACAGCTACTGGCACTCACGGCAGCATGATCGAGTCGATCAAGAAGTTTATAAAAGACTTCACAATGACTTACATTGGTCAAAATAATGTCAAGATACAATGTAAAAGTCTTGAAGACTTTAAAAAACTTCGGGATGGATTGACACCAGACCGACAATTCCATACCTTTTCCAGGAAGGAGGAAAAGGAAATAAAAAGTGTCGTTCGTGGCTTGCCGAAATTGCCGGAAGCTGATATTAAAGATGACATCATCAGACAGGGATTCCCTGTAACCAAAGTCATACAGATGAAGACGAAGGAGCCTAGGAGCAACGCCACCGAGCTATACTTGGTGTTCTTCGAGCCATCGGTATCGGCAAAGAAGATTAAAGAAATCCGGTACATCTGTTACACAAAGGTCAGTGTCGTTAAATATACTAGTAAATCACAAAATATTACTCAATGTTTCAGATGCCAAGAATATGGACACGCTGCGAAAAACTGCAATCGGCAGGCCAAGTGCGTCAAATGTGCCGGCACTCACCTCACCGCACAATGCAATAAAGGAATAGTTACCCCTGCTGTCTGCTCAGGCTGTTCAGGATCTCACCCCGCTAACTTCAAAGACTGTCCAAAAAGACAGAGCTATCTGAAAATGCTGGAATCGAGGAAGAATCGAGCATCAATTGTCAAAGCCAACCCTTGGAAACTCCCAGTGGCGCAGCCACAAAATATCCCGGTCGTTAACGATCATAACTTCCCAAAGCTACCGACCATTAAAACTCCTTCACCAAATATCCCAAATATCCCTAAAAAACCCCACCAACCAACCAATCCCAACATTCAACCAACAACAGACCTAACTTCCATGGCGTCTATGACGAAGATGTTGAAGATCCTCCAGGAGATTCGTGCCAAGGCCAGCGGTTGCACCGACAAACTAGAGCTGGCACTCATGCTTGTCGAATATCTCGATGTCTTTGATTAACGGGAGGCGCCTGAACATTCTAGCTTGGAATGCTCGTGGACTTAAGAATAAGATTGACGAACTAGAGTCGGCGATCGGTGAGTACTGTGTTGACATAGTTTTAATCTCCGAGACCTTCTTAAAACCTCATATCCGTATTAACCTACCTAACTTTAACTGCTATCGCGAAGACCGAGAACAGCATGGAGGGGGAGTTGCCATTTTTATAAAATCGTCAATTAAACATTGTCGCGTAATAACTCCGCCACTAAAAAATTTAGAACTAACCGCCATCGAACTAACAATTAACAACACCCATCACATAGTAGCATCCGCTTACAATCCTCCCCAAAAACGATTATTGGCATCCGATCTTAACAAAATATTTAACATTGGTAGTTCGGTAGTGGTAGCTGGTGACTTTAATGCAAAACATCCGTTATGGAGTTGCGTAAACACTGACCTACAAGGCACAACTCTTTATAAATACATTCAACTAACAGATACAATCTTACTTCATCCGGATACATACACACACTATCCCACAAATAACTCACAACCATCCACACTAGATCTTGTCCTCGTCAAGAACTGCCCAAAAATATCGACACCAAATGCCCTTCAAACCCTGTCGTCTGATCATCTCCCGATAATCTTCTCAATCGACGGGAAACCCGAGGAAATCATCAAGCATAGTTGGGATTACGGGAGAGCTAACTGGCGAGAGTTCAAGTCGTACATAAATGACCAAACCATTCTAACTTCTACCACACTCACAAACAAAACCGAAATCGACAGCTCCATAATACACCTAACGGAATCAATAACTCGATCCAAACACCTTCACATACCTAAGACACAATACATTGAACACAAATTAGAGATAACTGACTTTGTTGCAAATCTAATTAAAAGTAAAAATAAACTCCGTAAAATTTGGCAAACATCAAAAAATCCAGCATTGAAAACATTAATTAATAAGCTCACATATCAAATTAAAATTAGAATCAAAGAAATCAAAAATGAAGCTTGGTCTAAAAAATTAGAAAAATTGAGCTCAGTTGATGGCTCTCTATGGAAATTAGCTAAAGCGATTCGCAGGACAAAAAACTCGATTCCTCCATTAGATGATGCAGGAATCTCAGTGACGCGTGATTGCGACAAAGCAGAACTATTATCAAAATCCTTCCAAAAACATCACACACTCACACAACATTACAATCACATACCAACGCATAATAAAGTCAACCGGTCCATTAAAATCATCACAAAAACTCCCACTAACAGTACTAAAAATATAAAATTGGTGCATCCGTGTGAAATCCAAAATATAATACGTAATTTAAAAAATAAAAAGGCACCTGGGCGAGATTCAATAGATAACATCACAATCAAACAACTTCCATTTAAAGCTTTAGTCTCACTATCTAAAATATTCAACGCATGTTTACTCACCGGGTATTTCCCAGAATACTGGAAAACAGCCAACGTAATTCCCATACTTAAGCCCGATAAAAGCTCAAAAAACCCGGCCAATTATCGACCCATTAGCTTACTTTGCACGCTTTCAAAAATTCTGGAAAAAATAATCTACACACGTTTACTTAAAGTCGTAAATAAGAAATTAATAAATGAACAATTTGGATTTCGCACTGGACATTCCACGACCCAACAACTAACAAGACTAACTGAACACGTGACGAAGAACTTTAATATGAAGAGAAGTACCGGAATGGTATGTCTCGACATAGAAAAGGCCTTCGACACGGTTTGGCACGATGGACTCATTCATAAGCTCCTTATTAACAAAATACCAAACTACCTAATTCTCATCATCAAATCGTACTTAACTCGTAGAAAGCTAGTGGTTAGCGTAAATAATGAATTATCGTCTCCAAAAATAATCGCAGCTGGCGTTCCGCAGGGGAGCTTGCTTGGCCCACTCTTGTTCTCCATATATATAAATGACATACCTATTCCAAAAAACTGTCACATAGCCCTATATGCAGATGATACAGCTTGCTTCACAAGTAGCAAAAAACCAGACACTATTCTTAAAAATCTTGAATTTGCAATTAAAACAATGACTGAACACTTCACTAAGTGGAAAATTCAAATTAATCAAACCAAAACAGACGCCATATTCTTTAGTGTTAGAAAACATAAGCCAAGTTCAGATCTGAAAATCCCCTCTGGAGAAAGTCTGAAATGGCAGTCAGTAATAAAATATTTAGGAGTAACGTTTGATAAAAGAATGAGATGGGCACCTCACATTGAGGCAGCGAAATGCAAGGCGATGCGGGGTATATCCTCAATATATCCAATATTTAATCGCCATAGTTCTTTATCAACGCTAAATAAAATAAAATTATATCGCGCGCTCATATTACCATTATTAACCTATGCTTCACCTGTATGGAATAACGCCTCGAATACTAACCTTTCCAAGCTCCAAGTAATACAAAATAAATCCCTTAAATAATTTATAATACACCCATATATACTAACCTGAAAAAACTGCATGCTATATATAATATTCCGTTTGTTACAGACATTACTAACAAACTAACCAGTAGATTCTATGAAAGAATCACTAATAACCATACTAACACACTTGTGAAGAGTCTCGGTGATTACAACAAAATGTCTATACCCTTCAGGTATAAACACAGATTACCTAAACACAATCTGCTTTAGGTCATCGACTTTAGATAGTCTTTAATTAATATTATGTATTAGATGTATTATGAACATTTATAAGGATTGTAAATAGGTTTTTGAGCTCTTTTTCCTATTATGCTTTAGATTAACATTAGAATAATATAATACTGTAATTACTAACCAAATTAAATTAAAATTGTAAAATAGAAAATGATCAATAGATCAGTAGCTATTAAAATAGATATAAGATGTATTGTGAACATAATTTCGTAATAATAAAAAGCATTTAAAAATCAAAATATACATATGTATGTAAATACATATTTGTACAATTTTGGTAATTTTGATTTATTCGATTTATAATACACATGTATTCCTATTTAAATGATGAAATATATCAACGAAATTTAATTAACCCGTACGAAGGTGTGTTTATATTCGGCACTGGGCTAAACAGCAGATCGATTCCAGCTGGCCCGGTGGTGGCTGCGGGATGCCATTGTGACAGAGAGGCGCCACTTCGGTCACCAGTATGTTAATTTGAGACCTCAGAGGACTGTTATGTTAATAGGTATGTAGGTAGATAGGCGGGGAAATGGGAACATCCGCCTAATATGACCGTCCCGCAAGTCGTCCCCGCATAATTTCAACACTAAACGTCAATGTGCCGGATGAGACATTCGACATCTCATTCGATGTAACGGCTTCATTTAAGGGTCTTAAACGTATCTCGACCTTCGAGGGGTTCCGTAAAATCGATGACAACTATGCCGAACTAAGCCTTAACCGGGGTACGTACCTTGCGGCTCAAGACGCAGCTCGACCCTCGGGGGTTGTAATTCAGTTTATTATGGAAGTGTCTACTAGGGTAATTTGCTTCTTAAATTTGTCCATTAAACTCGTTAAGTCATTAGGATCTTAGCCTTACTTGAAACAATTGTCGCTTTTCCTAATTACTTGTTAATAGGGTCCTCAATATGTTTCCCATAGTTTGCACAATCTACCATATGCAATATCAATTATGACACATTCTACAAACATACATATCCCAGATAATTAGATTTAAATTATTTTCAAGCACTATGTATGTATGTATTTATATGTACGACTATATGAGCCGTTATATTTGAAGGTGGCTTAAATCCAATTTTCAGTTACTATTTCTGTTGACATTTACTATTACTGTTTATTTCTGTTTCTGTTAGAAAACACTATTTCTGTTTGACTTAATTCACAAATTACTATCACTTCTTTTAATTCAATATTTCCAGAATCTTGGAAAAGCAAAATAAACATTTTACGAACCACCAGTATTTTATAATATTTTAAACATTATGTTTAATTTTTTGCGAGATATTTCTCGAAATGAATAAAAGTGGACTTATGACACTTTCAATTATAACGGCTCATATATTTAAAGTCTTAATATGAATAGATTTAAACGATCTTAATAAAATCATTGAAATAAAACTACAAAGTTATAAAATACTCTCATACAACCGTGAACAAATATATTGGGCCACTCGTAAAACATGGTTTCAATCGGAAATATTACCACTACCTGCAATGCATCTCACTAACAATTCCTCTGTTGTTTCACACTTGTCTTAGTGTGCTAAAAAAATCCGCTAGACACGGTGATGGACGCCAGGCGTCCACTTAAAAATGTGTGTTTTAAATTAAAATAATGCAAAACTGCGATGTAAATTATTGTAATTGGCTAAAAAATCATTTTATCGTGTATTAAACGTCGAATAATTAAGAGCAAGAAATGAAGTTGAATCAGAGCCGTTATTCCAAGGCGGATTTCATTCTCACACTGACTCTTGAGCGCGGCTTGTACTGTATTACAAAGGGCTAACCACGAAAATAATTATTTCTGTTGATATTGATCAATGTATTTATTTCGTAATGACATAATTAGAATCATACAAGCGTTGATGAAGAATACATAAACTATGAGGACCCTGCATTGAAAATATTTGGAGATATAAATAAATAATCATTATAATTGTCATATGCCCAAACAACGTTCAATGAAAAGACATCTCAGACTCCAAAAAGAAAAAAATCGAATAAATTGATCAGAAATTCCTTCCTTTCAAACGAGTAGTTACAGTTTGGAATAGTCTGAAAAATAATGATAGAAAACCTTAATATTTTTAAAAAAAACTAGATGTCTTTCTTAAATTTAAAGGACTTTTTGTATTACTTCTAATCCAATATATTTTCTTTGTTTTTGTTTGCTTTTAGTTATTATGTTACCGTTCCAGATATTTTATTTATATTTTTCTTTTTTTGGTATTTTCTTTCATTTTGTATCTTATTATTGCTTATATTGCTTATATTTTTGTTTTTATTTTATTATTTGTATAAGTCAAACCCCGTGAGTAAATCGGCTTTGTCGCCTTCCCCATGTATTTTAAATTAATACATAAATATAAAATAAAATACAAGTCCTGATTACTTGATCACAGTGAGGCAAGTGTTACAGTACCTCCTTTTTCTTGGGTTTCTTATTATTTAAAAAAGTAGGAAATTGTCCATTTTCCGCAAATCAATGTTTCTAGAAGAGTGGTTTCATTGCATTGTTTTGATCGTTTCCGTTGCTATTTTTTTTTATTAATGCATCTTCTTTATTTGAATACTGCCAAAAGCATGGTAATCGATTGAAGGCAATAGAGCTCAAGTTATTTTAATACATTTTCAAGGGTTTGAAAAGAAAAAAAATCTATTTGATTAATTGATATCGTTCATATTGAACATATGAACATACTTTAGCAAACTTGTAGAATTACCTTAAAAGACATGTAAGAAGGAGTCTCTTGGAAATTACCATTTTTACAACGACCCACCACATAGCATTGCAGCTAATATTTATGTAAATGAAGTCCAGAAGATAAAGCTTTCATATTTGAATTGAAACTAAACGGAGAAAAAACAACCGAAGGTTGGATCATTCTGGTGAATTGTGCCGTTCGTTACATATGTACATACATATGTACATATAAGAGACATTATACGAGTTGAAGTTCTTTGTAATATATAGAGAAGTATTATAAATCTTAGTTTTGTTGTTGTTATAATATAATAGTTTGCTCATTTCCGAATAACCTATGAGGGTTATAGTTTGGCCCGAATCATGTCGAAGTTGATGCTATTATACGTAGTTCGTACACGTACATTCGATATTTTAGCGTATGCCTAAATACTTTACAACTTTGAGGAACAAGAAACTACTTGATAAGATGTTTTCGCCCGCTCTCGAGTAGAAGATTACTCCCTTTTTTTAAATTTGGTTTTAAGAGGCGGATGGAAGTGTGGGGGAGGTGAAGGGGTGTCGTAAAATATGAATCGTGAAACAACCGCGGTGAATACGAAACGACCACGGGGAGTCCCGCTTTATTCCTATTTAATTTATACAAAAGAATTCTGGGAGGCCACGACCCGGGAACGGGACGTGCCCGTGATTAAAATGAACAAGGATTCGCACTTAGACACACGAATATTTTTGACTTTTGGTAGTGGTGACCCTTTAGTCGTCGACCCGGGGATACATGTACGGGACAAGACCGACACGGGATTATCTCAGTATCCTGGAAATTAATGGGGGGGGGAGAATACGATCCACCACCTCCCTACCCACGTTTTCATCCCTGGAAAAGAGTCTTATGATGCAAAGTGATATTAAAGTTGGCAAAGGGATACGCGTTGCTGAAACTCCGTAGACTTTCATGTTCCAATTCCTTAATTTTTTACTAGTATGTTTTACCGTTAATCCAACAAATATTTAAGAAGATAATTACAATTATGAAATATCACCAGTTGAATACAACAGCCTAGTGCTAAAATATTCTCGACTTTTAGATCGAAGTAGTAAAATATTTTGAGCTACATACATATGTATGTACACGTACATATGTATGTACATACGTACTAAGAATTGCAATGCCGGTATACCGGTTTACCGGTAAATCGACAAAATTTCACCATCGGTAAAGTAATTAACGGAAACTGTTTAACCGCGTACAACTATTTAATCACATAATTAAGTACATATATATTTGTACATAATATTACATTAAAAATCGATGCAAATGGCGTATTGTGGATGAGTTTGTTTATTTTCAGTATTAAATGTGGCTATTTCAAATTGATTAATTCATTGGTAACATACATAGACCAAATCATAATAAATATGATTAGTTCAAAATAAGAAATAAAATTTATTTACTATGACGAATACACTTTAATGCATTATATTATTCCAATGAAATTTATTTTTAATTACATATACATACATACATATATGATTCAATTTTGGTCAACGTTTTTAGGAAAAGTAACCACATACATCTAATCCACGAACAAATATTTTTTAATTTACCGGTAAATACCGGTATACTAGTAGTAGGAAAAGTCATTTACCGTTCACCAGTTTATGAAATTTGCGTACATATAAAACAGTACGTTATATTTAGTTATAAAGGTTGAACTCTTAATTTAAATCTTAAATAATTAAACGTATATTTTATGTTGTAAAATGTAGCATGCTATATTTATGGCATTCGTACCGGAAAATAATTCAATTTTTCCGTGTTTGCTTGTGCGGTGGAAATATTTTTATGAATGTATGAGCAATTTGAAAAAACTTTAAGGAAAACTCGAAAGTCGTTAAAGTGAAAACTCTCAACAGCCACTGGTTATAAGTACATGTATAATATGTATATATTATATTTGTATACCTGCATAAAAACGCGATTGCATTAGACATTTGGAAAGAGGCTGAAAAAAAGTAGGAAGCGAGAGCGGAAAAGTGAAACGGGACTGAAAACTAAAATAAGTAAAGTCACCAACTAGAGTACATTACTATTCATGCGATGCATGAAAACGCATTCGGAACACAATTAAATGACTATTCATTGGGGATTTATAATTTGCATTTTAAAAATGTGCACTCACTCCTTAATTTACATACCAATAACGACGCAAACACAGAGAAAACGACCTTATAACGGTAAATTCTCCACAAACATTCAGACATATGTACATACACTCGATGCGTCACAACATGGAATATATAAGGTACATTCATATATACATATTCACATACTTATACATACATATGTACATAGGTAAATACTATGTCACGTCTAGGGATTCCAAAAATACCGACATTTGTCACTACTGAAACAGCCACTACTTGCATCACATTACTAAGAACTCCTTCATTGTTTAACCCTTTGAGTACCACACTGAAAATTTCGCTGTTTCGCTGAAAATTTCGCCAACACTTTTAACAAGAATTATTTTGAACTCCAATAGAAAGCAGATATAAAAATTGTAGCTAATCCAAACAAACCCTAGATCATTACCCTAAATAACTACCGCCGAGGATTTCAAGTTTTCTAAAGGTGTGTTTAGACTCTCTAATATATCTTGCAACAATATAAAATAAACAAAAGAAATCTATTAATTAATGTATTTTTCTAAAACTAGTTCCATCTTCTTCATAGTAAACCACAATCTAAAATACTCAACAGTTAGGGATTTCCATCGGGTAATTCTGATATGGTTATAAATTCAGAAATTCCGGTGTAAACGACCCATGTTCAATGCATTTTTATTCAATGCTACCTGGAAAAGCTTAGCGGGTAGTATTCTTATTTACTTTGTACATACATGCCCAAAACACAACGCCAATCGGCGTTTTTTCTGCTTTAGATCATCGACTTTAGAGAGTCTTTAATTAATATTATTTATTAGTTGTATTATGTGCATTTAAAATTGTAAATAGGTTTTTGAGCTATTTTTCTTATTATGCTGTACATTAACATTAGAATAATATAATACTATGATTACTAACAAAATTAAATTCAAATTGTAAAATGGAAAATGATCAGTAGATCCGTAGCTATTAAAATATATATAAGATGTATTGTCAACATAATTTAGTAATAATAAGAAGCATTAAAAATCAAAAAATGTTGGCAAAACGCCGATTGGCGACGGTCAGCATTCAAAGGGTTAACTCTACTATCTATTCCTTGGGTTGTTTATTATTTTTAAAAAATACCAAATTGTCCATTTTACGAAAATCAGTAATTCAAGAAAAGTGGTTTCGTCACGTTGTTTTTATCGTTTCTGTTTCTTTTTGTTTTTTTTTTTAATGCACTTGCATTAAAAAAATGCATCTCCATTAATTGTATAATGCCAAAAACACGGGAATTGAGTGAAGAAAAAACGGCTCAGATTATATTAATACATTTTCAAAGGTTGGGATAGGAAAGAATTTCAAACAACTTAAATCATCGAGTTGTGCAGTCCAAATGAAATTATAATATACAATGAGCTGACATGAGAAAACACTGTTTCAAGATATCATTTTAACGATCGAAAAGGCCGCAATGATTCGTATACATTTTACATTAGCAAAACTTTATCAAATAACGATTGATATTTCAGGCGTTGACACCGGAGAAACGAAATGCAATACAAAACAGTGGGCGTTGGGTGTTAGACATTCGGAAACCGCTGATACACACAATCAAACGGAATAAATAAAAACTCAGCAAGTGTGCCATTTACGGAGGAATGCTTTTTCCCACCCGCGCGTTTTTCAACCACCCACCATTCTTGTATATCTGATTTAGTACGATAAAGGTGAAAAACTTCCTTGGCACTTCCTTCTCACCCCCTCGCCGTGCCCATACTCCCGCGCCTCCAGCGTGAGCGCGCGCGCGCACACACCGTACAAAGAATATAAATTACAAAGGAGAAAACTTTTATAGCTTTGTTGTTGGATTCTTTTATTTCATTTCTGGAAGCACAAAGCTTCAGATGAGAGCAGGGACATGGGCAGCAACAGCGAGCACAAAAAAGGGGGAAGTGCGGCGGGATAAAAAAGAGCGTTCCATCATCGAAGAGAGCGGCCCATATATCAGGTGGATGCAGGAGGAAGTCAATTTACCTCTAAATTTTCACTCGCGCTGGCATTGTTTTGCGGGTTGTGTAAATTTTTCAGGGGTTATGAGCTCGGCGCGCTTGTAATGCTTGTATCGCATATTTTACGTGGGAGCGAGCACCCCTAAATGGGGGATAATTTTATATGAAACCGACACCGGTGGCTGCTCAAACACGTGCTTGTGTTTCAACACGACAGCCGTGTCGTACATGAGTGCTTCAGCCTCTGGGATGCTTGAAAAATCATGAAAGGGATTTAGAAAAACACCACAATGTACCGTGCCGTCTTTCATAAAAACTTAACGAAATTACTCTACATATGTATTATACATATGTACATGTTACATAGATATATTATATTTACATATGTATTATTATAATACAAATAGCTGAACCCGGCATGCGTTGCAATGCCACAATAACGCTACAACTCCCGTTCCCATTTGTCGGAAAAAGCAGGCGAACACATTTTAAATTATTCAATTGTTTGTTTATTTTACCGCAACAACGCAGGTGGCGACACGAAAACATTTGAAATTATTGCGTTGCAGTGCCACTCATTCCCGTACCCGTTTTTGGGTGATTTTTTTTACAGAAACCATCATGAGCATTCACACAAGTTTCACTCATGTATGTAAGTTTCATCGCAATCGGTTGAATGGTATAGGAACGCATACGTGACAGACAAACATTGATATGATACAATATATAGATTAATTCATACTCTATACACATGAAGCCATTTATATATAATCACATACAGTTATTACGAAAGAACTATAATAAGTAGGGTGACCATATTTTCCAAAACTAAAAACGGGATGCTCCGCAAAAAAATTATGTGTCCCCTATAAAAATAAAAATATATGTTGCCCGTTCAAAATTTTTACAATTTTCCTCTAAAATAACCATTGATATGGTCAGAATTATAATATTTTTTCAGAATGTGCAATTTTTGTAGAAACAAGATTAAAAAATCGTTTTTTTTTTTTGTGATGCTCCACGAGCTAATATGTATTTATAACGTATAATATTATATTGTATAACGTGTGAAATTAACAAATAAATAACATAATAATATAAATAAAAAATTTCGGTTTCTTTTAATTGAAAAAAATATAATATTGTATTTTACAATTATTTAAAAATAATTATGATGAAAATAATAGCCCAAAGCAATTTTTTCATAAACATGTAAAATTAATCATGAAACAAAATATTTCAATGTTGCTTTAAAATGAATACATTTTATATAAATGTATTTACATATACCGTCGCGGTTTCAGAAACCGGAACACTTGTGATTTTACGATTTTTGGGCAGTAAAAATATTGTCCATTTAGGTGTGTGGTTTTTAACGATCGGGTCTTTTAAATATGATTGTTTTCTACGATTTGAGTTCAGTTTAGTGTGAGTTTTTGAGTTGTACGGATCGAAATCGTTGAAAATAAAAATACCATGCAAGAATACACTCAACTATCATTGGAGGAGAATATAAAAATCGCGGCTTTGGCAGACTCTGAACATTCATTGCGATCAATTTCTCAACAAATGGGACGTTCTGTATCTACTGTGTCAAAAATAATGAAAAAGAAAAAGGATCCTGGAACTTTTGCTCGTTAGAAGGGGACAGGACCGAAAAGATGCACATTCGAGAGATAAGATCGCCTGATAATTCTATTATCTTTACGGCAACGGTTCAAAACTGCTGTAGAGATAAGAAAAGAGATCTCGGATCAATTTTCAATTGAAATTAGTGATTTAACCTTAAGAAAACGACTCAGAGAAGCTGGACTGCACGGTCGGAAACCTGCGAAAAACCCATTACTTACGAAGAAAATGATGAAAAACCGATTAGAGTGGTCGAAATATCACGAAAATTGGACGACATCGGATTGGCGATAAGTCATATTTTCTGATGAGTCTAAATTTAACCTCTTCAGCTCTGATGGTTTTCCGTATGTTCGAAGAAAAGTTGGAGAAAGATTCGACCAAAAATGTACCCTGAGACAGTGAAGCATCCCCAAAGCCACATGGTTTGGGGATGTTTTTCTTATTATGGAATTGGTCGAATACAGTTTGGACAAGGTTCCATTAACGGAATAGCATATAAAAAAATTCTAGAAGAAAGTTTTATCACATCAATGGAAAACCATCTTTCAAATTCTGATGATGTCATATTCCAAGATGACTCTGGTCCTTTTCATCGAGCTAAATTAGTGAGTATTAATTTTATTTAATGATATTGAATGTAATTAATATTATTTCGATCAAAAAACTGAAATATTTTTGTTACTTTTTTTTAGGTTCGGGTTTATTTGCAGGAATTGGGTGTAAAGACATTAACATGGCCTGGGAATAGTCCCGATTTAAACCCAATTGAAAATTTATGGATGGCTATTAAATATAGGATAAGTAAAACAAATGTGTCTAGCCATCAATCATTAAAAGATAGCATTGAAAAAGTATGGTATGAAGACCCCATCGACATTTTAAGAAACTTAATAGATTCTATGCCTAACCGTATAAAAGCCGTCATAAAATTAAAAGGAGCCGCAACAAAATATTAATTAAGTTTTTATAATTTGTAAATAATACCATGTGACTAATAAAATTAAAAGCTTACGCTCAACTGTGTTTTTTCATTCAACTGTGAAGACTGCGTTTCGTCATAAAAACCGGCTCGGACTAAAATTTTCCCTACCTTTTTTTGTTGTTTCTTTTCTCAACGATTGTCGTTAAAATAAAGGACTATGATATAATCTACCATTTTAATGACTTTGGGTGTTTATTTTATTTAAGATCACTGAAATTTCACGCAAAATCACATTTTTCTATGGTGTTCCGGTTTCCGAAACCGTGACTGTATAATAATATTTTTACTCCTTCAATCGGACATTTTTTCAATACCATTCTTATTGTCTGATCAATGAAGTAATGTCATATCTTTAAAATACATTAAAATAATTTTTTGAACTGAATGTGAATTTAATAAAAAAAAAAAAAGGTAATACATACATATATACATATATATGTAAAGGCATTGAAATCATTGAATAAGAAATTTTTTCACAATATAATATATGATTTTAATTAAAAAAAGTATTCATATTTACAAAGTACACATTGCAGCAAATTCCATTTCAAAATTGAACACTTTCAATTCGCCGCAAATGAACAACGAAACTCGATCAATTAATTTTAATTGTTTTTCGCATATAAAAAAATGTGTTTGCACCAATACAAAGACCAATATTGTAAACAATATGAGGTCGAATTCAAATTTATGGCACGTGTATGTGGCTAGTAAATATTTACGTCAGTAAATTAGCCCGCGAATTAATTGCACGGTAGATATTGTACAAATAAATCTTATCAAATTTAAAAACAAATGTTTGAACGTAACATGATTCACTTTGTGTATAAAAAATATATTAAATTAGAATCCATTTCCAAATTTCCATATACCATACGTATACACTCTTTTCACTTAATTCTTTCAATACTACTTCCCAAAAATATTCTTATCTGCAGCGTGCTTATCCTATGTTTAACGGGGAGCTGGTTGACATTGATCTATTCTGTATTTCATTACATCAATTCAGGACTGCCATCAGGAGAGCTTTAATTGATTAATCCATTTCTATTTCTATTATATATTATTTATCAAATTATATTATATCACTTTATGTTTTTCCAATTATAGTATATCACATTATTTTTAATTATCCATTGTCTTATTTAGTCATATTTTTGTTTTTATTATTTTCTTTTTCATTTGTTTGTCTATATGTACTATGTACATAGATATATTATGTATTTTGTAAAAATCTATAATTGGGGATCAGATGTTATTTTGTTATATTTATTCTTTATTTTTATGAATTTCTACATCTGGGGCCTGTTGATTTTTCAATAAATAAATATACATATGTATGTATGTAGTAATAACTAGGCTATAATTTTAGGTGTGACTTGAAATTGAGTACGGTTTAAAAGGAGACGTCTCGTGTGTTTGAATGCGGTCAACTTTCATTATCACTTTCATAACTGGCACGGTTTGCCAGTGAAAGTTCGGAACAATCACGACGCTGTATCTTGGTTTTCCACTTCCATTTCCCTTCCGGAAAATTACATCAAACTACTGGAAAACCGCCCCCGTGTTGACAAACCAGCAGATTCACATTTCCGATCTCAGAGACGAATCAAAACAATGGAATTTGATTTTGAAACACGTGAAAAACATACGAGATGAAAGTTTTTCTATTAAAGTTTATTTCAAATAATCTATATCAACAAGTTTTGATGAAAATCTTTGAACGATAAAACTTTATTGACTTATTTTTTAACTTATTATATACCTACATACATACATATGTAAATATGTACATATGTACATGTTTATGAAAAAATACATATTTGTGATATTCCAACATTTTTATTTGAAATCGCGAAAGACGAACCTAATATGACTTTTACTACATATATATTTATGTACATACATATAAGCCTAATAAAATATTTGAAAGTGAAGTAAATTCACTTTCCTTCAATTTGAGATATTTAATGTTTTGCGTTTTGCAATATTAAAAATGCTGGTAGCCTATAATAATTTTTTTTTGCTTTACCAAAATTCTGGAGATATCAAATTAAAGCAGTGATAACAATTGGTGAATTGAGTCGAACCGACATATGTATGTAGTGTTTTTGGAAATGAAAATGGACTTAAGCCACTTTCATTTATAATGAAACTAAAAATAATTATACAAATGCAATATAAAAATTACCTTTCAAGTGTCATTTTCTCAAGTGTAGTTTTATAATATATGAAATAAAAATCAAATATATTATATACATACATATATACATACGTAAATCTATTCAATAAAGTTCCCATTATAGTACATATGTATATAAATATAATTTTAAATGTGATTCATTGAAACTCGGCTCCAAAAATGTAACTCCAGAAAATTGTTACGTGTACATATATTTTACACTACAGATCAGAATCCATTTTAACTTTATCTACGTATTTACATACATATGTACGTATGAATGTATATATGAAGTATGTGATCGAAAGAAAATATGTCCTTGGGATTTTGACTGATTTGTAATCGGAATCATTTCACCGATTAGGTATTCACGATTTTTGAAAAATTCGTGTTTTGGAGGAATTTTCAACATCGTTAATCTTATCATAAACACCGGTTAATGAAATTCTTATTGTTACGTTGTATTTATTTTAAATAATAATATGGTCAAAAATAAGAAGATCGACTTGAACACTGTGCTGAAAAATTCGCTAAACACTTTGATGGACGCCAAGCGTGCAGCTAAAAATGTATGTTTTACGTTAAAATAATACAAAATCTGCAAGAATAATTATTGTAATTAGCAAAAAAATCATTTCATCGTGTATTAAACGTCAAATAATATAAAATAAATGCAAGAAATGAAAAAAATAGTGGCTGAAGCAGAGACGTCAATCCAAGGCGGATATCACTCTTAAGCCGCCATTCCACCGAATACGTTGACGCAGATGTATCGCAACTGACGACCGCGACAGAACATACGTCAACGCGACGTATGTGCATTCGTATGGGCAAAAACGATACGTCTGCGTCAACATATTCGGTGGAAGAGCGCCTTTACACTGACCGTTGAGCGCGGCGCGTACTGAACTCACCCTCTCTCTCGCATCTGTAAATCACGTGGGGTTTCCCGCAAAATAATTATTTCTGTTGATATTGATCAATGTTTTTTTTTTGTGATGACATAATTCGAACCACAGCGGCTTTTATGAGGGATGCACAAAATATGAAGACCCTGCATACAGTATATTTGGAAAAATAAAATAAAATTTAAGTACTGGTCACTCGCTATTCATCACAGTTCGGCAATTGTCAAAGAAACCAACGAATATTTATAAAATTACCGATCTATACAATAAATCGTTCATTGCTGACACGTTATAAAATCACTCAATGTCGCAAAACTACTACGAAAACTTTACAAATACGCCATTTCAAAAACATCTAATTTCAAAATATAATTTGTGAATTTCATACGCACATGATGACAACCGAATGCGAGAGCAGAAATAAGTAGCTGAAACTTTAAATTGCAAATTATGTATCAATGTCGAGCCATGTCACTCGGCGACAATAAACAAATTGTACCGAAAACAACTCGACTCGCACGAAACGAATAATTAAGTCAATCCTTCAAGTATTCATTATGCTCGTTTAAAGTTTTTGTCGGCAAGAAATTATAATGAGTTAAGTTGGGGCGCGTGATGGTGTAGTGACGATGCCATGGGGAAATGGGGAAGGCTTCGGGGGTGACTTGTCAAGTTACGCGATACGGGGTCGGATTTGGTAATCTGAGTAGTAGCTACTGGGGTCCACGATAGTCTATTAGGGGGTGTCCTTTATTTTACGAAAACACTTTATACTACGACATTCTTGGGCGAGCGGGGAGTTTGACGTGGAAGGGCGCTCGTCTTGCCTCATTACGTATAGCGTTTTGATTAAACTCGTGTAAAAAGCCTGCAAAAGTTGCTCCCGTACCCTTTTATCTGCAAATTAGAGAGCGTTTTGTGACGGCAAACTTGCCTGATATAGTTCCTTTAGTGGTGTAGACAAAAGACGACTTCATGTATTCGCTCGCATGATCTACTTCGTTTAAACTTTTCCCATCACTTTTATATGTTACTAACTGAACCCGGCATGCGTTGCAATGCCACAATAACGCATGTAATTCCCGTTCCCGTTTCTCGATGTGTTTCTATAAGTAAATGTTTCAGTTTTAAATTAATACTTAATAATCGAATTAAATTACTGTAATGATTATTAAATCCTTCCTACCCACTATGTCACCACTATTTGAGTATGATTAATGTAAATATTACAATAAAAATGTATGTACAATTCATAGATGTCTCGTTAATTGTCGAGTTTAAGTCAGTGTCTCGTAATTTAGCGACTTATATAATAAAAAATGCTGTATTGTTTGTAATTTGGCCAGGAAGGCGCATTGGGGTTTACCTGTAATGCCTTCCTGGTATGAAATAAAAAAAAAAAAAAAAAAAAAAAAATTATTTGAAGGAAAAACGCAGGCGGCGAAATTATTCAATTGTTTGTTTACTATACCCTAACAACGCAGGTGGCGACGCGAACACATTTGAAATTATTGCGTTGCAATGCCACTCATTCCCGTTTCTGGGCGATTTTTTTTACAGAAACCATCGCGGGCATACACACAATAACTCATGTGAGTTTCATCGCAATCGGTTGAATGGTACAGGAACGAATACGTGAAAGACAGACAGACAGACAGACAAACATTGAGTTTTATATATACATATGTATGTATATGTATGTAAAAAACATTGTTGAGACTATTTATTAAAATTTCTTATTAAACGTTAATTGATTTAATCATAAATTATCTTCAATAGCTGAACTTGGTGGTTGCGCTAATTCTAATCACCAAGAGGTTGCCAGGTTCGATCCCGTGAGTCGACCTCGATTGAAAAGAATCTTCCTCGTCTGTTGTGCTGCTGGTCATATATACATGGATATTTGTGACTCCAAGTCGATCGTTTCCTACCAGAGTTTGTCAATTTATCTGATTTCATTATGGAAACGGTTCCTTGTCGAATAAATATGAATATGATTTCGAAATGTATATACATATGTATGTACAAGTTGTAATACTGTAAATGTCACTCAGTGGCAACCAGATAACGGCATCTTAGGAAAACATTAAACTGAATTTATCGGCTATGCCGCCTTTCCCAAGTATAAATAAATAAATTAACCAGTAGCATAGACTAGTGGTTAGCATACAATGCTTTCTAACAAAGTGCTCACGAGTTCAATCACACCAATTGCTGCTGACCAGACCTTTGATATGTGACTCCAGATCGATCGTTTCGTATCAAAGTTTGTAAATTTATCTGATTTTCATTGAAACGGTTCCACAAATTATAGATATCTCTATGGATGTTCATTGATATTTTTATTTGCCATGTATAATACTTACAATACTTCTGTAAAATATTTGACCATAACTGTTGAAATAATGTAAAAAAAATAAATATAAAAAATATATTATATATACAGACGCATACCTGTATATTAATAAATGTAACTAGTATGTTTGACAACAATGGCGCATTGGAATACCCAGTAATGTCACTGCGGTATACCAAAAAAATAGTAATGAGTATAAGTTCGTTATGAGTATAAGCATTCATAATATATGTACATATGTATGTGCATAATTAACTTGCAAGAAAATGTTGTTATTAACTTGATGTCGTTTTACATAATAAGTTAAGCTACATGATAAATATTGTAACGTAGAGATTGGGTAATTGTTACACGTGGACCACTGGTTTACCATCACTTATCACCTGATCGCGCGTTCGCGCCAAAAAGTATATACAACAGCCAATAAAGTCTCACGACCCATCGACCAATGATCTCTCTATGTTGCGTGTAAATTCTGGGGTAAAAATATTAGTCGATTTTAGTCCGCACTTCATTTGGAGCTGACAAGCCAACGGATCAAGAACAATACACTCCCTCTACTACACTGCTGCGTCTTTCATTCTAATCTCGGCAACCCCTCTACACTTCCAAGCAAATATTATATATTATGAAAATATGATGTAAAAGCAAACAAACTATAATAAAATACTAATTTTATACCGTTACTTATTTTTATTAAATGTAATTTATTTTCATAATTTGTGATGTTCTTTTTTGCTAAAATATTACGTTTTGTTTTTCTTTGCATGTATTTTTTTCATTTCATAAAATTTTGACGATCAAATAACGGCCGAATTGCCGCGTAATGATTTTCCGGAAGTCGGTAGGAGAGAGCGAGGGGTGAAACGAAGAAAAGTTCTCGCGGAAGTTGTCCTCGGTGGTTGCCTTATATTCTTAGCTTGCTGTGCACTTTCGAAACGAGTTTTGGGAAAACAATTGGATAAAGAAATCAGGGCTCCGAAAACGTGGTACGCGAGCGGGTTTCGTGTCTAAAGAACTAACTCCTAAAGAACGACGGTTTCGCTTACTTTCACAGTTCTCGAGTGTTCTCCCCCGGTCAGGTTTGCATACGAGACATTTTCAGCATTCCGGATTTATTCAAATTCACTACAGAGCGAGTCCCAATTGAAGTTTACAACCCTTTAAAACAAATCAACGGGTGCTACATTAAAATAAAATTTAACGAGACTCACTCGGAACCATTTAACTCCCCGTCGATCCGAGAGGGAGGCTTGTGATGGTTCATTACCGTGGAAACCCCGATGCTCCAAATGGTCAAAACTAAGTCCCTGGCCAACCATCGTCCGATAATAATTATGCATGTTGTGAGCACGTGCATTTGAGGATTGTGAATTACATTCGAAGCACGCTCGTTTTGTTTGTGGAAGCTCGTCTTTGTGTCCTTCGACGGACATGACAGGCTTCGCATAGAGGGCATTCAAATGTATAATCAATCATTACTTATCTGGAATTGAAATCGGGCGATACAAAGGAACCATCTGATTCATCGAAACTCCAAAATTATTTATCTCAATTTCACATTTATTATACCACACTTTCATACATATAAATTATTATGTAATCTTAGACTACATCATTTTGATTTTGAGTGATGTTCTTATAATTGTTTGAACAAATTTATGAAGAGTCTTTTTTAAATTAAATTAGCCATTATTAACTACATATATGTATGTCACTCAAAAAAATATGGAACGCTGTATGCTTGGGATAACGAGGAGTAATAGAAAACGGAATACGTGGGTTGGAAGTGTGTTATAACAAAGGCGGTTGATGTAATGATGAGAGTAAAGAAACTAAAATGGCAATGGGTGGGTCTCTTAGCTAGAAAAACGGATGATGGACGAAATAAGTGCTCAAATGGTCCCCGAGAGAATGTAAAAGGATGCAAGGAAGGCCACAGGGGAGATGGGTGGATGAAATCAGAAAAATGTTTGGGGTGAGATGGATGAGAGTTGTTCAATACGAGTACAGAGAAGAATGGGGTGTTGAAGAGGCCTTTATCCATTAGTTGATGGCGAATGGTTGTGAATAATGATATGTATGTATATGTACTATGTATGTACAATCCATATATATATATATATATATATATATATATATATATATATATATATATATATATATATATATATATATATATATATATATATATATATATATATATATATATATATATATATATATATATATCATCATCATCATCATTTACAGCCACTCGCCATCCACTGCTGGATGAAGGCCTCTCCAACACGCTTCCACCCGTCTCTGTTTTGCGCAACACTCATCCATCTCACCCCGCACATTTTCCTAATTTCGTTCACCCATCTTCCTTGCGGTCTTCCTTTTACCCTTTTGCATTCTCTCGGGTACCATTCAAGCAATTCTTTTGTCCACCTTTCGTCCATCCTCCTAGCTACGTGACCCGCCCATTGCCATTTCAATCTCTTCACTCTATCCACTATGTCCACTACTCTTGTCATACTTCTCACCCACGTGTTCCGCTTTCTGTCTTTTCTCGTTATGCCAAGCATACAGCGCTCCATACTTCTTTGAGTGCATTGGATTTTATGTAGCATCTTGGTGTTCAGTGTCCAAGTTTCACATCCATACGTCATCACTGGCAAAACGCATTGATCAAAGATCTTTTTCTTCAGGCAGAGTGGCATTTTTGATTTAAAAACAGCCTTCATCCGTCCAAATGCACTCCATCCTAATTTCATACGTCTCTTTATCTCTTCAACTTTATTACCAGACATGTCAATTATTTGACCTAAATATAAATAATTATTTACTACTTCTACTGGTTTATCATCTATTTACTACTTCTACTGGTTTATCATCTATAATCAGGCATGCAATACCTATTGAACATTAGTTTGGTCTTATCTACGTTAATTTTTAATCCTACTTTTCTACTTTCCCTGTCCAGCTGTGTTAGTCTGTTAAGTAGGTCAGCTGAATCACGAGCTATTAAAACTATATCGTCTGCGAACCGAAGGTGACTCAAGAAGCGACCGTTGATGCTTACTCCGGCATTGTCCCATTCCAAGTTCCTGAAAACTCCCTCAAGCACCGCATTGAATAGCTTGGGCGAGATTGTATCTCCTTGTCTTACTCCTTTTCTTATGCTAAATCTATCTGTACCTGAAAAAATTTTAACCGAAGCTGTGGCATTCTTATATATTGCAGCTAACAGCCCCACATAGGGTTCCGGTACTCCCTGTGTTTTTAGAGCGTTAAGTACTGCATTGTGGCTCACTGTATCGAAGGCTTTCTCATAATCGACGAAACCTAGGCACAATGGCCGTTGATATTCGTTGGCGCGTTCGATTAGTTCGCCAACTACTTGGAGGTGGTCCATTGTACTGAAATTTGCCCTAAATCCTGCCTGTTCTATAGGTTGGTTCTCGTCGAGGATATTCTTCAGCCTTTCTGTAATAACCTTCGTGAAGATCTTGTAGACCGCTGAAAGTAAACTAATGGGTCGGTAGTTCTTGATATCGCTTTTATCACCTTTTTTGTGTATTAAGATGATAGTTGCGTTATTCCATCCTTCTGGTATAGCTTGGTTCTGGATGCATTTGCTGAAAAGCCTAGCTAAGATATTATTTAGGGGGGAGCCGCCACATTTTAGTAAGTCAATGGGAATATTATCTTCCCCTGGGGTTTTACCGTTCTTTGCAGTTTTTAGCGCGGCCTCTACTTCGCTAGGCAATACTGCAGGAACCCTTTGGCCGTTTGTCGATTCCAGAGCGGGGGATTGGCCGTTGTCGTTCTCGTATAGTTTTGCATAGAACGTGTAAACTCTGTCTATGATTTCTTCTCTATTCCTAATTATTACTCCGCTCTCTGATCTGATTGCGATCAATTGGTTTTTGCCTAAGAAAAGATCCTGTTTGCACTTTTTCAGGCTACGGTTATTCTTAATGGTACTTTCTATTAACTTGCTGTTAAAATCCCTGACATCCCTGACTATTCTCTTTTTAATTTCCTTATTTACTAGATTGTATTCTTGCTTATTATTATCCCTATCTAAACTCCTTTTATGCTTAATTAGGTTTTTTGTTTCCGCTGAAATTTTGCTTAATTTAATCTGTTTCCTGAATCCACCTAATTTCTTACCTGTTGAGGTTAGAACCGAACTAATTACAGTGTTCAATTCCTCGATGTCTGCTTCTGGGTTTAATTTCTCGTATCTATTTATATATATATATATATATATATATATATATATATATATATATATATATATATATATATATATATATATATATATATATATATATATATATATATATTGCCGGCCGGCCTTTCGAACGTGGTTGACGTGCGTCGTTCTGTCTATACTATTAGTATGTCGCGCTTCGAAGCGATATATAAATTGTGTGGTGCGATTACCGATGACCTGTCTGGGAAAACTAATATCCTCTCAAACTCGAAAAAGCCTGATTTGATGGAGGCCACCTCTCAAATAGCCATGTTGGCGCGAGCTGAAGAGGAATCCTCGCGGGCGCCTGACTCTCCCAATCTGTTGTCCAACCTCAAGCATGCAGTGGACCAGCTCATCAAGGATTCCCGAGAACTAAAGCTGTTCATTGCTGATTCTCTCAGTTCTCTGGCTGCTCAAATTGAGGCTGGAAAGATTGCAACAATACCACCATCTGTCTCTGCACTCTTTCCGCCCCCTCCTACACCTGCTTTGCCTCGTGCATCCAATGAGCGCAATACTTCGTCAACCAATAGGCGGCCAAGACGTAGTAAACAACGTTATCAGCTGTCAAACATTGCTTCGTCGACCCGTTCGGACTCAGCCATTGTTTCTGCTGTCGCCTCTGCTTCCGTCTCTACTGCAGCTATCACTGACAATACAGTTGGTTCTTTGGCGCAGTTACGACCCTCGCAGCCCTTGCTCTTTACCACGCTCGGAACCTGTGTCTGATACTGCTTCAGTGCCATCCACTCACGATGTGGACCAGCCTTCTACTGATCCTTTGGCAGCATCACAACCCTTGCGGCCCTCGCTACCTCGTTCTACTACCCCTCGGAATCGGCAAGACCCTAATTATGACTCGGTTCCTGTGTCTGCTACAAATACTAATTTTTCGGCTTCAACTCCTAGAAATAGACCGTTTATGCGTGGTTCAGGAGCACCACATGCCAATCTTCAAGTAACGAAAATAGAAAGCATCTACATATTTTCCACCTTACGAACGATTGTACTGTTGAGGCTGTTAAAGAATATGTGTCAAATAAACTGGGACATAATAACGTTATAGTAGATCAATTAAGAAAGACTTCTTTCAGTACTTCATTCAAAATTACTGTGGATATGGATAATTTTAAAAAAATTAATGTGTCCGAATTTTGGCCGGAGGGAACCGGTATAAGGGAGTGGTTTTTTCGGAGAAGTGAAAAGATGCCCACGTCCTCTTCCGAGAAAGTCGAAAATGATCGGCAATAATATAAGCATTTTCTATCAAAATGTACGAGGCCTTAAGTCTAAACTGGATGAATTAGGTTCTAACTCGGCTATACAATGTACTGATATCCTGGTACTAACGGAAACTTGGCTTGACGACTCTGTGCATGATGCGGAATTGCTAGATGGAACTTACTCAATCTTCCGCAAGGACAGACCTACGAGAGGTGGAGGAGTTTTAATAGCGGTGAAACGCAACAAGTATGTTACAATAGAGAGACTTGATCGTTTAGAGAAAGGAAGTGAATGTGTATGGCTTAAGTTGAAACTGTATTGTATTCCATTATTATTATATATATGTGTAGTTTACTTTCCGCCTAGATCAACGCCTGAATCTTATAGGGATTTTTTTAATTTGATTGTCTCAAATGTTTTATATTTATCCAAGGGGCGTGTAATGTTGATTGGGGATTTTAATTTAATCTCCTCGAACTGTTCGAGTGAGGATCTTAATTTTGTTTTATCTTTGTTAGATTTGAGTCAAATCAATTTTATTAAAAACAATTATAATGGTTCTCTTTTAGATTTAATCTTCACTAATATTGATAGTGTTAATATATCTGTATCAAGAGCGTCTAATCCTTTAGTTGCAGAGGATATTTATCATCCAGCACTTAATGTTGATATTATTTTTAATTTAGCTAAAGTTAATATTAATAATATGTTGTGTTCTGATGGAAAAATGATACCTGGATGGAAATTTGAATATGGAGATAAGCTGGTTAAATTAGGAACTAGTCTGGCCAATTGTAATTGGAATGAGTTGTATAAGTGTTGTGATGTAAATATAGCTGTTTCCACCTTCTATAATATTGTATATAATGAATGTAATGGACAGCGTGTTATATTATAACCAAGTGTCAAAGTGACAGCTGAATAAGGCTGTTTAATTTACATATTAATATGTATAATATGACTACATACATATGTTTCGATCATCTCATATGACTTATACATAAAGTAATGCTATTTTTTATTTATACAATTTGATCAATATTTTAACAGTCGGAATTTTATACCTTGTGAAGAATTAGTATAATATTATAAATATTTAATTTCATTACACATGTCCCAGGACATAGCTCCAGACCACACTGACCAGACCAAGTGTATGAAAATGTGAGCGACTAAGAAATCACCGGGTGTGACACTATCTAACTGCATACATTTCTCCGGGATCTGGAGGTGCATTTGTCTGTCTATGTATTTTGGGGATTTTTTGAACACCGTTGGTCCTATCGAACTGATCGGTTACTGAAATTCTTATCGAAATTTACGTAATTTTTTTTTTAATTTTTAAGTTGACTGGAAATGGTACCTCCCCTTATAGGTGTCCTCTTTTTTTTAAGTTTTTGAATTCGATTATCTCCCAAACTAGTAACTGAATCGGACTGAATTTTTGAATTTGACATGTAATAGAAATAATAATCTTTATAACATTATATTTTTATCTGAACCGGAAATAGTACTTTTACTCTAGAGAATCGAGGTTTTTTATGTTTTTCTCAGAAACCGTTTGGTTTATTCAACAAAAATTTCATATCTAGAAGTTTAAGCTTAATATCAAGTTATTTATAAAATTTGGTAAGTATCCATCAACCGGAAGTGGCAGTTTGTTTGATTTTTCTTCCACTATTTTTTTCGACCCCTTAATCACGTGTGCTCGTCACAAAAAAATTCATGTATAATTCTTGTACCAATTTGATGAAAATTAAAAAAAAATTATTAAATTTCATAAACTGGAAGTGGGATATTTTCCTCTTAGAAAGGTCAAAAATGTTGTGCCCACTACTTTGTCCACACCCCGAAAGTATTAATCTGAAAATTTATATTTGTATTCTTTATTTACTAACTTACATAGAGCTGATAACGTTTTGGTCAGAATTTGGGAACCGGAAGTAGTATTTTTTTTTAAAACAATATTTCATTATTTTATTTTGACCTTTTAAATTATTTTTATTTTCTTTAAATTTAATGTGTATAATACCGATAGTGATTTTAAGTATTTAATTTAATGTGTATAATCTGTCTGTACGGTTCAATATGGAATTTTGTTTTGTAACCTTCTTATATTCCTCAAATACATAGATAAAGTCATGGGTTGGTCACACCCGAATTTTTTTATAAATGAAGCCCGGGAGTTAAATCTTCAATATTTATAAACAGTATTAAATAAAATGGTTTTATTCCCATTTTTTGAAAAAATTGGCGAGGATTTGTACGTGACGGTGAATAATATCGTTACCGCTTAGCATACTTTTATTGCATTCCCTATAATATAAAACCATAAACATAAGTGCAGTTATTTATAAAAGTTGATTATTGAATAAAACACACTCCAATCGAATGTACAAACACTACATAGGTACTTAATACGACCTACGCCCATATGCGACATAACGCGATAATGCATTTCTGTTGCGCTAATGCATTTTATGCTTGGCGAACAACAGCGAAACGATTTCATTTCGAAATATAAATAACTGCCTTTTGTTGCCGCAAAAGCGCACATACAATAAATAAATGATGTATCGACGTGCGGCCACAAAACCCGAACCGATAAAACCGTAAGCGCGTGAAATACACGGCATTACAAAACCAGACATTGACAAAAATTGTAAATTGTCCGATCGGTAATTATATTATCCGTTATATGGATTGTATTGCGTTACGCGAGCCCGCGGTCCGAATTTAACTGCCGATATATTTAGGATTTTGGCAATTCAATTTGCAAAGTAAATACTGCTAAGTCGATTCTATGCATACCTGTTGGATGAATGGTCGCAGTATCCGAACTGAATTTCACTGTAATGAATGGGGACTGCTTCTAAAGGATCTCTAGCGAAAAACGAGATTAGATTCGTAGTAATTGAAACCGAAGAAATCTTTAAAACGATCACATTCAATCTTGTACCACTATTCCAATGCAAAATACAAGTTTTATAATTTGACAAAAATACATTCTGCCTACAAATATGTACGTATGTACGTACTTACATTCGAAAGAAATAAACGTTTTTAATTATATTTTAAATTATAGCTGTTAGCACTTATACGCTTAGTAAATCTAAGATAACATTTTTTATGAAGAATAAAATATATGTATTATTGACCTCTATATTTTATCGTTTCTTTTACCTTATTTTTACAATTATGGTTTAAAAAAAGTGTTTTTCGAATAGTTAACATAAAAATATTCGTTTTGATTAAAAAGGAATGTGTGAGGTTTACAACTTAAGATAAATTTATGCACATAGTATGTATATGTATGTATGATACATACAACGTCGATACAAAAATGAGAGATATTATTTAATTTCGTACTTTTACATGGATCTTTTATATATACTACATATATGTAATTAATAAATAATAAGAAAGTTCATATGTTAAAGTCCTGCACCAAAAATTGTACAACCACAAAACCTCTACACTGTTTAACTGTATAAACACAATTCATTTTATAGAAATTAATTACGGTTGTACTGTTAAATACTAAGATTAGTATTTAACAGTACAACCTTATTAGTCATAAGGGATGATTTCATGCAAAATTAACATCATGATTAATCCGTACTGTTAAATTTTTCTTTCTTTACCAACATGTAAAAAAACAACAAGAAACAACTAAAAAAAATCTATCCTGTGACAATAAGAAAACAACAACTACATACATATGTACTCTTTTATATAAAATTTTATTTTTTAAACGTTTTGTTTAAAAGCTTATTCCAAAATGAGTACATAGGAATATGAAATTTCAAACAGCAGCAACAGTATACATAAATACTGTTTACAATGTATGCATTTTCTTAGTTTACTAAGAGATGTTTATGTACCTTTCTTCAAAGCCATTCTCAGGATGATTAATTAATTAATTGTTAATTTCGTGTTCTTTCGCTTCCCGAAATAAAGCGATTTATGTAATAAAAAGTAAATGTTTGTAATTAATTGTCTAGGAAGGCGCATTGGGGTCTTCCTGTAGTAGTGTTTTTGGAACTGAAAATTGGACTTTCACATATAACGGCCGGTTTCAAATATAACGGCTCATGTATATGTAGATTTTGACATTTAAAAAATATGTACATTATTAGAAGGTATTCGCATTTTTTACTTGCTTTTTTATAATTATTGGGCAAGCACGTCGAAAAAGGTGAATATTTTATTTTCGGAATTGTAAAACAAGAAAAAAAGGTCTAGAATTATTGTTTTCCAGGACCCGGGCTCACTCTCGACGATCCTGAATCTGTAAGTATTGCAAAAAAATATCAACAAACAACTCAAATTCTTCGACTTTTTTAGGCAGTTCATAAATTCATCCAATTCATAAATCCATTCACCGCACTATGTATGTATGTATTACGCAGCATTACCAAAATTTTATTTTCGCACCGAGTGAAATATTTTGATTTAAAATTAAATGGAAAAATAATGAAGACACATTACACAACGTTGCGAGATTGTAAATCAATTTTCGACCGTGCGGCGGCCAGGATTTCGCACTTTCAACCCCCGGCTTCGTCTTGTTTATGCGAAAACTTTTTTTTTACATGTTAACGTTGTTAAAACGCGTCTCGGCGGGACGTCGACCCACATTGTCGAAACACCCCCGAGACCCATTCTGGTTGGGGTCCCTCGTGAGGGTGCTTTCCGTCGCGCGGTTACTTCACAGTTATGTCCCAGCTCGCGGTTTCCTCTCGCCCCACTTAAATGCACTTGCACCGGAAGCTGCGCCAAAATTTGCTTGCGGTTTCGTGCTACACGAGAGCGACTACAGCCTGTCTATAAGTATACTATTAGACAGGTTACTCGAGGGACCAACTGTGTTCAGCATCGTTTATGTGTCGTGAATTTCTCGACGATCACCTCCCCCCCCATAAACAACCATCTATGTATGTATTTTGGAATTATTATTCAACATTTTTCTGTATGCGCAAAAATTCTATCATTATTTTTACAAATCAATTCTTAGTTCTGTTATTAAGATTTATTATTCAATCTATTGAAATCCACCTTCTTCTTCATCTGTCTCGTTTACTCAGTGCTGACCATTGTGGTATTTTCTATCATCTGGGATTTCTATCACCTTCAGCATTACATCCACCTCCAGCATTGTATTACATCTAACATGTCCCTTTCCCTCATTTTTAGCGTCCATATCTTGACTCCACAGTAAAATGTGGATCATCAAAGATCGCACGGAAATTTTCTTTGTCCGACTGATTATCCGCGTTTTCGCCATTTATATTCTTCTTCGGATTTCTAATCGCGTCTTCCTAGGCTTGCTATAAAGAAAATTGTGTAGGTAAATAAAATTGTTGACTTTCTCATAGTCTTTTAAAGCATTATATTTACTTTATGAAAGACTCGAATCTGTCAACGATGAGGATTTTTCTTTTGAGTGACGACTATTAAAACTATTAACGACTACGTTATGTATTTAAAA
Source organism: Arctopsyche grandis (assembly GCF_051622035.1). NCBI lineage: Eukaryota > Metazoa > Arthropoda > Insecta > Trichoptera > Hydropsychidae > Arctopsyche > Arctopsyche grandis. The sequence continues at coordinate 13,267,092 of NC_135359.1, forward strand.
ACGACACATTTTATTTTACTTTTATAATGTGTTCCCTTGCGTATTGTATTTGGTATATGTATGTAGATGTATATCTGCATCAAAATTTGTACTAAAAAAACTTGCAACCCTTTGTAGTTTTATAGTCGAGACATTACTTTTAAACTTTTTATGCTTACTCAACATTCTTAAACAGAAAACTTCAAACTTTGCTATTTCTTTTTCTAATGAAGCAAAGTGAAAGCCACTCTGACATAAACGTACATATAAATGAGCGAATTATTTCTCTCTCTCTTTCTCTCAGCACTATCTTTGGCTTTGCATATTTGAACTACTATTTATTTATTTTAATTTTCAATGTCGCTCTTTTAACTAAGAATAAATAATTGTATACGAAACATCATCAACACTTTGAATTGCAGATTAAAATATTATGCAAATGCCGAATGGAAAGAAGAAATAGCGGATGTCATTTTTCCCGACTTTCCCCGGCCGGCCATTAAAACGGTAGCCTTTTGCGGGCTGGTGCATCCCATTAACACGGAAAAAGCATTTCGAGTTACGCGGCGAGGGCTTTATTAATATTTTCATTTTATAAATATTAAATATGAATGGCCGTTCATTTGATTAAGCGCCCACTCACCCGGCAGAAATTCAAAACTGTCCACGGTTAATGCGCGCACATTACTATCGCCATTAATTACTTTATTAAAATCAACGGTGAATGTTCTTCGCAAGCTACACATGTCGATTATTTAAAAACCAAATATTTAGCCCATATTACGACCAAAAAAGTTCTCCAAGAATTCTACCCTATTCGAAAATTTAACCTTTTTCTCAAAAAAATTTGCTCTTCGAAAACCACAATATGTATATCCTGCCACGCCAACATATCCTGTTTAAAAATATTTTAACTTTGAACTGTAAATATGTATGTATACATATGTATATAGCATCGCCCGTGGAATCGAGTTGAAACTTTTTTATAATCTGATTTTTTACACTTACAAGTAATATTATTTTATTTTATTTCACACATCTACATAACAAGTAAATCCAATGTGCCTTTCTGGCCAAAAATATTGTAAATTAGAAACAAATATTATTAGCATTATTCAAAGAAGATATGTACATATCAATTAACATCTACAGAGATATCTATGGTTAAATTTGTATATTTGCAGCATTTTATACAATTCAGCTAAATTCATGATTGCTGAAAACTTGGGTTTTTAATAAAATTGGTAAAGTAGCCAATTTATTGGAACCGTTTCAATGAAAATCAGAAAAATTGGCAAACTATGATAGGAAACCATCGACCTGTAGTCACAAATCCAAGGGGTAGCCAGCAGAATCCAATGGGACTAGAACCCGTGACCACTTTGTTCAAAGCATTATATGCTAACCTCTGGTATATACTGCTGGTACTTATATAAAATATAATATGTAGTTTGTTTACATATGGAATATCTACATATAAATATATAACATACCTATAAATATAAAAGTGGAAAATTTGTTTACTAACTGAACTGATTATTATGAATAAAGGGCAGCTGTCAAGTTTTAATTGCCTACAAATAATGGTTCACTATTCACGATTCTCCATTCAATGTTCAAATTTCAAGCTCAAGTTCAAGATCAAGTGTTTTCGAATGTACTAGTGATTATTAAAAGTTAAAATACGATATTCAGTGCTAAAATGAATCGGCTAATCCCATATTTGAAGAAATGTAGGAGAAACTTGTTAAAATAATAAGATCGTACGAATTTACAATGAACTGAGAACGCCTTTTCTTGTCTCGAAGCCAAGACCGCGTGCCTTGCCGTTCAACTCTCGTACTGAGGGTACGATTTACATATGTAGGCAGCGGCACCAATCGAGTTTGATAATTACATATTAACCGGCAGCGTGGTCTAGTGGTGAGTATTGAATTAGTTCATGCTTGATGTCACGGGTTCGATTCCCACTAAGATTCTCGTTGTTGGCCAGACCTTGGTTTGTCAAGGTCGATCGTTTCTTATCAGAATTTGCCAATTTTTCTGATTTCCTTTGAAACGATTCCTGTAAAATTGGCTTTTCTTTCACAATTTCTGTTCCAAACTTTGAGTTATTGTTATATCTCAGGTTTCACCATATTTCTCACCATAGATGTCTCTGTGGTTGTTTATCGAATGTAAAAATTCGTATTGTTACATGAAAAATGTTATTAATCGTATTTATACGATGTTTGTAATATCTGACCATAGATGTCAGGTGTTATTTCGATTTGCATGTGTATGTATGTAATAATTATGTATTTAGATGTCTCGTTAATTATGAGTTTTCAATATCTTGTAATAAATTAGCCTTAGTGACGAACTGAAGCTAATCTGTAATGTAACTATAGCGAAATTGTAAAAAATAAATAAATAATAAGCTCACGGTGTGTGATCTTTTCAAAGTGCAAAAATGTGTTCAATAAAGCCATCAATGTTTATTAAGACAAAATTATCCCCATTTGACACTCTAATTCACAATTTTTAAAATCTCTCCTCATACCTATACAATAAAATATATTTGGCGAGGCGTAAAGAGGTAAATTTCGAGTTGGTCAAATTGTATCAAATGAGTCGTTTCCTTTCTGCGCGAATTACTCACCCCCGACAGAAAATATTCCAGTGATTTATTTGAAGGGCGCGCCTGTCAGCCTGGAACCGAAGGTCGGAACCGGAGAGGGGAGGTGACCTTGTGACTCGGCCCGGTGACTTATGGTCCCCGGTTTCGGTTCCAATAACCCGAAAAACATTTTCTTTATCGGGCCGGCGAGACAACGCGTCGAACGAACCCGCCACCCCTTTTCCTCTTTTTACATTATTTCATTAATCCAATCATTTATTTCAATTTATTTCCGTAACCTTTAAATAATTATTTTACAAATTCTTCACCATTTCCACATTAGACTACCAAACGTATATAAAATTCAAAGTATACCTACATATATAGTACTTGTCATATTTTTATTAAAAAAATATTCAAGGCAATGAAAAAAAAATTGAGATATTCTTTTCAATATTTTAAATCCTCATTTTAATTCACCTGTCAAATTTTATTTATTAAAAAACATATTGAATATAAACATTCACATTAATTTTTTTTTATTATTTTACAAAAAAAAATCGTTTGAATATATTTTTTAGCGTTATAAGACTTGCTTTATCTGTCAAATGAGTTGAATTTAAAGGACAATATGGCCTTATGGCACACTGTAAAATATTCAAGTCGAAAACTCGTAGCTTAAGCCCCGCCAAACTGCCAACATTACTTCGCAAATAAATTTAAATACGAATAAATATGTATGTAACAATTTCTTACATGTATTGTATAATATTACTGAATGTCTATACAATTATTGTAATTCATTTAATATAATCGATATGTATTGGAAGATTTATTATGCAAGTTTGGTTAAGATTGAGTCTATAAATCATGTAAATATTGTATTAAGCAATTTCTACAGCTACTTTTTAGTCTCGAAATCCCCGTTCGACGTTGCAGATAACTGAAGTGCATAAAGTTGCATAATACCAGCTGCAGTGTTGTAAGTTGTATGCAAATACTACGGTGGTAGCATCAAGCAAATACGCGGTTCGGAGCCTGGGGCTCCCCGGGCGCTTTCTTTGCTCTCAACTATATAACAATAAAATCCTAATCTACGCTATTTTACGTAGATAAATCGGTGGCCATGGACCGGAGGAGAACAATTGTTTTCGATTTTCAAAACCTACGATGGAAAACAACTGATAAATATTCATTCTTGCGATGAACAACCGACCCAGCCATGCGAAACTGGGTTATATAAACACAAATGTTCAATAGATACATACATATACATACCCCAGTGTAAATGAAACAATTTCTGTAGTCAGCGTGTATTGAACAGGTTTGCAATTTAAAACTATTACTAACTATGTTTAAAAATTACCAACCAACTAGCCTGTATTATTTGTTATTTGTTTTCATTTTTTTTACTTTATTTTTAATGAAAAGCATTGCCAAATTTAATTAAAACGGTAAATGTTCCATATTTTCTATTCAAATTGCATGAATATTAACTAATAAAGAGGGCGATAAAATATTCTCGTGGGTAATAAAGCTGACCCTTTCATTAACTGCTATTCCTTTGATAAATACGTTTCCAAAAATGAAGCGTTACTCCGTTTCAACTTAATTGTTAACTGTTAAAATAATTGAAAGGATTCGAAAACACTAATTAACAATATTATATCAAAATGGTGAAAAATAAAAATGAATTAATCATGTAAATTAAAATATGCATGCACACAAATGGTGAACCGACAAAGCTGCGGCGACAATGCCGCGCAGAACAAAACTGCAAAATTAAATTTAAAAAAGGATTTTTGGTTTTATTCGATTTTGCAAGACTGCTGCACATCGATAGAAATTTACTAGGGTTTGTTGGTTTTTGAAAACCGGGTTTCCCACTATATTTTCAAAATTTAAAAACAGATTTTTAAATTTGGTAAACTGGTGTTTAATACTAGAATTAATATGTTTTTAATAATGGATTTTTTTTAGTTTTAGTCATTCGTTGCTGCCTGTCACTAAAAAACTATTCGATCGTTCAACATCGAACGACGTTGCTGGTGAATATTTAAAATAGAAATGTCATATTGTATTCATATTTTCAGTTTTAGAGCAATCAAATTGTTTTCAATCAATCATTTTATTCCAATTAAAATTTTTAACCCTTTGCCCACGGATCACTGCTATAGATGTCAAGACAATAGTGAGAATGGCGTGACTCACTTTGTAAACGAAATACTTAGGGTGTGATAAACTATTTAAAAAAAATTATTATTAGTCATTAGTATTTTTTAAATGTAAATAAGTAAAGAGGTCTGTAAATACATGTAATTTACTTTATCTTGTCTTGCGTGGTTTTGTCGGCGCAGCATTGTCGTGCACAACTTTGTCGGGGTGGAATAAAATCATATATATGTATCATATAATATTTATATATTTGCTTAAGTTTGGAAAATTGTGGCATTACAGGAATCCCGAATGCGCCCCAATGGTTGAAAATATAATAGAGAAGAGAAAAAAAAATTATACAGACAGAAATTATTCATTATATGTACATATGTATGAATATCATTATGCATTATATGTACTATTGTAAAACCAATTCAATCTCACAATTGTACGAGTGGATAAAAACGAAGCAAACCATCTGTTGAAAAAACAATGACCGGTTATTTGAGCCACTTTGTGAACGCTTCATTAAAAGTACCCCCGCGTGAAGATGTCGACCGAGAAAAATAGGATCTCGGCTTTCCCGGAATAATTTCCCGACATAAATATCGTCAAATAACTGGATTACTGTCGTCGCGTCTTTCTGTTGCCAGAAAAAAATATATAAAGACGCGAGTAATCCGCAACAAAGCGGTGGCCGGATCATTATAAAATATTATTAATGGCGAGAAGCGGCCAACTTGATGAAACGGACATCATTTTAAATAAAGACTAAAGACTGGAAATATTTCACGCCGAGATAAAGCTGCGACGGGGCGCCAAGCAAAAAATTAGAATCATTAAGCCAAGAATGAGAAAGGATTAAAGGAGGGAGGGTCTGGATGGGGCCGGGAGAGGACGAAAAAATAGATAGCAGCGGCGAGTTATGAATTCAGAGGGAGAAATGCCTGCAGATAAATTTGCCCCGATGAGGACTCGCCATGAATGTGAATTTACCCTCAATCACATGGTCGAGACGAATGGTTGAAGATGAGACTTGTCTCGAGATGCTTAAATTCCAACAAACACAAAACAAGCACTTACCCATTACTACAATAAAATTTATCTACATATAATATCTACCGCAATCAGACTTTACATATGCAGGAAAAAATGAAATGAATTCGTTAACAGAAATTAATACAAATACAATGTAATGTACCTATATTTGAATTAACTAACATATCGATTTCTTGACAGTTTTCAACCGCCTAACGGTGTAAATCAATTTATAAAATTTTATATTTTATGTTCTCCCATAAAAATGATATATTATATTAATTACAGTCGTTTTAAGGAGAGTGCTGAATTTTCAGTGATCTTCTTTCGATGTTCATAAATATAAAATTACTAACTACACGTACATACATGTACATACGTAATGGAAATGTTTTTTTATGTACAACTTAATTAATTTACTTTTATTTATTTATAACCAGCAACATAGATCAATGATTGGCATGTAATGCTTTCAATTGAGTGGTCACGGGTTCTATTCCTGGTGTATGCTACTGGCCAGACCTTGGATATGTGACTCCAAGGTTGTATGATTTTCATTGTAACAGTTCCAACAAATTGGCAACCTTTACCCATTTCTCGCAATTTTCGAGTTTTCATCATCTAGAACTTTGCGGATTCGTATAAAAATGCTGCAAACTTGTCCATAAATAAATCGAAAGTTTCGAGTTTTTCAGTATCTTGAAATATGACGGTTTATACAAAAAAAAATTCATCAAAAATTGGTCAAAAACATTTATCCATAAATGACTATGATGCTATGTCAAAAATTATTAGTAAAAATAAAAAAATAAAAAATAATAAGTTAAATTAAACTCTCTAATTGTGAGTGGCAAAATGTATGCTCAACTTCTAGTAAATTCTTTAATCACTTAGGACGACTCATATTACCGTAAAAACTATAAAATATTACGCAATAAAATTATTATTATCATTAAATTGAATAACTGTGATAAAATAAATTCAGTGTTTCTTAGTTGAGCATCTGTGACAGTCTTCTTTTTTATTTTTAAATTGGAAATAGTATTTGTGATGTCGTATTACAGTATACGGCGAGAAATCAAATCCACTGGGAGGATAAAGATATATTTTCGACGTTTCAATACGATATTGAAATAGTTCATTCTTTATATTTCTTTATGTGTCGGAGAATTGGAATATCCGAAAGCTTCTGAAGCAAATAACCTGAAAATATAATTTCGAAGATAGTCCCCCTCGTCCATATATGGTCGGGTTTCGTATAAGAAAAAAAAAGGAAAAAGTTGTTTGGATCGTTTTGAACATATGGTGCACGACGTCAATGAGATTCATTCTGCGAATGCTAAAAGTGGATAGTCCGAGGAATATTTTTTCATTATAAAATGATTACATTAATTGATTTGATGAGTCTGTTCGAGTTTTTCACGGCGTTAAAGATCTTTTTTGAGCGAGCTGCATTAAGACGGTTCGAGTCGTTAATATTTGATCCCTGGAAGCGTTTTCTTCGCTAGCTTCACCATTTGATCCGTTTACCCAAAAATAGGTCAGAGTGCTTCCTTCCGATCTTGTTACCTTTCTTCATTTCCTGACGCAAAATTTACGGCTCAATACCTTACGAGTGGATATCAAATTTCTGCTCATCTGCAGTATATATTCGTACTTTGGACGTCTTGGATATTTTACGGCGCCCATCCTCCGCAAGATACCCAGCCCTTTATTAATATCTTTTTCCCTTTGATATAACTGATTTCATTTTCATTCTGAAGGAAGCTCTTCCGATACTCCACATTACACTTAATGACATTACGTTTCGCTTTTTGCTAAGCAAAACCTGATATCTCATCTTTGTATCGCAACTCGATGTGTGCCTTAATTTCGTACATTCGATTAGATATACAAATTGCGTGTTTACATTAAAAGGATGATTAAATCAATTTACTTTTTTTTTTATTTCATTTCACAAATTCAATGCAGTTCAAATAAATCAAAACGATATATGTATACACGCAAAAAAGAATATCGATCATTTCAAGTCACATTCTAGATAAATGTAGGATGGGTGAAATAGGATCAAAATATTGATTTATGACCCACTCTGATTTGATTGCATTGTTATGAGATAAAAAAGCGTTGTCCGGGAGATATTGTCCTGTGTGCCGAATAATATAGGCCCATAGGAAGTAATTTCCGTTCAATGTTCATAAATCATTTGCATGTGTATTTTATAACGTAAATTTTTAACGGAAATATCGTACGTAAATAAATTTAAAACAAAATATAATTTCACCAAATAAATGTCAAATGTGATATGATAATTACGCTTACGAAATAAATTCAAGCATTCGTGCGAAACGAATATATCCGATTTGCATCGCTCGGAGAGAAATCCCGTCTTTTGAAACGGATAAAGTTCAAACATGAACGGACTGCTTGAATGATAAAAATAGAGTTCTTTTATATCGACTTTCGCTATTTGAATGGACATTTGAAAGGACCGAGGGGTGGGCGAACTTTCAACGATATTTTTCTCAAGCGAGCAACAAATGGCCGACCGTTTGTTTCGCGGGAAACTTAGGATAATTTTATCGTCCGAAACGAATTTATAGTCCGGTCTTGATAACAGACAGCCAGTTTAGTTTCACGAGAAACGATAAATTATATAGTAGAGGAGTGGCGGCGCAAGAGGGAGGTACAGGAAGAAGTGAGAGTTGGCAAAAGAGCCCCAGGTTCAACTCGCCGCGGCAAATTAATTCAGCAACTTTCAATGCGGGAATAAATCTGGGGGCTAAAGTTATGAGCGATTTTTTTTTCTGCTTCCTCCTTCGCAAGACATGTGCCCCATGGGGTGGCCTACCACCTCCGTTCGGTCTGCAATGGAATACTTCGTCTTTATAAAAAAGTTGACGATTTATGGCCTCACCTATTCGGGTGCTCTGCATGACCTTTTAATATTGCCGCGAAACGTGAATTATCACACGTTTTCCTTATTCGAGGACGCAATACTTAATGTACAAATAAATCATTCGAATCTGATCGTGATTGCTTTCATACTCTATCCTAATACCAATGTTAAATCAGCAAGTACATACATACATACACACTATTATGTATACTAATATTTCAAGTTGCAACATACATATCTATTAATTTTATTTTTTTATTTATACCAGGAAGGTCTAAAAGGTAACCCCAATGCGCCTCCCTAGCCAGAAAAATTGTACATTTGATACATATACATATATACTTATACAACGTAAATTCAAATTAACATCCATAGAGACATCTATTTATGGTCAAATATAGAGGTTATCGAGAAATTTTGATTCTCGTTTCTCGAGAACATTGTATTGTAAAATTTTGAGATTCTCATTTCTCGAGAATATTTTATTATGAAAATTCGAGATTCTCGTATCTCGAGAAATCGTTTATTTGAATCTCGAAAATATCGAGAATATTCTTAATTTATCACTACATGTTTTTGCTCAATAAACTGACTGATTTGTATACTTGTTAACTCGTAAATAATTTTGTGAAGTATTGTAATATGTATAGATGGTCAGTATTTTTATTATTTGTCCGGTAAGTTATTATTCGGTCATCATATAAGTATATATACACATGTTACAACGAAATCGCACCATCTTTAAGTTACATACATATATGTTTGTGCGTGTAGGTACTAGTCACTAGTGCGAAAGTATTCGGTTATGATATCACTAAAACGCTAGTGAAAATATATTTTCACTGACAATATGACCCCACTTAACACACATAAAACAAAGATTTTTGATTTATTATTTATTTATTCGAGTATTTGTTCCTTAGATATTAATCAATTTACAGTCAGTATTTTAATATCCATAGATGGTCGGTATTTTTATTATTTGTCCGGTCAGAAAATCACGGGCAAAGCCGGGTAGTAACACTGGGAATTTTATAAAATTATTTTTTACATATTGTTATTATTACTATTTTAAATTACTTTTGTATATTTTTATTTTCTTTTCATGCCTTCTTTTATAATATTTTTTTTATATAATTTTACTTTTTTTTCTATTCAATGATCTACTGTATCTTTCTTTCGTCATGTCTTTAATAAAGTTATAAGCCCCTCCCTGATATAATGTCCATATGTAGTGTTTGTGTCCTTTTGATTTTTGTATGTTGTCAAGTTTATATGCTAAAAAAATCAATTCACTATATTAAAAAAAAATTATACTTTCTCGAGAATTCTCGAGAATCTCGAGAAACAAAAAAATAAAATCTCTAAAATTCTCGAGATTCAAATATTTCGAGAAAATAAAATTCTCAAATCTCGAGATTCAAATATTCCAAGAAAAGGAGATTCTCGAATCTCGAGAATCAAAAAAAGTCGAGAAATCACAACCTCTAGTCAAATATATACATTTGCAGTATTTTATACAATTCAGCGAAATCCGATATTGCTGAAAACTCGAGATTTGCGAGAAAAAGGGTAATGTTGCCAATTTGTTGGAACCGTAGCAAGAAAAATCAGATAAATTAGCAAACTCTGATAGGAAACGATAGACCTGGAGTCAAAAATCCAAGGTCTAGCCAGCATAAACCAGTGGGATTTGAACCCGTACTTTTTTCAAAACATTATTTTAACCACTAGTCTATTCTACTGCACTTACGTTTTTTTGGGTTTTGATAAAAAGCTTTCCTATTTTTTCCGACATTACATCGAAATTACCGAAAAATCTTCACTATATCCACTATCTTTGTCATACTTCTCACCCACATATCCCTCTTCCTATCATTCCTCGTTTGGTGGAACATAGAGTGTTCCATACTTATCTGAATGCATTGGAATTTTTGTAACATCTTGGCGTCCAATGTTCAGATTTTAAATCCAAACGTCATCACAGGCAAACACATCTTCAGGCAAAGTGGCATATTTGATTTAAAAGCGGTCTTCACTCGTCCAAATACAATCCATCCTAATTTCATACTAATCTTTATTTCTTCTTCTTAACCACCGGATATATCTATTATTTAACATATGTACATACATACTATACATATAATAATATTGTCAAAATTTATATTTCAAATATTTTGTTTCGATAGAAAGTACACGACTTTTTAAGATGACTTTCTCAAAAATTCAATGCCTCTATAAATAATAATATTATAAATTAAATTGTGAAATCATAAAATGTGCCCAATTTTCTTCAAAAAATAAACCCTAATAGCTTCTTTTCTTTGTGATAAGATATAATTTATTGTTGCCAAATGTGCATCGAGTAAGTGCTTCTTTCTATCTATTGCCTTGCCATAATATACGATGCTAGGGGAATTTAATAATAGTTTCGTAAGTGCATTGATACGAAAACATATAAAACGAGGGGAGCTCAACCAATACAACTTCTTTCATATAAAATATGATAACTTTCTAAAGCGTGCATATGTACATATAAAACATTGACAAATTAAATGAAAAAATAATAAAAAAAACCATCAAAACCAAATTGAAATAAATACATCATTTGAATAGCGTTTATAAAAAAAGCTATAGCACATTTTCTATTAAGTAACCCGTAAAAAAAAATTATTCCATACATTTATCATAGTATATTTATATAATAGAAAATACAGTAGTTTAATTTAATAGGACATTTTAATTATGGTATCTAACCAAATTTCTAAATGGACAGTCGTCCAATAAACTTTAGTAGCTGTTCCTAATCATATAATACATTCATACAATTCCAATCCAATTGAGTCTGATTAACCAACAATGCTTTGATATATGCAAAGTTAATGTAAAAATACTTTCCAAACCTAAATATCATACATACATTTATATGTACATACGTAAGCAATATTTAAATGAACCAAATTGACAGCCCTCGACATGCAAATGGCTAAAATTCGCTCGACAGGTTTTTCCACAAATTAATTTATATTTCCACTTGACTTTAGCGTACACAATTTGTTGTAAATCGTTACAATGTAACCTACCTGAAGATAAATGTAATCATATACATATATAATATTAATGAGACCTTGAACGGGATAGACCAGGGTCGATTTTAAACTTCCAGGAACATCATCGAATCGAACGGGCTTAGGGTTTGAACGTCACGGTTCAAATATTAACCAGGATTCGAACCGCAGTTAGTATGGAAACGCACAACTTTTGACCCACTTCGGTTGGAGAACAATCCGACCCGCACAACTGGTTCGAGCAGCCAGAGCTTTCAACTCTCGGAAGGTTTCCACCCCGTGAATTTAACTTAACCTACCCCCGTTCGTTCTGCTCGGCTCTATTTATGGAATATTTATGTAGCCAAAAGTTATTAAGTCGAATCGCACGAGAGTAGCATAACGTGTTGAATAAATTTTCATCGAAAAGTAGCTGCTGTATCCCACCCACCGGAAACGACTTTTGTAACTTTGAAACTGTTCAACTATAATAATAAAGGTGGGCGTTTGAACTCAACTCACACAAACACACACACACATAACATACAATTACTATATTCAAAAACGCATATATGTGCGTAATTTATGAATTTTAGCCTAACAAATATACATACATACATACATTAAAATTTTCTCAAAAATTAATAGTTTTCTTCATCTTCTTAGAAATCAAATAACATATTCATCTAAATTTTTCGTCCCCTTTTCGTCAAATTTTTCGTCCCTTAACGACGTTATTGATTTGTAAAATATCTCTCTTTTTATTTTATTTTTAAGCATCAAACGGCACATAGATTGTAAAATCGCTTTCCTATTCAACATTTCAAACACGTCGTCGTTCCAATTCGTTCCCTCGTATAAATAAAACAAAATTAAATGCAACCAGACTGGATAAATATAAACATTGAGTGCTGCGATGAATCGAATATTCGATTTGCACGACTTCCAATTTCAATAATGGCAAAGCGCACAATAAAACTTTTCGAACTAATTGAAATGCCAGCTATATCAAATATTATAATAGGCTATTTCATTTTATAATATAACTAGACAAATTGCCCAGCGTTACTTTGGTGGGTGAAAATTGGATTAAAAAAGTAACGAAAAAAAATTGTTCATTAAATTTTGGAGAGTCTACATACATATGTGAATTAGAGCACTTTGAGATGATAATCAAATTTAGTGATAAAGATATTATAGAATTGTAGAAGACAATCCAATAAATACTCATCTGTGTATACATATGATTTTCAATTAATTGGTTTTCAAAGTACGTAGATATCTGGATAGTTCAAGCAACTAGTAGCATAGATCAATGGTTAGCGTATCATGCTTTCAATTGTATAGTCTTGGGTTTAATTCCCACCTGTGCTGCTGGCTAAGCCTTGGGTATATGACTCCAAAGTAGATCGTTTCTTATCGGAGTTTGCCAATGTATCTAATTTCATTGAAACGGTTCCAACAACTTGGAAATCCTGTCCTGTTTCTCGAAAAACTCAAGTTTACATCAACTAAAATTCACTGATTTATAAAATACTGCAAATTTTTCCATAAATGTCTCGCAGATTTCGAGTTTTTCAGCACCTCGAAATTCGACGATTTGTAAAAAAATGCAAATTTATCCATAGATGTATCTGTGATGCTTTGTAAAATTATTTTATAGATTTTATTTACCTATATTTGTAATTGGCCTGGAAGGCGCATTAGGATTAATATACCTGTTAGGCCTTCCTGGTATACATATGTAAATAAATATATGGGTAAACGCAGTGGTCCCATGTGAGTTTAAAAAAAGGCATTATCTGACTATTTAATACCATAAATAAATATTTTCAATATCAAGATAAAACTAAATCGCATTTTTAGACTAAAAATGGTTGTTTAATCAAAATATTGGGGGCAATTTTCAAATTGAAATTAGCAAATATACAAGCAACCCGCAGCGTGAGGCAGGCTTAAACTATGCCAATCGTCAGAAAAAAATTGGGTTCTTTTCCACACTCTACCGATCATTTTCAAACTTTGCCATTTTGCTCGGATTGGTCATCAATATATGTATGTATGTAGAAATCAAGTCCGCCATTAACATGGTGAAAAATAATCGTAAAAGACACGTTTGAAAATACTGCACCTTCTTTCTCGGTGACGTCTATCTTCCACATTCTCGAATTTGTACACACTGTTCTGATCGTATTTTCCCTTTTCGCCACCATCTCGCTATGTCAGATTGTAATTGTTTAAACGCCTATAGCTTTTTCTGAAAGTGTTGAAAAAATCCCCAAAGTACACAGACACACACACATTTTTTCTAGATCATGAAAACGTGATCAGTAATCGATTCTGAGTTCGAATCAGTCAAAATCTCGAGTTTGAATTTTCGCATGATCACAAAACTTCATCTATTGTTACTACGTACATAGATAAAGTAAAAATCGAAGTAGTGACATCTATGTTTCACCATATACTATAATATTGGAATAAACGTAGTACTACGTATTCCACCTTCCGCGATTAACCAATATCAAACGTAATAATACGTATCCCGCATTTCTCGTCAAGCCCATATGAAACGTAGTACTACGTAACCCGCCGAATAGCAACAGTAGTTGAAAAACATAGTACTACGTGACCTGTTTAAGGTATGTTAATAATGAATGTTAAAATGTTGATCAATATCGTTGTTATGGCGTACACGTCCGCTAACGGTTAATTTTTGACACTTTGAGCGTGGTCAGTCGGATTGTTATCAACTATTCATTGTTTTCGCTAAAAAGGCCGAGTCCGACTGTCCCGCGAGGAGCTCAACTATTTTAAAACCGCTTTGCGATATTTAACGAACTTTTATTATTAATAAGTTTGCTCGAATTTGTTCATCGAGATAATCTCCATAATTGAATAAACCTGGCCAGCTTTAGTTTGAAGTGCATACACGGTAAAAGCACGTCGCGATCGAAGGCGTGCAAAAGCTCACGCTAAAGCTCCTTGAGTGGTGATGACGACAGCGTCTTCCTACATGTCGATATCAGCACTTGCTTCAAGTATCCATGGGCCACCATCCAATAAGGATAACAGTCGCGGCCATTGGACCTTGCTAGAATTATAGGAGGGAAATCCAAAATCAATATGCTTTCTATGCAACGTGCACAAAGTTTCATCGATTCTATAGGTATACTGTAATGCATTTTTTTTTCGCCACCGCTTCGTCTTTAATATATTTTCCTAGTCTAAATGTGATATAAAAGGTTTATTTTTGTCTACTAAAGAGGGAATAAACGAAAGACGGAAGGAATTACGATTTCATAAGACAGGGGAATACTTGATGGGGTCAATTAAATATAACGAAATCGGAAAATTCTGACAAGAGAACTTTTTCTTTATAACAAGTGGCAAACAACTTGAGCTTCAATATTATGTGTTGTGACAATTTCGTTTGAAAAAAAATAATCACAAATCATAAAATGTTTTGAATAAGGAAAATAGGAAAATATTCATCCTGACCTAGTATATTAATTTAAATAAAATTCACAAAACAGTAAGGTTTATAAATGAAAATTATTATCGCATAAAAATTAAAAAAAAAAAATTAAATTTTGTATTTAAATTAATCTACATATGTACATATGTATGTAGAAGTTATTTATTTATTTAATAGCAAATTGCTAATTATTACATGTACACAAAATAACAAACTAAAATTAATAACTATAACAAAATATATCGAACATTGCATTTTAACTTATATAATTACATCTTCCACAAAGGTATCCATTAACACCCTTCAAGAAGGCAACAATATTATTAAAACGTCTAATGTTTTCACAAGATGGGCATTATAGATTTGAGTGCTAGGTGGAAAACACCTTCTTGCTTTCTTAACTCTACATATAATTAATTTATTCATTTTCCTGGTTTTAATTTATTTATTTATTAATTTTTTTAGTTTTTTTTTATAATTATGCATATCTCTATTCCTAACTATGTAATTATTAAAATAACTAGGTAATAGATTATTATCAAGCTTATATACAAATTTTAAAGTGCTTAATTTAAAACTATTTCTAATATCCGACCATTTCAATCCATCTAACACAATGCTACTCAAACTATGGTCCGCGGCCCAGTACTGGTCCGTGCACTGACGGTAGCCGGTCCGCGGACAAAGACGTAATTAAAAAATTAAAACAATAGCTTATGACAACGTTGCATCATCTCATCCATTATATAAATTATATAAAGACAAGCCTAGCAAATTCGAGATTATTTATGATATTATTCAAGGGGTAAAATGCTGAAGAGAGTATTTCAGCTCAGGGATGAAATCGCTATATTTCTACAACAAAACCAACTTATGTCAGAACTTTTTCAAAACATAAACTGAATAGCTAAACTAACATATTTGACAGATATTATTTACATTTTGAATCACCCTAACTTATCCATGCAAGGAAGAATGTCATCTTGTTTTACAATAGCAGACAATGCAGATGAAATGAAAACTTAAACATGCAATATTCGTGTTACGACATGTTTCACAATTTGGCTGGTATTTTTCACAGAGGAGGAGAGAAGCTAATGACATGATGTCTCTGCGTGATGTAATCAGTTCTCATTTGACAAATTTATCAGAGTGATTCGATTTCTATTTCCACCAAATGACGATCCACGAAAGGGAAAAGGATGAAGACGAAATCCATTGTTGCTATAGAATGATCAGTTAGTATGGAAGATAAAATTATTGATCTGACTACAGATCAAGAATTAAAAAATTGTTTTGAAACCACAAATTTATTTTATTACTTTATCTATGAACGTAGTAACAATAGATTTTGTGATCATGCGAAAATTCGAACTCAAGATTTTGACTGATTCGAACTCAGAATCGATCACTGATCACGATTTCATGATCTAGAAAAAATGTTTGTGTGTCTGTGTATGTGTACGTGTGTCTGTGTATTTTGGGTAGTTTTTGAACATCGTTAGTCCTATCGAACCGAAACTTGGTATTGGTTACTGAAATTCATATCGACACGACGCAAATTTTTAAGTTGATACCTCCCCTATTGGGACCTCCCCCTATAGTTGTTCTTTTTTTTCAGTTTTTGAATTCAATTATCTCCCAAACCACTAACTGAATCAGACTGAATTTTTTTTACATTTTTTTACATAATAGAAATTATAATTTTTATAACTTAATTTTTTCGAATATTTTTACCTGAACCGGAAGTAGTAGCAGAGAATCGAGGTTTATGTTTTTCTCAGAAACCTTTTGGTTTATTGAACTGAAATTGCATATCTAGAAATTTAAGCCTAATATCAAGTTATGTTTAAAATTTGGTAAGCATCCGTCAACCGGAAGTGGCAGTTTACTCTTGTTCGATTTTTCTTCCACTATATTTTTGACCCTTTAAACATGTGTGCTCTTTACGGAAAAAATCAAGTATAATTCTTGTATCAATTTGATGAAAATAAAAAAAAATCACACGGAGTTTTTTCCTCTTAGAAAGGTCAAAAATGGTGTGGCGACTATTCTACCCACACCACTAGACGTATCAAGCTGAAAATTTTTATTTGTATTCTTTGTGTACTAACTGACAGCTGATAAGGTTTTGGTCAGAATTCGTAAACCGGAAGTGGTATTTTTTTTTTTAATATTTCATTATTTTATTTTGACCTTTTAAATTATTTTAATCTTCTTGATATTTATTGTGTATAATAATAGTAATTTTTAGTAACAAAAAGATTTTGAACATAATCCGACAACCGGAAGAAGAACTTTTGTCTTGTGCAAGTTTCCTTACATTTGCCCTCAATTTGTATCGAAAATGCTGTCATAGCTATTGGTATTTCAGAATGCTGCCGGTATGTGTGAATGTGTCTGTACGGTTCAATAACGAATTTTGCTTTGTGACCTTCTTATATTCCTCAAATACATAGATAAAGTTATGGGTTGGTCACACCCGAATTTTTTTTATTTGTTATACAAGTTTTCACTCATATAATATATATGTATGTACATATACACGTATGTACATATTATGTACATACATATATAACCGTTTTATTTAAAAATATGATGCTGGTCCGTGAGAATTACTGATAAATATATGCTGGTCCGCCAACTGAAAAAGTTTGAGTAGCACTGATCTAACGTACTATGAACAGTCTTACGTTTCCTCACATTCAAAATTGAACGCAGTTTATCAATACTCAATGCATTAAATATATTGAGTACTGTGGCGCAATATATGTTCTCGTATGTATGTACAGTATGAGGCCGTAAAATACAATTATACATATATTATTATTTTACTTTTTATACTTAATAAATTTCTTAACCGACAAGTACACCAACTTTTTACCATTTTTTTAAACTATATATTCTCATGAACTTTAAAATTTAATTTACAATCGAAATAAATTCCTAAATACTTAATATTATCTACTACTTTTACCATTCTCACATCCATAATCACATCACTCACAACGCTTTTCAGATATAACATTTTTACCTTAAATTTTTATCTGAAGTTTTTTCTATCGAAAATAAAAATTTAAGATATAAAATTCTATGTAATACAGATATAAATAATTGATTTAAAAATATGTATAAACAATAACTAATTTAATCCTTCAATAAGAACTAATATTATGTATGTATGTATGATAATATATACTACAGAATACAGAACTAATTGTAATAAATTTTCTGTATCTGTAGACGATATATAAATGTATACTATTATGGATTTGATCTGTGATCTGCAGTAAGGACGTATAAATGCGAAACTTCGACGTTTAATGACGGAATGCTTCCAATGCACTCAAAGAAGTATGGAATTCTGGATGCTGAAATTATCGAAAAGAGACAGGAAACAAAATACATGGGTATGACAAGGGTTGTTGAAACAGTGGAGAGAGTGAAGAGACTGAAGTGGCAATGGGTGCGACACGTAGATAAAAGAACGGACCTGAGATGGACAAAAATGCTGATATGCTACTCAAGAGAACGCAAAAGAGTGCAAAAAAGACCACAAAGTAGATACTCGTACATACATAGGTTGATGAAATCAGAAAAACGTGTCGAATAAAATGGATAAGAGTTAAAACAAAAACGAACGAACGAAGTTTTGTAGAGTTTTGTACTTTATTTATTTATTCTAAACAATTCATTGTGGCATTACAGGAATTCCTAATGCGCCACAATGGTCAAAAAATATAAAACAAAAAAAAAAGAAATAACAATTAAACATAAATTAATACAAAACGAAAATAATATACTTTATATATAAAAAATACATTTAAACCTAAACATAAATACATCCATACATAAACATAAAAAATAGCATTTAATAATAGCAGATAACGTAAAAATATCAAATATAAAATATAACATAAGGAATGCCTTGCACCTACAGCCAGTTCCAATAAATAAGATACATTTAAATATACAAAACATCCCTGTGAGGTCCAAATGGAAGAGAGTTAATCAAAATTCCACTCATCAATCATGAAAACAATCATAAGCGCAGACTACCAGATAAATGGGTTAGAGTAATATCCGACAATTTACGCTCACTAAGGTGGAAAATATCACATTCAGTCTCGGCAGCAACGATTTCATTAAGTCGAATAGCTCTTGGAATATGAGCCATTCGAAAAAGAACTGTGCGGGCAGGAGGTACAGCCATCAAATGATGATGTCTACCACGCACATAGTGATTAGGGACACATAGTGATAAGGACTTTATCTAGCAGTGGATGGTGAACGACTGTAAATGATAATGATATTGAATTTGATTTTATACGTAATTCATTTTTACCATGGTGCCAAAACAGGTAGACCCAAAATGACACCTATAGCTAAACTTGTTTATAAATCTGTAACGTACGCCGCCAGTAAAGTGCAACGGTATTATCCGCCGCCTTAAGTGCATTCGAGGGGAACAACGGAGACCCCGAGCGGCATCTCCGCTAGCTCCCAGAATCCGGATGTGCGTGAGACGATGCGTGTCTGAGACCATGAGACCGTACGTGACTAAACAATAGGTAAACAAATGGACGTGGAAGATGCAGTGAGCTACCTGCCTTTCATTAGCAGATACTTAAGCCATATCAGATCATTGTGGAAGGAGCACTGGCTGTTCGTGAATCTCCCTAATCACCCAATAAATACTGTGAAGCAACTTTGGCCTTTCATTTGGATCTCCCACCCATCCCTACGCAACAATACTAAACACATTCAACAATGTAGATATAACAAAAACTTTTGATATCTACATTGTTGAACTGCATTTGCGACGAATCTGCTAAAAACGGAAAAAGAGAAGTAACAATCGAAAGGAGTCGGAGTACTCCGACTCTACGAATCCAACTCCGACTCCGAATTATTTTAATTTACAAATGATTCAAAATAAACTCCTCAAAAAACATATAAAAACTAAACAGTAACTAAAAAAAAAACTACATATAAAATTACTCATTGCGAACTAAATTTGAACTACAATCAACCAGGTAAAAAATGAGAATTTTAATTAAATTTTCAAAATATCCTCGATATCTTTATTCCACCGTAACCGTAGCTTTTCACTAAGCTTCCGACCGTAAAGCTTCCTGCTAGAGACGTTAATGCTTTCCCAGCGTGACACGACTTCACCGACGCCTTTTTCCGATTCGAATAAGATCACGACGACTTAATACATTATACAAGATGTACATGCATACATACATATATATGTATGTATATACTTCATAAAATAAACTTCCACCATTTAAACGATCGTTACACCGTACAAACAACATGCAAATGAAAAAGTATAGCTTAATTTGGCGCGGTCTTACAAACGAAAGGGGGGGAAATGCCGTCGATCGCGCGACAAGACCGTTCCCGCTCCGGGTTACGGTCTATTAATTTGCTGTTAGCCGCGTTCGTCCTTAAGCAGGAGAAATGTCCGCGTTTTAAGGATGTAAAAACGGGCAGGGCATTCAACGGCGTGTAACGATCTTTATTTTATTGCCGGCGGCGCGCAAGTAACGACTGAATTAAAATACAAAGTGCCACTTTCGGGCGCCGGTAATGTATTCTGTTTGCGCCCGTTGCCGGATCGCAGTTAATTCAGGAAAATGCGAAAAACTAGAAAAGCGAGCACGGCTGACTTTATCATTTCGCGCGGACGAGATTTATACCTCGAGATCATCGGTGGAATCGGCCGGTGAGATGTTCATTCGCCGCGATCGTCGCCCTGGAGATATATTGTTGTCGAGGTTGAATCGACCATGGTTTGCGAACAGATTGGCATTGTATTTCATCGAATAGATATGTTAAATCAAATACGGAAAGCCGATCAATGGTTTGTGGTTGGCCGCGATTATCGTAAATAATTTATGGTTCGATCATGACGTACACGCCACCGACTATTATAGTTAGAATTTGACACAGTTACATATGTACATACACACATATGCAATATACATATACGTATATACCTGAATGTGTGAAAATATTACAAGATTGTCAAAATACACCATTCATATTCCTCTGCCAATTTGAAAGCAAACAATGTACGACTTGACGATTTTTTTTCAATAATGCTATTATTAACTCTTAAATACATTTCTCACAAAGCATTAGTAAAAATTTATAGCTAACATATCATCATCATCATTTATAACCATTCACCATCCACTACTGGATGAACGCCTCTCCAACACGCTTCCACTCGTCTCTGTTTTGCGCAACTCTCATTCATCTCACCCCACACATTTTCCTAATTTCGTCTGCCCATCTTCACTGCGGTCTTTCTTTTACCCTTTTGCATTCTCTCGGGTACCATTCTAGCACTTCTTTTATCCACCTTTCGTCCATTCTTCTAGCCACGTGGCCCACCCATTGCCATTTCAGTCTCTTCACTCTATCCACTATGTCCACAACCCTTGTTTTCCTTCTCATCCACGTATTCCGTTTCCTATCTTTCCTCGTTATGCCAAGCATACAACGTTATGTTGTATGTTGTATGCTTATGCACAGACTACCATACAAATTATACGTTAACCTACGCCCTCTGAGGTTGAAAATATCACATACGTATAGAAAATAGCACAGCAACAACGATTTCATCAAGAATTGTTAGCTCTTAGAATAGATAACATCCGATAAAGAAATGTGCGGGCGGGAGGCACAACCATCAAGTAATTATATCTACATCATGTATTTAGGTGTACATACATATTTTATTAAACAAACGGTCAACATGCACATTATATAGGTATATGTATATGTATGTAGATACATACGTTCATAGCACTTTGAATTAGCGCGAAACTGAGGATCAATTTTCGAATAATTGAAATTTAATTAAATTACAAATTGATAATTCGGGTAGGCGAGAACAACGTCGTCCCGTCACGAAACAACTTGGCGGGAACTTGCCGATGACGTGAACGAAGTTCGCCAAAGGTGCAAATTTGAAATTAACGTACACACGAACGCGAACGCGTAGACACCGAAACCAATTACAAAATGCCATATTTAGAACACCGAATCGTTCTTTGCCTTAAACATCCCCTGAAAAAAATACACATGCAACGACCCAAAGTGTAATTAACGATCTCCAAATATATTGTGATTCGGATGATTACACACATACATATGTTATGTTTGCGTTGCAGATAAGTGACGAATACTGACAGCTTCGTCAGCGAACGTACATATGTATGTATGCCAAGAAACTCTCAGTAAATATACTTGGGATTAATGCGAAAGATAGCCACATCCATTACCATAATAATTTGATTACGTAATAACCATTTGATCTTAATGTAAATTAGTTGGTGCGACTTCCTCCCGAGTCCATATTTCTGGATACTCTTCGTCAACCCGATAACGATATCAAAGGAAGCTCGTAATTTATTCATACACCACAATAATCGCTGCTTCAAGAGAGGAAATTCTTAAAAATTCCCTTTAAATGTATTTTAAGACCAAAACGACCCTTTGTTATCTTGAAGTATTTGAAAAAGTATTTAATAAAAATAGGTAAAATCAAGCAGTCATACATACTTGATCAGAAATGATTGAAATTTTGGAATCGTTTTTGAGTTTTTCGTTCTGGAATATCATCATCATTTGTGGTGAAAGTGGGGTAAGTCAAATTTAAAAAAAAAATAGCTTAAAGCTGGAATTAGGTAAACATGGATTTATTCTTGTACATTAAAAGAAAATCGAAATTGTGTAATATCCCCCTGATATGAACAAAAGAAATTTCAATGTAAAATATTATTGTACATTTATTATTGTTGAAATTGGAGTCAGTCCACTTACTATTTTATACATATGTACATATATAAGTTTTCGATTGCTAATTTATCAGTTAATAAGAAAAATTGATGTCAATATGTTTTATTTTTATTATCATATGTTACATTATAAAACCTAAGAAAATGACACTTCACTTAAAATATAAATTTCATATGGCGTTTGCATAATTTTTACTTTATTTTAAGTTTCATTATCAATATCCATTTTCAGTTCCAATAACACTATTTCGGTTTGAATTGATTCGCAAATTGTTATCTCTACTTTTAATTTAATATGTCCAGAATCTCGGAAAATAAAAATAAATTTAATACAGGCTACCAGTATTTTTTAAATATGGTTGTGGTTGTGAATATCCAATAATTCATAAATACAAATAGTCAATAATTTGTCGATATTGTTTCTACAAATAGTCAATAATTCGTCGATACTGTATCTCCAAATAGTCAATAATTCGTCGATACTGTATCTACAAATAGTCAATAATTCGTCGATACTGTATTTACAAATAGCCACATCCTTTAAGTATTGTAAAACGCAAAACATTGAATATATCCAAATGAATTACGCCACTTTCAAATATACCAGCTTGTATATAAAAGTATCGATTTTAAACTGAATTCGTGTAATTACAAATATTTTTAGGCAGCTGAGATGAAATTCTCGGATGAATGATTGAAGCAACGATGATAAAAGCATTAGAGTTACGAAAATTCCTTAATATCGAAATCATATCCCATTTGATTAAGACGTATCAGCAAAGGTGACTGGGGCATTTTCAACGACTGATTAAATATTCGCTAGTTGAAAAATCAATGGGATGAGCCAGATGAGCATGGAAAGGTCAAATTACGAGAACTAGTGCAAAAAGTCACCAATCTATATTTGATATTACATACATAACTTATAAAGAAATAAAAATAAAAAACGATTAAAATCATCCAAGTTAAAAAGAAAGAAAAGAAGAAAAACATCGAATTCAATTTCATGCGTAGTAGAGAAGCAAAGTTGGAATGTACTTAATTATAAAAATTATTTCATTATTATTGTAACGTGGGAACATCAAAAAGAGAGTATCCGCTAAGTGCATTTGTGGGTGAACAATAGACACCCTTACATTAGGCTAACGGGACGCTGAAGTTCTTACAGAAAAATAGACTCGACACGGTAGACCTGTACGTGCCTAGACAATAGATACATAAATGGATCGGGGAAGCTTTGGTGAGCAACTTGCCCTTTATAAGGAGGTACACACGGTAGATCAAAATATTCTGGAATGAGTGGTGGTTACGTGTGGACCTCTACTAAATGCTGTGAAGCGACTTTGACCTTTCATTTAGATCTTGAAACCCACCCTTACACAACACTATAAATAATATTAAAAAATATTTAATTTATATTTTGAAAAAACAGGTAAATTTTTCCAACCGAATGATTAGAAATATAAGTTATTCACACCTAAAATTGGTTCATCTATGTATGTATGTATAATGTACGTACATACATACATAAAAGCACGTTTGTATACGACTCTGAATGGACCTAAACTATCCGATTGCCATCACCCCCGTGGGCGCACCCCCCAATATTACTAAGCGTATCCCATAACGTCACTATAACCCTATTATCTATAAATCTATTACTTGCCCGCCAATATATCATACACCATCGCCATATATAATTGAGATAAACTATTCGACAGAAATCGCCTAAATCAACTCGCCCGAACTTCGCAAACATCGTCTGTCAAAATTAAAACGGGGGAGGGAAGCCACGGCGGAGAGGAAAAAAACAACCTCATACCGAAATCGATTTGATTAAGTCGGTGACAGTTTAATTAGAAAAGCAATCTGACAAGATGGATGAGATCACCGAGTCGGATCCTGGCTATCGCCGACTAATGGCCGCCCATAGAATATATCCATAGCTACGGTCGTGTCTATAGACACTTTCTGCGTGACAATAGTTCAGATTCGGCGTTATCCATCAGAGGATAATCCTAACTAATTGTTTCTTATCTGACCGTGTTGTGATAGGGGCTTAATGACACACCTAAAACCGTGTTCCGTAATTGTCGACATATTAGTAGGTCACCCCGTCAAGATTATAATATAACGCAGACCGTATGCTTTGAAGCAAAACTTATTTATTAAATATGAAAGCTCACCGCTATTCAACCACCGGGATTACATTGAGAACATATACATACATGTATAATCTTTTTATTTATCTAGAAAAATGCTCCATTTTAAATTTCACTAGAAATAAGTCTATTATCACCTATCACTATCAATTAAACCATTCAATTCTAAACACATCATCTTCTATTAATAATCTTGGTGTAATACTCAATAATAAACTTGATTTCTTTGAACATATTTCCTTCATTGCCAACAAAGCATTTAAATCTCTTGGATTCCTACTCCGCTCAGCAAAACCCTTCAATGATCCTTATTTACTTAATTTACTTTATTTTTCCTTTGTAAGGTCTCACCTTGAATTTGCTTCAATTATCTGGTCACCTTTTTATTTATCCCATATTAATTGTATTGAAAAAGTCCAACTAAATTTATTAAATCCTTACGCTACCTTTTCCCTGCCTATACCCATTCTACTGTTCCCGATATTTTAAAAATCCTATCTTTTAACAATCTTTCTGTCAGACGACGACTTACTGATGCTACATTCTTCTTTAAGCTCTGATTGATGATTTCCTTGATTGTTCTGATTTACTGAATAAGGTTAATTTCAGGATCCCAGTTCGGTATTCTAGACACGTTGTACTCTTTTCACTTAATCCTTTCAATACTAATTCCCAAAAATATTCTTATCTGCAGCGTGTTTATCGTAAGTTTAACGAGGAGCTGAATGAGGTTGATCTGTTCGGTATTTCCCTACATCAATTCAGGAATAACATAAAGAGAATCTTGACCGATTGATCCATTTCTTCTTCTATTCTATTTTATAACCTTTTTCCAATATTTTAACACTTTAGTTTAGTTATGTAATGTGCTATTTAGTCATGTTATAGCTTTTATTATTTTCCTTTTCATTTGTTTATCTTGCATTTATCTTTTTCACTTGTTTATCTTTGTAAAAATCTGTAAGTGGACTCGGATGTTATACATATTATATATTTACTCTTTGTTTTTATGCATGTCTACATCTTGTTGTCTGTTGATTTTTCAATAAATAAAATAATTAAAATAAAATATTGCAATTTCCAAGAGTTTCGCTCAAAAATAAGATTATTTTTGTATTAAAATATAATAAAATACAGTCCATATATATGTATGTAGGCAGCGAATAGCGTGCTAGTAAAAATATACGATAAAATAATTTTACGAGTATATTTAAAATTTCATTCAAAAGCTCACTTAGCAAAAAAAGCCTAGTAAAAATGTCTCAATTTTCTTGCTATTTTATATCCTGACGAATATCTCACTTTTTTTAATAAACAGCAAACAAATTTTGTTTTTGTTTACACTTTTTTAACTAACACTACACATAATATTTCACGTTTCTACTGTTTTACAAGGCTCTTTTATCATAAATATTCTTAAGAAAATTTTCAAAAACTATGAAGATGTCTATACTTTTCCTGTTGCCTTCTGGAGAAAACAATGAGCAACAGAAAAGTTGATTAAACAAAGGATAAAATATATTATACAATGACGGTATTTTTTAAAAGAAAATAAAGCGAAGTAAAATAATGCATCCCCCATTTTTATTTTGATCCTTTTAGAGACGATGCATAATTTTGAAGATAAAAATGAGAAACATACTTTACAGACCTTAAATATATGTACGTACAAATGTACATAAATACAACAACACATATCAGTAGTTAGCGTGTAATGCTTTCAACTAAGTGGTAATAGGTTCATTCCCTGACCTGTGTTGCTGGTCAAACCTTGGCTTCAGGTGGATCGTTTCCTAACAGAGTTTTCCAATTTATCTGATTTCATTGAAACGGTTCCACCAAATTCGCAACACTTTCCTACTTCTCGTGAAATTCGAGTTTATACCATCTTAAATTTGCTAATATTATAAATTCTACCCAGTCTGTAAAATGTATGTACATATTTCTCGAAATATTAATACTATCGCGCACTCCCAAAATCAACAAAAATATATATATTTTAAATTTAAATATAAGAGAATTTTATTAGTAAATTTTGATTAAGATTGATAAATTTCATCTATTTAGAATAACATAAAAAATAAAAAAACTTTATAATAGATCTTTTTTTAATAATATATATATAATTAAATGAATGTATTTAGAATAGCAAAAATATGCTTAATTCTATAACACATTCAAATATGACATATTAGAGTTTTTCTTCTTCTAGGCATAGAAGGGGTAAAAAATTTTCCGCACATTTGTTTATTTGACCTGCTCAGCCTTTTAGTTTTCTGCACAGCGACCCTCTCGTCTTAGGGGGAATAATGGTCGAGACTGGATCGTGACAGATCGAGATGGCATGCCCTGGAGGAGGCCTACACCCTGCAGTGAGATCCCACAGGCTGAATATGAATAAGACGTGAAAATGATTCTAGAAAGAAAATTTCAGATTTTTTTTTTCATATATACCAGGAAGGCCTTACCGGTAGCCCCAATGCGCCTTCCTGACCAATTACAAATAATGCAGCATTTACTGATAACTCGCAAATTAACAAGACATCTACATATGAATTTTAGATCAATTTTATTGTACATTAATCATACTCAAACAGTGGTGACATAGTAAGGTGGGAAGGATTTTTAGCCAATTTTAATCGGGAACCTTTTCAACAATGAAACCAGAGAAATTGGCAAACTCTGATAGGAAACGATCGACCTGGAGTTACAAATATCCAAGTCTGACCAGCAGCACTACAGATATACTCAGAAAATTTATTTTCAATCGAGGTCAGCTCATGGGATTGAACCCGGCGCCTCTTGGTGTTAAGCAGAAGCTTAAGAGGGCTGGACACCAGCGCCTTGTCCATACAAATGTATTATACTTCCCCTTCTTCAATTATGGCACTAGAGAAATTATTTTTTAATATGCTATGGATATCCACCATTGGCATGCATCTGTGCTTTTATTTTTTTGATTATTTTTT
Organism: Arctopsyche grandis; assembly: GCF_051622035.1. Lineage (NCBI taxonomy): Eukaryota > Metazoa > Arthropoda > Insecta > Trichoptera > Hydropsychidae > Arctopsyche > Arctopsyche grandis. Next base: position 13,295,234 of record NC_135359.1, read on the forward strand.
TTATATAGGAGCTAGGAGCCGCCAAACATCTATAAAATCGCCTCTTTTTTACACTCACGAAAAGAATCCAGCGTGCTTATTTAACGGTCGATTTTAATACGCGCACAGTTGCATAGAAAATATCTTTCTCATACCGATGATGAAATTTTTTTTTAAATTGGTCCAGTTTCGGAGGAGAAAACTGGAGAATACGAAACCTCGATTTTGTCGATTTAAAATACGTATTATCTGGTCGAAGCGCAACTGTCGCATTCACTCAATATATGTATATATTGATATATATTGTCGCATTCACTCAATATATACATATATCGAAAAAAGGAACGGCAACAAAATTAACGTTTCGGGTGTACAGCCCTCTTAACGACCGAGCTCTGCTGCTGGCTGTAATATATACCTATAGATAGATATACATATATGAGCATATGTATTTCCTTTTATTTTGGAAATAAAAAAATAAAACAATATTTTCAGCATAAGCACCTCATATACAATGTACATATTTATATGTCACAGTGAAATTATAACAAACAGCAGATAAATTATAATTTTACTGACGTTTCAGTGAAATCATATTTTTTTTGCAGTTGGATGATACCGCGTCGACGATACGAATCGCAACACCACATGTCAAAACCCCGCTTCTCTCCATCCCCACTCTGATGCAAAACATGTATCATAATTCATAAGTTCAATTCTCATTAATTTATTTATACATATACTAGTGGTTTTACCCGGCTTCGCTCGGTATATGTAATATAAACCGCTTTAACATGGCCAATCTAATAGTAAACATTAATTTGTTTTTTTACTAAATTTATATGAAACGAAAAAACAATTTAACGACAGACAATCATAATTTAATTACACACACACACCCGGAACTGAAAAAGGAATCTGGATCTGGAACTGAAACAGGAATCCGGAACCTTTAATGGAAAAAAATCGGGATCCGGAATTGAAAAAGAAATCCGGATCCAGAACTGAAAAGGGAATCGAGATCTGGAAATGAAAAAAGAATCCGGATCCGGAACTAAGAAAGTAGTCTGGAACTGGAACGGAAAAATAAATCCGGAACCGGAAGTGAAAAAGGAATCGGGATCTGGAACTTCAACATGAATCAGAACCGAAATGTGAACAGAAAAGAATCGAAATCGATATCGATATCGTCGTCATAGAAAATTAGATTTTTTCGATAACGTCATGGATTATACCACCCAAACGTCACATACATACTTACATTAAGCCTTGCAAAGTCTCTTTCAAAATTATATATTAGATACATTACCAATCCAATCCCAAAATCAATCGTGCAAATTAGTTATGCAATAACTTCCTTCTATTTTAAGCGTAGTTATGAAACATTCCATGGGTTCTAGGCAATTCCAATAAATACACTTCCAGCAAACCACCGCCTTCACCATAGGCTATATACATATATATTATCATCATCATTTACAGCCATTCGCCATCCACTGCTGGATGAAGGCTTCTCCAACACGCTTCCACTCGTCTCTGTTTTGCGCAACATTCATCCATCTCACTCCGCACATTTTCCTAATTTCGTTCACCCATCTTCCTTGCGGTCTTCTTTTTACCCTTTTGCATTCTCTCGGGTACCATTCAAGCACTTCTTTTGTCCACCTTTCATCCATCCTCCTAGCTACGTGACCCGCCCATTGCCATTTCAATCTCTTCACTCTATCCACTATGTCCACTACTCTTGTCATACTTCTCACCCACGTGTTCCGCATTCTGTCTTTCCTCGTTATGCCAAGCATACAGCATTCCATGCTTCTTTGAGTGCATTGGATTTTATGTAGTATCTTGGCGTTCAATGTCCAAGTTTCACATCCATACGTCATCACTGGCAAAACGCATTGATCAAAGATCTTTTTCTTCAGGCAGAGTGGCATTCTTGATTTAAAAACAGCATTCATACGTCTCTTTATCTCTTCAAATGCACTCCATCCTAATTTCATACGTCTCTTTATCTCTTCATCTTTACTACCAGATATGTCAATTATTTGACCTAAATATAAATAATTATTTACTACTTCTACTGGTTTCTCATCTAATGGGATGCTATCAGGCATGCAATAACTATTGAACATTAGTTTGGTCTTATCTACGTTAATTTTTAATCCTACTTTTCTACTTTCCCTGTCCAGCTGTGTTAGTCTATTAAGTAGGTCAGCTGAATCACGAGCTATTAAAACTATATCGTCTGCGAACCGAAGGTGACTCAAGAAGCGACCGTTGATGCTTACTCCGGCTGTGTCCCAATCCAAGTTCCTGAAAACTCCCTCAAGCACCGCATTAAATAACTTGGGCGAGATTGTATCTCCTTGTCTTACTCCTTTTCCTATGCTAAATCTATCTGTACCTGAAAAAAATTTAACCGAAGCTGTAGCATTCTTATATATTACAGCTAACAGCCCCACATAGGGTTCCGGCACTCCCTGTGTTTGTAGAGCGTTAAGTACTGCATTATGGCTAACTGTATCGAAGGCTTTCTCATAGTCGATGAAACCTAGGCATAATGGCCGTTGATATTCGTTGGCGCGCTCGATTATTTCGCCAACTACTTGGAGGTGGTCCATTATGCTGAAATTTGCCCTAAACCCTGCCTGTTCTATAGGTTGGTTCTCGTCGAGGACATTCTTCAGCCTTTCTGTAATAACCTTTGTGAAGAGCTTGTAGACCGCTGAAAGTAAACTAATGGGTCGGTAGTTCTTGATATCGCTTCTATCACCTTTTTTGTGTATTAAAATGATAGTTGCGTTATTCCATCCTTCTGGTATAGCTTGGTTCTGGATGCATTTGCTGAAAAGCCTAGCTAAGATATTATTTAGGGGGGAGCCGCCACATTTTAGTAAGTCAATGGGAATTTTATCTTCCCCTGGGGTTTTACCGTTCTTTGCAGTTTTTAGCGCGGCCTCTACTCTACTGCAGGAACCCTTTGGCCGTGTGTCGATTCCGGGGCGGGAAATTGACCGTTGTTAATCTCGTTTTGCATAGAACGTATAAACTCTCTATTCCTAATTTATTATTACTCCGCTCTCTGATCTGATTGCGATCATTTGGTTTTTGCCTAAGAAAAGATCTTTTTTAGGCTACGGTTATTCTTAATGGTATTGTCTATTAGCCTGCTGTTAAAATCTCTGACATCCCTGGCTATTCTCTTTTTAATTTCCTTATTTACTAGATTGTATTCTTGCTTATTATTATCCCTATCTAACTTCCTTTTATGCTTAATATATATATATATATATATATATATATATATATATATATATATATATATATATATATATATATATATATATATATATATATATATATATATATATATATATATATATATATATATATATATATATATATATATATACGGCTTACGTTTAAAAATCATTTCTACATATATATATATATATATATATATATATATATATATATATATATATATATATATATATATATATATATATATATATATATATATATATATATATATATATATATATATATATATATATTAAGCATATGTATATATAATATACACATACATATCATCTCGTTAAATGGCAATAAAGTGCCGTTAAAGTGGCAGTCGAGTGTAGTATAATAGTTCAGTTTTGACTGGCAGGTGGGCAAGCCACAGACCGTTGCTTCTGTTGGTGACACGTCCTTCGCGATTGTCCCAACTTTGCCGTGTGGTCACATTAATATCTGATAGGCGATAAATTTAACTATAGCCTGAGGGACTACGCCGGATAGAGGTTCGGGTTATCCCAAAATTTTGGTTTTCGGGCGAACCTTCGGGCAAAAGTCGAGTCGAAGGTACGACACGACAAAAGCAACAACTGAAACTCGGTCAGGTCGAAAGGAACGCGCGTTATCCGGTGAATGTTTCTTCCGTTGCGGCACAACTTCATATATCCATTGTGCCAGGCTCGGCCGACTCCAATACCAAACCTGAATGCAATATACATACATACTGTATGTACACAATACAATGCCGCTGAAAACTTCATCCGATGAGCGTTTCGAATGTGAAAATAAAAGTGGACTAACTTTTTTACAAAAGAAATATAACTATTGATCGTTCGTCTTCTTCGCACTGTTAATGTTGACTGGCTTCACCGTTTCCTTTTCCAAAGTTCAGCATAGATCTCTGACGGAAACTCGCCGTATCTTAAACACACGTCGTTATTTGCAGAATGTACATATATGAATATGAATACGCTTGAAATATTTCCATAAAAGCTAATTATTATTTGCCGAGTTGCGGATATTCCGAGTTATGAAATGTCAATTTAGAAATACGTACCATTTCGTGTACTTAAATGTAGAGACACTCTATCTAACAAGTAAAAAGTCATTTTTATTACATACATATATAAATTCACACGTATATTGTTTACATAAAATTGCATATTTAACTTTACTCCCATTATTACTTTCCATAATTTTCATTAATTATGCGAAGGAGTTAATTTTCCACCCATACAACGACGAGTTTATTCTTACGTATTTAAAATAATATAGAAAAAGTCTTCTCAAAGAAAACACCTTCAAAGGTTTCCCCACTGTCGTTTGGACGATATAGAAAGCGATTATAGTAAGACTTAGGATAAAAATACCTCGTCATCGAGAATATCGGATAAGTTTTGCAACTAGTGTCCAATATATATGTATGTATATATAGATATGTCTGTACATACATATATGTACATACAAAGCGGCACATTCGGAATATCATCGAAGACAATGAAACCGTCTATTATAAATTCGTTGAAAATATTATAGTAGATATATTTTATAAATTATATGAGTGAAAAAAGTTACTGTCAAAACTGTTCTACTCTTTAACCTGTGAATTTCGAAGGGGCAATAGAAAGACGCGTGTGGATAGCTTGTTGTCATCACGTCGATCTGACAGATGATTCTGATATAATTTGTAATGATATCGTTTATAATTAAATTCCTCTAGCTTCATATCGGAGACATTTTCCTACTGTAATGAGAACTCTGAATGTCGGTAAAATATCAAAGCGATCGGAAGAGTGGAAGTCGAAGTAAAAAAAAAGTTATAAACGTGAAAAAATAGATGTTGAATTTGATATATTTTACACAAAATTTTTGTTTTATGCTTATTATGGCTAAAAATATGTAAAAACCGGGTAAATAAACTAGGGCTCGAAATGGAAATTTTTACGAATAGGAGGAGCCGCTCGATAATTTTCATGATAATTTTCATAACATGATTTTGATTTTTTATTTTATATAAATACGTTTCTGGATTTCACGAAGGGGAGCGGTGCTCCCATACGCCCTGAAATAAACCCAGGATTTTTTTTCGCATCGACACATCATTGGGATATGCCGGCCCTACCAAAACCACATAAAGATGTCTCAACTGTGACTCATCGTTTCGTTACACATCCGGTCTAGACCAACTCCTTTCCCTAAAAAAAAGTCACGACTTAATATCGTAAACAAATACATAAACGCACAAGTCGATCGCTGGCGAAAATTGTATGATACAAATTCAACGTCGCAAACCCGCGGCTGCGTACATTTATACATCTATTAAAGGATTCCGTGATTCATTTGACAAAGTAAACAATTTTTCAAGTCGAATTACACAAATTCGGCAGACGGATGGAATTGAACCGCGAAAATTGAATTTAAATGCGAAATTCGCGCGAGAATTAATTTGTTGGTTCGCGCAACACAAAGCAGACGTTGCTTACTGAAACTTTTGTTCATCGTCACGACGAGGAGGTGGAAGTAAGGAAGGGTTGTTTCCAACGAGGGGGTGCGAGTGGGTGGATCGAGTTGAACTGTTTCGAGTGGATGTTGCAGAGGCGTCGAGCAGACCATGAGCCGTCCATTTGTCATCCGGCGAAAGTATCGCTGTTTGCACGGTGAATTATTAATCTGCAAAATTGGTAGCACGTAGAAGCTGCGGCGGCAGCCTAATCGGGATAATTAAAGTCCTTTGTACCTACGATGAATGGTGCTATTATGGTGCGAGGTGTTTATTCAGCGAAAAGGATACCCGGGTTGTGCTCGGAGTAAATTTCCGGGATATTGATTATGAATGCGCACGCGGTGTCCCGTCTCGCTGCCGATTTTAACGCCACTTCACTACATACACACACATAGATTTCCTATGATGACAATGACTAATCTTATCATCGGCTTATTGCTGAATATTTGCAGAACTTGTGTTTGATATTTCTTGAAGGCTGTTTTTGAATAAACTTACAAACGGAAGACAATACCCGCGATAACAAAGCTTTCTATACGGACTACACCTTCATACACGTTGAAACACTAAAACCAATACCTAGATGTGGATCTGAGATACAGAAATAGGTAGTAGATTTATGGAGAAAAAGTTATAAAAATGTATATGTAGATTTCCCTGAACCTTCACGGGCAAGCACTAAGGATTGCAATACCGGTATAAAGATAAATCAGCAAAGTTTCACCATCGGTAAATACCTGTAAATTTTAATTTTACCGGTATTTATCGGCATATTACTGCATAATATTACATTAAAATAATTCGACGTAAATGGCGTGTTCAATGTATATATTGTGGATTAGGTTGTCTGGAAATGTTGCAATTTCAAATTGATAAATTGACTGGCAACACAGACTAACCAAATCGTAATAAATGTGATCAGATATCGTTCGTGTCGTGATCGTGTACAGACGTTGATTACGTGTGTGGCGATTTGGACAACGAAATTGTAACAATTAAAAAATTAAAAATAAATTTGTAATATATAATTATGTGTACGTTCTAAGTGTATAATAATGGCATCAGAACGCATAAGTGAAGTAATAACAATTGAAAAAAAAATTATGGACATTTTGACCACAAAAACTAACAGTATATCAAATGACAATAAGACATTTTTAATTACATCAGTAAAAAAATTAGTTGAATATATTTGTGAAAATGAAAATAATGATAAGGAACAATTTTTGGATGTAATATGTGAATTAAGAAGTGAATTTAAAAATTTGAAAAACAATATACAAAAAGACATAAATATAATAAAAACCAACAGTGAATTAAACATTTTAAAAAGTGTAAATAAGAGTGAAAATAGTTATGCAAATGCACTTAAGAAGAATAATAAAGACATAACAATAATTGTTCCGAAAAAAATCCAAGAAACGGACAAAACAAAGGAGGAATGCAAAAGTTTAATAAAACCAAAGGAACTAAAAATAGGAATACAAGGGGTTAAAAAAATCGGTAAAGGGGGCATTGCTGTAACGTGTAACAGTGCACAGGATAGTATTAAATTAATAAAAGAAGTAGAAAATAAATTAGGGGAGAATTATAATGTTAAAAGAGGGGAATTAAAAAATCCCAAAATTAAAATTGTAGATATGTCGGAGGAACTTACAAGTGAACAGTTGGCTGAGTGTTTGATGAATCAAAATCAAGAAGTTATAAATGATGGTGAACTGAAGGTGTTAAAAATATGGAAAAGTAGAAAAAATAATAAATATAATGCGATAGTGGAAGTAGATTGCAATACATTTAAAAGATTTATTGAAGATGGAAAAGTAAATATAAATTGGGATAGATGTAGGGTTTTTGAAGAAATTAATATTCTAAGATGTCTAAATTGTTACGGATTTAATCACAAAGCGGTGGATTGTAGAAACAAGGTGACATGTGCGAAATGTGGAGAAGAAGGGCACAAAAGCGAGGGATGTAACAATAAAATAATAAAATGTAATAATTGCTTTAAAAGTAATAATAAATTAAAATTAAATTTGAACACAAATCACGGACCGTTGGACACTAAGTGCAGTGTATATAAAAGAAATATAGAATTAATGAGAAATAGAATTAAGTATAATAATATATAGCAACCACCAAAAGGTATCGGTATAAATGTACAAAGTTTTTTTGCTCACAAGGATGAGGTTTGGAGTTTAACTGTAAGTCAAAAACCATTATTTATAGGTTTAAGTGAAACGCATGTAACTAGTGATTTTGAAGATTTTGAGCTGAATATTTTTTATTTTATTTATTTTTTTATTTTATTTATTTGGAAAATTTACAGTTTACAGTTTATTAGATTGATAGTAAAAAAAATATAATTATGTTAAGTAAACCATTAATAATTTTCACATATAGGTAAAAAAAGAAAAGCTCAAACATTTAAAATAAGAAACAAAAATGATAATAGAGTAAGATAGTTAAAGAAAACAAAAAAAGAAAAAAAATAGAAATAACAGTATAATAAAAATATCAGAATAATAAGAATAATAATATGATAAAAATTATGAAATAATATAAAAAATATAATATATAACAAAAAACAAAAAGACAAAATAAATACATCAAAATAAAAATTCATAATCATAATCATAAACTTTCATTAAAATTAATCATCGAAAAACAAATTTGCAATAATTACTCTAGCTTGTATAGCATTAATATTAAATAAGTCAAACATAGAAATTGTTAAGATTAGTGTGTTGACGGTGGAGCTTGCACGCCAGATGAATGAGCTTCTTCCATAATTAGAAAAAGTATTAGGTATGTAAAGGAGCTCATTACATCTAGTCATTCTATTTGGTACACGCAATGATAGTCTGCTCAATAATTGAGGACAGTCAATCGAGCCGTTAAGGATGTTCAAAATTGTTGAGATGTCAGCTATCTCCCTTCTTTTGACAAGAGGAAGTAGATGCTGACACCTACAAGCATCTTCATAGGAAGTATAGGTTAATCCAAAACGGCTACTGACGTACCTCAGGAATCTCTTCTGAATGCGCTCCAATCTGTCTCTTGCACCAGAGTAATCTGGGTTCCAAACTTGGGATGCAAACTCAACAATACTTCTTACGTATGCACAATATAGTATTTTGTATGATTTTATAGAAGTAAAGCATTTGGAGGACCGGATGACGAACCCGAGGGCCTTCGACGCTCGAGCTACAACATTGTCAATATGTTTACTAAAGGATAGATCAGAGTTTAAAAAGACTCCCAAATCCCTAATTTCCGATACCCTTGTGAGTCTATGTCCGTTAATTGAATGAGGAAAGTCAACTGGACATAGTTTTCTGGTGAAGGTTATGCAGGAGCATTTTGCTACATTAATTTCCAACTTATTTATGCTGCAATAAGCCTCTAGTCTGAACAAATCATCTTGTAGGGCCAAAGCATCATTTCGGTTGTCTATTCTCTTGAAAATCTTCATATCATCAGCAAATAATAGTACAATTGAATTTTGAAAACATTTTTCAATATCGAAGATGAAAATATTGAATAATAGAGGTCCCAAGAGGGAGCCTTGTGGAACACCAGAAGGAATATTCATCCATTTCGATATAAATCCATTTAATGAGACAGCCTGTGATCGACGCGTAATGTATGAGGTGAACCATCTATAGAGATCACCATGAATACCGATCTGTAAAAGTTTTTCAAGGAGAATATCGTGATCAATCTTGTCAAATGCCTTACTATAATCTGTATATATAGTATCAACCTGAGACCGATCGTTCATGGCATTAGTAACGAAATCATTAAATAGTAGTAAATTTGTTGTAACTGAGCGTCCTTTCTGAAAACCATGTTGTTGCATACTAAGAGATTGCGAGATAGCTGGAAAAAGTTGGTCGTACACTAATTTTTCTAATATCTTAGCAAATATACATAGCTTTGATATAGGCCTGTAATTGGAAATTTCGTTTTTTTTTCCTTTCTTATGTACAGGAGATATGAATGCTGATTTCCAGATACAAGGTACAAGGCCCTCACTAATAGATCTTTTATAGATAATGGTTAGTGGTAAAGTTAGGCTTTCAGCACATTTTGAGATAAAAATTTTGAATATAGATGGATATTGTGTTTTGAGATGTGACTCTAATTCTAGACATACGGGTGGGGTACTATTGTATTTAAGGGATGATTTAAGTTACGGTAATGTAATAGTTAATAAGGTTGATGGTGAGTTTTGGACAATTGGTGTGGATCTGCTTGTGAATGGAGTTACTGTGTTTTTGCTAGTAATTTACCGCTCTCCGAATGGTAGAAGTGGAAGATTTCTTAAATTTTTAGAAGAATTGAGTGAAAGAAGTATAGATGTGAGTAAAAATATAATTATGTTTGGGGACTGGAATTTTAATTGGTTACAGACAGAAGAATTTTATGTAAAAAAGTTGAGAAATTGGGTAAATGAATTGGGTTTTAAACAAAAAGTGACGGAAGCAACGAGAGTGAATAATTTATCAAGCTCTCTCATTGATTTGGTTATAACAAATATAATGGATCTACGGTGTGAGGTGAAAGATGTACCGAGAATAGGAGACCATTCTATTGTCAACATGTTTTTGGGACAGCGGTTTAGTAACGGAGGACTTAAAAATATGCAGGTGACTGAAAGAGAAAACATTGATTATCAATTGATGAATGAATTGTTAAAGGAGTGTGTATGGGGAAAGGATGGTGATAGTGTGAATGAAATGTGGGAGATAATGTATCGTAATATAACATATTCTAAAAGTAAATGCGTAAAAACCACAAGAATCATGCATAAGCATAAGCTGAAACCTTGGTTTACCAAGGAAGTAAAGGAAAGCTTAGTTGATAAGAATGTTAGTTATAAAAGATATAAAATTATTAAGGCTATGGATGGAATCCAATTAGAAAAGGCTTGGTTAGAGTATAAAAGAAAGAGGAATAAATGTGTGAATGTTTTACGTAATGCGAAGAGGGATTGGCATGAAAGAAATATTGATGGTGCAAAAAAAGATCCCACAAAAATGTGGCGAATAATTAAAACTTTGATTTCCGGGGGAAAAAATGTTTCTTTGAATGAATTAGAAGTCGAGGGAGTAGTATATAATGATAAAGAGGATATGGTTGAAAGATTGAATGAGTTTTACATCAATAGTGTGAATGATATAGTTAATTCAATACAAACAAGGCATAATAGTGTGAATGATGATATTAATTTGGGTTTAAATAAGTTTGAAAGGTTTAAATTAGTGGAAATGGAGGGATTAAATGGTGTATTGAAGGGCATGAAATCAGTTTCTAGTATGGATGGATTGACTCTAGATATTTTAATCAACACTTGGGACATGGTTGGACCTCAGTTACTGAAATTAATAAATGAATCGTTAGAAGTGGGATCCGTCCCGGATGCATGGAAGGTGTCTACTATTGTACCGGTACCAAAGGTTACGGGCACACATAAAGCCAGTGAAATGAGGCCCATCAATATGTTACCAATTGTTGAGAAGATGCTGGAGGAAATCGTTATGATTCAATTGAAAGAGTTCATTAGTATAAATGATTGTTTGGTTGTGGAACAGTCTGGATTTAGAGTGAAACATTCAACAGAAACTGCTATCCAATTGGTGGTTTCTGATTGGATGGAGACGATGGATGAATCTAGCATGGTTGTTGGAGCAGTTTTTCTAGATTTTAAGCGAGCGTTCGAGACAGTAGATAGGAATATTTTATTACAAAAATTATATAAGTTAGGAATAAATGGTATAGTATTAAAGTGGCTTCAATCATACTTAAATAATAGAAGGCAAAGAGTAAAAATTGATAAGGTGTTATCCTCTGAATTTGTAACACCTCATGGAGTGCCGCAAGGGTCCAAATTGGGACCCTTATTATTTATATTATATATAAACGATATTGTTAAGGTAATTAAGATGTGTAAAATACATTTGTTTGCAGATGATACATTGATATATATAATTGGAAAGAATGTTGATGTAATGTCTGAGATTTTAAATATAGAATTAAATTATGTGAATGACTGGTTGTGTGAAAATAAATTAAAGTTGAATGTGAATAAAACAAAAATGATGTGGTTGAATGGTAAAAATAAAAATATATTGAATGAAATTAGAATTGATGATAAGTTAATTGAAAAAGTTGAAAATATAAAATACTTAGGTGTATACATAGATTCAGGACTAAATTTTAAAATGCACGCTGACTATATAATAAAAAAAATGGCTAGAAAAGTTGGTGTATTATGTAGATTAAGAAATATTTTAAGTAAAAAAAGTAAAATTTTAGTGTTTAATTCAATTGTCTTGCCACATGTGGTTTATTGTGCCACTGTGCTTAATTTGTTTAGTGGCCAAGATTTAGAAAAAATGCAAAAAATACAGAATAAAGCTATGAGAGCTATTTTGAATGTGAGTAGATTTAAGAGTATTGGAAGTATGTTAGATGAATTAGGATGGATGAGTATTAGAATTAGTCTAAATATTAGTACATTGTCTTTTGTTTATAAGTTAGATCATAAGTTATTACCTAAGTATTTTGATGATTATATAATAAGGAATAGAGATAAACATAGTTTTTATACTAGAAATAAGGACAAACTAGTTGTAAGTAGAGTAAGAAAGAATAAGACGGCTGGGGGTGTTTTTCACAGGGGTGTGCTCATGTATAATGCCCTCCCTGAGTGCGTCAGGTCTGCTAAAAACATGGATGCATTCCTGCGAGGTGCGAAGAGACACCTCTGTGAGGGACAGTACATATAAGTTAATTATAAATTTTAGAGTTAAGTATAATAATTAAGATGTATTTTTTTTTTTTTTTTAAATTAGCTTGATAGCTAAAATATATATAAATAAATAAAATAAATAAATAGATGGTTGTTTCAATTGTGATCGAAACTTTCTAATGGTCACACCTACACCATTGTTTCCAAAATTTTAAGCATTTGAGTGATTCTCACAAAATCTTTGGGAAAGTCCCAATGACTATCTTTTGCGTTTTTAAGGATGTGCACATGTACCAATGGCGTGCTGTCATTGAAATAGATGGACTAGGCTAGTCCGCTAAAATATTTAGCTTAAAATTTAAAAATATCAACAATTTAAGTCGTTCGTTTGCACAGATTCGCCGTCTCAATTCTGTTCCCTGGTACCCTGTTTTTAAAGTCACGGCAAGCCGCTTTTGTACATACGTACCTATATAGAATGAACATAACGAATTTAAAAATTTCATTTCTTTTACACTAATCAAATTTTTAAATTTATTCACAGTTTAAATAATCTAATTTATATAAGAGCCAATTGCCATTTAATTCTCAAACTTTTAACTAATGTTCCAAAAGTTACAAAACAATAAATACCACCACAAAATCCAATAGAACGAAAGTTGAAATTTAATTAAAGAACTTAAATTTCTCGTCCCCCTCTTTAAATCAACGGTCCATTTGCATATTACGAAAAACATTAACTCATGTACACGAACGAATACATCTATCCCGGGCCGGGTTCGGTGTCAATGAGAGCAACTCCAGCGGTGGCAACGTCCAAGTTTCGACCGCGGCACCGAGAGGGAGATTCGCCTGGCTGGTGGTGACTTGGAGTGCGGATTTCCATTCTTCGGGTGCTGATTAATCTCCGTTTGAAGACGGCCGCAAGTGGTCCCCGCGGCGGACATATTGCCCGAGATAAATATCATATCGGGAGTCCTTTGTGGGCCGGAGGGGCCGAGTGTGCAATTGACGTTTTACGGGAGGACACTATATCTCAGCCGACCGAAAACCAGACGATGGACCCCGAACCAGGAAATATTATTTCTCAATAAGGGCGGGACCACTCCTTCAATATGCAATTTGAATAAATCACGCCAAAGCCCTGTGGCCGTATCCTACGACGACGTACTCGATTGACACCGCCCCTACCCACACTAAAGAGCCCCGCTCAAGAATATGTATAATGTATAACAAAATTCAAACGTATTATTTTAATTGAATTGATAAAAAAAGTGCGTCTACCATTTCAATAATAAGTAAATAAAAATTCAAAAGTAATATCAAATATACATATGTAAATAAATCCCGGCTGCCATTTGCGACGTAGGCTACATGTCGCTTTTCATGAACAAGATTAATTGTTAGCTCAATGCCGTCTCGTCTTTGGATCATTTCATTTGACATAATATCCTGGCAATATTGAATATCCGAAATAAAACATTTTGAAAGAAAATTCTCCAATCGTTTTTGACCTTGAACGAAAGCCTCAAATCAATTTTTATATCATTTAAATTCAATTTCCTAATTCTATAGGTGGAGCCGCATTATTGTTATCAATTTTACCCACTTACGCTGAGCCAAACTTCTCAAAATTTCTGAAAACATACGGAATATTAATGACTTAAATTGATCCCCTTGTATCAGAAATTCATATATTATACTTCCTTTTTTTCTCGTTTTGCACAATACTGAGCCATGTCTTATCATTTGAGATCGGGTGGACAACCCACCTCTACTCCGATCTTATGTCCAGTTAAATATGATATTTAGGGATGATCCCTTCAGTTCTTTGATTTTATCTGACCATCTTGTGGAAGACCGTTCTTTCCATCGCCTTCCCTCTTGTTTTTCGGTGACTACCAGCTCCTCAAAACTCTCCACATTCTTCCTGGCAATATAGACAAAGTGGGAATGAATCCTTTTTTCAGAATGTTGTGGAAAGTCTCTGAAATCGCCATTTTTTTGAGAATTGAGACGTTCGTGCACAGCATCCACCTTCAGCACTAAATTTTCACACCGCATCTAACACGTCGCTTTCCCTATTTTTTAGCGTCCATGTCTCGGCTTCATACAATTTAATGAGGATCACCAGAGATCCTAGCAGAAAGATTTTCGTCTTTCTCATTATAGAACGGTTCCTCCATATCTTCGACAGACTGGCATCGCCGATTTCGCCATCCCTATCTTTTACAACTTTCTGATTGGCATCCTCGTTCTATTGAGATCAATGCGTATAGTTAACTTCCTCATAGTATTTTAAAGCCTTTATGAAAATCAAAATAAGTCAACAATAATTTTGGTTTTATTTTTATCTCTATTTATCTCTAGACCCAGGTGCTTACTCTCTATTTCTCTTCTAAGTATTAATTCAGCCATTTCATCCTCATTACTGGCAGTTTACGTCGTTTATCTTCGTTCCACCAAAAATTCATACACATATTCTTTGAATCGTCAACAAGATCTAATAGATACTACAAGTATGTTTGATAGATGATATCTGCCAATGAACTTGATTACCATAAAATTAATCAACATTCAATAATTGTATTAGTGAGTGAGTGTGTCTTAATTAAATTTTATAAAACCATGTTTTTACACTAATTTAATTATCATATTCCACAATTTCATAACATAAAAGCTCATAGGTAACCAAAAGTCTTAAAGGACGTAAAGTCCAAAAACTTTAAAATAAAGAATCTGGTGATGCTCTCTACAATATCAAAAGCAGTAAACGATTGTACTGCATACATAATTCTACAAAAATGATCCAAACAATATAGAAATATCATAATAGTAGGCATCAATAGTAATACACTGTTTATACATGATACAATCTCTGAGACATCTGATTCGGTTATTTTCTGCAAAACTACGTCAAATCTATGTGGTATGTGTACAATCATAATTTATATGCGCATAACTCAATGTACATACATATTAATTTGAACTTTCGTACATATGGTCCGATTTCCCATATAATTTTTAATCTGACAGTTCTACAAACATGCGTCTCCACCTTCTATTGACTTTTAAAAATTTGTGATCATCAAAATACTACTCACATACAGCTTCAAAATCAAGAGTGAAGATCCTCAACAATGAAATGGACGACGATATAGAAAAGAAGATGATGTTAAACCAATAAAAATAAATATAAAATGTATGTAGCTTTTATCCGGCGAAGCTCTCAGACACAGCGAACGGTGCCTGAAATCGGAACGTATCTGAATATACATTTAAATGGAAGTGAATTGGAATTGAAACTGGCAAATTGATTTTCGAATAAAAATGAAAGAGAGACAGAAGATATACCTATTTTTAATATAAAGCGAGGACTCGTCAGAAGGCCTCGTCGAGATCGGATCCAACGATGGAGTGGCGGCCTATATAAAGACGTCGAAAGCGGAGGAGACGACTTGACGTCCACATCGGTGGCGAACTGTCGATTCAACGGCGCAAAATTAAAATCGGCAAATCAAAAGTATCCGGCGAATTCGAACGATACTATATGGGCTTTTCGGCGCGAGTTTCCGCCAAATATTTGCAGTGCACTCGACGCAGGCCCGCGCCTCTCTTTTTGGCCGATTCCTGGCCATTGTGACGACTTAATGACTATTTCGAAACGCGATGTGGCGAAATTTTGACGCAATTTCGACCGAACGAATCGAATCGAATCAACCCCTCGCTCTATTATACGACCGACGATCTCCTGGTCTCCCCCCCCCTCTCCCCTCTCCCACTATGCGTAAGCATAACGACATTGTTATGTAAATACACGAGTTTCAATCTGACACTTTTTTTGTGTAAACGTTTTCGAATCGATCTTTGAAGTGCTTCCACAGGAATTTTATTTCAATAAAAAGTTTGGAAATTTTCCACTTCGTATATACCTATACATACGTACATACATTGTATGTATGTATGTACCTACTAAGAGCATTCACATATTTATACACGTAGGTACAAGAGATAGCATTTCGAAAACTCGACGCTTCTATTACCAAAAAAATATTTTTGTTTGTACTAAATAGAATAAGCTGACTCGAGCACTGTGTAAACATACGCGAATTCGTAAACAATGTATGTAAAAATAACAAACCAATTAAAACTTAATAATACTAAACATCAGACATTTAATATATAAGATAGGTATTCATGCGTATACGTTAGTCATTCTAAATATGAAACAATTATGGTGGTTTGATCTAAAATTAATAATCATACACATAAATATTGTATGAAATTAAGTAGCTGGCGTACATATATGATGTACATATGTATGTATACGTCATATCTAGCAATAATATTTTCATAAATCCTTTTGTTTGCTTATTTTTAGGGCTGTAGATTCGCTTCAACATTAACCGACTCCGACTTTTTCTTGAACAATCTTGAACAATCTTGAACAATTTTTGTACGCTCACCTTTTCTTGCCAACGTATATGTAAATTGTTAGTAGTAATTAAAAATAATAGCGATTTTCAAAATACAATAAACTAGTGTTTTTACCCGGCTTCGCTTGGTATTTGTAATATAAACCACTTAAATGTGGCCAATCTAATAGTAAATAGTTTTATTTTATATAAATTTATTTGAATATTCATTTGTTTTTTCTACGAACCAACAATAGTTACATACATACATACATACAAACAAAATCTCTTTCCAAATTATATATATATATTAGATTAAATGAATTAAAAACTCACTAAAAATTAACAAATAACTCAATTTATTGAATAAAAAAGGCATAAATAAAAAGTAATTACCTTCACAGTGTATGTACATATACATATGTATGTATGAATTTCATACACAAAAAAAATCAATTAAATAAAAAAAATACACACACACAGACACACACACATTTTTTCTAGATCAAAATAAAACGTGATCAGTGATCGATTCTGAGTTCGAATCAGTCAAAATCTCGAGTTCGAATTTTCGCATGATCACAAAACTTCATCTATTGTTACCACGTGTACTGCACTTACTTTTTATTCATACTTAATTCATTACCAATAATTAAATAAATTGGGTTCCATGTCAATTTTAAGTGATTCTTTCATTTTTTTTATATTTTGAAAATCGCTATTATTTTTATTACTAATAATTTTACACGTTGGCAAGAAAAGTTAATCTTAATAAAATCGTTCAAATTGGAGTCGTTATATTTTAATCCGACCCCACAGCCCTGGTATTGTGACAGTTTTGAATGTCGGATATATTTGGTTAAATGGTCAAATCTATAATTTGTACTTCGCGTAATACATAGAACTGTTATCTCAAATCCAAATTATACGGCCCAACTGTTCGAAGTCCATCGAAGTGTATCGCAAGCCCCTTGGCTTAAACGGACACGCAATATTATATTACTTATACATATGTATGTATGTATGTATGTATGTATATACTGTAATATAATACAATACACAATATTCCCGATCTTGAGACTACATACATACATATTTATCGACGATCGGTTCACAGAAACCCCCCATCCGAATCGTGGCACGAGCACAATGCATGGCACGAGCACAGGTCCGTCCAAATATGAAAGTCTACGCATAAATCTTAATGAGTCTAAATCACGCTAAACCCTTCGAAGCTTTGAGTGCGGGCGCAAAATACAAGAGACTAAAACACCATTTAGCGTTTACGGTTTAACCGACGGTAATTATCATTAATACCTTTTAACACTGAAACCCGTAAATTATGGCGTTCGAGTAAGTCCCGTTGCCTTGTAGGGCTTATCCCGGTGATCCTGGAGGGGCGCAGGCCGAGCGGGCGCTCCTTGGCGCCCCTACCACCCCTCCGAAGCCCCGTCGCGCCCCTCCGTCCCTGGCTCTCGCTGGCAATTAATTGCCAGACTTGGGGACCAGACCGCTACTGGATTAGACACGACAAACGCCATCCATACAAATTGTCCCCGAAGTGAGCCCCCCAGACGGAGACTGCGCCCCTTCGGCGACCGCGAGATCTCCTTAAATTCCAGCACACGCAACGATAAAACGAAGATAGGGAGAGTGAGACTGAAAGAGAGAGAGGGAGAAAGTGAAAAATTTATAAAGCCGTCACATTTTTAGACGGGCCGTGCGAAAGTTTAGAGCGCGATAAGCCGAGGAGAGCGAAGAACAAAAACCGATCTGAAGAAATTCGCCCTAAGTTTTCGTCTAATTTGTGATCTTTGAATTAAAAGCTTTATCCTTCGTATATATCTTAATGATTTCATTATTAAAGTGCGCCCGACTTCGTTATACCAGTACCTATGTAGATTCACTACGATAATAAATTTTTAAATTGAATTTCTTTATCATATCTGCCAAGCACCCCTTTAATTTGTTATTATGTCTTACAAAACTGACTATAACTCATTTTTCCTTATAAATGGCAATAGGCGGGTCACGTATCTAGAAGAACGGAGGATCGATGGACGAAATATGTAAGTGCTCGAATGGTACTCAAGATAGTGTAAGAGGGTGCAAGGAAGGCCGAAGAGGAAATGAGTGAGTGAAAGCAGGAAAAAGTGTGGGATGAGATGGATAAGAGTGGCCAGAGTAAACAGAGACGAATGGAAACATGTTGGAGAGGTCTTCATCCAGCAGTGGATGGCTGTGTATGATGATTATGATACGTACATAATACGAGCTTAATATAAAATATACTTTGATATTGTTTGTCCCATCTTATACATATGTACTATATTAAATGACTTCTTCGTTAATTTTGAGTAATTCACTTGCATGAATTTTCAAGACTATGTAGTTTAATTTTAAAGTCATTGATGTGTTCCAATTCCAATGAAATTTTTGATAAACAATACAAATTTTGGAAATTTTCTCTCAAAGATAATTTACAATTCGTCAAGGGATTGGTAATTAGTCAATTAATATGTACATTGTGCAATATGTATGTAATCTATGTGAATTATAAGCACATTAACTAACAAGATTCATACATGTACATACAAATGCATACATATGTAGGCAGCGATGTGCTGGAAGCCGGTTCTCTAGAACCGATTATTAAAATTATACAAGAGTAACAAAATTACAAAATAATACAGGTGGTCAACAATTTAAAACAATTCTTAGAAAAACTAGTTTAAAATGTAATTCTTTCATATGAGTTCAAAAATACTCCATTTTAAAACATCCATCAATTCCATTCTCTTCCTACAGTAATGTTATAGCATCGGTTTTTACCTACCGGAGCGGAAATGAACCAATCTTTACTAAATTTGACTCACTAAATTCGAATATGACAATGGTTTTTGTTTGTTTCTCCTCGTTTATGAGATATGAGCGTTTACAAAAATGCGCAGTTTTTACAGCTTTTGTGGTCTTTAACTCAAAATCTATCGCTGTGACAAAATTGTAAAAAAAAAGTATTGTTGTGACAAAATTGATCATTGGAATCAATAGTCGGATGTCTTTTTCTATTCATTTTGATATCTTATTGCTTTAAAATACTTATAATTAATTACACTGAGCAACAAAAACAAATACCAGAGCGGAGACTAGCCAATCTTTACTAAGTTTGACCCACTGAATTCGAATATGATATTGATTTTTGTTGGTGGGTGATCGTTTACGAGATATGAGCGTTTAAAAAAATGCGCGATTTTTACAGTTTTTTGGCTTTTGCGGTCTTTAACTCAAAATTTAGGATTGGTACGCTCAAAGTGAGTATTGAAATCAATAGTCAGATATTTTTCCTATTAATTGTTATATTTCATTGCTTTAAAATACTTCTAATTAATTGTCTAGCGAATTTTAAAAGTCAAAAATATATTTTTTTTGACGGATTTTTTTCCCGTGCTATTTTTCATTTATTTGGCAAATTTTTTATTTCACCACGTTTATAAAGATTGGTTTTCTATCTCAATATTTTTTATTTTTATCTAAACTTACTAACTCGACCGGTTTTTGCGTAAGAATGATTTTCGCTCAGTTCCCGTATGCGTATAACAGAAGCGTTTGTGCAAGCCGAAATAAAACAATTGTATTATCATAAAAAGTACACATAACTTGTACATATGTAGCTACTCAATATAATATTTACAAGTACATATGTACTTATTCATAATAAATATACACAATGTCGTCAAATGATTCACTCATTGAAATATAATTCACAAACGGTCGTCCGTTAAGAGTGAAATCGCTTTCACAGCGAATTATAATATTAAATTAGATTAATTGTCGATCGTAAATTCATGCGCAAACTTATTGGAAAATTGAGAGTCGAGAAAATGAAGCGAAAATCGCTTTCCATAATAATAAAAGCAGGAGAGGGACGGTGAGAGCGGCTGGGGGGGTGGAGGTTTGGGGGGAGGCGGGAGCGAGAACGGCGCGGCGATTCAATCGGAGATATTATCTCGTGCGGAATATTTGAGCATGTTTTGCATCGCAATCCGCCCAAATTTGATTCGATTTCAATCGACATTTCGTCCCACGGCGCGATCCCCGAGACAAATTTAAATTTAAGACGACGAAATGCACTCGAACAATAGCAGCCGTCGCGACGCGTCGTCATCGTTAAGGGCGATTTTCATATTTGTAAAGTGATTTTAACTAGAGGGAGGGGGCGGCGTGGAGGGGGGTTTTCCTCTCGTATAAATAGCATACGGTGTCGGCATAATGCTGACAAATTGATTCTACTTACTTACGGATGTACACACATACATGTAAATATGTACGTATTATATATACGTAGCGTCTACTCCAGTCTATTGTGTTCGTCGTATCCCACAGTCTCGAGGGAGCGAGCCGCGCAGCCTCCTTGGCAGGATGTGCAAACGATGATTAGTCAAATTAATGGCAACCGGCTCAACCAATCGACTGCACTGCTTCAAACTTCCGCAACGCTAATGTTTACGTACACGGTGTGATCAAAGAGGAGATTATCGTACTACTCGTCTAACTATACTAATAGAAACGGTGACATTTTTCATTAAACGACCCTTATATGTAAAATACCGAAACAAAAAGGGAAATCTTTGACTGTCAAACAATAGACCTAATGAAATTTGTTTTTATTTGTCTTATCATTACATACGTATGTATGTATGTATCAGTGGCGTGCGGTGACTTTTCAAACCAGAGGATGCTGTCCAAAGCACGATCGGCTTATTTTTTTAAATTTTATTTTATTCTTCCAAACATTGTCATATTTATATTTATTAGAATGTCTTTGATATGTTTTCGTTTTTGAATGAATATTCAATATTAGTGTGGGTTTTGGGCTCTTAACAATAATCTTAATAGGGCTTCGCTCTCGGCGCCCCCTGAGCCTATGCCCTGTGGGGCTACGCCCTCGGCGCCCCCTGAGTCTTTGCCCTCGGCGCCCACAGAGCCTTTGCCCTATAGGGCTTCGCCCTTGGCGTCCCCCAGACCTTTGCCCTGTAGGGCTTCGCCCTCGGCGTCCCCCAGGCCTTTGCACTGTAGGGCTTCGCTCTCGGCATCCCCCAGAGCCTTTGGCCTATAGGGCTTTGCTCTCGGCGTCCGCCAGAGACTTTTCCCTGTAGGGCTTCGCCCTCGGCGCCCCCCAGAGCCATTGCCCTCGGTGCCCCCTGAGCCTTTGCCCTGTAGAGCTTCGCCCTCGGAGCCTTTGCCCTGTAGGGCTTCGCCCTCGGAGCCCCCAGAGTCTTTTCCCTATAGGCCTTCGCCCTCGGAGCCCCCAGAGCCTTTGCCTTGTAGGGCATTGCTCTCGGCGCCCCCAGAGCCTTTGCCCTATGGGGCTTTGCTCTCGGCGTCCCCCAGAGCCTTTGCCCTATAGGGCTTTGCTCTCGGCGTCCGCCAGAGACTTTTCCCTGTAGGGCTTCACCCTCGGCGCCCCCCAGAGCCTTTGCCCTCGGTGCCCCCTGAGCCTTTGCCCTGTTAGGCTTCGCCCTCGGAGCCTTTGCCCTATAGGGCTTCGCCCTCGGAGCCCCCAGAGTCTTTTCCCTATAGGCCTTCGCCCTCGGAGCCCCCAGAGCCTTTGCCCTGTAGGGCATTGCTCTCGGCGCCCCCAGAGCCTTTGCCCTATGGGGCTTCGCTTTCGGCGTCCCCCAGAGCCTTTTACCAGTAGGGCTTCGCCCTCGGCATCCCCCAGAGCCTTTGCCCTATAGGGCGTCCGCCCTCGGAGCCTTTGCCCTGTAGGGCTTTGCTCTCGGCATCCGCCAGAGCCTTTGCCCTGTAGGGCTTCGCCCTCGGCACCTCCCAGAGCCTTTTCCTTATAGGGCTTCGCCCTCGGCGCCCCCTGAGCCTTTCCCCTGTAGGACTTTGCTCTCGGCGTCCGCCAGAACATTTGCCTTGTAGGGATTCGCCCTCGGTGCCCCCCAGAGCCTTTGCCCTGTAGGGCTTCGCCCTCGCCCCCCCCCCCCCCCCCCGAGCGCCTAATCGAATTAGTGCCTAAATCGATTCGGCACCTATGAAAAAAAAATCGAATCATTTTTTCGATGACGGTATAGCGGGCTCGAACCCAATAATCACTTGGTGCTAAGCATACACGCTACCACTGAGCCATACTGCTGGCTACTATATGAAAAAATTATAAATCTTACGTGGGTTAGACGAAATATATTCCAACGAGTCAAAATATATTATAACCAAAACTGGATACTGTAATATAAATGAAAATACACTACTGAAAATACTCTAGGAAACTACTTACTGCATATAAAAAAACAACGCCTACAAATAACTATCAAAAAAATATATCAACTCAGAATACTACATACAAGTATGGGTAATTCCATGAAAAATCCTGACTACATATGTATGTATCTATGTAAACACTTGTTGCTAGAATTTTACAAAACCTAAGCCCCATACACAGGGTTGCTTCAGTCCGACTGAAATTTACAGTGAGCGACCCAGTCCACAAGTTAAATATGAGCTCAGCGAATAAGATTATACATCGGTGAGCGTTAAACCAGCAGCCACACTTGAGAAACGCTGATCCGACCACTCGAATTCTGGAACCCAAAGACGGCGCGGAACACTGAAAGGAGCCGGGAGACTGTAAACTGGGACGGGATTCTTCGCCTCTCGGCGTGAAAAGAGTAGTGGGACTATTAGGGGTAGTGGCCGTGCAAAAAGCTCCCCAGACGGTCGCCCATTTATCTTAAATATCAGTGAGTTTGTGGTGTTTGCAAGAAGGAATGGGAGCAGGAGGAGTTAGAGAGGAGAAGCGGGGGGTGTAACCGCGTATCTTACCCAAAGCTCCTCTCTAATCTTTATATTCCCGTCTGTAAATTTATCAAGCACGTTGTTCGCCCCGTTTCGTCTGGAGCGAGCTATCCGTTTGGCCTAAATTTAATCACTATCTCGCTTACAACAAAACTCAGGTGCCTCTCACTATCCCAAGATGCGGTAAATTCATTTAGGCTAAAATATAATGTTTGTTCCTTGTCGTCTTTCTATGCAAGCCCACAGTTTTCAATTTAGAACCACAACATTTCGTACCATTTCACGGTATTCTAACTGAAGCCATTAATTATAAATACATTTTTTTTCTAAATTAAGGCGTTCTCTTTACAAAATAATGAGCACAATTAATGAAAATTCATTATTTATTTGAATATTAAATTAGATTAATAAATAAAAAAAAAATTAATTTAAAAATAAATTGTAATATTTAGAAATTTAACTAAAATATTGTGTATATATACACACAAATATTGATATTATATTATTATATTATATATATATATATATATATATATATATATATATATATATATATATATATATATATATATATATATATATATATATATATATATATATAAATATATTGATATTATTATATATTATATATATATATATATATATATATATATATATATATATATATATATATATATATATATTATTATATTATTATGGAGTTCGGTCTTTCGTGTCATGTGAGGAGGACGTGCTTCTGCGTTCCTCCCGCTATTACTCGCTTAAACCCGGCTATTGCACGAAATTTAACTTAACCATCTAATCACTTATTTTACTAATTGCATCCTAGTATAATTTAAGTGTAAAAATAAACAGCAAATCGGTCGTAAAAAGCGGTTTTATATCAGTTATTTCGAAAAATTTTGTGCTAATTTTTGTGTCAAATCGGTGTCAAACGAGATACATCTCCCTACCTGAATACAAAAAAAGGGTCCTTCGCCAGCCAAGTCGGTCCCACAGAAGCAATAAATCTTCCACATAATTGCTTCCAGCCAAAAATCTTTAACGAACTTTACTTAATAGAATAATAGCAAACAGAAACGGTGTTTCCCAACTGTCTATCAGTTCAGTTCTTTTTCATATTTAAATTATATTAAAGTAATTCGTGTAATTTTATATACTTTACTAAAGTTATTATTAAAATATTAAATTGCAAACCGCACTCACATATATAAATCCGTTGTCTCCAAAGAGGCGTCTCACGATAAAGATCTGTAAAAAAGTAGTATAACAATTGCTAATCTATTATTATCATAACTAACTACTTTCACTTACAAAGTAACCCTGTTAAATGGCATGTAATAACTCATAAGTGATCCAAGTGATACCTAGGATGACTATATGTCAAAGCTGACCACAGAGAAGAGTTTATGGCGGTAAGAACTCACTCCTTGAATGGAAATCTCTCTCAAGTACCGCCTTTTTCTCAACACATCTTGGATAAATGCGAGAAAAATAATATCCAAACCTCCAACAAGGTAAGAGTGACGATGGATGATAGCTTAGCTAATAGAAACCTGTATTTAGCCACGTACAATGTAAGAACGTTATCGAGTGAAGGAAGTGTGCTTGCATTAGAGAATGAACTAGAAAGTATCAAATGGGATTTAGTAGGACTTAGCGAAGTAAGACGAAAACAGGAAAACCAAATAATCCTAAAAAGTGGTAACTGTCTCTACTGGAGAGGGCTACCAAATGGTAGAATAGGAGGAGTAGGGTTTCTTATCAATAAGAGAATAGAAAGAAATATTATAGAAATAAACGACATATCGGAACGTATATGCTATGTAGTATTAAGAATCTCGAGCAGGTACACTTGTCAAATCTTCCAAGTGTACGCCCCCACATCTAGCCACCCAGACGAGGAAATAGAAGACTTCTACGAAAAACTACAGGGCGCATACGATAATAGCCGCCACCACTTTAAAATAATCATGGGCGACTTTAACGCAAAAATAGGACAAAAGGCAAACACAGAAAGAGCAGTAGGCAATTTTGGTACCGGCCAAAGAAACGACAGAGGCGATCGCCTCATAGAATTCGCAGAACACAACAGGCTCTTCATCACTAATTCATTTTTCAGGAAAAACACCAACAATAAGTGGACTTGGGAGAGTCCTAAAGGAGACAGAAACGAGATCGATTTCATCCTAACAAATGCCCTGCACTCCGTTAAAGACGTTAGTGTTTTAAGTAAAGTAGATATAGGCAGCGATCACAGATTAGTCCGTGCCAAGATGGCCATTAATATAAATTGCGAACGTAGGAAATTAATAAAAGGATGCAGTAACTCTCCAGATTTCGCTCAACTAAGGTCTAGGAAAAAGGAATTCGAACTCGAACTTGGAAATCGATACGGGAAATTAAACCCAGAAGCAGACATCGAGGAATTGAACACTGTAATTAGTTCGGTTCTAACCTCAACAGGTAAGAAATTAGGTGGTTTCAGGAAACAGATTAAATTAAGCAAAATTTCAGCGGAAACAAAAAACCTAATTAAGCATAAAAGGAATTTAGATAGGGATAATAATAAGCAAGAATACAATCTAGTAAATAAGGAAATTAAGAAGAGAATAGTCAGGGATGTCAGGGATTTTAACAGCAAGCTAATAGAAAATACCATTAAGAATAACCGTAGCCTGAAAAAGTGCAAACAGGATCTTTTCTTAGGCAAAAACCAAATGATCGCAATCAGATCAGAGAGCGGAGTAATAATTAGGAATAGAGAAGAAATCATAGACAGAGTTTACACGTTCTATGCAAAACTATACGAGAACGACAACGGCCAATTCCCCACTCTGGAATCGACACACGGCCAAAGGGTTCCTGCAGTATTGCCTAGCGAAGTAGAGGCCGCGCTAAAAACTGCAAAGAATGGTAAAACCCCAGGGGAAGATAATATTCCCATCGACTTACTAAAATGTGGCGGCCCCCCCCTAATTAATATCTTAGCTAGGCTTTTCAGCAAATGCATCCAGAACCAAGCTATACCAGAAGGATGGAATAACGCAACTATCATTTTAATACACAAAAAAGGCGACAAAAGCGATATCAAGAACTACCGACCCATTAGTCTACTTTCAGCGGTCTACAAGCTCTTCACGAAGGTTATTACAGAAAGGCTGAAGAATATCCTCGACGAGAACCAACCTATAGAGCAGGCAGGGTTTAGGGCAAATTTCAGCACAATGGACCACCTCCAAGTAGTTGGCGAACTAATCGAGCGCGCCAACGAATATCAACGGCCACTGTGCCTAGGTTTCGTCGATTATGAGAAAGCCTTCGATACAGTTAGTCATAATGCAGTACTTAACGCTCTAAAAACACAGGGAGTGCCGGAACCCTATGTGGGACTGTTAGCTACAATATATAAGAATGCCACAGCTTCAGTTAAAATTTTTTCAGGTACAGATAGATTTAGCATAGGAAAAGGAGTAAGACAAGGAGATACAATCTCGCCCAAGTTATTCAATGCGGTGCTTGAGGGAGTTTTCAGGAAATTGGATTGGGATACAGCCGGAGTAAGCATCAATGGTCGCTTTTTGAGTCACCTTCGGTTCGCAGACGATATAGTTTTAGTAGCTCGTGATTCAGCTGACCTACTTATCAGACTAACACAGCTGGACAGGGAAAGTAGAAAAGTAGGATTAAAAATTAACGTAGATAAGACTAAACTAATGTTCAATAGTTATTGCATGCCTGATAGCATCCCCTTAGATGATAAACCAGTAGAAGTAGTAAATAATTATTTATATTTAGGTCAAATAATTGACATGTCTGGTAGTAAAAATGAAGAGATAAAGAGACGTATGAAATTGGGGTGGAGTGCATTTGGACGGATGAATGCTGTTTTTAAATCAAAAATGCCACTCTGCCTGAAGAAAAGGATCTTTGATCAATGCGTTTTGCCAGTGATGACGTATGGATGTGAAACTTGGACACTGAACGCCAAGATGCAAAATAAAATCCAATGCACTCAAAGAAGTATGGAACGCTGTATGCTTGGCATAACGAGGAAAGACAGGAAGCGGAACACGTGGGTGAGAAATATGACAAGGGTAGTGGACATAGTGGATAGAGTGAAGAGATTGAAATGGCAATGGGCGGGTCACGTAGCTAGGAGGATGGACGAAAGGTGGACAAAAGAAGTGCTTGAATGGTACCCGAGAGAAGGCAAAAGAGTAAAAGGAAGACCGCAAGGAAGATGGGTGAACGAAATTAGGAAAATGTGCGGAATGAGATGGATGAGTGTTGCGCAAAACAGAGACGAGTGGAAGCGTGTTGGAGAGGCCTTCATCCAGCAGTGGATGGCGAATGGCTGTAAATGATGATATATTATTATAATATTTATGTGTATATATACACACAAATATTGATATTATTATAAATAAATATTGATCACGGTGTATCCCATATTTGAAGAAATTTAGACATGGAGACCACCCACGGCGGGGAGCCATGCACACGATGTGCCGTTCATCGCTGTTTTTTTGCCCTAATGCATGCGTGCGTTCGATTTACTTGCTGTTAAGACCATGCTCTGTCTCTTTTTCTCCCATTGGAATCGTATATAGTGGAAAGAGACGGAGGTTTGTGAGTGTTTTTCAAACTTCCTTCTTGAATAGGCGCATATTTCTTTGAACAACAAAAAAAGGTACAGCACTTAGCGGTAACTTTGAGATTTAGTTATGGACGACGACCAGATCATAAACCAAAAAAATAATATTGAAAATAGTTTCAATAACCTACGCAATGCCTTTCAAAACTTCGGGAAATTACGTTTTCCATAATTTGTAGTTTTTGCGTGTTCAGATATAAACGTATGGAAAATGTTATCGTACGTAAGAATTCGTTGTTGTTTTAAGCTAAAACAGATGTATAAAATAACTTTGAAAGATGGAAATATTTCATATTTAATTACGTTTTCGAACACAAATTCATCTCAGCAGTGTCTTTTGTTCACGGTTCCACGATTACAGTTTCTCTACAAGGTAAGACATTATTTTTTTAATTATTTGTGCGTATTCAGGATCTACCATTTTACGGCTATGATATATAATACAAATTTTATTATATGTAATAATAATATATAATAATGATTTTATGAAAGTTCATAATGTTTATAACTCAATTTAATTTATAAGCAATTATTTTTATGAATAAATTATTGTGTAAATATGTATATTTACAATTTTTTTTCGATATAAAAATTTAAAACTAAAAAAAAATCTTAATTTTCTGAAACCGGTGAAAGCCGGTCAACCGGCTTTTTATTTGTAAAAAAACCGAAACTTTTTTCTTTTGAGCGGTCTTTTGGATCGGTCGACAAAAGCAAAAGATTTTTTTTTCAACAAAATAATTCAATTTTAAATTATTAATTCCATTATTAATTAATCGGAATTGAGATATTTTACCGAGTGCTACTAGTCTTACATATAAAACCAAGGCCGATTATTGTGTGTGTGTGTGTGTGTGTGTGTAATTCGTTTTTGATTGGCTGTCGTTAAATATTCAAATAAATTCTATTCAAATTAATAAATATAAAATGCATGTTTAGTATCAGATTAGTCATGTTTAAGCGGTTTATATTAAAAAAATCGAGCGAAGCTCAATGGAACCACTCTTATAATAAAAAATATATATTTTCTTTAAGAAAAAACATAAAATAAAATGACGAGTTTGAAGTACTGACGATAAATCGTTGCTAGAGAAGTATTATAGTACAGATATAATATAAACACATATGTACATATGTACATATATACAATATACCTATATATATTTAGTACCAATTTTGTATGGAACAATCTATAACCGTCATATTGACAATGACAACTAAACAATCAGATTGAAAATCATCGGACTGATTTCATCATCCAACCATACGTTATCTGACGACTATCAATTATACTATGTATATATAATACATATAATTAGCTATGAGTGTCAGTGATGTATTGTATGGAAAGTGCCGCCATACATATGTTGCATGCAATAAAGAACTAACACAATTGAATAATAATTTAACTCAATTTTTGAAATTACATACATAATTATACTATTATAGATTGCAATACTACTAGTGTGAGTTGCATTTTTTTTTTACTTTATTTATCTACGTAGTAACAATAGATGAAATTTTGAGATCATGTGAAAATTCGAACTCGAGATTTCGACTAATTCGAACTCAGAATCGATCACTGATCACTTTTTAATGATATAGAAAAATTTGCGTGTGTGCCTGTGTGTCTGTGTGTTTTGGGAATTTTTTGAATACAGTTCGTCCTATCGAACTGAAACATATTAGCGGTTACTGAAATTCTTATCGATACGACGATAATTTTTTTCAGATTTCTAAGTTTACCGGAAATGGTACCTCCCCTCATAGGTGTGCTCCTTTTTTAGGTTTTTGAATTCAATTATCTCTTAAGCCGCTAACCGAATCAGACTGAGATTTTTTTACATGTAATAGAAATTATAAATTTTATATCTTAATATTTTTACCTCAACCGGAAGTTGAGTTATTCTAGAAAATCGAGGTTTTTTATGTTTTTTCTCAGAAACCTTTTCGTCTATTGAACTTAAATTTCATATCTAAAAGTTTAAGCTTAATACCAAGTTATGTATATATAAAATTTGGTGAGCATCCGTCAACCGGAAGTGGCAGTTTATTTTTGTAGAATTACATATAGAAAATTGTTGCAAAGTTGACGTTTGCATCATTGTTGGTAGTCAATAAAAATTTCATTGTAAATAGATTTTTAAGCTTTTTTTCCTATTATGCTCTATACAAGTTGTTCGTTCATGAACAAGAACAAATTGACAAATGAACCATGTTCAAACCATGAACAGATGAACAATGAAATGTTCATGAACAAACTGTTCGAGTATTGCCAATCGTTTGTCTGAATCTCTATATGTATGTATATTTGCTTACCCTGGGTTGCAATATTAGTCGAAACGGGAATTATAGCAACGTCGTATTGTGGTTCCATGGGATTTCCCTTTTAAATACATCTTTGAGGTTTTGACAAGCTAAAAAGTTTCGACGGTTTAAATTTCATGCGACACTTTGTGAGTCTATTTGGAGATAGCTTTTGATTTAACAATCTTAAACTAAAACCTATCATTCGTGTATGAACAAACTAGTATGTTCATAAACGAACCGGAGTGAACAGTTGGACTGTAACATATACACTAATATAAAATACTAATGAGAAAAATAATTAGTAAAATAGGCAATTATCACTGAGTAGCTATTAGAATAGACCAAAGATATATTGCGAACATAATTTATAAACAATAAAAAGCATCTAAACCATTTTAAACATCAAACAGAACATAGTTATGGTGTATGTTGAAAATTTCAACAATTAGTGACTATTAAAAAAGAGACGCTGTTCAAAAAAATAAAACATAAACATTTTTTGTATACATTCAATAATGATTCCATTGAAAATATGTAGAATATGTAGAAAAACAAAAATGAAAAACGCAACGGGTGATGACCCAATTTTCGTCGATCGAAAATCCGATACAGTATCGTGTAAAAAAAGTTGGGGTAAAAAAAGAATGTAAAAAACGAAACAAAATTAATTACATTCCTTGACACGCATCCGTATATTTATATAGTGAAATCACATCCACGAAAATTAAATCATATTAAAACCGAAAAAACCCAGCGATTATTTTAAACCGACGGATAATATAACAGTATCGCTCACCGACTCGCCCCGTTTTTGATAAAAATTAAATAATTTATTTAATAATAAAACGCTCACCAGACCGTTCATTCACTGCATTCCAATCATGACCCGGATAAAACTGTTAGCATTCTTGTCGATATTTCACCAAGATAATGGTGTGGCCACAACCGAAGCGTGCTCCTGATGGAAAAGTGGCGGGAATAAGCCGGTTTTCCACTCCGGTTGGCTCCTTGATATAGCTTTTCCACGGATTTTTTCCTGTCCTAACCCTTCCTCCCGTCCCTCCCATATCGCGTTGTTATTATTTTTTATCGATATGGATGCCGTATTTCGAGATAGGGGCAACAAACATCGCGCGCCCCCACAGTTATATCTTCCGGTGCAGATACGAAATATCCGCGCGGCAGATAAGCGGGGCTCGGAAGGGGCGCAGCCTCCGTTGGGGGGCACGTCACGGTTTTCGATACGTGGCTATTTTGAAAACCGCACGTATTTTTCAGTGATTTATGTGCGCCGCATTCAAATGTACCACAGGTCTTTCAACTTAGACGAGTCGATCGCCCACACCTGAAAAAACATGTTTTCAGTGGAAATAACGAAAATATATTACGTATTTTTCCGCAAACCCGATTTCAACTCTCTATATTGTATTTTTAGAATATCCTTATATGTACCTGTTGTGTGTATATAATATGAACCAGAATTTTCACTAATTTCCGTACACAATTGCGTTCTCAAATAAAAATTCGTTTGTTTTTTTTCACGTTGCGTAAAATGGTCGGATAAATAAACAAATGAAATTCGTTCAAAAACGTAATTCGTGTTATATTCGAAAATTTTTCATTTAAAGACTACTCGGAAAAATAATCAATGCAACATTTGATCTCGAAAAATTAATTCAATGATTAGCGTATATTTTTAATTTTAATCAAGTTTATTTATACATACTTTAAGCAAAATCGATCGCACAGAAATTAAAGTTGCAAATAACAGCAATGTATGTACATTAGTAGGACGCTTCTTTACTTATAATTGCGCTTTATAGAAGAATATGACTAAAATTATGGTCAACCCTTGTATAACACGCTGGATATATTTTGTAAAATTGAATTAATTGATGAGTAAGTATATACATATACATATGTAGGGTTATTATATTATAGTTATTATATTGTTAGGTATATTATAGTTATTAGTTGCAGTTTTTTTTTAAGAATACTTCGGAAAAGCGATAAAGCCCATGGACTGAAAGGGTTTGATAATATGTAGATATGTAAATACAGTAATTCAGAAATACAAATATCATCAAACAAGATAATAAAAATAAAAATCAAAAACAAAGAAAACCGTAAAGAAAATGTTAACTCAAAATAGACGAAAATAAAACACAAAAGATAAAACTTAAATTGAAAAAGGAAGAACTACAAAAACCCATTTATTTTAAAGAAATCATCAAGTTTATTTTTAAAATGGTTTAAGTTACTAGAAGTTACTCATTGGATAGACTATCTCTCATTGGATAGAATATCTTTCATTATTTTGAACTAAATATATTTTTGGAGTCCGAGAGTGTGACCTCTCAGATATGTGTGATTGTTAAACGTAAGGAGGTTTATCATAGGAAAATTTTAATGATTATTTATAATGTTATAGACTTCAATTAGATCACCTCTGATTCTTTTTGTCTCCAAAGTATAAAGATTAATTATTTTCAATCTCATATCATATGAAAGTGATTTAAGTTCGGAAGGCATTTTTGTGATTCTTCATTGGACCCTTTCTAAATATACGTCTTTTTTTAATTAAAAGTTCCAAATGGAATACGCAAATTTAAGTTTTCATGTTTATTTTAGTTGTATTTTATTTTTTTGTAGTTTCTAAATAAATAAAAACGAAGAAAAATTTAGAAAGAAAAAATAATAATATTGTAAGAAAACTTGATACAGAATACATTCTCTGTTTCGCTGTGCAAATTCTCTGTTTTCGTCGCACAGCCTTACTTACATTATTATATTACATTTTCACTTATTATTTTTTTTATTATCATTGACGGTTGACTGTAATGTAATGGAATTATACTATTTTTACCTGGAATTTTAGATGAATTTGCTATTCAAATTTGTCAAAAAGCATTTGGATTATATTATGTACATATATAATAATAATACATACACATATAATATTTATAATCAAATACGTCCTTTTTGTACAAGATCCCTATTGAATTTTCTGTTGTATTTTACAGCTTGGAGTATATATGAGGGTTTAAAAATCATCTGTTACGAATTATATGAGTATTGCACGTATCTTATATAATGGTAAAATTTTAAAAGGTAGCAGGTGAATTTTCGGTCGATGCACCTTTAGGAAGTGCTGGTTGGAAGAAGGCCAGGCCAGGCTTTCTCCGTGGCGCGCACATACATCATCGCTATCTTGTATTTTTATAGCCGCCACCGCAGATGCCTTCCTATTATTTTAAGCATTTTACTAAGGATATTACGTTTGCCACGAATGGGATACGGGGATTTGCGGAAAATTGATGTTTGAACTATTTCACCTCGTGGATACGTGACGCTTTTTTTAATGTATTAATAACAACTAACGCCTCCATTATCCACTGCTGAACAAATTGAACTTGTGCCACCCTTTTATTTACATTCATCTATAATTATCTTAAAATTGGTGCATCTTTAAAGATAATATTTAAAATGATATTATAAATCTAAATATGTGACGTGAATTTTAATTCCTAATGCCTTAGTGAAATTGAATGTATAAATTAATTTAATAGAGATAAAATTAAATGAAATATCAAGTCTACATTATTTCCTTCTTAGATCGAGGAATTAAATTAAAATGTCGAAAGGCATCTATTTGCAAATATTAAAAGTTATATCACAGATTCAGAAAATAAATACAAAAAGTGTTTACTTGCACTAAATGATGTCTCTATTATGATAAAATATTCTATATACGGAAGATTTAAATAAAAATAAATAGTTTAAACGCCTATAAAAGGCGACCTATGTATTAGTATTTCAATAAATATAAACAGCGTATATTCACATACCAACTATTAATGAATGAAATTAAAATTATTCAAATCCAATGCAAAATTTCACACATGCAACTTTGCATGCTAAGCTTTTTGGAATCATCTAAAAACGAATCTTGCCATATTTATTAATCGACTGTTCAAAATTTTTACTTCATCTATATTTTTTTATTGTATAAATTTCATTCTTACTGATTTTTCATAACTACTGCTTGTACAAAACTAAAAAAATATTTCAATAACTACATTTTCGATTATACTAATTTCGCCGTTCGTTTTGTAACTTTAAAATTAAATGGTCAGTAACTACATATGTATGAATAAACACAAATTTGTTCAGTTAATTTATCAGTTTAATCAGTAAATGTTTTTATTGAATTCAACCAAATATTCATTTTGTAGAATAATAAAACCACTCAAACGTTAAAGGTTAAAAGAAATAATTTTATTATGCAATAGCACAATAGAACTACTAAAATATATCGATAATTTAATTAAAATACTGACCAATCAACATATGTATACATATAACTGACCATTTATTATATTAACTGTTTAATGTTAATTTGGAATGTCATGTTGTTTATATTATTTACTCACCATTCATCGTAATAATTGACTAAAAGCATTTAAAATTATTGACAAATCAAAGCCATTTATTTTTATATCCACATGTAAGAATATAATAAATGATAATACAAATAATTCGAGTTTGCACGTTTACTACATTCAATTTACAATAAACAAAACAATTTACATCAGACTTAAAATCATTCACAACTCAAAAATCACATAGTACATAAATATAACTTTTAATATCACAATAACATGGAACAAAATTTTCAGACTCAGTTAGCATTATTAGGATTTAAGCACATTAAATGTTGTTGCATATGTCTTTTCATCGCACTCGATTGCGAGAAAGCCTTTTTACATATCTAAAAATAGCATGAACAATTAAAATCATTTAATTTTTAATAAATATAAACAATACTTTGTCACAAAATACCCACTTTACACTTGTATGGTTTCACTCCTGTATGTATTCGAGAATGTGATCTAAGGTTACTCGAGTTTGAAGACGCGTATCCGCAAATATCACATTTATATGCTCTTTCTCCGGTATGCACCGACAAATGGTTATTAAGCTGATTTTTTCTAACAAAAATTGAGTAATTGAGTAAATGTATAAGCGTAATTTACTTGAATGATTGAGAAGATCGCTTACCTGTGAAAACTTTTATCACACAAGGAACATTTAAATCCTTTCACACCGGAATGCAATGACAAATGGCTAAAGAAGAAAGGGTATTTTTTACCACATAAAACCAAACTTACTTACATATAAAATAAGACATATGAAAACTCATACTAAATAAAATATAAGTATGTATGTCATTTCAAGCTTTACATTATCATACTTAAAATATATAACTAATAAATCGAATTATACATTTCATACACAAATAATCATTAAATAACCTTTGTAAATGTTTGTAAAATTTAAATGCTTTTTGGCATATCGTACAAATGTGATCGCGCTGCCCAGAATGAATTTGTTTATGTATTATCAGATTACTCTTTTGAGAGAATTTTTTGTCACATACATCACACTCATATGGTTTTTCACCAGTATGTGCCCTCATGTGGAATTTCAATCCTAAAACATCCGTTCAAATATTCAACATTTATTAAATATATACAAAGTCGTTTAAAAAATTATTCATTAGTCGTTTATTTCACCTGCGGGCCATCTGAAACATTTTCCACAAACTGCACATATATATGGCCTATCACCTAAAATAAACATAGAAAATGTATATAATTTTATTAGTTACAATTTAATATGAAGTCTCGCAGTGAATGTATCCGTAATACTCGTGTGTGTCTTCTGGTGCTTAGCCAGCGAGTTGCGAAGAGTGAACTTTTGATCACAAATCGAACAACTAAATGGTTTGTCTCCGGAGTGTAAACGCAAATGATGCACCATATAACTGCGATATTTAAATACTTTACCTAAAAATATAAAAATCATATTTAAAAAAATGCATTAATATAACATGATTGTTATACGTATAATAATAATCAAGCCTGACGAGAGGGTGGGGGAGTCCGGGTAAAGTTCCAGGCTATTCGAAGGACCCATGTCAGGAGTCCGACTGACCGATTTCACAATGATTTGTCTGCAGATAGATTAGAAGATTCCTAATTAACCTTTGACCACGTCCAACACGTTCGCCTGATGGAAACTTTAAAAAATATTGGCCTGGATGACAGAGATGTGAGATTGCTACGAAATATTTATTGGATTCAGACTGCGATCAATTCGCTGATGAGATTCAATAGAGCAGGGCATCAGGCACGGATGCATCCTATCACCTATAACCTTCCCTTTTTAGCACTTACACTAAATCTACCTTTCACGATGCTCTCCAATAAGCAGATGGTATAAAGTTAGACGGCGAAACAATTACCAACATACGATATGCCAATGACATGGCACTAGTTACCCAAAAATTAGCAGACTTGTAAAGATCCCTAAGCCGCGTATATCAAGAAAGCAATCGAAGAGGTCTACATATAAATATAAAGAAGAGGAAATTTATGGTAGTCAATAAAGTGCAAATGGACACCGGTAATCTATCGTTGGATGGAGAGGTGTTAGAAAGGGTCAAGAGATTTAAATACCTAGGTACTTGGTTCAATGAAGAAATGGACCCAGATGAAAACTTGATAATCTACATCGAGACGGCTAGAACAGCGTTCAACAAAATTAAGGCAGCGCTTACAAACAAGCATCTCAATCTCCATACGCGTTTGAGATTCGCGAAGAACTACACCTGGTCAGTGTTGCTACATGGATGCGAAACGTAAACTCTGAAGATCAGGATGATCAGCCGCATTGAAGCTTTTTAGATGTCGGTCTACAGGCGTATGCTGAAGATCCCATGGACCAAAAAAATCACCAATGAAGCTGTCCTCAGCGTGATAGGGAGAGGCAGGGAATTTGTTTCTGTCATCAAGCAGAGAAATATGGAGTTTCTCGGACATATAATACGGGGTCCAAAATACGAATGTCTCCATCTGATGGCCATGAGAAAAATAGAAGGAAGAAAATGGATTGGCAGGAAGAAGTTATCTTAGCTTTGAAGCATGCGCATGTGGACCGATATGACCACCGAAGGACTGTTCGGAGCCGCAGAAGACCAATGCGGATATCTTCAAATAGTCGACGAGGTGGTCATCAACGTCTGGATGAAGACAAGACACTAAAAAGATTTTAATAAATGAAAACAAAAATTGGCTTGCGACGTTCAATTACATTTTATTCCCGTAATTGCTGTATTTTATGCCGAATATACTAAAATTTCCAAAATTTTTAATAAGATTTTTTTTTTAATTTTATCAGTGCCCAGAACTATTTTTTCCCAGGACTCGGGGTTTTTTTCGGCGGCCCTGATAATTAATATACAGGATTATACTGACCACAAAGTTCACATTGTTCTTGAACTGGTTTTCTTCCAGGCTTTTGAACAGTATCACTGTTTTCATTGCTTTTATTATGTTTTTTATTCTAAAATTAATAAACCAGATATATGTACATATGTATTTTAACAATAAATTTTATCTCATATACCTTATTTAAGATGTTGACTTAGGAAACAGTTACCTGATTTTGTTTCTTTTTTTTGACTTTCTTAGTCTCTACAATAGGCTCACTACATTCATTCGAAGTTATGGCAGGTTTAATTGTTTCCTTTACGGTATGTTCTGAAGGCAAATTCTCTTCTTCGATTTTAGAAAAATCACAATCATTTTCTATATCCATTGCAGATGAGTCGCTGCAGACGTCAGGTAATATACTTTCGACATTAAAATGGTTCACAGGAAAATCAACAGACAAAAATGATATATCAGGTTCATTATCTTTATGTGAATTTTCTTTATCGTCACTATTTTCACTATTATCTTCTGAATTAAAAATAAAGTCACTCTTATTGCTTATTGATGAAATAGTAGGATCTTTTTGATTTAGATTCCAAACTGGCAGTTTGGAATCATTATGATCAGTCAGTTCAATAGTCCCTTGATTAATTGTTGCGTCGACGGATTCAAACAATTTTGCAGGCAAGTTGTCCAATAATATATCATTTTCATTGAAACTTTCACATTTGAATGATGATGAATTCACTTGACAATCATTTTTCGGCAGAGGTAAATTATTAAACGCCTGTAATGTAAATAAATATATATTATAAAAATTTCCTTTTAGTATATTTACACATGTAAAAAAAATTACAAACATTTAAACTTGAAATTATTCCTGGCTCGTGTTTCATCAATGCCAAATCTGAGTCTCGCAATCTGAAATCTATCTGGTGATGAAGTGAAACATCTTGATTTACACGGTAAGTAGTAAGAGAGAAATCAGTTTGCGCCAAATCCAAACATTCACTTGTTACATTGAAATTAAGTGGTTTACATTCAGCTAGACAATCCGGTTGATTCTAAAAATGAAAATGCGACAAAATAAATTAAATACTTGATCATTTAAATCTAAAATACTTTACATATGCAAACCTGAGTCAAATCAATATTGATCGATGGACTTTTTTCATTTGAACTTCTATTCAGTATTTGTCGTATATGAGCGTCAGCAGCTTCACACTGTTGTTTGAATTGATAAGCGATATCTAATTTATTGTGGCACTTATAACATATTTGTGATGGTAAACCATCCCCCTCATACACCTGAAAGTTAAAAATTAATAAATCGTGTAGAATCAGACCCCTGCTTTGTATGATTATAGAAGGTCGAAATCGATGTGGATTTTGAAAATATACTCTACAAAATATCCAGGTATTCAAGAAGAAATGTGACTGATGGAAATACCTGTACCCAAGCGCAGGCCATAACCTTCGCCCAAAGTTGAACTGAACGTCCTGCTGAAAAAAATAAATTGGAGTTCTTCTTGGCGGTGGCTGGCGAAAGACATACACGACATATTTCCTCGATATTAATTGACATATCGAACCGATAAATTTTGTATCACACTGACAGATGCCTTGGTGCTGCCATACTCATGATACTTTGACAAATGTTACCATTGTAAAAAAAGTACCTTCAAAAATGTTTTTTTAAATTTTGGTTCTCGTGTGGTATTCGTGCACTTTATGATAAATAAAACAATTTTTAAGCTGAATAATATTCAAAACCATAAAATTTCATATGTATGTACAAAATCAGATTTAAAGAAAATAACCTAAAATAATTGAATATATTTTAAAATTCATCTACAAAAATTAAATCACATACATAATATATATGTATGTATATAATATCACTATTCTATGTGTCTGTGTAAGATAACGCTCGCTGTACTATTGTAGTCGTTTCGATTCGACATATTTACGTCACAGTTAAAACACTGCCAACAAAACGTACGAAGATAATACAGACATCATAACCAGGCGTGGCTCATGCATAAGAACTGCGGCGCTGCAGCACTCCCAGAAAAAAATCGCATTTACAACTTGTATTTAGATATATTTGACATACTCATTAATAATGATTATGTCAAATATCTAATCATTATTATTAAATTATATTCACAAGTTTTAAATGTATACAAATGTTATTTTTTTTGTATTTTTTCTGGGGTGCTGCAGCGCCGCAGTTCCTATGCACGAGCCGCGCCTGATCATAACAAATTAACAAAAAACTTCTATATATATATACAGTGGCGGACTGGGACTGAAATTAGTGCATGCCAGGAGTCAAAGGGGGCCCCCAGGGTTACAAAAATTTGTCCCCCCCCCATATAACAAAATTTTCTTCTTTCCATCACGCTAAAAATCAAGGGTAAAAAATAAATGAAATTTAAAAAAATGGAATAAACAAATTTAGGTATGTACAAGAAAAATGGCAAAAGCAAAATAGATCCATAAATTACATTGTATATTTAGTTTTAACCCTTGTCCTAGGTAAGAATGCAAAATTGAATATTTAAAAAAAAAATCTTTTTTATATCGTAATAAAAATGGAAAATATTCTTTGCATACACCTTATTGAGTTATAAAATATGAAAATTTTAGCTTTTTATAATTATTTTTTCAAAAATAACCTTATTATTTTCATATTTTATAACTAATTTTTGAAAAAATCATTATAAAAAAATATTATGTAAAAAGCGCAAAAAGTGCCGCAGGCGAAAAATTTTTTCCAAAAATCTTCACATGGTTAACAAAAATAGACCATCAAACTGAGTCACTAAAAAACTATCAATTAACTTCTACCGATTGTCTTTTCACTGTACCTATGTACATACATATGTACGTAATAACAACAAGCGAAAATTCGAACTCAGAATCGATCACTGATCACTAGTCACCGGACCCAGAAGGTGCCGCGTATTGTTCAAAGGTTGTAAATGCATTGTTAAAAAGGATTTACAACAATGGAACAATGGATAGCACTGTGACAATCCTACCTCTACTGATCACGTTTACATAATATAGAAAAATATTTGCGGCTCTGTGTGTCTGAGTGTGTGTTTCTGTGTCTTTTTATTATTTTTATTATTTTATATATGTATACGTATATATAAAATTATTTTTATCTCAACCGGAAGTAGTACTTTTACCCTATAAGATCGAGGTATTTTTATTTTTTTCTCGGAAACATTTCAACGTATCGAACTGACATTTCATATCTATAATTATAAACCTAATGCTTGATATATAAAATTTCGTGAACACCCGTTGACCGAAAGTGACAGTTTACTCCTGTTGGTAGTTTACCGGATTTTTCTTCCACTGTTTAAAATTGTGTATTTAAATCTTACTATTATATATCGTCGAAGTATGTATAATCAAATGTTATTTTGAAAGTATGAAGTAAATTTAAATAGCTGGTTGATAATGAATCGTCCTATCAAAATTGTTTTAAGCAATTCAGTTTGTATTATTCACGGAAATTCGTTTATTCCCATTTTTATTTCAGTAGGTAGTTGTTACATAGATATTGGTATATACATA
Source organism: Arctopsyche grandis (assembly GCF_051622035.1). Taxonomy (NCBI): domain Eukaryota; kingdom Metazoa; phylum Arthropoda; class Insecta; order Trichoptera; family Hydropsychidae; genus Arctopsyche; species Arctopsyche grandis. Next base: position 13,336,821 of record NC_135359.1, read on the forward strand.
ATCTTGAGGTTGGAAATGGGCCCGGCAAAAGGGCCCACGTAAATGTTGAAACTTACATTTCGAGCCTAATAAAAAAAGTAAACCGATCCTTGCGCTGTTAAAGCAGGTATTAGTTGTTTGTGTATGTCGTAAGATAATTTGTTTTGTTGAAATACCTAAACTTTAGGTCCCAAAGTGCAATATCCTATAAATTTTTACACACGTGAAGTAGTTAAAAAGTTATTTAATTTTAATGAGGGCCCATATTTTCTAACAGATAGTAGGGCCCCCATGCCATCGGGCATGTTCGCTTGTATGGCCAGTCCGCTACTGTATATATACTGTTTGCGACCAATGTTTCCTCTAGGCAAATTAATCTCTGAGCGTTTAGCGCCATCTATTGAATATGTATTTAATTAATATTTCTATTGGTGTTTTATATTTTTATATGTAGGTAGGTAGGTAGTTTTTAACATTTTTTTCATACTAAGCAATTAAATATAAATATTATATTAAATATATTTAAAAAAAATACGACCGCGTGTGGATCGAACACAGAACCGACACATTTCATTTAATTTTTTAATAGCTTAATATGCCATAGCCCATGCGATGATATTCCATCGGGCACAACACTAGTGTATTATAATTATTATTTATAGACAAATAAAATTTCACGTAATATTAAAGTTTACATTTTGTTTTGAAATATGTAATAGTTTGTTAGTATCAAATAATAATAGTTTGAAATATGTATTGTTTTTCAATAGTTTCAAAGATGAACAGCAGTTTTATGATTAGAATATAAATACACATTTGACCAATTTTATTTAATTCAAAACCAGAACATTTTTTCCAAAACATACTTCAATTATTAATAACGAACATCAAAAAACCGTGGGCGCACATTTATGAAAAATAAATTCATATTTTAATGCTCTCGTGAAATTCTACACGAAATTGGTAAAAATTATACTTCGCGTCTTACATTTGAAGTTTCAACATTCAACCACTGGACCGTAATTGTTCGCTAAAGAAAAAAGTCTTCGGCAGGTGTATTTGTTGTTAGTAAACAGAGGAATTTTCCGACTAATTTGCCAATATTTTAATAAGAGATTTCATTTTCGCTGAATTCTTTGAATATTTCAATCTATCTATTAGATAAAAATTGTAATGGTAAAAGTATATCATGAATTATCAGCACATACTGTAAAAAACTAGTACGAGTGGCCACGTTATTTTAATAGTTACAGTATCTATAGAATCTATGTACATACATATGCAGTTTTTCTGTATTGTACAAAACAAATCATTTTAAACTGAATTTGCACTAATTTGCTCAGAGCACTCATTTTTCTTCATTCATACTTTTCTGATCATTATAAATAAAATAAGTTTTATTCCGACTCCAAAATATTTTCAAACAGTATTAATCAATTTTAAAATTATTATGGAATAATTACAAATACCTATATACTATATATTTCATAAAATCGATTTCTGTTAAACAAGACAATTTAAATGCTTCCACTATGTGCAATATTCTATGTATGTATTATAATTCCAGTAATAGTTATAAAATAAATTTATCAAATAGTATGGCTTCGTTCTTCAGATTTCGAATATTGGGAACTGGAATCTTTTTCGCGTTTTTCTCTCGCTCGTCGATTTTGAAACCAAATTTTTATCTAAAATTAAAACAACGCCTAAGAAACATCAAAACTTATTATGTTATAAAAAAAATCTTAATAGCCTACCCTTGTATCTGAAAGATCAAGCTGTTGTGAAAGTTTCACAATTTCGTCTGGACAAAGATATTGCGAATTCTTGTAACTTTTTTCCAACGTTTCTATTTGCAAGGCCGTGAACGGAATTCTAGGATGTCTACCCGGTTGACGTTTGGCAGTTTCTTTTTTGTACGGACCTACATATGTACATAAGATAAAACGAAATTGAATTACAACAATCTAGCAATGGAAAAAATGTTCAATTAACTTGTATTATTATTACGAGGTAGTTTTGGTGGATGATATCGCGTACAATTTAACCATTGAAATGTATACGGCTGATAATCACTTCTTTCATAATCCATTTGCACAGAATAATCAACAATCATTTGGTTCGTATTTATATTACACTGACTTGAAACATTTTTGTCGTATTGTACGGAAGAGCATGTATTTTGACCAGCTCGGTTTAGTATGTGATCAATTGAAAAATTACTCGAACTTCGATTTTCCTGAAAAACACTTTTATTGTACAATTCAAACTTTCACTGCTTATAATTCGTACATATATATTTATATATAAATTTCCATAAATTTTGACTTAAAAAATAAATTAAACTAACCTCATTCTTCATAATGAATACGTATTATTCCAATTAAAATAATTCACATGTACATATTTACAAATATAAATTTTACTATCTTTTTTTTCTTCAAAATGTACGCACGAACGCGTTAAGTTTAATTTTCACAAATGTAGGATGTTCCGATAAAAGACAGGGGCGTACTATTCGTACAATCGGAACTGAACAATTTTATAAACTTCATAGAACCGCCCCTTCGGATTTCCATCCAATGGCAACGAATGCTTTATTATAATAGGAACCAGATTATTCAGTAGCAACAATTGAAATCACTTCCCTCCCTTAAAAAGAAACATGATATGTTTACGGGATAAATTTAGAAGTGGATGCAAAAAATAACAAATTATTATGTAAGCATTGTTCAAAATTTTTATAATAGCCACATCGTCTATTAGTTTTCTAAAAAATAATAACTATGCATATACAATTATAGGTATATGTATGATGTCTCACACACTTTATAGAGACAAAAATATTATCATTAATACTGAAAATAACAAAAATGTGTCAATTCATAATGGTCACTGGACCAGTAACTATTCGAAATATACCTGAAATCAGTGGCACACCCAGGAGAGCCAACATGAACAAATAAATAAGAAATGCTTGAAGATTAAACGCTTTCAAAAAACTTATTGATGGTCTAATTTAATATTCAATAAAAATCCCAAACAGCTATTTTTAGCTATAAAAGACCCGAACAGCTATTTTTTTTTCGTTCCGGTTCAGTAAAAAAAATTCGGGTGTGACCAACCCATGACTTTATCTATGTATTTGAGGAATATAAGAAGGTTACAAAAAAAATTTGATATTGAACCGTAAAGATGTGATAGCGATACAAATTGAGCGCAAATGTATGGAAACTTGCACAAGACAAAAGTTCTACTTCCGGTTGTCGGATTTTGTTCAAATTTTTACTTTATCTATGTAAGTAGTAACAATAGATGAAGTTTTGTGATCATGCGAAAATTCTAACTCGAGATTTTGACTGATTCGAACTCAGAATCGATTACAGATCACGTTTTCATGATCTAGAAAAAATGTGTGTGTGTGTGTGTGTGTTGATATCGATATATTTTTGTAAAAGTTTCTAAAACATATTTTTAATAGACAATTCCAAATTATATATTTTAATTTCACCGAACCGAAAAAAATATCGGTTCGGGTAACTGAAAAATATACATAAATATGCACACAAAGTCGTGTGTTGACGACATCAAATTTTTCGCAGTATGTTTACAAGTCGCCACTCTTTGTGTAATATGATACAAAATGGGGCGCATGGATCTAAATTACACGGACCATAGTATACGTCACTCTTTATTTGGATTAATTTATTATAAATACGCAAAAAAAAAGTTGTGGCCAACATAAAAATTACTACATTTTTCTAATAATAAAATTTTATAATGCACATTTGTAATATGCATTGAATAAGAAATCGAAATAATTGATAGTGAAATAGTGAATGTTGAAAAAGGATTTCACATTTTTGATCACTTTCGCTAAATAATATAAGAGCATATTGTACTTTTGGTCAAAATGAATATTTTTATATTATATAACCTTTTCAAAAATAATATTCCAAAATCCACCTGCAAAAAAAGTATCAGAAAAACACGATAAAAGTGATACAATGTCGATAGTAAAAAAGCTTTCACTCTCCACTGGAGAAATGTGATTTTGACATTAAGAGGTTTATAAGTATATAAATAATATACATATGTTATGTGTATATTAATTTTATTTTGAATTTCTCCACAAAACTGTTTTAATTACAGAATTTATTCACAAATTTCTAAAAATTCTGGATAACGGCGCAAACACACTGGATCGTAAGGCACGCACGTGCTCGTGGTTTCCGGCTGAGAATGGCGTTTCTTCAGGTCATTATAAATTCGTACAATCTTATTATTTCGACAAGTTTCTCCTACATTTCTTAAAATATGGGAATCACCGTTTTTCATCAACCTGTGTCAGTACGAGGACAAAATATCATCGAATCAACACTCAAGGGGGATGAGTTTCGAGAAGATCGCGACTGCGCAGACTTAGCATGTCACCTTTTTGTTTTTGTTTTTGTGCAAAAAAGACATCTAAATCGTACCGAGAACGATTATTTTTATCTTCTTTTTATTTTTGAAGTGCAATTTCAAAATGCAAAGTAATTACAAAATTTTGAAAGTTTAAACAGTTTTTAGAACAGTTTAAAAATTGACATAAAATAATGTGAAATTTTCGTTGAAAATCTTTTTTCGGATTAGAAAATTATCGCCACTTCCTGTGACTTCAATGAACTTTAAATAAGATATTATTGGTGTTGATAAAATAACAGCGTGGAATCACTTCGTTTTCCTAAAATGAAATATGATCATCTGCGAAATATCAAAAAACGCAAAATATTTTCTCTCAGCTACAGTTATCATCACTAGAAAGAGCGAACAAGATTTCAAAGAAGACTTGTGATTGTGTTGTATCGTTGATGACATTAGTACAACAGTGGCTAAGTGATTTTATGTATGTCTAATTCCCAATTTCAAGCTTTTCAGATAATAATCGAGGGGTGTGGTTTCGTTTTCCGTGTACATCCCACAATTGGACCGATTTCGTAAGCGAAGGGTCCGATTTGAAGTGGTTTGAAATGGCACCGACCACTCAAGGGAGCAGATGCTCACATATGTACATGAAACGTATCCAATTTGGCCATCTCAACACTGTGAAACTGATAGCCATCTATGTGCAACGATGCGCGTAACTAGCGCATTTATAAACGTTTTAATGCAAATCATTTATTTGTGAAACCCGATACCTATGTAAAGATTACATGTTGTTAGTTCTCATCGCGTGCGGTTCATCCAAACAAACCGCATCGCCTTTTGTTACAATAACCACTTGGAAAATCAACAAAAAAAAAACTATACACACACACACATAAACACACGTCACACGCTTCAATATGCATACGTACGTTTCTCACAGAATACAATTTGAAATATTAATTTCGTAATCTTAAGCGAAATTGCTTTTGACCTTATTTTGTTGTTGTTTGTTTTGATATTTTCCGGTACTTTTGATATCGGGTATTTATGTATACATTTGTGATTAATAGCATAATCCATGCATGGTCAGATAAGTATACGTACATACATATATAGCCGAATGTAATATAATACTATACATATAACGAAATCTAATGCCTAAAAATGTTGACTATGTAATATTAAGTATTTCATTTATAGCAACACTTACGAATCAGCGTTAATGTAAACCTTATTAATGATTTCATTGTTTTCTTTCTCTTTAAAAATGATATTGAGATTAAAATCTTTCACTTCTACAATTAAATCACATTACATTTTGGATTACCTTCGTTTTTCTTAGCAACAATTTTATGTATATTCAAAATAAGGCATAAATTCTTATTAAATGTGTAATATTTCATGTAAAATCGAATTTTTACCATGGCAGACCTTTGGAATACGTTACCAAGTCAAATTTCAAATATGTACATAAATACATAGTACATGCCCATATTAGAAAAAAAATAAAAGTAGAATTGTATAAAAACTTTATATTTCTTGATTTAAAGTAATATTTACAATAATCATAAAACATAATATAATTTATTAAGTAGACTTAAACATTTGAAATGTCATCATTACTGTTAAAATATTAATTTTCATATCGAAGATAATTCGATAGATATAGGTACGTGCAGTTTGACTGAATATTATGCTTAAATAGGTATGTATATTAAAATATGTTATAATTAAAATACATTTTTATTTGATTTCAATGATATTTGATATTAATTATAATAAATAAAACGATAGTATCATAAAAATACTTATCACTCAATTCAAAAAGAAATAATATGATTTTAAAATTTATAATACAATTTTAAATTATACATTATATGTAAACTCAATAGATGCATCTTATAATTTAACACAGAGAAAAAAGACAGACTGTGATTGTACTTTTATCATCAAGATTGTTAAAAAAATCGTTTTCAAATATGCATTTTCTTAACTAAAAAAAAAAGATTTTTAACGATAAATGCGTGGTGCCAAAAATATAAATAATCGCCAACTTATTAGACAAAGGCAAAATATAAAAATGACATATTTAGTGAATGTCAGCCAGTGTCACTCTCTCCATTGCTTATTTTTGTCTGTGAGTGGAACATAACAAACGTCCATTAGTACTTTGGTAGTAATTGAACCGTCGGCGGATTTGTCAACCTACAACAAAAATCCAATAATAATAATCCGAATTTCTTATGATTAAACTAAAATGTTTATGTAAACAAAAAGAAAGGTATATTACCTGAGTTAGCCGCTGATCTCCCCCAGGTCCCACTGGAACTATTAACCGCCCACCAGGTTTCAACTGGTCTATAAGCTGCATGATTATAATCATTATTAAAAATATTCCATCAAATTTATATAGAGCTGATTAAAACAAACTTACAGCTTGTGGCATTGTAGGCGCAGCGGCTCCAACATGAATTGCATTGTATGGCGCACAAGACTCATAGCCTAATCTTCCATCTCCAACTGTGCAATAATAAAACGTAAAAAAATCAATCAAAAATAATTATAACAAAACATAATAGCAAAAAAATATAATGATCAATTTTCATATCTGACCCACAAGTTTGATTCTTTCGGACTTTAAAAGCTCTGGATGATCTTTATTGATATTAGTCGTAGCCATAGAAACCAAAGAAGATATATGATCGATTCCGATAACAGTGCCGGTCTCACCAATCATAATAGACATGCAAGAAGTCAAATATCCAGAACCGGATCCCACATCCAATGCATTTTCTCCGGGCACGAGATGATTTTTTAGATATTCCAAAACGTGTGCATGCTAATGTTAGACAAATAAATAAAAAGATTTACCACTCAAATATTATTGCATAAAAACAAACTATATTTCCTTTTCATTATGAAGGGATTATATTTTTATATATAATCCCTTTCATATATATATTTTTTGCACTTGACTGGTTAAAATTTACAAACTTTGAAATTATCTATAAATAAATATTTACCATGTGTGGAGCACTGATGGTTACAGAATATCCAATCGGTTGAGGTGCATCCATGTATGGAGAAGTTGGACAATAATTCTTTCTATCAACGGCTAGCATAGCATTTTCCACTTCATCAGAACGTATGACATGATTGGCTACAATTAGAAAGCGCAAACGATTTAAGGTAAGTAGCAGTGGTCACATACAAAATTTATTTAAAAAATCACAATGACGTTTATAACTGTCAGTGTCAATTTTACCAGTTTAACAGCTGATTTGACAGGTGGGTGTAGGAAAGGGAATGAAATGTCAAGTGAAAGGAAAGGGAAGGGGACGAGATAATGGTGTCTAAGTCAGCGAACCTCTAAGACAGCGAACCATGTCGGGATTGTCTTTCCCATGACTGCGCCACGCCATCCCAAGACGAGATGAAAAACCGACAGCTGCCCAAAGGGCCGATTGCACCCCTCGCTTACACCACCCCTCCGCCTCCCTTCGCCACATCTTACACTTTCCGCCACCAACCGTTATCATCAAATCATAATGTCACAGAGGATTCAGTTCTCCAACTGATCACAAGTTACACCTACGCTGATAATTTTGAATATGTTTCAACGTAGAGAAATACTTGTTCTTGGCCATGCAGAATTCGTTAGTCAATAGAATTAAAATAATATTTATTGAATTCAAATTACGGTTCGGTGATCATTGGTCACAAAGCGCTCCCCCAAAAGTCATGAAAACCTCTATAACAGAACATCTGGCAGCCGAAAAGCCCATCATACTAACGATAACTATCATACTAACGAAAACTCGAGTATCAAATATTCCGAATTCGCGGTTTTCATAGCAAAAATTGTTTTTGTGACCATCACAATGTGACTAATAATCCAATAAGCTAAAATTACATATTTACGGTAAATTAATACTGATAAAATTCTTAGGGACACAATAGATAATTGTAATATTGTAATATTTCCCCTACATACTTATGTACCTATAATCTAGAATGTCATTTGGACCTATAGATATAGATGAGGCATTGCAAACAAATTTGCCTTAAGAAGGCGGACCCAATAACGGAGTGATGTGGGGGTTAAATGTACGGGGAAAGTAGGCAAAAATGTCAATCGACTTAGAAATCAGCTACCTACCTATCTACCTGAAAGCTACCTACCTATCTATCTGAAAGCTACCTACCTACCTATCCATCTACTACCTACCTGAAAGAGTGCACTTTTTTCGTGTGCACTCTTCAAAAGCTTGAAAATAGCTTGCTTTGAGAAATATTTGTAAAACTCATTTATCTTATGAAATGAATTGTCAGAAAGGACCGCTATTTTATAAAGCTCGCATTTATTGTTTTGAAACGGCTTTGGCTTTCACTTAATTTTTTCTGTAAAAATCTAAGATGAGATCACGTGCATAATTTTTTTCAATATTCTCAACTTTATACATAAGTTCGTGATGAGTCGTTGTATTTATTCGTTACAATTTTGAACATATTGTGTAAAATCCTAGAAAGACAACTCTCAAATTGGTCAAAAATTCCTCCCCCCCCCCCTCCCGCCAAATAAAAAGCTGAAATGATGCTCCTGTACCCCCTAAAGTTGTAACAACTCCTTAACAAAAACTTTGTGCACAAAAAGATGCTTGCATGGGAACAGGATGCGTACCACCTATAATTTTTTATCATTGCATCAATACAATTAATTTGTCATATGTTTACTTTTAGAAAATGGTCTTTCTAACTGGCAACACGTCGAAATCCTATTTATTCAAATTTATAATACAAAACAAAGTTTAATATTACAAAAAAATCTACTCATTTGTTTTCAATAATGCATTTCATTGTCTAAATTAAAATGGAGTCAAAATACGTGATTTCAGTTTTTAGTGGAATTATTTTGAATTTATACGAAGTTATCAGAATCAAAGATGATTTTTTGTTGCAAAAAATAGCATATATGCTATTTTGTGGAGGTATTAACCTCTTTATCGGTACGGCCAACTGGTTTCCTGGAAATTGGTATAGTTGTGATCCAGTTGTCCAATACACTGTACAGGTAATAGTTATCTACGAATATATTTTTCAGTGATTATTCCGCACAAAGCGATCCCGCACATGTCACTAAAATCTAAACCCAAAAATGCCAACGTTCCTCGTTATCCATTTATCCATTCCATCCATCGAGAACTATCATACTAAGGAGAACTCGAGTGCTAGCTATTCCGCATTCGCGATTTTCGTGGCAACGTGATCACAATGTGCGAAATAATCCGTTTACCTTTTATTATGTATGCACTTATTTACAAATAATATTTCATTTTTCAACCTTTTATTCCATTTTACACAATCTGATATTTAAATACATTTATTCGAAATTGTAATGGAAGTTGAAACAACAGACATAAAATGAAAGGATTGTTTCAGATTGGAACTTCAGCAGTTTTATCACATTGGGCACTAGAAAATTTTTGTTTGCCGATTGATGACATTTTGAGAACCCAAATGGAACCCCTCATTCGATCGGTAAATTATAAATTTGAAGCCTAAGCCAAAATAATTTAAAGCAAAATTAATTAAGCTAATTTAACTAACCAAAAACCCAAATGAAAATGGGTTTATATCATGAACAGAAAATAATATTTTTTCGCAAATTTGTGTATTGCATAGTGCTAGCGGCTCAGTAATTAATAAAATAAATATTTTAAGTACAAAATAAAAAATATTGTTACCCACATATGTACATATGTATACATTCTTTATTCTTTTTTATTTTAGCTTTTCAAAAAATATGATTTCCTCAGTGATTACATAGAATCGTCAGACAAAATATTAGATTTGATATCAATTTTACTATCACTGTTTGTAATTTTACTGGTATCAATGTTTTTAATTAAAAACAAAAATACTAATGTTGCTGTACGTACTAGTAACTCTCCTACGCCATTGAGACTGGGGTATTATATAATAAACGTACAAAAATTTACATAAAAAAATTGTTTTTTTACTGTTTTCACGTTGATTTTTTTTTTTAAGATTTGCTGATAAAATTAAAAGCATATTGAATTCTACAGTAGAACGGTTTCTTGGAAAAAGTGGTAACATCGCAATCAAACAAGAAAAAAACATATCTGAACAACGAGGAAGAAATAAAGAGCGCTCCACAGTTGTAGTAGGCAAAGCCAAAGTCAAAAGTGAACCTTCTCCATTTGTTTTAGCTACAGGTCAATTTGAACACTCTCCTCGAAAAAGATCCACATCTACACGTCGGAAGTCTTCAATTTCTAATAAAAACTCTTTAGCTTCTAATCGATCTCCTTCGAATTCTCGTAAAAGCTCCGTGACTAAACATAAAAATGCCCCCACTGACCGCAAAAACTCTAGAAGCTCTTCTCTCTCCAACAAATATTATATACCTGAGGACACAGGTTGCCGCTGTAATTGTAAATAATAACTATCATGAAAACTATTTTAAAATTATTTGTGCATATTCTTTTTATACCTACAAATTTATTATTAATTAAAATCATGATTTAATGACAATTTTTTTTTATAAAGTAAATTATTATCAATTGATATTTCTTACGACTAAAATGATATTTGTATATTTATGTATTATTCCACCATTAAAAAAAAATCATGTTTTTCAATCTCTTTACTGACTTATATACATATTACCATATATTAAAAAAATATACATGAAGGACTATAGCCATCTGTGTGTGGGGATCACATCATCCAATTTATAGTAATATTATAATGTGTAAAGCCACGTACTTTATATGTACATATATGTTATCCGGCTCAATGATTATTCCGCAAAAAGTGATCGCACGCACGTCAATAAAATCTCGATCACGGAACATCTGGTATACCCAAAAACTCCATCAATCGAAAGGTACCCATGCGAAATATTGTACTAACGAGAACTCAAGTGATCGAGATCTTAGTGACGTGCGCGAGATCGCTTTTTATGGAATAAACCGTTTACCATATCATTCATAACATAGTTGGTAGCCGCACTAACGATCTAAGTTGGTATGCCTACTACTACCCCCACCCTAGCAGCCAATCTGTGCGCGGGAGTCTACCTAGACCAGAGATGAGTGTGGCGAGCCACTGAGAACAGTCGTCAAGGTCAAGTGGTAGCGTGAAGAGTTCCTGGATCGTTGTCATTTTCCCTACATAGTGCTGTTGGAGTAAATAGTCTCGCAAGTGATCTCTAGCGAAGAAGAGGGACTCGCAGCATGCCACCATCGACGAGGTGCATCTCGTGATCGTAGATTCTATAAGGTGACCATTTTTTTCTTACTCAAAACCAAGACATTTATTCCAAAAAACATAATTACTTGAAAAACCAAAAATGTTAACGAACATTAGATAATCTGAGACAATACGATTTGTGGAGCAGTAATTTAATCTTGTGTGCTTTTTGTATGTATCTTTACTCGTTTAAGCGATTCGGTTAGGGATTACTCGTATCGTGTCTTTTGCTTTTATTAATTGTTAAAACATCATTTCATTATGTTTTAGTTTTGTCGTAAAAATACCGAAGAGAAAGTGCAAATTTACAAAAAACTTTAACATATATCAGAATCGGCTAGTGACACTTGATTCTACAGATGGTTTCATTTTGAACTGGGTCAGGTGGGTTTTTGGGAAGAAAACAAGAAGAAAAATCAGTAGTGGGCGAATTGTTTATAGAAAGTTTAACGTAGAGTATCGTGTTTAGACCAAAGCGCTGTAATAAAAAAAGCGCTCTCAATTTTCACGTGTCAAATGTGGTAGTCTTTAGTCGGTTGTTGTTCGGCTGGTCTGTCGGTCGCCTCCGATGCCTTAGTAACGACTCGTGCGGTCGTCGCCAGCCGACTTCCGTCTCCTGACTCCTGACTCCTGCCTCCTGCCTCCTGCCTCCTGCCTCCTGCCTCCCGACTCCCGATTCCCGACTCATCCCCCACCACTCCGTCTTCTCTCTCCACTCGCTCGCCGCCAAACGTCATCACTCGACACACTACACCACACCACACCACCATCTGCCAGGTTCGTATTCGACCATATCCAACCTATACTATACGTTTATACTTTACTATTTCATTTCTCTCTGTACACCTTTCGAATCTCACATTTTATCTGGTTTTCTCTGCTTTTACGCCACGTATCGTATCCAATATGTCGCCTTTGGTGTGTCACAACCCTCGCCTACTTTTTAACCTCTTCCTGTTTCCTCTTTCACTTGTTTCTATTCTTCGACTACGAGTACATTCATACCATTTTTAAGGATATATCAATATATCCTTCTTAAATGCAAAAGAAAACAATAACAATTACAGTTGTATAACTTTGGTTCAACTGTTATAACCTCAAACAAAACCAAGGAAAATTACACCATCGTAACTTTTTATTCTTAAATCGCTAACTATAAAGTTCTCCGTACCAATGTAGAAATGGCCTTTGAATTAATTTTGAAACTGCAAATATCTCCATGTAGAGTATTAACATCCACCAAATAGAAAACTGATGATTTCCGAATGAGATCAAATTAGATTTATGCCTATAGATTGATTTTTCCTTCTATGGAAAGATTTATTTACTTTCAAATACGAATTCCAAGGAGTTCACATTTGCCTACAGTACAATTTTCTCAACAATTATTGTAAAAATTGAACAAACAAGTTTAATAACATGTTACATTTTATAATAATTTACATGGTTATTTTATTTAATTTTTTACTTTTAGGTTCAACTGAATGGAGTAAGGAATTGGATTACAATGGCAGATAAACTAAGATTAGGGGGTGAACTCCGAGAACTGAAATTAGGAAGCAGTTTTTCCAACAATAAAGCCACATCTTTTCACACTCTAAAATGTAATATTCCCTATCGACAAGAGTGCAAAGTTACTATTGCACATATGTATATGCAATATTTATAATTTATTTTAATTTTTGTAGGTGATTTTAAACCGGCTTCCGTCGATGCAAATAAAATGGCATCAGTAGAAGTAGGAACTAATAATCAAGTAACTGTAACCGTTCCTCACTTAGGTTAGTAGTTAATTTTTGTGACTCTTTCAAAATTTCACTTTTATAATTCATCAATGCATTATGCATATTATAGATGGCTCTGGAGTACCACAAACTGTATTTAAGGGAAATCAAAGGCCATATCAGAAAGAATGTGTACTTATTATTGATAGAAACACAGGCGTAATAACTTTAGAGAAACTATCGAGCAATATACAAGTTAAGAAAACAAGGTTGGTACATTTTTTGTAATGAATACAATTATTATTTTTCAACATAAGTTTTTTTAATGAAATTAATCTTATATTTTTAGACAAGAGCCACCTCATAAACCGACGCATTTACCCACATCAGTACCGAGGCCTCACACTCCCGTAGATCCTATAAATAATTGTACCCAAAGATCTACATCTCGTACAAGGGTAACTTCAGGTGGTAGAAAGGGAACATCCAACACTCCTACTTCTCTTCGAGCGTCTCCACCTAGGCATAGAACTTCACCTCCTCAAGTCGCTCCGTAAATACATCTACTCTCATAGCAAAGAGTATTTTCCATTTTACGATGAGTTATTAAAATATTTATTTCTGCAGCTGGACGGCAAATGCCGGTCAAAGTACCCTTGCAAGCTTGCCGATGATCGGTTTAGATGATCTGTCAGCCCCCGCTGTTGAAACTCCGCCACCCGCTGCAGCACTTATAATCCCACCTACAAATGGACATAATAACTTGGATACCCGTAACACGCCTACTTTTACGGTACACTGAATTCTATAATTAATATTACAAATATAATTTTGTAACTACATATTTTTTTAACGTGTTACTTTTTAAACATGGTTTTTAGCAAGAGCCTGAAGTTGGTGTATTGAGTTCTTCCAGCGACTCTTCTAGCAGTGGAAGTGATAGTGACCATAGCGACAGTGATGGAAGTGACAGTGAACCAAATAGAAACCAGTTGACTGTACCGAATAATTCAAAACCTGCTGTAAATGGTAAAGATAGTATAAATCATTACAAAAATCTTTTTTTTTTTTATATTGTGCTTGTATTTGACCATTTTATTTGTGCAGGTGTGGCAAATGGCAGAAATTTAGGCAATATTGATGTACACATGCCATCCATGCCAATGCAACTTCTAAATGATGACTTGTGCCTTTCGGAATCAGGCAGTGATGATGATTAATAATAAGCTAAATTGTAAATAAAATGTGCATTATTAAGGAACTGTTATGTGAAGTGATTTATTATGTTATCCATTCATTTCTAATTTGCAGATATGTATCATGTTTTTATATGATTATTAATTTAAGATTATGATGTTGATAATGGTTTTGTTAATAATGGACATATGTAAGAATAATTAAGCATCTTTTATAACATGCTTACAAATTAATTTTGTTATTCCAATTGCACACATTATTTAATCTCATAAAATTATAATACTTTTATAATTTTGCGATAGTTATTATTATTATATGAAAACTAAGGTCTGTGAAAATAAATCTATGAATTTTGAACCTTTATTTTACTTAAAATATATATAAAGAAATAAAACAGTATTTCTACTAATTATTAAAAAGTTTATTATATAAATTTCATTCAATGTTCTAAGATACGACCCTTATTTATTCTATCATTTTTAATCTTCTGCCTCAGCCATGATGGAGTATTTTTAGGGTTAACAAGGAGATTGGGAAATTTCAATGGAGGATCAGGCTTCCTAAATGGATGTTCCTTTTTAAGTTTTGTCAAGAAATACTCTTTTGCAATTTGTTTTGAACCTCTATATCTATCCATATAAAGATTGAAGGGTTTTCTTTTCGGAAACCATTCTTGAGGTCTTATGTACAGTTGTGGAAAATTATATTCGAAAACTGAAAGAACATTTAAACATCAATTGTTTGTAATTTAATTTAAAACAAAATTTTTTTGCGATATGTTACCTGGTTCCATCATATCCAAATTTTTATGGTAAAAATCTGTCAAGTTCACGTCCCAATCTGACTGGAAGAAAGCAAGTCCTGCTGGAGTAACGTCATCTTCATATTTTTGATACCAATCCCTAGTGTAAAATGTTCTATTTTGCAGAGGATCATTTGCAGCAACTGTAATCCAAAAATATTTTTAGAATTTTGCACATTTATCTTATAAACGACATGAACTGAGAAAACAAACACCTTTAATCATTTCAAAATCCATTTTTTTCGTTTGCTTATAGAGTACAAATACATATCTGTGGTAACCAGTTCCTTTTGGTGGTATTGGTTGTAAATAATCAACAATGGTATCCCCCTTACTTAAATTGTTCCCTGGAATATTTGACACACACCAATGTATATATTCTTTATTTGGTTCTGTGAGATGACCATCTAAGTTCGTTAATAATAACGTCCAAAGAGTGTCTTCTTCAGCATCAAACTGCACGTATGGCGCTTTACTCGCTTCAGTGGGTTTAACGATATTTCCATGGTACACGGGACATAATATATCATCTTTAAAATCAAACAATATCTTCAACGGGACTCTCGGTACGAAGTAGCCTTCGTCATATAAATCTTTAAATACACCATAGTGTTCGGCGATTTTCTTGATTTGATGTGGACCATTTATTTCCAACCAATCCTTTTCGACTTGATTTATATCCACTAACAGTTGATGCGTACGAGCTAATTTCTCGAGTTCTTGATCATTATTTTTCTTTTTTTCATCTGCGAGACGCATTGCCGCTTGTGTTGATTTAGAAAGTCTGAAATTTAAAATTAATATGTGATTTGTTTTCATTTTTGTCTAAAGTTCACGACTGAGGGATTAGATTTTTTAATTATTATTGAACTACGCGATGTACCGCGTGTAGAAAAAACTAGGAGATAACGCTGTAATGTTATTTTATCATCCCTACTGGGCAATTTTAATTGAAAAATGAGGCTATTTTTATACTTGGGAAATCCGATGTCGGTGGGAGGCGGTGAAGTGATCGGCTGCAATTTTTGAAACATCTCCAGCTTTTGCTTCAGCGAAAGTGCCTCCCCAGGTGGACGACCCCGTAATGTTCTACAACACACTCTCCATACTCCAATGGTTGCACTTCCGACATCTCGCAACCCACTCGCCCACATCACTGCTCCAAGGATCACTTAACCTATCAAAAGCCGATGCCCACACTCGGCTGTCAAACTCAAACCATAGACAGCACACACCCTTTAATGTAGCCAACTGGCTGAAAATATATTTTCCACCTCGGTGCTAAACTGGCTAATAAACAGAACTTCTAAAGGTCTGTTCATACTTAACAGCACTGCACGACTCCGTTTCAAATATGTCATTTTATTACATTTCTATTCATATCTACCTACACGTCGCGGTTACGTCACGTTTACAGCACTTTGGCCGAGTGCAAGGCAAAATCGGCTTACTCATACATTACAGGCCATGACGATACGGCGCAATATTGCTTACGTCGTATTGTCGAGTACTTACAATATGAATGCATACACGTGCATTCGTAGCTACGCGTCAGAATACAAGTCAGCAAAAATGTTTCGACGTTTATCGAACGAAAAATTATGTATAATCGCGCTGTTGTTGGAAGAAGAAGCTCAAGAAGGCAATAAAAAAGCACGGAGGCGTTTTGATGTGCATCCCATGTTAAAAAATAGAAAAACCGAAGGAGAGCTTTGGACACTGTATAAGGAGCTAGTGGATGATGGACAAAATTTTTTTTAAATATTTCCGTATGAACCGATACCAATTTGAAACAATACTGGATAAAATAAAAACACAAATCACCAAAAAATCTACAAAATTTAAGGAAGCATTGTCAAGAAGTCATTGTCAGTGCCAAAACCATGTCGAAAGATTGAACAGCTGTCAACTGTCACTATCGATAAATAATTAGTCCAAAACAGCAAAGCGGCAGACTCATGGCACGTAATTCGCGTGTATATCTCCACGATGGCCAAAAAGACGGATACGATACGTTGACGGATGTTGATGTAAGGTATGAACAGGAAATGTCGGGTACTGTTGTAAGCCTGCCGTGGCGTAAACGTGACGGTTGAAATGAACATACCCATACAAAATGTACCAAATAATACTTTTCGTACGGCCGGATACCTGCTGAAGTCGGTTCGTGCCGACTAGGTATGAACAGACCTTAATGTGGTGGAAAAACTCAGCGTATTTACTAACCTCTCGTTCGTTTCACATGGTTTTCGTTTAAGTGGTCATTTTTTATATCTCTTATCTCTTATTTACTCGTACAGCGTAAACTCTAGTATTTTAGTTTATTTTTTTCAGTATTTAAATAGAAAGGTTAGTATTCATATTAAATGGCCAGTATTTATATTAATTAAACAGCCAGTATCCATCGTTCATTATACAAATGTTCAGTATAAATATTATAATAAAAGGTCAGTATTTAAATATAAATGGTTAGTATTTAAATATAAATGAAAAGTTTTATTTTGAAGAATGGCCAATATTACTTTCATGTTTTTGATATCAATACCAGATTGGTACGATCTTGATAGACAATTCTATCCAACAAGCATTGCTATTTATTCCGACGAATGTACGTCAAATTTTTATGCTGTCCATTTGTTAATCATAATGACATTTAATAATATAATACTGACAATTTTGTAATAAAATACTGGTCATTTAATTTGTTTTCTGGCCGCAATACCAAATTGAGTAATTTTGTAATACCACTGAAATATAATTTTTTTAAATAAATATTTGACATTGCTGTCAGGGACGTCATCTGGGGGGAGGTGGGAAGGCACATTTTACCAGGTCAGGAAAGAGCATTTTATTTGATAAAATACAATAAATCTTAATCAAATCGATTATTCGTTACTAAAAGTTTAAACTAAGAGAAACTGCAACAAGTTCAGAATTTCGATCAGAAGCTTCTTCTTCTTCAAAAAAAAAATATTTATCTAATAATATAATCTCGAAAGAGACTTTGTATGTAAGGTTTAAAGGCTTGGTTGGGACCATCAAAAACAAACATAAAGTAAAAGTATCATAAAACAAAAAGTATCTATGACGAAGATATCGATTTCGATTATGTTTCCGGATTAATTTTTTAGTTCCGTTTCTGGTTTCTTTTATCATTTCCGGATCCCGATTACTGTTTCAGTTCCAGATCCCAACTACTGTTTCAGTTCCGAATCCTGATTACTGTTTCAGTTCCAGATCTCGATAACTGTTTCAGTTCCGGATCCGGATTCCTGTTTCAGTTCGGGATCCAAATTATTTTTTATGTTCCGGTTCCGGATTTCTTTTCCAGTTCTAGATCCGTATTCCCTTTACAGTTCCAGAATAAAAAAACAAATAAATGTTTACTATTAGACTAGCCGTGTCTAAGCGGTTTTTGTTACAAATACCGTGCGAAGGCGGGTAAAACCACTAGTAATTTATAAAAAAACAACCACACATTGGCTAACTTTTGCCTCCTTCTGGAAAAAGCTAAGTGACGTCTTTGCTTGCCGTATACATACTCGTATATCCATTCGAAAACAAGAAAACCTTTCAATTCCTCGATAGTGCTCCCGTTCACTACTAGCTAATATAAAGTCATTTGGCTTCAGAAAAGCTTAAATTTGTCTATGGTGCGAGGCAGACAGGCGTTTATTGTGTACATGCTGTCAACGTATTGGTGAATTGGTGTACGTGCGAATCGACAATCGGCTGTCGGCCGTCGGCTCGCGTGCCTCTGCTCAGCTGTCGGGTTGTCGGCTGAAGCGTCGAAGCGTGGAGAGAACGAGAGAACGAGTGAACGAGTGAACGAGTCGAGGTGTCAGCTGTCACGATGGCAGCGGGCCACGCGGCGAGTGAAAGTGGGGCCGCAGCCGCAGCCGCAGCCGCAGCCGCAGCCGACGTGGAGTTGGTCGGCGACCGAGAGCGAGCCCTCAGGGCCGCCCTCGCCGGCCAGTGGGAGTTCGTGCCGCCCCCCGAAGCCCCCGTCTTCTCCCCGTCCCGAGAGGACTTCCTGGACCCTTTGGCCTACATCGCTCGCATTCGCCAAGAGGCCGAACCCTACGGAATATGTCGCATCAAACCGCCCTCCAGATGGCAGCCACCTTTCGCCCTCGACGTGGACTCGTTGGAGTTCACGCCCAGGATTATGCGCCCCAACGAGCTCGAAGGACTCACCAGGCTCAAGTTGCACTTCCGAGACCGCCTGCAACGGTACTGGCAACTCAGAGCCAAACCCTACAAGACTCCAGAACTGGCTGGTAAAAAAATTGACCTATTCTCATTATATCACTGCGTCGAATTAGAGGGCGGCCATTTAAAATGCACAACCACCAACAAGTGGCCCAAAATATCTTCGTCGCTCGGCTTCGGACATTCCTCCGAAGCGGCTGCCTTCGTTCAAATAGCTTACATGGACATTTTGGCTCCGTTCCAAGACCTCCTCAACGACACGACCCTCCAACCTAAAAAGGAGCGCAAACCGGAATTGAAGAGCGAAGAAGACGACGCGAAGCCTCCGACTCCGGCCGTAGCACCCGGTGGTATGATGCGACGCATTCGCAAACAGAGAATGACCGCAGAAGCGAATGCCACCGGAAAGTGTAACCGAGAGCTACGCAGACTGGCATGCTACGGAGCCGGACCTAAGATGCCCGGGTGCGAAGTCAAACCTAAGACGCCTCCTCCTAGTGGACCCCGGCGCAAACGACCCCGACCCGAACTAGATCCGTTGGCCGTGTATCAATGCACCGTGTGCTCTCAAAACCACAGCCAGCAAGATATCGTAACTTGCGACAGATGTTTCGACGCTTATCACATCTCGTGTGTGAATCCACCGTTGAAACGCATACCCGAGTTCGACTGGTGGTGCTATCCTTGCATCGCCGATGAGATCAAACAGCCGCCGGAAGCGTTCGGATTCACCCAGGCGACCAGGACGTATACGTTGCAAGAGTTTGGAATGATGGCCGACTCGTTCAAGTCTGATTATTTCATGATGCCCGGTCATCGCGTCTCTTCCGTCTTGGCCGAAAAAGAGTTTTGGAAGATCGCTTCCAACATAGACGTGGATGTCACCGTTGAATACGGTGCCGATCTTCATTCGATGGATCACGGCTCCGGCTTTCCTACGAGGTCGTCTCATAACGTATTCCCAGGCGATCAAGAATACGTAGACTCCGGTTGGAATTTGAACAACTTGCCCGTGCTAGATAATTCCGTTTTGCGCTTCGTCAACGATGATATTTCCGGAATGACCGTACCGTGGATGTATGTCGGCATGTGCTTTTCTGCCTTCTGCTGGCATAACGAAGATCACTGGAGCTATTCCATTAATTATTTACATTGGGGCGACACCAAAACTTGGTACGGAGTGCCTGGTAAAAATGCCGAACTATTGGAAAGAACGATGAAGAGCATCACACCGGATTTATTCTCGACCCAACCGGATCTGCTGCATCAATTGGTGACGATTTACAATCCTAACATACTATCTGACGCGGGTGTGCCGGTATATCGCACAGATCAAAAGGCCGGTGAATTTGTCGTGACTTTTCCGCGTTCTTACCACGCCGGTTTCAATCAGGGATACAATTTCGCCGAGGCTGTCAACTTTGCACCGCCAGATTGGTTGCCGATTGGACGAGAATGCGTCCTGCACTACAAAAGTTTAAAAAGACTGTGTGTTTTCTCTCACGACGAGCTGATTTGTAAAATGGCGCTCATCGGCAACAATCTAGACTTAGCCATAGTAATACCGACTTATAAAGAGCTCGTGTCCATGATCCGCTTGGAAACACAGCAGCGGGGGGACCTGCAGAAAAGAGGCGTGACCCGAAGTTTGATGCGCCATTTTGAATTGTTGTCCGACGATGAGCGGCTGTGCGACGTGTGTAAAACCACTTGTTTCCTATCGTCTGTCACCTGCGAAGCTTGTCACAACACGGTCTGCTTGGAGCATGTCGGCCTCTTGTGCAATTGCTCGCCGGAGAATCAGCAGCTGCTGTACAGATACACGCTGAGAGAACTGCACGTCATGCTGAACACCCTCAAAGGGAGGATCGAATCTTTCGATCGATGGATGACGAGGGCGAAGAAGTTGATCAATCCGAACGCGCCACTAGCGGGGAAGTTCGAAAGGATGAGAATTTTGCTCGGCCAATCTAGGTCGTTGAGGATTCCAAAATGTCGACTATTGGATAAGTTAAACGTGGAGTATGGTAAACTCTCCAGACCTGTTGATCCGGTAGTGATCGAACTGGATGATTGAAATGAGATGATTTTTTTTGTCACTTTCTAGTACAAAATGTTTTTTTTTCAGTATTATTTTTCTTTATACATAGTATCAATTCGGGGTACTTATTGGTTATACGGGCGCATCCGAGCATTGAGGGTATACACTTACACTAATACATATAAATATTGTATTATAAGTCTATTTTCATATATGTTTTGGTTGACGCCAGTATTGCCTTACTGCAGAGAGAATCTCTTCAAATGGATCTTATATGTACGTATAATAAAATTATTTATGAAATGCGTTTTCGATTTTTATCAATATCGTTTGATGAAACCTCAATCACTAGCTATGTCTCCACTTAGTCGCTTTCGTCTTCAACGTTCGCTTTTAATTTTCATTTCAACATGAAACATGATGCATGCCTTACGGCGTATGCAATCAACTGTTCAATAATCTTGACTAAAAATTGACGTATGTTTAATCAGCGTCACTTTTTTTTTGTTTACAGTCTTTGTTTTCTCTTTACAATAATGTGTCTGAAGCCACTTCATTTTTTTCTTCACTTCTTCAGAGGTTATATATGTATTTTGTTCCCAAAACTTTTAAAGGGTCATTTATTTTTGTTATTTACCTTGTAGTCCCATAGCGGAAAATTTCGATAATCTTCTATAAAATTTATTGTTTCTTCTGATTTGATTGTGTGTCGTGACGAATACTTCCCGTGCAATCTTTCAAAACGCGTCCGTTCAACTCTAAAGCGCATGCGTCTCAAATTGCACGAAAAATGAACAAGTGGAGACCAAGCTACCGGTTGTGTACTGTCACTTAACTGCAACTGTTAGTGGCCATTTGCTCGTATTTGTATGTGTCAGTGTGTGTATACTCGATGCTCAGATGCGCCCGTATAACTGACAAGTACTCAATTTGGTAGGCTGCTGTTCCAATTTGTTGTAAATACTACATATATTGAAATTTTATGTTTTTTGTGTATGCTTTATCTGTATCAGCAATTTCGAGGAATAGACTGGTATTTTTTTTATATGTTATACTAGTCTAAGAAAAAAACATTTTCCTTGAGGTCATGTGTATTTCAGTGATACATTTTTGGGTGCAATAAAATCAGTTGATGCCATAAACTATTATGTAATGGAACTTTGGATAAATGCTGCTTTAACGACTTTTATTCTGTACCTCATTCCAAATATAGTTTAATGTATCACTACTTAAATATCGTTAGGATTATGAATAAACTGCAAAATTAAATGTATGGTTTTTGGCTTTGAATCTCAAAACAACCAAGTTGTAAAATTGAATATTCACATGTAAGACTTTCCATTTGCAAAATGATATATCCAAAGTATTAAGCCAGGTCTGGTTGTAGTGCTTATTTGTGTATATAATTATATTTCAGTCATTTCTTAGATACAGTATTGTTTGGAGGGTGTGTTGATGTAATGTCGTTGAATGTGTGTAGCTAATTTAAATTTTTGAGCAAATTGTTGCTTAATGTTTTGGTTTGAATTGGCGGTGAAGCGGGACGGATAACTGGTCTGTTGATGTGTGTTTGTGTGTTGTGTAATTTGATTATTTCCTCAAGATGTTTGATTATCTCGAAAGGAATTAGGACTTTAAAATAGTTATAAAATTGATAAATGTTTTAAATTGCACTATTCTTTTTTTTTATTATATGCTAAGACACATTTTTTTGTCTTCGACTAGGTACTATCGTTTTTGTGTTAAAAGTTTTGTCCTTCATTTAATGTTAAATTGAAATGTTTTTTTTTTATAACTATCATTGGAATTTACATGTTGTACTAAAATAAAAATTAACTTTGTGTTAGTAAATAACGAGTGGATTCTATTGGTCCTTTAAAATGTATGGTAAAACTTTATTATGATTTTTAGCATATAATATTATTCTGATGATCAATTAGTTAAGATGTGTTTTTCAGTTATTTGAAAAATTATTTTTAACCAGAGTGACTAGTGTATGTGTTTTATTAAACTTTTATGATTATTTTTTGCTTTTACAATTTATAACTATATAAGAGTGTGTTGATGAATCTCTTAAAATGCTTGAAGTTAAAATAAATAGGCTAGATCGTTAATATTGGAAGGTTTACACAATATAGATGGAAATGTATGATAAATAAATAATTTTAATATGATTTTCAACTTTACTCCTCGAAGATTGTTTCGCATATGTATTTTAGTATTATGTTAACACTTTTACTAACCGCATCGTAATGATTAATTTGTGACCACAGTCTTTGATAGCTTCAGCGAAATTTATGTAATGAAGATATTTTTATCTCATATATGTACATTTATCTTGCCTATTTACAAGACTTATATGCAAACGAAATTTTTTTTTTAATGCTTATTTTAATAAAAATTATGTAAATATAATATTTTATGATTTGTATAACACATACATACATACTTAGTTATTTCAAACAGTTTAATTTTTCATTTAAAGGATATCTTTACTGTTACGTATTAATTTCAACGTTTGTAATCTCCAATAATTTCGCACGCAGTTGTTATTTTCGTATATTAGTTTGAATTTGTGTCATTTTGTCTAAAATTGTCACTTTTATTTCAAAATTAAAGTTACATGGTTGCAGTGTTACAATGAAATTTTTTGTAAAAGAGTACTAAATAAATATTTAAATCGCATTAGTGAAGCGCCAAAAAATGTTTAATTCGTAAATCCTAGTAATTGTGTATCGTTGATGTCCCATTTGTAATTTGTAAAAGCTTTATGATTTTTATTTTTGTTTTATTTTATTTTAAAAGAACGTTTTTAAAGATTAATACAAACGTTACTTACAGAAATGCACTAGTAAAGTTTTTCATTATTAAGGAGATTAAAATTATGTTAGTTATTAGATTTTAATTGTGATACGTATAATATATTAGTTATCATATCTTAACTCATTCCAATTTTAATATTTCTACTCACTATTGCAGGAAGTTGTTAGATGTACCAAAGTAAATTTATTTTTAATGTTAGAAGTCAGTAGACTTCATTTAATACTTGTGAAATTTACATAGAATTGATTATAAAACAAGTAAAAAAGTAAAACACCTAATTTGTAAATCTACACAATTACAAGCTATAGATTTATAATTGAGAGTTTTATTCTCACGACTTCAATATCCTTGCTCCTTTCCCAATCGTTTAATTTTAATTTCAAATACAGAATCAACTCCTTTCCAAAACCACCTATTTTATTTAAAAACCCCTCATTTTATTTTTATTTAATTGGATTGTTTTTGTATGAAATTCATACACAATACACTATGAATGTACTTACTTTTTATTATTTGTAGCCATTTCATTACCGATAATTCATATTTATACTAACAATTTTATACTTTGGCAAGAAAAGTCGATCTTACTAAAATTGTTCAAGTCAGAGCATCGGAGTTGAAGCATAAGGTCAGAGCATCGGAGTTGGTAAATTTTGGAGCTACTCCACAGTCCTGGTTTTAAGGATGTGATACTCTGACAGATGTTGAAATTATATCAGAATCGCACTCACACAAGTAAAGCTGTCGAGGTTCTACTAAATGGGAAAAACTAATGTGCACATAATTATTTTATTTTAGGAGAACGGTGATTTAAAACTTGAACAAAATAAAAAATCTAGTTAATTTCAATGTTTTATAAAATTATAAATGCTCGATTTTTAGTATCACAATAAATATCATATAAGAGTAACAAGAATAGCAATTGACCGATATCAGTCTACATATGTATAAAATATCTCGAATCTAAAATTCATTCATCAAAACCTACATATAATAGTTCTATAATTACATTCGTTTGGCAGATGTGTTGTATTACTTTAGTCAAATTAATCTTGCAATACATACATATGTATATTTTATTTAAAACAATATATTTTTTAATATAATAAATCGATTAAATCGCTCAACAATATGGTTTAAAGTTATATATATTTTAGAATATAATACTCGCGATCCTTTTAATACTGGGTTAAATACATAAAATTTCAAAATCACAACACGGAAATGTCAATCGGTTAATAACAATAATATATTTATTTATTTAAGTAATTAATTTAATGTTAGCATGTATCCCGCGCTGTCATGTTTAATACTAAAATTCAGATTAAATTTGCATGATAATACGTTTTGAGTAGATTAATAGTTAAATAAAAGTTACAGATGCACATTTAAAATCTTTGGAAATATTTATCTGAATTTAATTACTAACATATTTAGCTACGACTAAATGTTTTAATCTCACTTGTATATGATGCAATATACTCGTATAATATAATTTAAATAAGGAAAAATCCAAGTATAAAACAAAAATAAATTACTTTTATGCTTAAAAAAATATTAAAAAGTTGAGGTATAACACATGTGCTTAAGTTAAACTTTAAATAAAAATAAATAGTAACTTTTAAAGAGACGCGTTTCTTTACATTATGTCGATGTTGCTGGTCTTTCGATGTTTTCTTTTAATTCTTGTCCTTTTGTTTCGATCGGGAGTGCCAGGCATGCTCCAGCTGCCAACAGTGCTGATACCCCATAAACTTGGGTCGCTAATCCCACTGATGATTTCAAAAGCACTTGAGCAACGTACGGAGTAATCATGGCGCCGAGTCTTGCTACAGCACTGCATGCACCGACAGCAGTTGCTCTTAGAGGTGTCGGATACACCTAGAAAGTATGTCAGTTAATTTAGCATATGTAGATTTATAAGAAAAAATATTTTACGATGAAACAAAGCATACTTCTGGAGTGTAAACATAAGCAGCTTGAAAGAGACCAGCTATTATTCCTCTCGCTAGGAAAAGAATGCACGTCATAAATGTGCGACTGAAATATGAAAATAAATTGATAAAATGTTTACTAAATCATATAGCATAAATATTGGCAATATACACTTACTTTTCAGTAGCAATGATTAGAAATGAGATGCAAATTGCAAATATAATGAATTGTGATGCCATAGTTTTTTTCCTTCCAAAGCGTTCAATTATATAAATTGTAGCAAATATACCTGTAAAGATGAAATATAGTTGTTTACGATTCATTAATAAAATGGACTTTGAAATTTTTAAACATTTAATTCAAACCTGGAAATTCTGCCAAAGTTGTCCAAAGCAAATCCATATAGTCAGTCGTTTGTAGTGGTCTACAGTCTGAAGCACATGTTCCGCTATGGTCTACCGATGTTTCAAACAATTCCGTTGTCATTAAAACTAGACCATAATAGCAGAAAGCACAAGTCATCCTAAATAAAATAGACAAAAAGTTTAAACATATGTGAGTACATATATGTAAAATACAACGGATATAAGTAAAGGGTAACAATGAGGAGCATTGTAATTTTTGGTGGGTTGATACTCTTGGAAGGGAGAGTCACGGAGTGGTGAGGGTGCGGCCATTCACCTTCAAATGGATCGCCATTTTGTATTCAGTAGCAATGGAACAGTGGTTAATTATGAAATAGGTTGAGAAATTGCGAACCACAAGTAAAATTAGAGTCCTATCCAATGCATCATGTCTCTTGTTTGCTGACGACGTCAAATCATACTTGTCGGTCAAGGATGAGAGGCAAACCTCACTTCTTCAAGCTGAGTTCAGTTCTATTTTAGGTTTAGAACTTAATTTTAATAATTAATGGATGCAATTTTGAGTTATGGAGGTACATTCTCTCTATTGTCACCGATATTCCATTGGATCTATTTTGTTGAAGCGTGTGGATACTACATATAGTTGATTGGTATCAT
The DNA here is from genome assembly GCF_051622035.1 of Arctopsyche grandis. Taxonomy (NCBI): domain Eukaryota; kingdom Metazoa; phylum Arthropoda; class Insecta; order Trichoptera; family Hydropsychidae; genus Arctopsyche; species Arctopsyche grandis. The sequence goes on from NC_135359.1 coordinate 13,364,241, forward strand.
TTTCCCTCAACTGACCTTTCACGACCACATCAAGACAGTTGCTGACGTTTCCTTTCGTCGACTCGGATTTATCCTGAGACATGCTAGGATATTCTCCAACTATTTGTCTTCTCGCTTGTTAGAAGCAAGCTAGAGTATAATGCGATTGTGGAATCCGTATGATGCAAATTACTCTTTAGTTATTGATAAAGTGAAAAAAGCATTTTTTCGTTTCCTATATAGGAAAGAGCATGGGTATTACTCATATTTCTAGCCTACATTTTGGGTATGGATTATTTAGAGGTTTTATTTTCTGTCCGTCTATTCTGGCTGAGTTGGGCCTTCATGCTTCATGCTTTGATATGGACCCACTATCGTCCCATTTTTCACGCTCCTCTGGCTAGAGCTGTGGCTTATAGCAATTCTCTCACTCCTCGTGGCCTCCGTTTTCTTAAATTCACTGGATGGTGCCATTGACATTTGTCACATCTCTCGTCATTTTCTGCACGCGCGACCAATTGGAACAGTTGAGTTAGTTTGAACAGTTAAGAATTTCTGTATTTTTTCTTGTATTTTCATATATTTTTTCCATTCTTAATCTGTTTAGCACACTCGTCGCTTTGGAGCAATCTGTTAGACAAGTGTGCTTGATTAATTGATGTATAATAAAATAAAATAAAAATGATTGGATTAATTCGTTGCTGGCACAATTGGGAATTTATGTCCCTGTTGATTATGTGCGTGGTAGACATCATTTGATGGGTGTACCTCTTGTCTGCACAGTTCTTTATCGAATGGTTTCTATTCTAAGAGCTATCCGACTTCTTAATGAAAGGCTGCCGTGCCTGAATGTGATATTTTCCACCAAATGAGCGTAGATTATTTTAACTTATTTATCTGATAGCCTGCGCTCATCGTTATTTTCATAATTGATGAACGTATGAGTGAATTTTGATCTTCTCTCTTCCATTTGACCCTTGTGGGGATGTTTTGTATTTACGGCTGGTTCTTATATATCAGTGCTGGCTGTAGATTCAAGACATTCCTTACTATTTATTCTGCTATTTGATATTTTTTATTCCATATTTAATTTAATTTTTTCCTTATGTTTATTTTTATTATGTATTATTATTTTGTTTTTTTAATCATATTTTTCTGCAATGCCACAATGGTTCAAAACTACATATAAATAAATATTGAAGAATAAATCACCAGGCGCCCCAGGAATGGATGAACATAAGGGTAAACGGACAATTTCGCAGATGACAATCGATGCCACGAAAATTGCGACTAAGGAATATCTGGCACTCGAATTCTCGTTAGCGTAATAGTTCACGTGGGAAACTCTCGGTGGGTGTAATTTTCGAGTGCCAGATATTCCGTGTTCGAGATTTTCATGACGTGTGCAAGATCGCCATGTGCGAAATTGTCACCGAACCGAATAGAAGATGCCCAGGATAGAAAACTGCATCAGGGATGATGAACTTTCCATTTTTACTACGTAACGTTAGTGGTATACTCCATCAAACATTAACATTAGTTAAATTTTTTTTTTTGAAAAATTAATTCCGTTTTGCTTTTTTAAAAATGACAATGCTCCTCGTAGGGACCTGTTATATTAATACCAAATAAACCAAAGTAATAATGATGTATTTCTCAGTGGAGGTGATAGAAGTGGTCCTAATCTACCTCTTTGACCAATACTTCCGGTATCATCACAGACTAATCTTCCAGTTAGCATTGGACGACCATTGTCGCGAGCAACCTTAAAGAATTTGAATTACAAACATGAATGATTCGAATACCAAAAATATAGCACAGCAAATATTGTGACAATCACCTGTTCTAATGTTGCTAAGGCTTTATCTGGTTTTCCGCAAGCAACGAGAAATCGTGCAGATTCTGGAAGCCACTAAAATCAAATATACATAATTGCAGTCATATTATGATTGTAAATCAAAATTTTTGCTGTGAAATTCATATCGCATTACCGGACAAATCATAGCAAATAGTAATAGTGGAGCCGTCGACAAGGCTAAAAGCCAATGGATTCCCAAAGTAGGCATGACTACTAAAGCTAATGCCACTTCAAGGCAAGCACCGAGTGCCCAAAAACACTGGAATGATAAAATTAAAAAAAAAATTATGAATAACACAGATACAGCTTAGAGACTATGCTATTTCAAAATAACAAAATGGATCAAACTATGTATGTGAAATATAAATATTTTGGGTGCTTGGTATAAATAGTTATTATTTATAGGATTTCGTCTTACAAAAGCTCATTCTTATAGTATTTTTGTGAGAAAATTAATATGTGCTAATTACACTGAGCAACTTATTTATTTATTACATATACATATATTTCTACCACGAGTGCCATGACAGGTTGCTCCAAGGCGACACCTACGATCAAATTTTTGTAGATACAAGTACTAAACAAACAATACATTGCAATACAATAGCGTCATCTATAGACAAACTGGTAAAATCAACAAATGTAATATATGATGAATTTGCAAGAAACACATTTAAGACTCACAATCACAACAATTAAGCTAGATAAATCAGAAAATTCTAGCAGGAGATGGTCGATTTGGGTTTTTTAAACCACTTTATCACCATAAGCGCACTCTTTCGTATTTAAGGCTATGACTCTGAAATTAATTTTGGTTTCTTCACAGTGACATCTAAAAACATCTTGTGATACTAATGAAATTGAAACAATATTTTTCGTTAGTTTGTGATATATTCAAGAGTGTCTAGGCACTAAATACATATAATAAAATAATCGAATCAGTTTGTAAAAACGCGTGGCCATTAAGTGGTTAATAACTATCCAGATCTCGCCAGCTGTGTATATATTATTCGATTCGGGCCGGGATTTGAACCCACGATCTTTTCTATTCGTAAACAGTGATTTAACCCATGAGCTACTCTGTGGCTCAATCAATCGTGATTAAGTTTGATTCACTGAATTCGAATATGATAATGATTTTTCTTGTTTCGCTTTCATTTATGACATATGAGCGTTTGAAAAATGCGCAGTTTTTTAGCATTTGTGGTCTTTATATCAAACTATAGTATTGTTGTACTAAAAGCGAGTATTGTAATCAATAGTCGGAGGTTTTTTATTCATTGTGTTTTTTATTACTTTAAATACTTGTAATTAATTATCTAGCGAGTTTTAAAAGTCAGAAATATATGATTTTTACACTTTTTACTTTATCTACATATGTATGTAGTAACAATGGATGAAGTTTTGTGATCATGCGAAAATTCGAACTCGAGATTTTGACTGATTCGAACTCGGAATCGATCACTGATCCCGTTTTCATGATTTAGAAAAAATGCGTGTGTATCTGTGTATTTTGGGAATTTTTTTCCCATGTTATTAGTTTTTATAGAATTTTTTTCCCATGCTTTCAGTGGGTCAAACTTAGTTAAGTTGATTAGCTCCGCGCTGCAAACTCAGACATAATTTTTTGTTGCTCAGTGTTATAAAGGGATGAAGAAATCGTATAATCAGTGAATATCAATGGGCTTTTCTAAGATAAAATAACTATATACTTACGTCTAGTAAAACGACACACTTTGCTCGTTGTTTTGTAGGCAGGAATTCAGCGTAAAGGGTAACGCTACGAAAAAAATTAAGCAAATAAACCAAAAACAAACAATAATTAAAAAAAACAAACAGTGCAACAAACAACACTGAAAATGTATTAAAAAAAGTATGAAAATGAAATGGTAATGGCCATATTGATTCTTTAAATAAATCAAGGCAGAAAAGCAAACGAAAAAACACACAAAAACACAAAGATGAAGACATATTATACTTACGATTGCGGAACACAGCCGATTGCGAAACCGACGAGACCTCTTAAAAATAACAACCACAAAAAGTTGGGGGCTATAGCACTTAGAAACCCATAATAGAATAGCAACACTCCACACATTGAAAGAGCCTGAAATGATGAAAAGAAATTAAGGAAATGCAAAATTAAACAAACAATAAACTGGCAACCATCGGATGCTTACCGTTTTTCGCCCGTATCTATCGCTGAGATTTCCCCAAAATGTCGAGCTCAACATCATTCCCAAAAACACAACCGTGGTAGTGAGAGCCTGTTGATACCTGAAATAAAATCAAATTTATATTTTCCCAAACAAAAAAAAAGTCAGAATTATAATATAGAAATATTTACTTTGATATATTCCATTCACAATGAAGCGCAGGAGATAGTATACTCAATATAGTCATCTCCATGGAGTCAGCCATCCAACACAAACCTGTGCAGAGAGAGAGCTTCACTTGAAACCATCCAAAGCCAAGAGAATTTACAGCTTGAGTAACAGTGAACGTATCTAAAATATGATTAAAAAAATGAATATGGGACAAAGATAGAGCTGATGGTGATTCATAAGTCATAATAGGACTTACCATCTGGAACGACTGAAACTGTTGCCATTTCGATTTCTTGGACGGGGCCCAATACCGGTGGAGGTCCTCTAGTCCTCTGTGTGGTTTCACCGGATTCGTCCAAATCTTGATAGCCTTTTGATCGTCTCATTTTTGTTTTTATTTAAGTCAAACTATAAACAACTTAAATTCAAGTGGTAATTAAACGTGTTGCAAAGTATTGAGAGTTATAAATTAATTTCATAACGGGATCGCGCTGTCCATGTGGCCGTCTCAATCAAGCGAGCACAAACGTCACAACACTAACAGTAAACGTCAAACTAATGTTGCCATTCGAAAAAATATTCTAATTCGTGTTGGTCTAAACCACACATATTATCAACAAATAAAATTTTGAAATTTCCATTCGCATGCAAATAGGGAAAAACATCACTGTTACGCTTGTTGACTGCTGAATTTTAAAAGTTGAAAAATAAGGATATTATGTTTCCGTTTACTGATAATAATACATATATTATTTTACTTTTAATTTGTATTATTGTGTTATTTTATTTCAAGTGGATAATAATTGTATCCCAGCCAACAACTAAAGCGTTTGCCTTACTTTTATTTTGGACACGAATAATGGAGATTAATACTATGTAGGAACCATGGCTGTAGTCAAGGGGGGAGCTATAGCGACACCACCTCTCAATTAAAAAAATATATATTATATTTATGAGAATTAACTTAGCATATGGTTCTTTTATTCGCTTTTAAATATAGAATATTTTTCTGGTACTTTTCGAACTAAAATGAGTCATGCAAATATAGCCAGCAGCATAGATCGGTCGTTAAGCTTCTGCCTCTATGAGTATATTTGTAGTGCTGCTGGTCAGACTTGGATATTTGTGACCCCAAGTCGATCGTTTCCTATCAGACTTTGCCAATTTTTCTGATTTCATTATTGAAACGGTTCCCGATTAAATTGGCTAAAAACCTTCCTACCTACTATGTCACCACTATTTGAGTATGATTAATGTATAATAAAATTTATGTACAATTCATGACTCCTTAATTACGAGCTTTCATTGTCTCGTAATTCATTGACTTGTAATAAAAATGCTGCATTGTTTGTAATTGGCCAGGAAGGCGCATTGGGGTTTACCTGTAAGGCCTTCCTGGTATATGTATGTAAAAAAAAAATATCCGATTATCCGATTATCCGATAAAGAATGCTATATGGTAAATTGGTAAATATTATTGTTTACCGAAACGTTGTTTATCTTTTATCAAATCCCAAAGAAACATCAATTTTCTTTCTGCTAAATTTTATAAAGGGTGCAAAATTGCAAATTTTTATTTTAATTCAACGCCTTTTCCTAATTCCGAACGAAAAGAAGGTTGTAAAAAGTTTCGTTATTTTTAAACCCTTGGGGGAGGGGGGGGGGGGAGTGCCTGTCTTTCAGCCCCCCCTTAAAAATAATCATGGCTACGGTCGTGGTAGGAACGTACTTAATCTTATTTGGAGTCATATATTTTTAGGGAAACTCTATTAAAAGTTGTTTTAAATATTCTTTGAGAGAGCAAGACCATCAAAAAATTATATAAAGCAATTCGCAGATTTGTCAGTTACATATTACACATCGCATTCCATGTTATACAAGTAAAAAAAAAATACTTTGACAATAAATTTGAAAAAAATATGAAAACGTAGTAAAGTTCATTTTTTTCTAATTTAACTAAAAATTATTGATCTGTTGAAAATAGTTTTTGCACAAATAAATTATAATATTATTAACATCGAATTTTGATTGTGTTATTCTTCTCAACAAGGTCCGGAGGTGCCATATGTTAAGGGGACTCAGTCTTTTTCAGATCACATATTACACCTATGTACACTGTGCCGTATACTTGTCATATTCACATATGATACTTAACAAACGTGTATTTGTACATCAGTTTTTGTATTTGATTCCAATTTTATATTGATTTACCTGCATACTATTGTGACGGCTTTAGGCAGTTGATACTTCTCCATTTTTTAATTTAATTGTCTGTTGATGAAATAAAAACATATATGAGAAAATGTGAAAGCTTGTAAAAAAAAGTTTATAACTGTTCAACTCTGTAACCTGTGAAGATAAGTAAGGGCAGTGATGTCACCCCAATTTTCGAACAACGGGCTTCCAAATTATTTTCCAAAAATTTATTTTGAAAAAATATGTATATATATATACATACATATATACATTTTTTTGCATCCAAGGCATTATTACATGAAAGTTCATTAAATTTTCAAGATTTGTATAATTTTTGATAAAAATTATATGAATTTAATTCCGGAAACTTTCGATTTTTAACAACGGGTTTCCGGAAACCCATGGAAACCATTAGGGTGACACCACTGAGTAAGGGTGGCGAGAAGGCGTGTCTGATAGCCAACTGTCATCACACCGATTTGACAGTGATTCCGATATATGTAGTTTTTAATGGTTTCGCTAATGATTAAATACTTCTAGCTTCAAGTCAGAGACATTTTAATTAGAACTAACCCCCTTATGTCAGCAAAATATCAAAGCTATCGGAAAAGTGAAAGTGGTTCAAAATAATCTCACAAATACTGTCGGTTCAAGCACACAGTCAGTTAAACTAATAAAAAGCTTGTAAAAATATGCTAGAGCCAAACTAAATTTATTTTTAACAACTTTAATATCATATGTACATACATACTATGTAGATTTATCTACATATATTTTTTGCCAAACATTATTCCCTTCCATATTTTATTAGGTCGTTCCAATTTTAGATATACATTTTCAATGAATTTGAAAACATTCATATTTTATTACCATTGATGAGATAAAAAGAGAAAGTTTATCTATTTAAAGCTATACTGTTCAAAATCACATTATAAAAGCTTTTAATATGGAATAGAAAAATGTTATAATAATAGAAGCGCCCCTTGGAATACATTTATTGTTTCAATACACGCGTACCGTCTCCATAACGTATGCGTATGCTAGCTGTCGCCAGACGCTTTCATATACGATGTTGATTGAATAATATGTTACTTAAATGATCAATTTACTTATAAAAATGTATCCCATGTTGTTTATTGTGTGTTTTTGATTGCATCGTGCAATTTTTAACGATGCACTTGCCTTTGCCCAGAGAAGTTTTTATCGGACATATGTACGTCGACTATCAAGCATCAAATACGACTGATGCTAAAATTATTTAGGATTATCTGTGGACAATCGTCACTTGACAACAATATAACGCCTAAAGCCACTTCTATTATTGTAACATATCTCTGGTATGGAACGATGAGTTCGATTGTTTATCATCGTCGATTTTCTTTCATAAAACAGTTCCCAACAAAAACATGTGTACGTTATTGTATATGTACATACATATGTATATTTGAATTATTTGTTACATTTATGGTATGTATGAAGTGCAATTTCAAATGCACGTTGTTTCAGATTTCATTATGAGTGATCCATTTTTAGACGAACATTGTAACAATTGAAGCTGTATTGAATTGGTGGAAAATATAAAATGCAAACGATTGACAGTTATAAGTTCGTACATGCTGAGGCCATACTGTCTGAGAGGTTCTATATATAAAACTGGGTCGTAGCTCGTTATTGGTTGAGATGGCCTGCAGTTCGGCGAACCCGGCCTCTACGTGCCGTACTACGACCCGGAAAACTGATTTTCCTAACTCGGTCAAGCGCCTCTCACTTATTTACACTGCATCTACATACATATATGTCATTTTATGTACCGTTTAGCTATGAACCATTCACTGTTTGTTGAAAATTACTATTGAACATATTTAACATCAAGGTAAGACAAAAGTCACTAAACAACTTGTGTGTTAAAGAAAATTGTGTTTAAAATTAGATTTGTTATACAGAAACATTATAAAAGATTTTTTTTTTTTAAATGAAAAAAGCATTTCATAATGTTTGAATTTTTAATTTTAACGTGATAATCAGTAGATTTTTGTTTAATTTTAAAACATAATACATATGAAAACAGTGTGTCGGTAAATATGGATATATATATATATATATATATATATATATATATATATATATATATATATATATATATATATATATATATATATATATATAATATATATATATATATATAAATTAAATTAAAATCTACTGATTATCACGTTAAAATAAAAATTCAAACATTATGAAATGCTTTTTTAATTTTTAAATAAAATTTCTGTTATATGTAATGTTTCATGGCGTTGTTTGCTTTTTAGATGGCTTCATATAAATGTTTTTCTTTTGATAACAAAAATTAATTAGAAGGTATAAAAAAGTTTACGTATGAAATAGGTGCGTCAACTAAAGTCGACATGATGTTTATGCAATTACGAAATTTTCTTAGAAAATAATTTTCTTGAGTAGCAAAGCATTGTCCACACTAACGTAAATATAATATATACATATACATAAATAGACCGGATATATTTTTATTATATTATACTAGTGTTGTGCCCGTTGGTATTTCAACGGGTGGTTTCGAAAGAATAATTGATACATGTATTCAAATAAAGTTATGTGAGTCGTTATAATTGAAATTTGCATAAGCCCACTCTTCTTCATTTTGAGAACTGTCATGCAAAACATTAAATATAATGTTTTGCGCTTTACAATATTTAAAAATACTGGTGGACTGCAATACGTTTATTCTGCTTTTCAGAAATTCTGGACATATCGAATTAAAATAAGTGGTAGTAATTTATGAATATTTTTTCTTTATTTGTGAATAGTTTCCAAACAGAAATAATGTTTTTGGAACTGATAATTGGACTATCCCTATTTTCATTATACATATAACGGCTCATATATGTATATGTCACAGTGAAGTTACATATATTTCAAGTGAAAATATATTTTCATTGACATTTCAGTGAAATCATAACCAGTTACATTTTCATGGTTGGTTTTATTCATTTAAGATTAGATTGTTAGGGTTGGTATTATTTAAGGGTTAGGATAGGTTAGGTTAAGTAAGGGTTAGCCCTATTCATTTAAGATTGGGTTGTTACGGTTAAATTTATCGAGTTAAACGTTGTAAATTCATTGTTTTATACATTTTCACTGCTTGAATTGGTGAAAATATATTTTCACTTGAAATATGCTTTCACTGTAACAAATATATAATAATAATAATAAACAATAAAAAATGTCGGAATCGTAACTGAAATCGGAATCGAGAATCGGAACTGAAATTGGAATTGGGATTTGGAACTGAAATAAGAATCGGGAAACGGAACTGAAATTTGAATCGGGAATCGGAACTAAAATCGGAACAGAATTAGAAATCGGGATTCGGAACTGAAATAGGAATCGGGAATCGGAATTGATTTTGGATAAAATGTACTGTACTTGGTATCTGATATTCAGGGTAGAAAATAGACGCATAGAATTACTATGTTTGGTAGGATAACTTTACAAAGAATATATGTATATCTATACATTCATATTAAAAAGTGATAATACTGAATTTTTAAGAAATTTATGTTATGTAATCATATAAAAATAGATGTTTTGAGGGGGCGTCAAACCCAGGTCACAGCAAAATCGGCCCATAGGAGAAGTAGGCCAGAGCTGCAGGTGGCTGCTGCAGGCCTCAGCCCACCCTGTTCACCGGGTATTGATCTGTTTTTAATGGGTCGCCCAGTCTAAAACGGGGGACATCACTCTCGATATTTTGGAGCACGCACACCCCCACCCCCCGGCGGGATAAGGTTTTAAAAGATCACCTGAAAATAGACAATATTGATTTTATATTCCGTAGCAAGTGTCGGGTGTTGATTGATCGACGGACATATTGTAGCGATGGTGGAATTGAAATATAAAAATATCTAAATGTTGTTGTTTGCACGAAGGCTATGACGCACGTTTAGCATGTTCGTTTATTCGTGTTGTCGTTTGTTGGCAGTTTGATCTATTTCTGAAACACGGGGACGATATTCCGTTCGACAATACCTGAAAATAGAATTGATGACCATTTGCGAACATAGCATTGTGTAATGAGACAGTACTACGCTATTTTCATACATGTAAGCAATCAGGATAAATTATAAGAGCTTTACGCAAACTAAACAAACAAAATTGTTTGTAATCAAAGTTATTTTGCGATCAATGTGTTTTACCAGTGATGACGTATGGATATGAAACTTGGTCATTGAACGCCAAAATGTTACATATAGTTCAATGCACTCAAATAAATATGGAACTGTGTACGAGAAGAGATAGGAAATGGAATGTGTGGGTGAGAAATATGACAGGGGTAGTGGATATAGTGGAGAGAGTGAAGATATTGTAATGGTAATGGCCGGTTCACAAAGGTAGAAGAGTGGACGAAAGGTGGGTAATGGAAGTGCTCTAATGGTACCTGACAGAATGTAAAAGGGTGAAAGGAAGGCCGAAAGAAGAAGGGTGGATAAAATTCGAAAAATGTGTGGGGTGAGATGAAAGAGAGTTGCGCCAAACAGAAACGAATGGAAGCGTTTCGAAGCGGAGTCTTTCATCCAATAGTGGATGGTGAATGACTATAAATGATGATGAAGATTCTTGTAAAATTAGCAGTAGTTGGATAAAAGTTTTAATACCAGTTCAAATTTTGAACTCAATGAAAATTGTAGGTATATAATTGTATATATTATAAGTGCTGTTTGTTTTGTTCTTACGTTGAGTTTATTTTAGATTATAAAGACGTAGTCAAAGTGTGTACATAAAACTAATATTTACTCGTGAAATCTCTTTTAAATATTTTCTACAAGATATTCTCCGAAGATGAAAGCTTTTATGTTTATCCTGATGTATTATATTTATATATATATATATATATATATGTATTAAACTTACCAGTGCAGAAATTCAGGACTTCCGTGTATATTTTGGTATTTTGGCGTATGGGTGAGTGTTCGTATAAAATAAAACAAAATATGTAATATTCAATCATCGTGTATTTTTTTTACTTTACAATCAGTCAATTTTATGATTCCATACAATAGTCATACCTACGTTCAATAAATATACGATAGTATTGTATGTATGTATGTTGGATGGTTAAAATAGATTTTTAATTATTTAGTAAGAAAATTCATTATATTATTAAAATATAAGAGAGTCAATAATTACTTTTCTGTGAATGTCTATATAAAATATATAACAAAGAGTTGACCAAACCAGGCTTCAGTTTAAATTCGTCATAGTGAAAATGAATTTGTTTATTGATTGATATAATTTAATTTATAATACATCGAAAAATCTAAACCATTTCAACTATGGAGAGAGTAACCAGTTTTTTTCCATTTCAACGATTATTATTATTATTTTTTGTTTCTTTTAATATTTATAATACTTTTATTATGTCAAAAACCACTGCTCATTGATAAAAATACATAGTTCTACTCTAATACATTTATCAAAATATGTGTAATAATATTTACATTAATTAATTCAACATTGAAAAAAAAAATAAACAGAGATATGTTGCGATTTCCCATTTATCTCCATTTCCCTTCGACATCCTGCTACAAATAACTCGAATATCTACTGTTTGGATCGCATGCTTTGCTTCAAAGTTCAAACAAATCGAAATAACGATTCGATGAATTCTTAATAATAATTCTACAGAAATTGACACACTTCCTTTAGGCTGAGAAAAAAACGCATAATTCGTAAAGCTGTAGTATCACTGAAATTCAGCTCGAATTTCGTAAATTACGAAAAAAATTGCAAGCTCAATTTGAGCAATTCCTAAGGGTTGGCACTTTATTTAAGGTACGATTTCTGTATACATAGTTGATTTTTTTATCATTTATTTATAACTTCTGGAAAAAAATAGTGCGTAGTAAGCGTGTGGAGAACGAAAACGTTTTTAAATAAATTAACACTTATTTGTGTTTTTTAATTTTTTTTTTCGTAAAATTAATACAAAAATAATTCAATATATTGTCATTCACAATACAATTCCTAATGAAAGAAAATATTTTTCAAAATGCAACATTCACACTTATGAAAGACATAACAACTTATTGCCAACCCGTAGTTTGTGCTCGATCAATACATACTGATTTACAAAAGTTTAGAAATATAATATTTAAAATACAAAATACGAAATGCGTATTAATCCATGTAGTAAAAGATTTTAACTATATACACAAAACACAAAGGAATATCTTGAAAGTTTTTAGAAAAGCACGTACAAGAATTAAATTCTATTACATGAAAATATAACAGTGCACATACATATGTATAGTCAAATTTTTAATAGAAAATTCATTTTTTGGTTATAAAAGCGTTTGTATTATAAAAAAGAACTATTATATTCGCAGTATCTAAAATATATATATGGTTTTATTACGTATGTAATATTAAGTAGTAAAATTTAAATAAATTATGACATTCAACTGTATCTATACACTATTGTATTTTATTGTACGGAATGTATTATTTTGTATTGTACTGTTAAAGTTAAAGGGGCAATAAAAATATTCGCACAAAACACCATACGACTATAAACTTCATATAAATCTACAAATGCGCATCCAAAATAAATTTATTGTTATAAAAATAAGCGGACATCGATATTATGTATTATACACATTAGATTTTTTCCACACCAACTGTATCATAAGAGCTTATTTTAATTGCACATAGGTACAGACATTTTTATTAGTATTGTCTACCTGCGAGTAAAAAACACTTAAAAATTATATATTATAAATTTTCAAAAGTGAGAATATTAATCGTAAATATGATAATATATTGATAAGGAAATTATTATAGAAATTATGTATTTGTGCCGAAATGTAAAATCGAGTTTTTAAAAACTAGAATAACTTGCAAATATAAAATGTATAAAATTTAATTAAGTTCAACGAATAGATATTGATGAAAATTAAATTATATTTTTCTATCTAACTTAAATTATCTTAAATGCTACTTTATGTACATACTCAATGAGTGACTATAGCTGCCTCGGAAGGGGTTATTTTTGTATATATGTAGATATTTACCATACTATCTATTTGGAATGTTTTATACAAATCACTTACATGAGAAATTAAATGTATCCGTAATTACAAAGAAAATAAAATTTAAAAACCAACCGAATTAAAATCCATATTCACAAATTTAGAAATTACAACAAAGTCAACGCAATAACAAACTAAGTGAGGAGCTTTTATACACAATGTACACAATCAGTCTCAAAATGAAAAAATATACAAAACTTTTAAGATATTTTTTCTGATGTTGATTATATATATATATATATATATATATATATATATATATATATATATATATATATATATATATATATATATATATATATATATATATATATATATATATATATGTAGTATATGTATATTTAATTACAATAATGCATTACTTTTATCCACATTTGGCGGTCAGGTTTATAAGGATACCACGACATTTTCAAATTACGCTGAACTTCTTCGTTTCAAACCTTTCAGCTCACTGACGAGGTCTTCTTCTGTCGTGACGAATCTTTTCTGCATTCTGTTCTTATTTTCAGAATTCTGTTGAAGAACAAAAAAATACACATTAGCACGAACGCATACAACCGAACAACGGACAATTTTCATTCATCAATTCACGCCAAAGGAGCTAATTACGATGTTACATATGTGTGATAATAAATACGTGATTCATAAATGTACGGAGCGGGAAAGCGCTCAATGAAAGTTCCGGTAAGCTTGAAGGCTATATTTAGGCGAGCGATTCATACCTCTCTACAGCATATAACCACAACTCCAAAGAATCTCAACATTCTCTCAATAAATTTATAATAAGTTTTACTCACCGATTTGTACGATTCCTCCATACTCAGCAGCTGTTTTATAGTGTCGTATACGGAAGGTGTTCTCTTATTTTGGGCAGAGTTTGCTGCTAGCATTTGCAGGATGGGTTCAGGGAAAGGATGGCGGACGGGTGTGGCTGGTCTAAGGAGGACTTCTTCTTTTTGTCCAGAAACAGTCTTGAACACTGGGCTTTTAGTACTCGTGGCCACTGTTGAAGTAGGTGGTGCAAGCGTTGATTTCAACACCTTTTGCTTTGAGCCTTTGTCAGTGCGTTTGCTTGCCCAGTTGATCCAAGCTTCATCATTTGGATAGTCGTCGTAGTAGTGATCGTGCTCCTCTTCTTTTCTTACAGTAGAAGGTGTGACTGTTTCGTATCTCCACTGTTGAGGACGGTATGTTTTATCGTTGTTGGGTTTGGAGTATCCACTGGTTTTAGACACGTGGTAGAGAGGCTTTCCAGCTAGAGCTTTCAACTGTCTAACGTCTTCGTTTTCATAGTCCCTAGTGTCTCGTTCGCCGTAGTATTCAGGCACCCTGTGATCGTCGTAATCGTCACTTTCATCTTGTTGCTTATCGTGGTCTTTGCTAAATTCCGTCTGTTCGTTTTTGTTCACGGCATCGTTGTACATGATCAAGTTTTGCAAGAAAGCTGCGTTCACATCGTCGTATTCGTTCTGCCATCTGGGCACGGATTCTCCTTCGAACCACGTCTCTTGTCCCACTGGTAGGGCTTCGGTACGTCCTCTGTCGCTGTGTTCTGGCAATTCGTCTGTTGGAGCAAAAGAGTCTTCATTTCCGTAGAAATCGTATGGACTTAGTCTGTCGTTGTAATAGTAGGGGTACAACGTTTGGTAGACGTCGCTCTTTGTGAACGGCCTCGTTACGGGATAGTAAGGATAGTGAATTATGGGTTCCGGTTGGTAGTAGAGATCTTCTGGATAAGTCTGAGCATAGGGATAGGGCTGTCTGTAGTAGGCAGGTGCCGTTCTATAGGGAAACGGAGGACGTCCGTAGCGCGCTGTTCCGTATACCGGAAGTGATGCAGCGGCGGCCATCAAGCATGCGAAAATTGACAGCATCAGCATCTTCATCTATAACAATAAAAACATACAATTATATAATTGAAAACGCTTCAATTTATTTATGAGTGTGCTATATTTAAAAAATATATACGATATGCTATTATTTCTCAATGAAGTACATTTGAGCACAATAAAAAACTCTACTACACTTAAGTGCCTAGTGAGATTAAAAAATCCTTAACATTCGAAGTAATATACATATATTGTGATTAAAAGCACTTTTTTGCCGTTCACTTCACTGAGACCAAAACAAAAAAAAAACACAAACACAGGCAAAATTATAATTATTTTTACATGCACGAATATATTTTAATAAGTATTAGGGGAGGAGTGGATGGAGTGGCTCCGGTTGGTCTCTGGGTTTCTATTTTTGGACGATCAATAGTGGCGCGTCGCTAAAAAAGGCTCAGGCCAACTTGGCGCCACACAGCAACAGGTGCCGTTCATGGCGCCACCCCCATAGGCGCCACACACACACACACATACCACAGACTAAAAAACACGCGAACTAACTTTATTTATAATTTAATTTCGAGATAAAATTAAATAAAAAATAAATGGTAAAAAAATCGAACACACGACTCACCGTGCGAGTTTGACGGCAGCACTAGTTTCAATAGTGGCAGAAGTGGGATCGTGCACAACGCACGGCAGACGGGTTTCGAGTGCGCGGGATGCGGCGCCGCCCATCTTTTTATAGAGGCGCCCAAGCCGCCCACTCGGACTCAATGAATTGCGGGCGGAGGGAGAGAGGCTGCGATTGGTGAATTTGGCGACGCGCGCCGACGCCCATTGGTCGTCGGCATCCGTATTGATCCACAGCCACAGGTTGTGTGGGCCGCGGAAACGTTACCCAAATATTAACGAGGCGCCTGTGACGTGGGTGCGATGGGGACGCCGAACTACGAACGAGGGAGATGGGAGAGGTTTGCCTCCCCTCTTCCCCCGGCCAGCCAGTTTCATTCACAAATTTTCGCCACCCTTCGCTCCTCGCCCCCGCTCGTGTGGAAAAGCGTGCAGCTCTGCGGCGCGCTTTCAGCGTTTTCCCACCCCCACATTCCCCCCTCCCACCTATCCCTCTCGACACTGTAGTCCGCTTTGCAGCCGTCGGCTCTTGCACAACTCGCACTCGTTGACACAAATAATAAAAAAATCGAACTTAGAAAAAACATTTTTTTCTTCAAAATAGATATAAAGTTTTTGTTTTGTATGCAAATGTTCATTTATATTACGCTATTAAAATATACGATACGATTTGTAACACGCTTATGTGCAAACAAAATACTAATATTACGTAAAATTTTAACTGAAACGCTTACACTAATACTAAATTGAACGTCATTGTCATTAGTTTCATTTGCTGGACTATTCATAAAATTTAATCCATTTCCATTTTCCATCAGTTATAAACGCAGATTATCAGAAAACAATTTGTTTTAGATCGTCAATTTTTATTACAGTCTTTAGCTAAAAATTATATAATATATGAGTCGTTATATTTGGAAGTGGCGGAAGTCCAATTTTCAGTTCCGAAACACTATTTCTGTTTGAATCAATTTACAAATTGTTATCACTTCATTTAATTCGATATGTTCAGAATCTCAGAAAACCACAATAAACGTATTAGAGGCCACCAATATTTTTAAATATTGTTAAATGCAAAACGTTATATTTAATGTTTTGCGAAATATTTCTCAAAATGTAGAAAAGTGGACATATGCCACTTTCAATTATAACGACTCATATATCGTCAGTATACTGGCAGAAAATGTTAAGTCAAAAATCGTATGTATTGAATTTGTTAGTCATAAAATGAATAAAGATTTAGGTCACCAAAAAACAGATAGCATCGAACTTCTTGATTTTCGAAAAAAATTTACCTCAAAATTTCTCAAAACAAGAATTTCTGAAAAATTTGTTTTGAGATATTTTGCCAGTATAACGACGATATTTACATATGTATGACATGTATAAGAATTGTAAATATGTAGGTTTTTGGGCTCTTTCTATTATGCTATATTCACTAACACTTAAATATGATAAATATATGAATACTGACACGAAAAATTATTTTTAAAATAGACATTGATCATTGGATCAGTAGCTACATATTAGAATAAACCTAAGACGTATTATGAACATAATATTGTATATAAGCAATAAAAAGCATTTTGAAATAAAAAAATAAAATACATATTATATCTTATTTGATTTTTTGTACTGCACTTCTCCCAAGTATTCATTAATAAAATTTTCGCATAATTTTTAAGCAATTATACTAACTGATCAGGCAAAGTATGTAGTATTATTACAAAGTGTTATTCTTTCTTTATTCAATTATTTATGTATGTACATATACACAGATATACATATGTACCTACCTTTGTCAAATTTTCTTGTACATATATTTATATATATTTTTTTTTTATTGAAAATTATTACCCCATCATGTAATATGGGTAAAAGAAGATACATACTCATAGATACATATGTTCATGATAAATTTTTGAGGTGTCATTTTTCAAGAAATGGTGCGAATTGATGTGGTGCACATTAATCATCGATGGTTTTAATTATCGACGTTCCATTGAATTGTGATGCAGCGGTTTTCGAGGTATGAAAACTACTACAATCTGCCCCAGAAACTATTGAGTATCTAGATTTTTTTTAAGTACATATAATTAAGAATAATTTACATTCGTATATAAAATAAATTATGTTCTTAAGTTGCACTTCAAACTCGTCGTATTTTTTAAATATTAATTTTGAAAGTGAGCGGTTTTTCTATCGAGTATTAACTATAATCGTAATTTTTGGATCCGACGTATAGGATGAAACGATCTTATGTATACGTATATGTAGTTCCGCGTTGAAAATATGTCTATTATCTATCTATCTATAGATAGATAATAGACAAAATGATATTTCGAGCAATATCATTTTGCTCGAAAATCTTTGAAAAATATCATCGACAATTCAACGCCTTTGAAAGCATGCCCTTTATACAAATTTTTTACTCTATCAACTTTATGTACTTGATAGAGTAAAAAATAGAGATAGAGTAAACTCTATGTACTTCTATCAACTTTCACATACCTAAAAAATAATACTTAATAACAGTTAGTAATTGAAAATATTAGTAAGTTTTTAAGCACACGTATGTATGTATATGTACATTTATTCGAGTTATCATGAACATATGTACAGTACAGACACAAATGTACATGTACATACATATGTGTCTGTACTGCGTTTTCCTCTGCAGTGATATATTGCCTCTTTCATTTGACTTTAGTTAATTTCCAATTTAATTTAAATATGCTAAAATATACAACTGCTACTTTTATGATTGTACTAAACAACTCTTAATCTATTAAGTAAGAGTTTTTCTAAGAATTCTTCATTTTGAATACGACCCGGTACACCCAGGATATAAAAGTTTTTATGTGAGTATTTTATGTTCGATAAATTAACGTAATTGTATTTTAAACGAAATGCGTATTTGTTGTATACCAAATAAATATACATACATAGTACTACATATACAATTGAACGTTGCATAATCACGTACATATGTGACATAACGATCAAACCATCATATTTTTAGCCATTCTGTCAATTTTAGAAATGGCATAGGTATAGAAAAAGTTTGTCATTTCACTTTACATTTTTTCAAATCAAAGTTAAAGTATTGATAGTATTTGCTGATTACCAGAAAATTTAGATATAAATGGTTTCCATGTTTTCTTTTTTTGCCCAATTTGTTGTCCTAATGCTTTTTTTCATTATGCACAATTTATACATTTTGTTTGGCGTAATTTTCCTTTGTTAATAAATAATTTGTACATTCGTATGTTAGGGCTGTATTCTTATTGCAAATGTAATCAGTGTCCCAAAAGGTTAAAGATAACTAACTATACAGTGTGTATGTTCAGGGGTGGGCACAAGGTTGACCCGTGGGAGTTGCACTACTGCAAAGAGTTATCCATATAGAAACAGATCCAAAAGTTATTGATGAGCAGGAATGTTTGCGATGGTAGGAAAGTCGAGATTAAGGTTATAAATTTCAACAAACAATACAATATATAAATCTCAAATACCTACAACGCACACGAGAGTGTATACACAATATGTACATACATATGTACATATGTATCTCGTTATTATTTAAAATACTTCATTGCGCTTGATACGAAATTTAATCTACATATATTCTATGTACTGTAATTGTATATAAATTCTATCGACAACTAACAATGTTGGCTCGATATAATATAGCAGGTAGCAGTAATAAATTATTATTTAATGTCTTTTAATATATATATATATATATATATATATATATATATATATATATATATATATATATATATATATATATATATATATATATATATATATATATATATATATATATATATATATTAAATAGGAAGATTGCCTACAAATTTTCTTGTAAATAGTTGTCCAGGTGGTGTGTTGATACGTGGAAATGTAATGAATAAACTGTTTTTCGTGATTAATAGCCGTGCATGGTTAGCCGTGAAAATTCTGCGAAAATTGTGTCGCATTTACTCGGAAATACAATTTACTGATTATGCCAGTAACGGTAGCTGAGTTTCTTTTATTTAGCCTAAAATTTTTCTATTTTTTTTTTGTTCAATTAAACCTAATTGGTTCCGGAAATCTGTAATTCACAGTATGACATAATTTTTCCGTATTTTGGTATGTATGTATGTATGTATATATGCGCGTATATATTTTAATACGTATGTACATATGTATGTTTACAATAAATATTTTTTTTTAGAATAATTTTGTTTCTTATTTACTATGTACCTATATACTATTATCAAAAAATATTTGTGCTGTACATCCGCTGCACTCGATTACAACGGAACGAAACCTTGTTTTAATGCAAAGTTTCAATGTTCCTTTCGTTTTAGAGACGTTTTCGATTAATCTCTACTACATATATGACATCCTCATGTCACATTTAAATTTCACTTAATTTAAATACGGATGCAATATTTGGTCTACATATGTATGTAAATATATTGGTGGCGTGTCATCATTGGACTAGAGGCACTAGGCTAGTCCCCTAAAATCTTTTACCGAAAAATTTAAAATATCAACAATTCAATTACAATAAATTCAAATCGTTGTCCAGAAAGTTCAGGAACCGGAATTGGCCTTACCTGAGGTAGTAGATTGTTATGGTATTGTCCGCAGCGTCGTTCGCTTACACGGACTCGCCGTCTCAATTCTGTTGCCTTATGTGTATTCTGTACTCGCGAATTGTTATGTATGGGCATTCCGTCGAGGACAATTTTTTTTTAATTTACTCGTCTCTTCGAGTACTTATGGAATTTTCACTAAGAATATTCTGAATTGTGTCTATCAAACAACAAAACAAATAGGTCATCAAAAAAAAAAAGGTGATATTTTATGTGCAATCAAATTAGTTATAACAGTCAAAATCTATCTTTAAATAGACTCACCAGATGTTGCATGCAACTAGTAGCTATCAAAATCTTTGAGATATCAAAACTTCAAGTATTAAAAAAATAAATCTTATAGAAACCATATTACCACGTTGTTGTCATTTTTGTTTCCGCTAATATTAAAAATATTGCAACCCAGGGTAAGTATATATTATATGTATGTATATGTACATAGAGGATTGGACAAAAGATTGAGAATACTTAAACTTATGTCTAATAGTTTGGGCATGAACAAACTAGTGTATTTGTCAATTTGTTCTTTTTATACACTATAACTGGTCAGATTGGTTCGTGTGTGAACAAACTAATACGGCCATGAACGAACGAAATGTAAACTTGGATTGTCACAAATGTACATATACACAGTGGCGGCTCGTCCATACGCACTGCGGTACTGCAGCACCCCCAAGGAAATTGAGAAAAATTCAATATTATTATATACATAAATGTATGTACATATATTATATGAAAATATCAATATTATTTAAGCGTGTATTAAGCTCACCCGCACACCGATACATCCAATAATGATCATACATCGCGGTACTAATATCAGAAAGTGAGGCATCGTTTATGATTTTGTGCAGTACGGATTTCGTTGGAATATGCCAAGTGAGCGAAGGAGGGGTGCGGGGAGGGAGCTCGCGCTAGAAGCTTGGTCTCGTACTGCCACTCCCGGCTGTACGAGACGTATGTATTTTGCGTCGTATGCGCGCGCCCGACACCTCACTTTTCGTCATTCCTTCTGCTTTCGTCTTTCCTTCTACACCTCTTACACTTTCTACATTTCTACTCTTCCTTCTAAACCTCACTGTTACAGTTTTATTTCTTCTAATTTATTTGGCAAACTAATTTTTTAAAAGCGATATTTGCACCTATTTTCGAAACAGAATCATGGCTCTAACTGTTAATTAAGTGTATCAAAATCAAGAGAAGTCGAGGCAATATTTTCAAGACCTTAAATCTTTTTCCGAAAGTGCCGATAAAACAATAACAGATTCTACCAATTTACTGAATACATTAAATTATGACAATTTTTTATTTTGGTTAGAACTTTTTCACAAATTAATACCGCACGTAGAAATTATTTACAACCAAATGCAATCTAGTAATATCGATGCATTTTGAATTAAAGAAAACTTCTATTCAAAATGCTTTACTAATGCCATTATACAAATACGAGATTATTACAGCGAATTGTCTTCATCTCAGTCTCAAGAAGCCAAAAATATGTGCGATGTTATTATTAAGGATATAAAAGAGAAATATACTTTTTCTGATCGATTAATAGCTGTGAAATTATTTAATAAAGAAAATTTTGAAAAGTACTGAAAGAGAATGCCAATGGAAGATCTACTACTAACCGTTGAATCATATCCAATGCTAGATAAATAAAAACTTCAAACTGAATTAGAAGTGTTTACTCAAGGAAAGAAATGCATAGTACATATTAATGATTTATTAATATTTTTAAAACTTATTTTTGCAATCAATTTATGTAAAGTTCGTGTGGAAATAACAAAACTTATTCAAATTCTGCTTACAACTTCAACTACCTTAGAGCCAGAACGGTGTTTTTCATCAATAAATAAAATAAAGACATACATATATAAGAAACACAATGGTTCAGGAAAGATTGACGGCTTTGTCTATGCTGTCAATTGAAAAAAAATGATTATGAACAATTTAACGAATAGGTGATAGACCTTTTTTCAAGGAAAAGGAAAAAAGACAGAAGAATCAATTTTTAAATGAAATTAAATACATATAATGTTTAATTTTGATAATTTTGATGTTAATAGTAAAATATAATCCAAATAAAGATTTATTTTTATTTTTAATCAACCGCAGCACCCCCAGATATCTTATCCACGAGCCGCCACTGAATATACACCAATTTTAAATTTATATACAAAATTAACAAAATGAACAAACCAGCTCGTTTATCAATTTGTTTATTTATAGTTTTGGACCATTGTGGCATAAAGGAAGAACCTAATGCACCACAATGGCCTACAAGAGGGGAAAAAGAGGAAAAAAAAAAATTAAATGAATGAATTAAAATGATAAAAAACGAAAGAAAAGTAATACACAAAAATGAACACAAGGAAAAAAAGAGGTACCACTATAAGGGGAGGTACCATTTCCGGTCAACTTAAAATTTTGAAAAAAATTCACGTCGTATCGATAAGAATTTCAGTAATCAATACTAAGTTTCAGTTCGAGAGGACGAACGGTGTTCAAAAAATCCCCAAAATACACAAACACACAGACACATCAAAATCTCGAATTTGAATTTTCGCATGATCAGAAAACTGAATCTATTTTTACTACGTACATATGTAGATAAAGTAAAAATAATATATAACTTGGATTGTAACATTTATCTATACAAAATTTAAATATATACATATATAATTAGCATAATTAACAAAACACGCTAAAACCTAATTACAAATACACACATACTAAATATTATCCTTGGGTTATTCTTATATGATATATTTTTTGTTAGATTAATAAATAATTCTTCAAACCACAAAGCTTAATATTCATTCATGGATACAATACGTATTTTCTTACATTTTTAATATTTCCATCAAAGGAAATTTTTTATAAATATAATTTTTCCATGTTCGTGGAAATATTTATTTCAATGTCCTGTCAGTAAACTTTTTGAAGTTTCCTATATAACATTCAACAAAGGATACTTGAAAATTGCCGCAACATTATTGTGTAAAAGCTCTCGAATCTTGTGGATGTGCGTGGGTTGAAATTATGTTTTCGTTCTACGTCCAGAATTTCGCTCCAGGCGGTATTATAGGATTTTCATAAAGATGGTCTATTTCGTATCTTATATATCATAAGACTCGCTGAAACTTTTCAGCAACAATTTATATATTTTTTCACTTGGACGGACACTCGAAACGAATACTCACTGTACAAAGAAAGCATATTAAACACATGTAAACGAACAAAATTGGCCGAGCGTGAATACTGATTCTATAACGCATGTATATATCTATAATATTATCTTATAATAATATTTTATCGACATTTTAATTATGATTCGTAGGCAAAATTCAACTTAATCACAAACACGTTTTATATTATTGTCAGGTGCATTTACATGAAACACGGTTTCATTTGAGCAACATTTCATATTATATTATACTCGTATAGTGTATTGATGTATGTATTATATATGTACGTATTATATTTTCCGGAACTATTACAGCGTACGTGAACCACAAGCTTTCAAATATACAAACATAAGAATTATATGTACGTATATACAATTACATACAATATTCAAATGGAATTACAGTTTCCATATTCCTCATACCAAAATGAACAGTGAAAATTTATTCTCAGCCAGTGGAAAATTATAGATTTGCATTTGGAGTGGACGAGCGATGTTGTAATGAAAATAACAAAAACCTCGGTGAACATGTTAATTTACATACATTGGTTTGTTTTATACTCGTTTGTCATCGATCGTCTTGTCGATTCAGCTTTTTCGTTTTGGCAAGCTGCGTAATGTTCCCAAGATTAAAATCCGTTGTTGTCCTAAAGTTAGCCGTCTGGCGCCAAGTCACACGAACGTGTTAAAGTCCTACTACAATTTTCACCGTGGTTGAACGTCCTGCATTCACACGTTCAATTTAAATGATTTTTAATTATATTACACTGTTCCAAGGAATGACTAGAAAATTACAAGTTTATCAGCATCTCGTCAGGCACTTCAAACTGGAGTAATCTGAAATCTGGAGCTCTTTACGTGCCCTTAAAGTTAGGGCTCTCACTAAACGGACCGAGTGCCTCTTTTGTTGGCCTGCCGTTGACATTTTGGGATAAAATTTTCAAGTGGTTTATAAAAATATTTAAATCTTTATTACTAACCGTCATTAAATGTATACATGTCAAAATTCTATTCTTAGAAAAGGAGAGTCTTCTTTTACACAAAATATTAAATTACTTTCGCATTAGTTAATTAGGTAGCGCAATTAATTACGGCTTCTAAACTTTTTATAGGAAAATTTGTAAATTATATGGTCATAAATCTGCAATGTATTTTGGTTCGCGGTGACCTAGAAATTTCTATAGAAGGAAATGGCTTTACAGGAAGAAAAAGGTTATCATCGACAGCACGGGGGCGTAAGAGAGGGTAGGGGGTTTTCGCTGACGTCAATTGTCGCAAAGCCCTATTATTTCGATTAGAGTCGACTTTGAAAATTGTAATGTATGAAATTTGAACTTATAAAATACATTATTAAATGATACACCTACGTGTAGTACACACTATAAAAATTTAATTATACATACATATATGTACATATGTACATATATACACGAAAATCGAGCTGTCTACAGATATCAACTTAGGACATGAATTTCAGTACATTATCTTTGTGTATCCTATCTAATGGCAGCAGTGTGGCTCGGTGGTTGTATTTATGTTAAGCACCAAGAGAGTACCGGGCTCGACCCCGTGCTAATATTTAATGCTGCTGATTAGACTTGGATATCTGTGACTTCAAGTCGATCGTTTCCTATCAGAGTTTTCCGATTTCATTGTTGTAACGGCTCCTCCATCAAATTGGCAAAAATCATCCTACCCACTATGTCACCAATATCTAAATTTTATTTTCGTACAATATGTAAAAAAATATGTACAAATTTAAATCTATAGATGAATTAATTAAAAGTTAATTTCATGTTCTTCAGCATCTTGAAATTCAGCGATTTGTGTAATAAAAAATGCTGCAATGTTTTAATTAGCCAGGAAGGCGCATCAGGGTTTACCTATTAGGCCTTCCTGATATGTATCTATGTAAAAATAAATAAATAAATACCAAAGATTTGTGTTAGAAGGATTTGGGATCGAAGTGCTCTGTGTATACATATGTATAAAAATTCCTCAGTAGCGTCGTGCAAGTGGGCTTATCCTACAGTTTTCAATACAGAACTACTATATTTGATGGCACGACACTAGTATATAGGTAATATAATGCTTAATTTTTACATTGCGCGATGTTAAAATTTACTTACGTCTTTCGCTTTTATTTTATTATATTTCTGTTACATTGAAAACAAAATGTTGTGCTATTCAGAGCAAAGTAGATAAAACTTTAATGTGAAAATAAATGTTTAAGTGTAATTATTAATAATTTCGTGTTTCACCCTGGCTAGACGTGGATTGGGGTTGAGAATGTGCGTCACAGGCCGCAACCCACAATTTTATCTGAACAAAGAACAAGAAAATGAACAGCCTTGTGACAGAAATTTAATTCTATATTAAATTATTGCCTTAAAACAACAGTACGATGTAATAAATAATTCAAAAATGTACATGTACTCTCGAAGTATCGTATTATCTATTTTTCCGTCACCCATTGTTACCAATTGGTATTAAATTATTATATGTATGAATGTAGTTCGCTGCTCCATATTCTGTTTATTTAAAAGTCTTTGATAATAATTTTACCTTTCCAATATACCGCATGTTAATATTAAGGACCTTTCATGGCAAGTTCCTCGAAAATACATAATGTAAATATTGTTTTCAATTGAACAAATCTATTATTTGTAACCAACAAAGCTACGTAACAATGGCGTCGAATTATTCCGGCTGATATAATATCGTATTTTAATTCTCGAACGCGGCACGAGGACATCTTCTGTGACGAAATATTTATCGTATAATGTCGGATCAATTTGTTTGGCAACCGACGGAAATAGATGAAAATAAAAGCAAGGCTGAACCCATTTATTCCATGGTGGTTTGAGCCACATTAAATTCACGACTGAGGAAATAATCTGAATTTATTTTTTCTTGTCTCCGCTTCTAAAATAGGGTATTATCTCTCTTGTAGACACATACATACATTTTTATATCTCCATAGCGAATGTATTTACACATGTAATATCACGAAAAACATACATTGTATGTATTATATATATATATATATATATATATATATATATATATATATATATATATATATATATATATACATATGTACATTAATGATTTTCTGATATAAAGAATAACCAAAGATAATGTTTTTAAGAGTTCATTTTATGTTCAATATAAATAAATTTTCGAATTATCTCATCACAACAAAAATTTCAATATGAAATTTTTATTTCGTGAAAAGTCACCTGTTTTATAAAATTTTATTGGCAAATATCGTACGAATTGCATTTCTCATATTTTATTATAATACGGTGTGTTTTATAGTTATTGCTAAATTTTATTTCCTTTGTTCCGTAAAGTTTTAATATATTGCATGATATGACGAAAAGTTCTCACAAGTGTATAAAAACATACAGAAAGCATTCACAATAGTTTCACCAATAAACTTATAGCGACTCTTGTATAATAACTGTGCGATCTTTTTTTTTAGTGAGACGTAATTTCAGGGGCGTCTCGTGACTTAAAAAAAAGGCGGGGCACGGGGAAGCTAAAGCCACCCTCTCTACAAAAATTCGAAAAATCGAACATAATATATATTTAGTAACGTTTTATACAAGGATAATGCCTTTTCTTTAGCAATTTATCAGCTCCTTTCATTATTTATTTATTTATTTACATATTTGACATTACAGAATACTCTAATACGTCACTGTGACCAGACGAATAAGCATAATACAAATACTATATATAATATAAGAATTACCGAGATATCATAGGTTATAGATAACAAATTTCTGAAATCACATTCAAGTAGTGGTGACATAGTGGATAGGATAGTTTTTTGTTTGCCAATTTGGTGGAGGAACTCTCGGTGCTTAGTATCAACGTAACCACTGAGCCACGCTGCTGACTGTGTGTTCTAAAAAAGCAAAAATGTAATAAATAAAAAAATATTTTATTATAAAAATGAATTAATTGACATATTTAAGCATAACTTTCAAAATATGTTTGAAATGTTGAAAAACATTGACAGTGTTATGTATTTTTCAAATCGTATAGAAAATAAAGACGACCGGGGTTGGCATATTCTGCCCCAAAGAGACGCAGCCAACTAAAAGCGACCCTCTGTATATGAAAATGCGGATATTTTTTTCAGCCTCAATTGACTCACAAGCGTCAGAGTAGCAGGCAAACCGAAGCTGGCGACCACGGGACCACGGCAGATAAATGACTGCCTTCAACTGAATTCCGAACCGGTTCAACTCACTGCGTGGTGAGCGGGATAATTAAACATTTATTGACTCTTCACGAGTCACCAATTTCTTTTCTTTTTTGGTTTTGAGAAATTTGTGTAGGGCAGTGCCCCGGTTGCCTTTAAAGATGTGTAATTCAAAAAATACTAAGAATGTAATAATTTGATCGCTGACTAGTGTAGTCGGTAATAATAATGTGTAGTCGGTATTAATAATTCCAGAAAACTAATCAACTTTTCAGAAAATTGTACACAATGGCGATTATTAAAATGAAAACGTATTTTCTTGGTATTTTACAGACACAAAAGTACTTTTCGACAAACAAACATTCGAAATATTGATTCAAACTAGAGATGTTTGTCGATGGATTTCCGTCGAAAGACGCACAAATACTTACTAGTAAAAGTGCAGTGCAGTGCACCGAGGCTTAATCGAGTGCGAGTGAGTGCACCATATAACGACTGGCTGAGTTTTCCTCGCCCAAGTTTTCCTTGGCTGGATTTCCCTCGTTTTCGCGGGCAGGGTGCCAAACTGGAGTCGGTCGGGTTCAACACACTCCCGAACAAATACCACTCGCTATATGCCTGAAAAGTGCATTAGTATCCTTCTATATCTTACGAAACCATCGATTATCGTAACACAGATATTCGAGGATGTTTTATGTGTGTGTGCGACTCGAAATGGTCAGATTCTATTCTCGGTATCGAGTAAGTTTGCCGATTAACAGAACAAGGGACGGTCGTTTGCGCACTTTCTGCTAAACTATGTTACGGTACTTGTAATGAGATAAGTGAGGTTGGATCAATTATTTGCACGCTCCAGCAATATTACATAAGATGAATTATTAAACTCGAAAAGCGTATTAAAGAAATTGGCTTTTCAAACTGTTTAAATTATATTATCTATTAGTGAATTTAAAAATGTATTTCAGAAAGTATTAAAGCTTGAGATATAATGTTTATATGAAAAAAATTAAATATCAATTTCGACTTCAAACGGTAAATGTATGTATGTATCAGTGGCGTGCCATGAAAATTTTACTTAGTCTATAGCACAACTCGTAAAATACGAGAGCATGCGTAATGACGTCACCGCATGCGCCGCGATGCCTTGCTTTAGTTAACTTTGAAAGCGGGAATTCACTTATAGATTATGCTTCAATTATATTAATCAAATCGAAGTCGAAATTGATATTTAACACCGCACGGTAATGTCGGGGTGGTTTTGTCGGGGCGCTTATTTACCGAGCGGTTTTGACTGAATAGCGTTAGCACGAGATAGTGTGATAAAAGTAACTGTTGTTATGAAAACGATTGTTCAACTACATTTTTTTTATTTTATTACAGTTTAAACCAGGAAGGCCTTACAGGTAAATCCCAATGCGCCTTCCTGGCCAGTTACAAATAATACAGCATTTTATTATACAAGTCGCTGAATTATGAGACACTGAAAACTCGCAAATTAACGAGACATTTATGAATTGTACATACATTTTATTGAACATTAATCATACTCAAATAGTGGTGACATAATAGGTAGGAAGGATTTTAGCCAATTTTTAATCGGGAGCCGTTTCAACAATGAAATCAGAGAAAATTGGCAAACTTTGATAGGAAACGATCGACCTGGAGCACAAATATCCAGGTCTGATCAGCAGCACTACATATATACTCAGAAAAAATATTTCCAATCGAGATCAGCTCATGGGATCGAACCCGGCGCCCTCGGTGTTAGGCAGAAGCTTAACGACCGAGCTATGCTGCTTGCTTTTTATTTATGTACGTAATTTGTGAAATAAAGTAGGGGCAGCAAGCAGACACATTTGAAAGCCAGTTGTCACTACGTCAATTTTGATAAAATTTTGATAATTTCGTTAATGTTTCTAGCGTAATGTTTTGCTAGCTTTAATGCGAGCTAACTTCTGTATGTATTTAAAATATCAAAGCGATTGAAAGAGTGGAAGTGGTTTAAAAAATTAGCTTACAAATATTGCGCACATATTATTTAATTTTTATTAGTTTGACGCACATCGGTAAAACTAATAAAAATTTTGTAAAATATATTTTCAGTTTATTTGAAAACTCAATTATTTTAAACAAAATCTTCACACTTCACCAAACATTAAAGAAACCATGAGAATTTAATATTGAGACTCGTCATCTGTTAGGAGCTTACTCTATAAGCTCTTTGTAACCGTAGAAGTCTAAATGTCTAAAGAACTTTTCTAATTATACAAATTACTATGAATAATGGCAGAATGCAAAATTTACATTGCTTTGGAGAGGTTGATGAGATATGATATTTGAAATAAACGGCATTACTATGCACAATCTAATATAAGGCACACATTTAATACAGATCACCAAAAAATCTGGTTCAAAAGAACACTTTAAATATGTATGCACATACATATGTACATATATGCATGTACTGCTCTGGAGGTATCGTCAAAAACAATCAACTAAGACTAAACAAATAAGAAGCCTTTCAAGTTGATTGAATAAACCTTAAAATCTTTTCGAATTACATGAATTTTATGTTAATATCAATATTTCATTTTAATTAACGTAATCCGTAGAAGGTTAAAATTTAATTATATTTTGACTTTGGTAATAGCTTAATTAAATACTAATCAGAAAATCAATTAATCACTCGGTTTCTAGGTAACTATGTATGTATGTATAATACTTGTCTACCACATCTCGACGGCTTTGATATTGAAGAATATACACCAAACCAGGGTTTCACAAACTATGTTCCGCGGAACACCAGTGTTCCGCTGAACCTGAGTAGGTGTTCCGCGACAATTTGGAAAGGTTTTATACACGACAACACATTTAAAGATCTTCTACTTCATATTGAAAGGCGAGTGATGATCAACATCAAATTATGTTTATGATATCAAGTATCTAGGTACAGGCGGGGGACCATATTTTATGACACCGTACCCATGAAAGAGTTGGGGTATATTATTTTTCCCTGACTAGCTGACATTGTATTTTTCATAGGCAAACACTGGTGACTAAAAAGTTTCCACAAATTAAAAAAAAGTTTTGAATGAAGCCGTAGTGATAAGTTGTAAAATCAAGACCACTTCAATCCAGATTATTTAAAATTTTGTGCGATGAAATGGGTAGTGGACACAAAGGAGTTTTATTACATACCAAAGTGAGATGGTTATCCAGAAGAAAAGCACTATTAAGACTTTATGAACTTCGAAGTGAGTTATTGATCTTATTGAAGGCACAAAATATATCAGGACAAAATTTTGTTGAAGTTTTAACAATTCCTTCATGGTTGATAAAACTTGCATATCTGGTAGATATTTTTACCAAGTGCAATGAAGTTAACTTATTACAAGGAAAAAAAATTATAATTTTAATACAAGAGAAAAAAAAATTGTATCTTTTGATAAAAAATTTAATTCTGCAACGAAGTCAAAGTGCAGGAATAGGCTCGACTCCACTGTCCCACACCCGATATTATAATGCAACTTACCAATATTGTGCCTAATATCAAAAAGATATGCAATTCAAGGACTCAAAATCATCAAAGTCATTAAGTGCTTTATTTATTCATATTTTTATGTTTAAATTATATATAGTTTTATATTTAAAAATAATTACTAAATAAATAATTTTTTTTAAAAAGATTTTTTGCTAAATTTTACTTGTAGGAATTACCCAACCTAAAAAATAAGCCAAGTGTTCCGTTAAAATTTCTGGGTTTGCGAAGTGTTCCATTGCAGAAAAAGTCGGGAAACCCTGCACTATACACACAGTAGACAAAAATATGTATACATTCGTACATATGTAGGTAATGTGTATTTAGACGATTTATATTAAAGAAATATTTGATGAATGCTATATTTTAGCATTTATTTAATGTTTATTTGAAATAATATTTTTTATATAATATAATATACATATAATGATATGATATGTATGTACATATATGGGTTTCGACCACCCACGCTACGATTTCTTCAGACGAAATTCCTCTGTAACTAGGCTGAAGCGCTTCGTGTTGCTGAAGACGACTTGAATAACAAAACCAATATTTATCGCCCACGCTGAAAACGTACTACTGCTACATACACCTCTGCTACACTGATTAATGTCTTTTCTCTACCACCGAACTATTTTCGTACGGAGTGGTAAGGGTTATATTTTCAAATTATTCTTTCAATGTACATACATACATACATATTCATAACAGTTTGATATTACAGCGGAAGCTGATGATTATTTAAATTCACTGCCATAATTATCTAATATATAATTTCGAAAGAGACTTTGTATGTAAGTATGTATGTATATATGTAAGTATCTTTGGTTGGGAACTTCGTAAACAAACCAAAGTTTCTAAGACGACAATTCAATTGATTGAATATTATATTTTTTTCGATTCAAATAAAATTAATAAAAACACAAATGAATATTTACCACAGGTTTTCCACCTCAAATTCAATATTTTCCATTTCAAATTAAATATTTATTGATTGCGGTAATGAATATTGATGTAATTGTGTAGCATGAAATCATTGAACACTCCATAGTTAATTCGAATATTTTTTGCGACTTTCTTGAAAGATTGTTGCAGTAATCAGAAGAAAATATTCTTGAAAAAGTATTACAGAAGTGCGTGAGTTGGCTGAAAGTACAAACCATTTTTTAATTCTTACCTCCATACTCACCAATGATGAATCCTACAAGATCAAAATATTGAATTTGAAATGGAAAATATTGAATTTGAGGTGGAAAACCTGTATTAGATTCGCCATGTTTAAAGCTGTTTATATTAACAATTACTGAGTGAAGCCGGGGAAAATAACTAGTTAACTATAATTAGGTTGACCATATTTCCCAGGACTCCCTCTCCTGCCTTTAAAAAAAAATAATTTGGGTGTGACCAACCCATGACTTTATCTATGTATTCGGGGAATATAAGAAAGTCACAAAACAAAATTCTATATTGAACTGTACAGACACATTCGGTACATATTGAGCGCAAATGTATGGAAACTTTCACAAGACAAAAGTTCTACTTCCGGTTGTCGGATTTTGTTCAATTTTTTTTATTACTTAAAATCACTATCAGTATAATACACCTTAAATATCGAGAAAATAAAGGTCAAAATAAAATATTGAAATATTGTTTTAAAAAAAAATACTACTTCCGGTTTCCGAATTCTGACCAAAACGTTAGCGACTCTAAGTTAGTACATAAAGAATACAAATAAAAATTTTCAGCTAAATACGTTTAGGGGTGTGGACAGAATCCAGGCGGCAACATTTTTGATCTTTCTGAGAGAATATCCCACTTCCGGTTCATTAAAATTGGTGATTTTTTTTTATTTTCATCAAACTGATACAAGAATTATACTTGAATTTTTTCGTGAAGAACATACATGTTTAAGGGGTCGAAAAAAATAGTGGAAGAAAAATCGAACAAGAGTAAGCTGCCACTTCCGGTTGAGCGATGCTTACCAAATTTTACCCATAACTTGGTATTACGCTTAAACTGATACTAAGTTTTAGTTCGATAGGACTAACGGTGTTCAAAAAATTCACAAAATACACAGACACACACACACATTTTTTCTAGATCATGAAAACGTGATCAGTAATCGATTCTGAGTTCGAATCCGTCAAAATCTCGAGTTCGAATTTTCGCACGATCACAAAACTTCATCTATTGTT
Source organism: Arctopsyche grandis (assembly GCF_051622035.1). Lineage (NCBI taxonomy): Eukaryota > Metazoa > Arthropoda > Insecta > Trichoptera > Hydropsychidae > Arctopsyche > Arctopsyche grandis. Next base: position 13,397,960 of record NC_135359.1, read on the forward strand.
ACTACGTACATAGATAAAGTAAAAATCTTCTGTGCATCAGTGAACGGACAAAATGAAACAAATCAAACAATTTTAAGAAAACGACGGGATGAACGCAAATTAAGTAAAAAACGGGATTGTCCGCGCCAAAAGGACGTATGGTCACCCTAACTATAATACTATTATATGACGGGCTGAAAACCAGACTGGTACAAGTGACATTTAAAAAAAAACTGGTTTAAGTGCTAAAATAATAGCATTTCATATATGCTATTATTTTAGCACTTACACCAGATGTTTTTAAAAATGTCACTTGTGCCAGTCTGGTTTTCAGCCCATAATATGGTGTTTATATGAAATATGTTAGAATCCAAGTGTTCACTCTAATTCGTTCATGAATATACTAGTTTTTTCACAAACGAAGTATTGGATTTAGTGCATGATACTTTTAGCTTACAAACTATTGAGCTATCAAAAGTTTTGAAATGACTAAACGCCATTTCCATTTTAAATACGAAAGTATTTAAAATGGAAACCGCATTATAACGTTGCTATAAATCCTATTTCTGCTAATCTTTAAGATATTTCAACCCAATGTAGCATACACATATGCACATAGAGGATGGAACAAACGATTGAGAATGCTCAACTTATGCCTAATAGTTTGTGAATGAACTAGTTCGTTTTTCAATTTTCTTAATTTGTGTACACCTTAACTGATCAAATTGGTTTGTATAAGAACAAACTAGTATGTTCATAAACGAATTAATGTTGGACTGTAACAAACACATACGAATGAGCTTTCCACTTTAAAATTATTCATTTGCTTTATCTACTTCCTTTTGATCCATGTTTGACAGGTCATATTACATACATAGTACACAGCTATAATTCGACTAAAATTATAGTGTTGTAACAGGGAAATGACATCAATAATTTGTTAGAACGTTGAAGGGTTTCTCCATTGACGTCATTCACATTTGTTGGGATAAGTTATATTAGTTTGGGTTAGGTTGGAATCGAATTTTTTCCTACTTATGTACATACATGCATATATACTCAATTATTATATACTAGCTGAACCCGGCATGCGTTGCAATGCCACAATAACGCATGCAATCCCCATTCCCGTTCCCGTTCTCGTTCCCATTTGTCGGAAAAACGCAGGCGGCGAACTTGACTTGACTTGACTAAAAAAGACAATAGAAGGCGGCGAACACTTTTTAAATGATTCTATTATTTGTATATTTTACCCTACCAGCGTAGGTTGCGAAGTGATTTGAAAATATTTGCCATGCAATTCCAGTCTTTCCCGTTTTTCCCGTTTCCGTTCCCGTTTTTGGCGGATTTTTACAGAAACCATTGCGGTCATGCACATGATAACTCTTGTAAGTTTCATCGCAATCGGTTGAATGGTATAGGAACGCATACGTGACAGACAAACAGACAAACATTGATTTTTATATACATATATGTATATACACAGATGAAGTAGATGAAAAACAATGACAATTAGTGACAAATAATTGAAAGCCTTCCCTGAAAGTTTCGAGCTAGCCAGCAGCATAGCTCGGTCGTTAAGCTTCTGCCTAACACCGAGAGGCGCCGGGTTCGATCCCATGAGCTGACCTGGATTGAAAATTATTTATAATTTATTAATAATAATGAGTATATCTGTAGTGCTGCTGGTCAGACCTAAATATTTGTGACTCCTGGTTGATCGTTTCCTATCAGAGTTTGCCAATTTTCTCTGATTTCATTGCTGAAATGGTTCCCGATTAAAAATTGGCTAAAATCCTTCCTACCTACTATGTCACCAATATTTGAGTATGATTAATGTACAATAAAATGTATGTACAATACATAGATGTCTCGTTAATTTGCGAGTTTTCAGTGTCTCATAATTCAGCGACTTTTATAATAAAATGCTGTTTTTTTTTTTGTAATTGGCCAGGAAGGCGCATTGGGGTTTACCTGTAAGGCCTTCCAAAAAATAAATAAAAATGTCTAAAAAAAAATTATATATATATATATATATATATATATATATATATATATATATATATATACATATGAATGCAAAATAATGTTTCAAGCTCAATTAATGTAGAATTTTTTAACTCGTATACATTGACATTCTTGGAATTTTCTTTATTGAAAATCTGGAATATTTTCAGAAATGATACTAAAATCTTTCAGGTCTATTAATAATCGGGTCGTTCATTTGATTTGCGCTGCTGTCACCGGCTATTTATTTCATCATTCTGCATGGGAAAAGGGAAAATTCTATCAGTCCGCATTTTCCGAATAATTAAATTATGTACCGAAATGGCGTCAAATATTAAATTTACCTACTAGCAAAGTCGCTTTATGAAGCTTGTAACCAAACGTTGCGGAAAATTGATTTACCCAAACAAGCAAGTGAATAATTAAATTTAGAATAATAACATATATAGTAATTTACATATGTACATATGTATGTATGTATGTTCGTAAAATTTCGTAATGAAAATAATAAAAAAAATACGAAACTTTTCAAATAATTTTTTTATTCACAAAAAATGTTTTTGTTTATGATTATTATATCAGCATCTCATCAACAAACTCTTTTTAACGATTTATTTAATTTTTAAAGGTTTTTTTTATTCACAAAATACGTTTAATTTAATAATTATTAGTTCAATGATCATTGTCTATTTAACATATGACAAAGGTTGTGGATATAGTGGATAGAGTGAAGAGATTTAAATGGTAATGGGCGGGCCACGTGGCTAAAAGAATGGACAAAAGGTGGACAAAAGAAATTCTAGACTGGTACCCGACAGAATGCAAAAGGGTAAAAAGAAGACCGCAGGGAGGATGGGTGGACGAAATTAGGAAAATTTGTAGACCGAGATGGATGAGAGTTGCGCAAAACACGGAAGCGTGTTGGAGATGCCTTCATCCAGGCATCTCCATGGCGAATGGCTGTAGATGATGATGAGTATGTATAATATTTATTGTGTTATAATTTTAATGCTTAAGGCATAATAAGAAAATCTTAAAAACTTGTTTACAACTCTTATAAATAAGTGAATTGGTAAAATATGACGTAACAAAACATTAATTAACGATTTTAGGAAAATATAAATTAAAAGATGAATTTGCAAGGTATAAGATAATTTTTTTTAAACCAGAAGACATGTATGTATATATATTTTAATTATCAGATGAATGGAGATTTACCTGTCATTTTAGATTAAATTTAGAATATTTCATGTACATATGAATACGAAAGTTCTTTTTGGTACTATTTGTGATAAAATAACACATTTGACATCATAATTACGGATTAATATTAAATTAAAAAAGGATCCGTCTGTGAAAATCATACGGGAAAACTTTAATTGGAACGGGAAAATTCGAGTTCTGCCGTACCGTCACATATGATAAACACATACATAAAATTTGAATAAATCTATTGCGTTAATGTATAATTTAATATTAATGTATTCCGCATATAAATATTAATATATTGATATTTACATAATGGAATCGATCAACACGGGCAAAATAGCGACTCGACGTGTGTCTGCCTCGGAAAATAGGACCGTCCCGATTGACGTCAATGGCAAGCTGATGTCATTGGCCACTTTAGAAAGTCCGACGATGGCGAAAATTACGTGGAAATCCGGAGGAAAAACCAAGCTTTGCGAGTTAGAGAGCGCCCGATTCGCAGTTTTCACGGCGCCCGAGGGACGATTTTCCGCGGTTTTCCCGAAAGTGTTGCGCCATACTCCCGTTCACTTGTTTGACGTCATCGTGTACAACGACGAGCTTTTAATTACTTGTATAAGCGACGAGTGGATCACGTTGAAAATTAATTATGCGTAATCGCGTTTGCCGATTCTACATACCTGTTATATACATATGTATTTGTAAATATATACATACATATATTGTGTACTGATGTAAAATATAATTTATTGCCGTACACGAACAAATCGAATTTTCGATATAATATCAAACACTTGTTTTTAATCAAAGCCCTTTATATGAAATAATTATCGTTTCCTTAAGCATTTTCCGCAACGTGAAATTTTCCATCGAAAATTCTCGCTTCAACTTTACCTCAAATTATGCGTATGTATATAAGCTATTGAATCAAAGCTCGTACATTTTTACTCGTATTTACCAAGTTAAATTTAAAATACGTAATATGAAGAAATGAATAAAATTCGCCCTCTCTTCTCGTTTTTCGTTTTATTTTTACGGCTTTTCTTGTCTCGAAAATCGATGTAAAAAAATGAAGACGTGTCTTAGTGCTTTATGATAAGCTTTTGTATCGATATTGCTTAGAAGTGTGCACGAAGAACTGATCCTGGTCGAGTGGGAAAAAAAGTGTAATCAGACAAAGAGCGTCATAAGTCAGAAACCAAGTTAGGAAATTGATTTTATCGGTATCCATAGCACTTATGTCCTTCTCAAAAGCCGACCCTTTTTGTGTCTCTTTTTCACAGGGAAAGTTTTCTTTGTTTGTTGAAACAATTTTATGACGTCGTTAAAAATACGACATTGAATAGAAGGAAATGTATTCTAACATAATAAATCAAGTAAAAATCGGGCTCAAGCAATACAGCTTTATTATTGCTGGAACAGAATAAATATCTACAATTTCATAGAAAAGCTCGAAAAAGCATTAAAAACTTTTTTAATCATTTTTTCGATATCGAAATACAAAGTACAATTTGAACACAAAATTCATCCGAAATATTTCTTAGTCATTGTAACAAAAATTCTATCTTTTGTCTTTTTTTTCAAATTTTCGATACTTTTAAATGAAAATTTTACTACGTATCATTAAATGAATACACGTGTCAATTTTCGATACGTTTTTAGAATTTAAAATAAGTTTGGAAGCTTGTTTGTTTGGATTATATATGTACGTATAATCTAAAAATCATATCGTAATTGAAATATATATTTATTTATTTAAAGTTTGAACCATTGTGGCATTACAAGAATTCCTAATGCGCCACAATGATCAAAAATATAACAGAAAAATACATAATTATACATGACACATAAAATAACAGTTGCAACAAAAGTTTAAACAATAATATAAGTAGTCATACAATAGTAGTTAAATATAAGGAAAAAAATCTTGCATCAACAGTCTCGTCGTTTATTTGAACCAGCCGTGAATACAAACATCCCTATAAGACCCGAATGGAAGAAATAATATCAAAATACACTCATACATCACAAGATTTATGAAAATAATGATGAGTGCAGGTTACCAGACAAATTGTTAAAAAAATTCTGATATCCTACAGCTCATTGAGATGGAAAATATCATATACGGCAACAAACTATTTCAAAATATAAAAAAAATATCAGTACGACAACAAACGATTTCATTAAGAATTCGGATAGCTCTTGCAGTTGCACCATCCAATAAAGCACTGTGTGGGCAAGAGGTACAACCATCAAATGATGGTATCTGTCTCGTACGTACATAGTTATTAGGCATCTATGAAAATCGGGCATTACTTTGCATGCAATCATATACATACATACATATATCGGAAGTATATATATAAAACTGGCGCATTCCGTACTGTCGATATTTTATTGCCGTATTTACACTTTTATAATAAATATAGTCTTTCATTTCCCGATTTATACCAGTTTCGGTTGTAAAACAGCGTACTATTCGTAGTCGTATTCCATAAAATTTTCTTTTACGTCTGCCAATGATAATGAACGCGTGTGCAGCGAGAAAACGAATATAAAAATACGTCACGACTTTATTAAACCACATATCGCAATAAAATTACAATGATAAAACCGTAAAGGTTTATCGCGATAATAGATCTATCCACAAACACACGATTCGATTTCATTAAGTCAGACGTTTTAGTTTGGGAAATAGAGAAATGTTAAGTAGAATTTTGCACGTCGCCGAGTCGTTGTAAAACGAATTTCGGGGAGATTTTGGGTTTGTCCGAACGCCACTGGTTCAGTTAAAGTGCGCAGTCCCCGGTTATGGCCGTTTGACCTTTAGTTACGGCCAGAGACGTGGTCGATTATTCAAAGTGTCCGTAAACAGGTCCCGTTCAGGGGGCGGCCGGTAAACACGATTACAGACATTGTATTTACTTTATAGCAACTTTGCAGCGACACATTTTGTTTGATATTAATTACCGACCGGAGATTACTATGTAGTTACTAACCCAAAACCCATCTGTGATCTCCTCTTTCAGCCGTACCGCAAAAGAAGATTATAACACGAAATTCAGCAATACATACATATTATTTATTTAAAATGAAGAACACACATGTTTAAGAGGTCGAAAAAAATAGTGCAAGAAAAGTCGAACAAGAGTAAACTGCCACTTCCGGTTGAGGGTTGCTTACCAAATTTTATACATAACTTGGTATTATGCTTAAAATTCTAGATATTAAATTTCAGTTCAATAAACCAAAATGTGAGAGATCAATAAAGTGAGATTTTTTTCACACCACTGAAATCGTATCAAGCTCAAAATTTATATTTGTATTCTATATGTGCTAATTTGGAGTTGATAGGGTTTCGGTTAGAATTCGTAAATCGGAAGTAGTAATTTTTTTAAAACAATATTTAATTATTTTATTTTGACCTTTTAAATTATTTCTATCTTAATATCTTTTGTTTATAATATTTATAGTGACGTTAAGTAATCATTTATTTAAAAAAATTCGATAACCGGAAGTAGAACTTTGTCTTGTGTAAGATTCCATAAATTTGCGCTCAATTTGTATCGAAAATACTCTTATATCCGATATGTGTGAACTTTTTACATATGTATGTACCGGTCTCCGTGACGAGCCGGAATGTTAAATTACCGAAAACGCAAATATCGGAAGGCAAAGATCGAAAATCGAAAGATCTTAAGTCGAAAGATAAAAAAAGGGTGCATGGTAAACGGTACTACAACAGGAACAAGAGGAACAGGTATTCTTGTTCTTTTTAGAACAAGAGAAACAGGTATTCTGCGCGCGTCATATGTAAATGAGCGCACAGAGATCGGTCAGCCAGAAGTTGACCGAAGAAGCTGATTACATTTACTTTTCCTTTATTTTGGCAATTTAAATATGTGTACTCTTCAAGATAAAATTAAATTCATTAAATTGATAATTATTACATAAATAAAATGTAAACAAAAAAACGATGATATATTTTATAAACTGAAAGTCGGGCTTTTTTTTCTCTTAGAAAAGACAAAAATAACTGAATGAATTATGTAAGTTGAAAATTTTATATTCATATTTTTTGTGTATCAATTCTGATAAGGCTTCGGTTTAAATATTTTAACCAGAGGTAGTGATTTTCTTTTAAACAATATTTAACTATTTTATTTTGACCTTTTTTATATATGCATACAACAATATATTCGTACGTATATGTGTATGAACTTCATGTACGAAGTCTTGGATTGACGTCATCTGACGCTGCTCTTTTCCTTTTCGTTTTTCTTTGGCGTTGTGAAAATCGATACGTAAATATATAGAAGTAACTGGCAGTGATCTCACATTCGCAATGTGGAACTCGCAAATGTCAGCGCCTCTACGGACTCTACGAAATCTGCTGTATGGCGGTCCAGCATAGATGTAGAATAGCCGCTCGGCGAGGGTGGGGGGCTGGAGTTTGGGTAAGAGGGGAGGGTCCAATTGGCCAAGGGTTGGGTTTGATCGAGGGATGGGGTGTAGGAGGCCGCAACAGCTGCCGGGAGGCTTCCGCGCAATTGTGTACCGAAATAGATTTTCCTATTTATAGCGCACAACACTCTTGATTTATGACGTCTGTGCCCACAGATCCGCGCCACAGGTTCTCAAATGTCGTACAAGAACGACGCAGGAAATCTGACCATTACACGTGCCAAACTATGTTATTGTTATCTGACGACAGCCTTCTATTTGCTACCAATCAAAAATATTTTTGATGCGTATTATGTTTTCTTTGTTGTTCGATAGATTATATCACACTTCCCTCTTATTGATTATTTTCGTATCCTTTCAAGGACATTCAATCTATTATCAAAATACCCGAAACGATTTTCGTGGTAAGACTGCCGCAACTGAAATTATATTTATATTATAATTACTGCAAACTTTTTAAATATTATAACATTTGTATTGCAATATATTCAAAGAGAAAAAGGAATATGTTAGATGCCTTCGAAATATGGTACTGGAGGCAAATGCATTGCATTCCATGGATTGCAAGACACACAAACATCTGCATCTTCAAATAGTTGAGAGTTTCAGAGAGACTCTACACAACATGTAAAGGATTATTTTATAATTTTTCCATATTTCCAGGAAGGATGTGGAAAGTCTATAGAAGCTATAACGTTAAAGGGAACGTGAGCGAGAGGACTGTCTCCCATAAGATGGTCAGATCAAATTCAAAAACTGACAGGATCGTCTCTAAGCGCTGCTTTCAACTTGGCACAGGACCAAGAGGAATATAAGCGAATCCTTCACCACATCCCAGGTGATATTATAAATAAATCACGACACTTAGCAATGAGCAAACGACAAAGAAGACGAAGAAGATATTTAAAAACCATTAAATTTCAAAGTGTAAGTTCTTCAAATATTAAATTCTTCGATTTAATAATAGCCATATAATATTATTAAAATAAATATTCAACGAGAATAACTAGAGATTGAGTTTATTATTAAATTTAAAATGGATATACAAAATCACAAGTAATGCTCTTTATTTATCTAAGAGCTGTGCATTTACTATGAATCATGAACTAAGATTTTTGTTTTATTAATATTAACAAAAGGAATGCACATGCCAACACGGGGCAATTTAAAGGATAGCTCTTTATTCTCATTGTGTATTTAAATGAAAATGACGTCTTTGACCAATATTGAATGCGATCTAAATACTCACAAATGCTTAATTTAAGTAAAACTTATTTTACTTCATAAATATTTCATTTGAAATCATTTCTTTATAAATATTTTATTTGAAAGCTATTGTTTTAAATTCTTTTGTTTTTCGACGAAGACATAACATTTTATTTAAAAAAATTCCAAATACAATTTCTTAATTAACATTGTAACATTTACATTCATAGGTTAAAAAATTGTAAAATGTATTTTTTTAATACATTTGAAAAAAAATTGTTCCATACATGAACATGTTTTGTATTTCAATTTAATATAGTCAAAAGCGCGCTTTTATGATTATTTTTGTATGGCGTACATTTTAACTCAATTGGATATATGTACATATCAAAGGAATATGTTGCAAGTAAATTCAATTTAAAAAACCTTCTTCAGAAAGTTCTTTGTTTTATGTCCTCCTATTAAAGTCCTCCTTCATTGTTTTATTACGAACAGAATGTATGTATAATGGTCGGCTTGGTTGGATCCATCGATAGTATTTTCCTTCAAATTTAAAGCAACGATTAATTCAGATGGCGACGACGAAACAACGAGAAGGAGTCATCGAGTGTCTGAAAGAATTTTCTCGCGAAAACGTCTGTAAGGACATCGGCAGTGGCGCATATATGCGTCTCACTTTCACACGCTCGCAGTTCATCGCCTCCTCTCGCTCTCCCTTTTGCGGGGGTGGTAGCTCTGCCTAGGCCGCATTTTCCCGGGAATCTCCCAGGCTTTACCTTTGCGGGAAATTATCCCGAGAGTTGTCAGGTTACCGCAGGTCACAAAATCCACACGATCGGACACAGAACAGAATTTGCGTCAATTCGGAACTGAACAGAGGGGGAAATTAGCGAGTTCTTCCGTTTGCGGTTAGCGATCCGATCAATTCGAACGTTGAAAACTTCATCATTTTTGAAACTTGTAGTTACATTTCACCAGCCTGATACATAATTCAAAATCAATACAGGCATATTTTATTACATTTGTATATATATGTACATATGTACATATACATATGTAGTATCTGACAAAGTTTTATCGAATACGTACACAGTTCGTGACCTACATAACACGGATTTAATGTACCATTATAGACTAAAGTTTGTTGCACGATGACTGGTCTACTTATAGAACTGTAATTTATATATGTACATATAACCAAATATATGTATAGTAAGACATTATATAATGTAACCTTAATTCACGCATGGATTCAATAGAAGTGTATATATTTTGATATTACATTTATGAAATCAATAAAATATAAAATACTGTATATTACACCATTCATCTTGAAGTATTTTTTAGACATGTTTCAAATGACCGTTTTCGATTACGTGCTTTGAAGCTATTAAGCTGGTGAAATTATTCCTTGCGTGGTGGTCGACATACCAATTTCGCCATCGAGTCGAGAAATATTCAAATTATATTCTATATAAAGAAATTTTCTCTAAAAATATCATGCCATGCTTATATCGTGCTATTTTGATTACTAAAATAATACGCCAAACCAATTCGGTATAAATTTTTAATTCAAAATTTCGATCGATACGTACATATGATGTGTCCACAAATATTATATTGGAATAATTTCCTCATTGAGCCACATTTGGAATAAATATAATGGATTGAAATAGACATATCGTTGACTCGCCACCTGAATATACGATATTTATCCATTCGCGTAATTTATTTATACGATAATTCTATTGTAACATTGAATTCATAATATTTTCGACGTACACGTAATGGCATATATTATATTTTATTCATTTGCACTCGTCGACATGTTCATATGCTGCATTTGAGACGTATTGAAGCATTCGGTTTGTTAGAGGAAGACAAATATCGGAATGCCATGATTGCTTGCTTGGCAAACTTTATTGAGAAAACGGACATTTGATATTTTGGCTGAGAACTATGGGAAATGAAAGGCGAGGATGAAAGGAAAACGTTATAGAGTGCACTTTGACGTTATATTTTTCACAAAAGTACATATGATACTATGGGGTAGACGTGTAGAGGAGTTTCCGAGGCGTAATAGTAGTGGTAGAGGTAGTTTATTGTTCTTGTACAGTCGGCCTGCCAATTCCGAATGAACCACGGACCCAAACCGCCAAATATTTATACCCATCGGGTGTCGAGCACTAATCACCAAACCTCTACGTTACAATATTTCAATTGCATATGGTTAATTCAATTGTTAAGGTTATGTAGAATAAAGATAATGTTAGTGTACATTTTGAATAGTTTGATTTTGAAATGCTTTTTATCTATATGTATATATATATATATATATATATATATATATATATATATATATATATATATATATATATATATTTGACAAGATGAAGAAGAAGGTGAAGAACCGAACCAAGACGAGGACAACGACCATGAAGACAACAAGGAAGAAGATGGACAAAGCTTAGGAAGTTTTAAGCAGGTCCAAGTATCAAGACGAGATGCGCCTTTATTGTCATTTCGGAAATCAGAATATTACATGGAGCCGGGAGAATTGTATGCTGTTTCAAAGAAAGACACTCGGAAAAAGAGATTGATTGACGGTGTGCAAAATGAAAATGTATCAGATAAAAATATTTTATCGAATGAAGATATCTTGTATAAGAAATCCAAGAAGAAACAGACTGACATACAATAAGACACGAAAATCAGAAAAGCAGTACAAAGAAGAAGATTTGGTCGGAATAAAAAAGGATTCACAATTTGAATCGGGAATGAAACTAATACCTAAATTCATGGGACCGTATCGGGTTGATTGTAAAGTAAGAGACAACAATCAGTATGATGTATATGAAGTGGGAGAACTCGATGGGTCAAATTTTGTTAAATCTTCAGTAGAAGTGATGAATGCTTGGAGATTGAAGTGATACTGTTTTATTTTAATGAAAGATGAAACATTGTAAAGAATGAAAGAGGATGAATGTCATTCGAGGACGAATGTTTTATAAGATATGGCCGAGTGTAGGAAATTAATATAAAATGATTATAATTATGTATAATGATGTGGCTCATGCCGAACAGTTGGTACACATATGTGTTAGTGTTAAGGTTGGTACCCCATAGTCCGATCCAATTCCGGGAGACGCCAACTGACAGATAGTAGCCGTTGTACCGCCATACCGGATGCCTACGCGCATCGAAGATATACGAACAATAAATAATACGAAGAATATCTGTCTGTGTATCTCGAATAGGCTCCTAAACCACTGAACCGATTACGATGGAACTTTCAGGAATTGTTGTATACAGTGGCGGCTCGTCCTAATGGGCTGCCGGGCTGCAGCCCCTCCTATAAAATTATAAGATATATGTTTAATAATACATTTAATATTTTATTTATTAATGATATTTTTTTTATTAGTTGGATGGACGAACTATTGGGGCCTTCGACAGAGTAAATATTACTTACAATATCACCCATATCCAAAAGGGTGATATTGTAAGTAATGTTGACCGTTTCGAAGACCCCACTAACTTGTATGGTGACAGATGAATTAAAATGTTGCTGTACTGGCTGTAAAGTGTTACAGCGCCGCGCTGAACGCTGCGCAGCCCGGAGTTTCGGAACGAGAAAGAGAAAGAGCTATTTGCAACTGCAGATAGCTCTTTCTCTTTCACTCACTCTGCCGTTTTGGGCTGGACAGACGGCAGCCTTCGCCTGTTAAACGACATTCATCTGTCAGTTTGTTAAGGATTTCGCGCGCTTGATCTTACATTTGATTAGTTGAATCGCACGATCACAGCTTTATTCGTTTTCGTTACTCTTAATTGGTTGTGTACGAGCCCTCATCAAATCTTCGGTGAGTCGTTTTCATTTTGATAACAGCAAACTTTTTTCAAATCTGTTTAACTTTTTCTCGTAATTTTTATTTAAATATATTAAGATTTTTTTTCTTTTAAAAATGGAAGAACAAAAGAATTCAGTAAAATATTTACAAAATTTGCACTTTTCGCGACTAGAACTTACCGAAAAAGTCGCTATAAAAGCTAAAAAATAAATATATTAGGCTGCCTCACGCCCAATTTAATTATTTCACAGCCTGCAATTAGTAGATCTTTTAGTTACTCGCGAAAATTTAATCCAGACATTTATAAAAAATACAATTTGTTAACGAGATGTACAGAAAAAAACGCGTCATTTTGTTATCCGTGTCTTTTGTTTGGAGGCGAGTCGCCAGGCGAAGCATCTTGGACGAAAACAGGAGTTATTGACTTAAAACATTAAAACGTTAAATTTAAAAACACGAGGGAAGTGTCGAACACTTAAAAAATGTGTGTAATCTCACGATTTTGGGAAGCTTGTCGGCGGGAAATAGATAAGCATAACGAAAACGTCAAAAAAAATCGGGATGTTTTATTCAAAATTATTGATTGCGTTAAATTTTGCGGTAAATTTGAAATGCCAATGAGGGGACACGATGAAACAGATAATTCAAAAAATCCAGGAGTTTTTCGGGGGCTTCTAGAATATTCACAAAATTTCGACGATTCTTTAAAAAAACATTTTCAAACTTCTTCGGTTTTTAAAGGAACATCAAAAACTATACAAAATGAACTTTTATATTGTATTTTGAACGTGTGTAGGGAACAAATAAGTGCTGAAATAAAAAAAAGCAACTTATCTAGCTGTTATGGCAGATGAAACAACCGATGTATCGATGCATTGTCAACAGGTTAATGTTTTTCGTTACGAATTAGGGGGTTAAGTTTTTGAAGGGTTTTGGGTTTTTTTTTAATCCGCGTCGCGAAACCAGCAAGAACGAATTTTTTTTAGCAATCTTACTGGAGTACCAGCGTATTTTTCGAAATCTTCATCGCGTTTGGACGCACCCCTTTAATGGGTGGTGAATTTTGCTAGTTTTTTTTTCAATAATACTTAAATCCACATGTAAGTGGTCGCACGATAAAAATTGTGCTTATTTTGTCCTGTTATGACATGATAGAATAATTATGGTGACATTTTTTAGACATCTTTTCAGTGCAGCCCCGCCACTAAAAATTATCACGAGCCGCCACTGGTTGTATACAAATATCCTGAAAGATTACTGAGAAAAAAAAACGGGAAAAGACGGGATAGGAAACCGGAAAACGGGAATGAGTTTAATTGCAACGCTACCAACGTGTTCGCTGCCTGCGTTTTTCCGACAAATGGAAACCGGAACGAGAACGGGAACGGAAATTGCAAGCGTTATTGTGGCATTGCAACGCATGCCGGGTTCAGCTAGTTGTTTATAAATTACTAGTTCTTTTAGCCGGATTCTCTTAGTATTTTGAATGTAAAAAGCTTAAACATGGCGAATATAATAGCAAATATTCATATGTTTTTTTATTAAATTTATTTGAATCAAAATAAATATAATATTCAACCAATTGAATTTTCGTCATAAAGGCTTTGTTTTGTTTACGAATTTCCAAACCAAAGATACAAACTTACAAAGTCTCTTTCGAAATTATATATTCGATGTTCATAATACAACTTATGCATTTATGTATGTACATAGATCCACTATAATATTTACTAATCCAGTAATCATTTCTTTTTTTTCCTTATTATTTATAATGTAATCTCATTTTAATATTAGTGTATAGCATAATAAAAAAAAAGCTAAAATATCTAAAAAAAATTAAAAATTATGGTAAAATTTTTAAAATTATATTTACCATGGTGCTATTACAGATGGCTACAGGTGACACCTTTTGCCAAATTTGTACAAATTATTATGTACTTTACATATATAAATTTATACACTTACAAATTTGAAATTATGTACGAATAATGGTGACAAATAAGTGGCCAATTTGACGAGAGATCGTTTCAACAATGAAATACTTTACAATTATTTTTTGAATAATTGAATCGGCATTTAAATATCCAACACACATTGAATCGAATTCGTCTTGAATACTCAAAGTTTGTCTTTTTATCGGTAAGATGTTCATATGTATGTATGTATGTATATATGTATGTACTTGTTTAACTGACGAGGTGAATTTTCGAACTAACACACCTATAAATGCGGAAAACGGCTTATATTTTTATCCTTACCCTATTTATATCCTATTTTTACATGCTGGTAAAGTCTGCACGTGTTTTAACCACGTGACATTTGACTTCCAACTTCTACTTATAGGAAAAAAATCTGATAATTATATAACAAATACTGTTTTAGAAGGAAATGCGAGTTGATATTAAATAAATACACACATGTGTGTGCATTATAATTCAACTTCTTGATTGTTTTCTTGCATAATGTTATATAAAAGTTATTTATGAGACTATTTAGACATACATTATTATGTTAAACTTACCCATCTAATGTTAACTGTCGACATCCACTCAAATCTTTATCAAAATGTCCAGAAGCGATGTAGTGGCGCCGTCTAGGAAGCTGTTTATGTGATTTTAAAAATATATATGTATGTACATACATACAAATCTTCCATCCGATAAAACATCTCAAACTATCGTTTTATTAATTCAATAAAAATAATATTAAATAAAGATTAAATTTCATGATAATATGATATTGAAAACAAACATCATTACAAAGAAATTCGTAACGAATTGGATACCGAAATTTGAATGTGATTTGCGTGTAATGCAAATGCGAAATGGAAAAGCTCGAAAACGGCCTGATAACTGAATGTTTAATATTGTGAAAAAGCAAACTCGTTTGCCTTTCGTATACGAAACAAGCTTTAAATATTCACATCATACAGCATCTAAGTATTCTTAGCGTACGAAAAAAACATTAAGTTTTCTATATCGTATGCTTGATAAATTTTCGAAAAATTTTGTACCAAAAAACAACATGTTGTATTGAATTTTAAATAATCTTTATTATATTGCAGACAATAAGTAAACATTTTATGATTGTATCTAATTTATTAATACATACATACATATGTATATGTATATGTACAAATCCATGTGAAACATGGCGCGTTTCATTTGAAAATATATCCATAAATATTTATCAAATATTATACGAGTACACTTTAATAAAAAAATAAATTTAATCAAATATAATATTAAATTTTGTTAATCTAAATTATAATATGTCTTGAATTTAAAAAATGTACACGTTTATTTTTTTAATATTCACATCAAATATGAAAATGTCTATTAAAAGAATAACGCAAAAATTATTTTGATATTAAATTTGTGTAATATTATATTATAATAAAAATTAGGTTTGCCGATATGGAATTTTCGATATACAGAATATTCTGAAAAATATTAAACGAAACTTATTTTTGAAAAAGCGTTTTCCGACACCTTAAAAAAATCAAACAATAAAATATTGCTGTATTTTTATTTTCTTCTCTCTGATATTTGTAGCCTTAGGCATTAAAATATGGCTGAATTTCAGCGCTCTGTCGTTAGTAATAAAATAATATTTTCCTTGTACTACACGTAAACAATCGAGGCTTTTATGGATTATATTAATACATATGTATATTAAAAGAAAAAGTGTATTCAAACCCCAGTTGCCGTATAAGATATGACAGAAATAGAAATATAAATGCGCATGTAAAACCTATATAATTTTCATTTTATAAATAGAAAGCTAGTAATTGTATTGAAATTTAATCACGTTTCTATTTTTTGTTTCGCCACGTTTGTGGTAATATTTATTTTAAATTGAAATTTAAATATTATAATACAATATTTGAATTTATATTTGTTTTTTTATACCGGGTTGATACGCGGTGTCCGTCACGGGCCCGAATGTGAAACGCCCGAAAACGCAAATATCGGAAGGCAAAGATCGAAAATCGAAAGATCTTAAGTCGAAAGATAAAAAAGGGTGCATGGTAAACGGTACATACTCACTTAATTTGCGCGAGCAGGATACAACAGGAACAAGAGAAACAGGCTTTTCCTCCCGTATTAATGTGCGCGCGCAGAATACGGGAGGAAAAGCCTGTTCCTCTTGTTCCTGTTGTATCCTGCTCGCGCAAATTAAGTGAGTATGTACCGTTTACCATGCACCCTTTTTTATCTTTCGACTTAAGATCTTTCGATTTTCGATCTTTGCCTTCCGATATTTGCGTTTTCGAGCGTGTCACATTCGGGCCCGTGAGGTAGACCCAAAACTACTAGTATTATTAATTTTAAATAATCAAGCTATCATATATAATACATACATATGTATAATATGGTTCCCGGAAAGATACACTAAATTGCACTAAATAGTAGCACAGTTTCGAGATGTCATAATTTTCAAATGCGCTCAAAAAGAACTTACGCAATAGAATTCCACAAAAAAAGATTAGCATCTTCGTATATCATACAAATACCCCTTGACACTTTTTTGTGGAATTCTATTGCGTTAGTTCTCTTTGAGCATCTTTGAAAGTTTGTATGTCTAGAGAGTGCTACTATCTCGAGTGCATTTTTCCGGTCACCGTATAATTTGAAAGCTTGAAGCGTCTATGAATGAATTTGATCATGTAAATTTTGTAATATCTGTCAATGATAAAATATGGATATTTTCTTACAAAAATAAGCATATTTGTATATATATATATATATATATATATATATATATATATATATATATATATATATATATATATATATATATATATATTTCTTGTGTGGAAAAATAAATAAAAACAATAATAATGGTGCGACTGTTTGCAGTCTTAAAGCTGGGGTTTCGTTTGATAGGGCACTATACTTTTTTATGCGTGTGTGTAACGTAAACTCTCCTGTATATTTGTACTCATTTGCATGAAAATTGTTACATGTCGCAAAATGTAAAAAATTATATAATAGGTATACATTCCAAAAATAAAAAAAACAACAACCATAAATATTTTTATCATAATTTTAGTCCCCATAAAGCTCCCAGCGAAATAAAATTCGTACGACGCATGAATACATTAAAACAAATGTTGTGGAAATACATTATATGAAATATTTGAACTATTTTATTTATTTAAGTATTAAAAAATGAATACTTTTTTAAAGTTCAAATGCTATAAAAAAAAAGTAAAAATTAATATAGGGATATATGTATGTACATATATATGTTTAAAATTAAATAAAAATATATTTCTGTATATAGTTTAGAATGTTCTCACTTTTCACACAAGGTCGTTAGTCTGAGAGTGAATACCAAGAAATCTATTTTTAGCTGTTTGTAAATTGTTCTATCTCAATTTTCAGTGTATTAATTCTATTTCTCTTTATTTTATTTATTTTATTTTTTATTTTATTAATTGAAAAATCAACAGACAGGATGTACAGAGATAGGTATAAAAAACACAAAAAGTAAATAAATAATATATGTAACACCCGAGTCCAATAATAGATTTTTACAAAAATGAAAAAGATAAATATAAGGAAAACAAATTAAAAAGTAAAGAATAAAGGCATGACAAAATATGTAGTACATTGCATAATTAAACTATAGTATTAAAATATTTGGAAAAGGTTATAAGATAGAATATAAGAAGAAATTGAAATTTACAAATATAAAAAACAAATGAAAAAGGTAAATACAAAATAAACAAATGAAATGGAAAGGAATGAAAGCTATAATATGATTAAATAGCACATTACATAACTAAACTAAAGTATAAAAATAATGGAAATATTGGAAAAATAGAATAGAAGAAAAAATGAATCAATCGGTCAAGATTCTCTTGATGTTAGACCTGAATTGATGTAGGGAAATACCAAACAGATCAACCTCATTCAGCTCTCCGTTAAACATACGATAAACGCGCTGCAGATAAAAATATTTTTGGGAATTAGTATTGAAAGGATCAAGTGAAAAGAGTGTAACGCGTCTAGGGTATCGAACTGGGATTCTGAAATTAACCTTATTCAGTAAATCAGAACAATCAAGGAAACCATTTATGAGCTTAAAGAAGAATATAGCATCAGAATGTCGTCGCCTGACAGAAAGATTGTTAAAAGAAAGGATTTTTAAAATGTCGGAAACAGTAGAATGGGTATAGGTAGGAAAAAGGTAGCGTAAGGATTTAATAAATTTAAGTTGAACTTTCTCAATACAATTAATATGGGATAAATAAAAAGGTGACCAGATAATTGAGGCAAATTCAAGGTGAGACCTTACAAAGGAAAAATAAAGTAATTTTAGTACATAAGGATCATTAAAGGGTTTTGTTGAGCGGAGTAGGAATCCAAGAGATTTAAATGCTTTGTTGGTAATAAAAGAAATATGTTCAGAGAAATCTAGTTTATTATTGAGTATTACACCAAGATCCTTAATAGAAGATGACGTGTTAAGGATTGAATGATTTAATTGATATTGATTAGTAATAATTGACTTATTTCTAGTGAAATTTAAAATAGAGCATTTTTCTAGATTAATAAAAAGATCATTATTTAAACAATATATAGAGAATCTATCTAGATCTTCTTGTATCTTATGACAATCGTCTATGGTGTATATAGGTTTGTAAATTTTTAAATCATCAGCGTAAAGAAGTATAAAGGAATGTTTGAAGATGTATGAGATATCATTAATATAGAGTAAAAAGAATAAGGGACCTAAATGCGACCCTTGTGGGACACCGGAAGGAATATGTCTAAGTGATGATCTAAAACCATTGAGAATTATGATTTGGTGACGATTTAGTATATACGAAGAGATCCAACGAAATAAATTTCCTCGGATTCCAAGGGACCAAAGTTTATTGAGTAAAAGGTTGTGATTGATTTTATCAAAAGCTTTAGAGAAATCCGTATAAACGACGTCTATTTGGATTCGTTTGTCCATATAAGATGTGAGAGTACTAGTGAAATTAAGCAGGTTAGTCTCTACCGATCTCCCCTTAAAAAAACCATGTTGTTCAGGTATAATGTAGTTTTTGAAATTGGAGAAAAGGAAATTATAGATAATTTTTTCAAAGATTTTACTAATGACAGATAGTTTAGATATAGGACGGTAATTCTCAATAAGATTCTTATCACCTTTTTTAAAAATAGGGGTGATGTAAGATAATTTCCAATAGTCAGGAAATTTACCGTTCGACATAGAAAGATTGAAAAGGATTGTTATGGGAAGAGATAATGGGACAGCACATTTAACAAGGAAAAAAGAAGGCAAACCATCACAACCCGCACCAAGATTAACATTGAGAGAGTTGATGTGACTGAGTACAGTAGATAAGTCAAAATGAAAAGTAGATAAGTTACAAGAAGAAGTATCTGTATTAGAGATAGAAAGGTTAATGGTAGAATCACTATTGAAAGTGGAGTCAAAATAGTCAGCAAAAATGGTACAGATTTCAGAACCATGTGAAGCCGACTTATTTCCATAATACATTACGGAAGGATATGAAGAGGAGGTATTTTTTTTTGAATTTATATATGACCAAAATGATTTGGGATTAGTTTTAATATTATTTTGAATAAGAGAAATATAATTTCTAAAGCAGATTAAAGAATATTTTTTAATTCGAGCTCTTAATAGTGAAAAACTTTGATAATCTAAGGGATTTGAATAAATTTTAAATTTTTTATGGAATTTGTTTTTTTCTTTTATAATTTTAATAAGAGACGATGTAAACCAAGGGGGATATTTGGTACGCTTAGATTTAAGAGTAAAAGGGACGTGGCATTCAATAATATTTTGTAAGGTATCGTAAAATTTTTTACAAGCTAAATCAATATTTAAATTGGACAAAAGTGAATTCCAATTGATATCGCTTAAAATTGGAATAATTGTAGCATAGTCAGCTTTTCTAAAGAGGAAAGTTTTATTATAATTATAATTCAAGGGTGAAGATTTGTTGTAAATTATTGAGATGCAAAAGGATAAATGATGAGAATCTTCATGGATTAGCGTAGAGTCAGCACGAGAAATATATAAGGGGAAACTACTAATAGCTAGGTCAAGAATACGATTATTAGTATTTGACAAATAATTGTATTGATAAAGTTTATTATAAGATAAGAATTGAGTAAAGGAAAGGGAAGAAAAATTAATACAATTGGAAGGAAATAGATGCAGATTTGAGTCGTATTTTGTCCAATCAATAGTGGGAAGATTGTAATCACCGAGTAAAATGAATCGATCCTCTGGATAATTGGTTATTAGATCAGATACTTTATTTAAATGGGTAACTAATAGAGTTTGGTGAGAATTACCAGGAGGAATATAGACAGTACAGATATTTAGTTTAAAAAATTTAGTGGTAATAGTAATCCAAAGGTCTTCTGTGGAAGTTAACCAATTATTTTGAATGACAGAGGGTAGATTATTTTTCACAGCTATGATTACACCACCACCAAATATTTGGTTATGAAGAGAATAATCTCTGTCACGTCGAAACACCTGATATCTGGCATCAAAAAACTCACTATTATTGAATGAGTCATTTAGCCAAGTTTCTGATAGACAGATAATATCATAATTATTAACTAATACATTTTGAAGAAAAGAGTCAGATTTAGTTCGGAGACCTCTGACATTTTGATAATAAATGACAAGACGATTAGAAGACATTGTAAAAAAGGAAGTAGATAGAGCACGTACTGATATAAATATAAATATCCATATGCATAAATGAAAATAGATATATGCATATAAACATACACATAACTGCATACACAGATAAAGATATGGAATTATTAAGCAAACCATCCTTGGTGATACCAGTTGAAATGCAAAGGTATACATGGACACAAATATAAAAACGAACTCGTACCTTTTTTAGTTTATGAGTAAAATATATGTAAATAGCATAGTTATATAGTAATAATAAAAATAATAAATTATATAGCCATACGTACATAATTGTTTGCACATACATTATAATATGTGATGCAGACCAGTAGACAATAAATGCATAGATAATTATTAGGTTATTAAAATTTAATATTGCACTTAGTCATTTGATTTTGCAAAGATCTGATTCTTTTGAGATTTGTATGATATTGGAGCTCGCACTTTTTCTAATCATGATCTTGCAATCTTTAACCCACAAGTAGGCGTAGTTATATTCAGTTTTCAATTGGCGTGCTCGCTTCAATAATAATTTATTCGTTGGTGTAAGGTGATCCGTTACGTATAGGGTGGTGGGCGGGCCTGGAATATTGATGTCGTTGGTGGTGATGCCGCGGCGGGCGCGCACGGCCGCCATCAGCAGGTCCTTACGACGGCGCTGAGTGAACCGTACGACCACTGATGACGTGCGCACACTCACATCGCTGTTGCCCTCTCGCTGTGAACCTGCAACGCCCTGGGACGGGTACGGCCGCACACGGTGTATGGTGTCAATATCTGTGTCGCACAATTTGTGACCCACGACAGCACATAAGTCATATAATATAGACACTAGATTTTCACCCTTTTTCATAGGTATGCCGGATATTTCTACATTGTTTTTTCTAGAGAATTGATCTTGCAGATTGTTTTCTTGTTTCAGTTCAACAATAGTATTTTGCGCCTCAATTAAACCTTTATTTACATCAGAAAAGCAGGAAATTTTCTTTTCAGCAGTGGTTAGTCTCCCATCAAATTCATCAGACTTAGCCTCTATTGTGAATAATTTATTGTTTATGTCTGTGATTACAGATTTTATGTTTTCAAACTCATTTTTCATGGTATTAAAGTCTGCTCGAAAGCATTTAATTTCATTAAGTATATCAAATAAAGATGGCTGAGGACTGATGACTGAATCTTGAGAACTGAGCATTAGTGATGAGGACTGAGACGGCGGAAGGGGGTTAGGATGGATACGGCAAGAAACGCATCGCCATTTTTCCTTATTCTTTGACGTCATTTTTTTGTATTTTGTTTCCGAAATCCCCACACAATCATGGTGGAAAGGTTCTTCACAAAGCTCGCACAGCACATAATTAGTCAACAACACAACACTTTTGCATTTATAGCAAATCATTGTTAAGTATTATTAGTTATTAGCGTCACAATTTATAATTTAAATAAGAGAATATTCTCAAAATTTCGCACAAAAATATGTATGAAATAAATAGTTTTTTGTTTAACAATGTTGCATTATGCTGTAATATTGTAAATATGCTCTGGGTTCGAGAGTTAATATATAATTTCAGAAATCAGTTTGATCACGTTCGTTGCCAAACGAATATTATTTGAAGAAACAAAAGAACTTTTTTTTTTTTTTTTTTTTTTTTCTTCTTCTTTTTTTTTTTTTTTTTTTTCAAGTGAAAATTATCTTTAAAATATAACCTTAGAAATCAGTTTAACCACTGTATTTAATCACAATTGCAAAAATTTTAATCAAAAATTAAAGCAACACCAATAACTCTACACAATATGCAAAGCACGACACCATTAACCGACAATATTTACGAAAAAAGCATCCAAATAGCGGACGAGCAAAACAACGAACCAGCTAGTTATTATGCTACCTAGCAACTGTTTATATGTATGTACATATGGATATGTTACTTATTTTGTTAATTATGTATATATTTCAATTTAGTATATACATATGTACAATATGTGTCACAGTTGAAGTATACTTTTCAGTTGTAATATATTTTGACTAGTTGGAATACATTCCGTCTGACTGAAGTTGTTTCATGTTACGAATTACATTCCAACTGGTTAAAATACATATATTACAACTGACAATACACCTCAACTATAAGTTGGTACAGGTTAGAGTGAGTTTGAAAGTCACATTTTTATTTGAAACACATTTTTAGAGCTATCGGAATATAATACTCATTACCATAATTCGTAATATCTAGCAAATATTAACGCATTAGTGAATTCTAAAGCATTCATAAAAACATTAGAACTGTCATTAGATCTCTGTTATATGTACATATTATAACTGGCGCATAGTATTGAAAGTGAATTTGCACTTATTCACAAAGTTATAATTTACTAGTTGTATCGTATTCGAATATGAATGACCTAAGACGCTAGTTGGCATACATCTTACATACATATAAAACACTAAAGTTTGTTCGTATGTATGTACCTACGTATTTTTCATCAACAGTCTATTGTTCTGACGTCATCGAAAAAATAATTCGCTTTTTCCCGATTCAAAGGATTCGAAGTACCCGGGGCGTAGGCCCCGAAGGTGACGCCCTAGGGCTTTGCCCCCTAGGGAGCGCAGACGCCGAGGGCGCAGACCCCGGGAGGTGTACAAATATTTTTTTATAAGAGACTTACTATATATGTTTGTTTGTTCGTGACAGTCAATTTTATAATAAAAACAAATGAGTATTCAAATAAATTTATATAAAATAAAACTATTCAAATAAATTTAATAAAATGTTTACTATTAGATTAGTCATGTTTAAGCGGTTTATATTACAAATACCGAAGCGAAGCCGTGTAATAAAGCTAGTATATTATGTATATTACAACTGAAAATACATTTTGACTGTTACATGTACATGCATATGTTACAGGCCAAGTGTACATTTCGTTTTTTCATGAACATATTAGTTTTTTTTTTTATATATTAACCAATTTATCCAGTTCCATATAGTGTACACAAAATAATAAAAAGACAAACGAATTACTTTGTTCGTGCACAGGCTATTTATTAGGCATAACTTTAAGTATTCTCAGTCGGTTGTCCCATCCTCTTTGTATGTCTGTTTGCAATATTTTAGTGGAAGTGGGAATTTAAATAACGTTGTAATGCAGTTTCCGTAGGATATCCCATTTCAAATACTTCGAGTTTTGACATCTCAAAGGTGTATACATCTAAAAGTTTCATGCGACGCCTGATTGCAAGATGAGCTTCTTTACGCATTGATCCTATAAAATGAAATAATTGTATTTTAGTAAAATAATAGTAAGATTTTTCAACAAAACATTTGTCATAATACAATACCTGTTAACGCTGTTGGTGACATGCCCATAATATGTACTTCTTATTTAAAGATAGATTTTGACTGTTAGCACTTAAAATAAAACCAATAGTTCGTGTATTAACAAACTAGTATGTTCATAAACGAACCCGAGTGAACATTTGGACTATAATATACATATACAATGCGAGCAATAATTGAATGTACATATGTAGGTATGGTTGGAATTGCGATACCAAAATTATAGTAGGTATAGGAAGATCAAATTGGCGGATATTGCAGTATTTAAACCTTAGTGAAATTTTCAAAATGTTTTT
The DNA here is from genome assembly GCF_051622035.1 of Arctopsyche grandis. Classification (NCBI taxonomy): domain Eukaryota; kingdom Metazoa; phylum Arthropoda; class Insecta; order Trichoptera; family Hydropsychidae; genus Arctopsyche; species Arctopsyche grandis. Next base: position 13,423,010 of record NC_135359.1, read on the forward strand.
GTAGGTAATTTTTGAAAAATATTAAAAGAAATCCAAGTGATTAAAAAACAAAAAAAAACGTGCATATCAAAAGTGGGTTTGCGCGAGAGTACGTTTTTTTTTCGTATATTTTTTTCAATTGTTGAACGTGAGCGTTGAAGGGTCTGTTTGCCCTTTCATCGAGTTCCCAGTTGGGCTCTGGCACGTAGGTGTCTGCTGTAAAATCCACCCCTGGCCGGCTAAAAATAGCAACCACAAGGGGGTGGATCGTTCACCAAACACACTGACACCAACTAATGCCATTTTTTGCGTTGAATCATTACTCTTTTTTTTAGTTTATATTATTATTTAAAAAACTCCTATTTTTTAAATTAAATCAATTCAATATTTTCGTAATACTTTTTCTTTTCATAAGTACATAGTATATTCGATTTAGAATACAGGGTTTCTAATATATATATGTATATATATATATATATATATATATATATATATATATATATATATATATATATATATATATATATATATATTCATTGTACAAATATAGATGTCTCATTAATTTTTAAGCAACATAGTATATTGCTTAAAAAAAAAAAAATATATATATATATATATAAACATATATATATATATATATATATATATATATATATATATATATATATATATATATATATATATATATATATATACATATATATATATATATATATATATATATATATATATATATATATATATATATATATATATATATAAATATATATATGTATATATATATATATATATATATATATATATATATATATATACATATATATATATATATATATATATATATATATATATATATACATATATATATACATATGTATGTATGTGTATAGAAGTATACTATCAAATATACATAGTATATACATATATATATATATATATATATATATATATATATATATATATATATATATATATATATATATATATATATATATATATATAAATATATATATATATATATTTATATATATATATATATATATATATATATATATATATATATATATATATATATATATATATCATCATCATTTACAGCCACTTGCCATCCACTGCTGGATGAAGGCCTCTCCAACACGCTTCCACCCGTCTCTGTTTTGCGCAACACTCATCCATCTCATTCCGCACATTTTTCTAATTACGTTCACCCATCTTCCTTGCGGTCTTCCTTTTACTCTTTTGCCTTCTCTCGGGTTCCATTCAAGCACTTCTTTTGTCCACCTTTCGTCCATCCTCCTAGCTACGTGACCCGCCCATTGCCATTTCAATCTCTTCACTCTATCCACTATGTCCACTACCCTTGTCATGCTTCTCACCCACGTGTTCCGCTTTCTGTCTTTCCTCGTTATGCCAAGCATACAGCGTTCCATACTTCTTTGGGTGCATTGGATTTTATTTAGCATTTTGGCGTTCAGTGTCCAAGTTTCACATCCATATGTCATCACTGGCAAAACGCATTGATCAAGGAGCATTTTTGATTTAAAAACAGCATTCATCCGTCCAAATGCACTCCATCCTAATTTCATACGTCTCTTTATCTCTTCATCTTTACTACCAGACATGTCAATTATTTGACCTAAATATAAATAATTATTTACTACTTCTACTGGTTTATCATCTAAGGGGATGCTATCAGGCATGCAATAACTATTGAACATTAGTTTAGTCTTATCTACGTTAATTTTTAATCCTACTTTTCTACTTTCCCTGTCCAGCTGTGTTAGTCTGATAAGTAGGTCAGCTGAATCACGAGCTACAAAAACTATATCGTCTGCGAACCGAAGGTGACTCAAGAAGCGACCATTGATGCTTACTCCGGCTGTATCCCAATCCAAGTTCCTGAAAACTCCCTCAAGCACCGCATTGAATAGCTTGGGCGAGATTGTATCTCCTTGTCTTACTCCTTTTCATATGCTAAATCTATCTGTACCTGAAAAAATTTTAACCGAAGCTGTGGCATTCTTATATATTGCAGCTAACAGTCCCACATAGGGTTCCGGCACTCCCTGTGTTTGTAGAGCGTTAAGTACTGCATTATGACTAACTGTATCGAAGGCTTTCTCATAATCGACGAAACCTAGGCACAATGGCCATTGATATTCGTTGGCGCGCTCGATTAGTTCGCCAACTACTTGGAGGTGGTCCATTGTGCTGAAATTTTCTCTAAACCCTGCCTGCTCTATAGGTTGGTTCTCGTCGAGGATATTCTTCAGCCTTTCTGTAATAACCTTCGTGAAGAGCTTGTAGATCGCTGAAAGTAAACTAATGGGTCGGTAGTTCTTGATATCGCTTTTGTCGCCTTTTTTGTGTATTAAAATGATAGTTGCATTATTCCATCCTTCTGGTATAGCTTGGTTCTGGATGCATTTGCTGAAAAGCCTAGCTAAGATATTAATTAGGGGGGGGCCGCCACATTTTAGTAATAAAATTATCTGTATATATATATATATATATAAATATATATATATATATATATATATATATATATATATATATATATATATATATATATATATATATATGTATATATATATATATATATATATATATATATATATATATATATATATATATATATATATATTTATATATATATATATATATATATATATATATATATATATATATATATATATATATATATATATATATATATATACATATATATATATATATATATATATATATATATATATATATATATATATATATATATATATATATATATATACATGTGTATACGTTGTATTCAATCGAACTTTTATGAATTAAAAATTTGTATGAGTGTATATTTGTATTTCCATTAACCTGAAAATTTGTGTGTTCATTAATAATTCTCCTTGTAATGTTCGTTTTACTGAAAAAGGGTATGAACAAGGCTGACAAAGAGGGGGTGGGAGACAAATTCCCGGGGCCCAATTCTGGAGAAAATCATAATAAAAATATATTATATTTTTTCAAAAACACTAACTAAAAGCCTAATACAAATGAAGAACGAATCTATATAATTTTAGGAAGGCTTATATCTATATTTACATTTAAGGTATTCATAAAAAGGTTTTCACATGCAGCGCATCCTTTTTCTTTCAAAGTTATTTTGTATTTGCAAGTGGGATATTTAATTTTGGAAATTCCTCCCCCCCCCTTCCCTCCTCTCACGAAAATACCCAGAATTATTCTTTCAGGTCCCAGATTTTCACTCGACGAGTTTTGCTCTCGTGAAATTAAATAATTTTTCTTATGAAAGGTATTATATATTTAAGCTATTTTAATTAAGGCACGCAATCAAACAAACAAATTTATTCCCCTTTGAAAAGATCAATGATTTCGAATAGCCCCCCTAGATTTCTCGAAAGTTTCCGTTTTCCATTAAATGTTTTCCGAGAAGTCTAATAATATTCGACTATTAGGTATATTGAAATATTAATAAATCCGCTTCGTTTCCTGTTCCTCAATGGGATTATAATTGATGTTAGGTACACGTGTTATATACATATACATACATACATATGTATATACATACATATGTCGGTATACGTATTTTAAGTATGTACATATATTAAAAATAAAAATGGAAATCAAAATATGTACATATGTAAGTGCAATCGTGCAGATAAATTGAATTTATAAATTTGGATGTGCTTCAATGAATCCAAATTAATTCAATGCATTCGAATATGGGGATGAGTGTCTGAAGTCGTAAAGTCACAATGGCTATTGTGACGGGTTTATTCAGAAGAATGGAAGCTTTCCAAATGTTCGACGCATTGTGTTGGTATTGTGGTATATCGATGGAAATAATTCGATTTCCCACCATCAGCTTCGCAGACATTGCGGTTTCCATCAGCTACAGAATGGCTAATGAGCCCCATTGTCAGCATTGACGTCATCCACTTCATGGTCAACATTATTTTTTTCCTATTTCGGGCTGAAATTTTGTCGGGGTGATAATATTCATAAAGATAAGTTTTTATATTCGTGTGTACACAAGATACAGCAATGAATTACAACGTCCATAAAAACTTCAATAAATACGAAAAACAAAATGTAATCGATAATTATATTGAAATACTGTTGTTATTTTGTTTCAATATCGTTTTTATTGCGTAGTACGTATATATAAATGCTTTATTTACTTTGTATGTTTTTTTACATTTTGAGTCATTTTATTTTGGTTCCCAAGCACTTAATTTTGCTTTCCCATTCAAAATTAGCCATTTCTTGATCTTTTCAAACTTTCCGTTTTTGAATTATTTTATTTACATAACACTTTTGAAACCTTCTGAATATCAATTCCATATAACATTTATATAATGTGTATCGGTGCACATTTTAGGCTTATTCATACAATATATGGAAATAAGGAAAATATGTACATATGTAAATGTAAAGATAAAATTGAGTGTATATGTTTTGCTTACAAGTGCTCATATGCCCACATCTTAATGTCCTTACTCGAATGTATGTGTTTTGTAGTTCTTTGTTTCTGTTATTATAAAACGAGAGTACATATCAATATATGTATGTAGCTATGTATTCATATGCAGGATGTAGTATATAAAATTAATTGATATTTTATAATGTAAGGTTGGATTTTATTTACGAAATCGAAAATTTCATGAATCAATTCATTGAAAATGTTATCTATAATTTGATGAAATATTCATTGAGATTTCCTCAATGAATATTGGTTGATTTCCAACCAATTTGGTTAAAAATTTCAAAGCCTAAAATAAAACAAATATTACAAATAATGCCATCTATTGGAAAATATTATATTTATGAGAATTTACGATACTTTCAAATTTTAAGGATAGATTTTAAAATAACATTATAAAAACATAGATGTCTCATTTTCCTCAATCGGTGTTTAAAAATTAAAGAAAAAAAAAATAAATTACACGTTTCATTTGTTTGAAACCTTTGTTTTTTCGTTGAAATTATTCATTTCATTTATTTACTTCAATGCTTTATTTATTTATTTAAACTGTTAAAAATTGTTTTAAAATTAAATACACATACAGACATATGTATTTCATACATACATATGTATTTCATTAAATACACATACATACATATGTAACCCTGCTTAAAAATAAATTTTTGCGGCCTTAGTTGAGAAACCCTGCTTGCGTAATATTTCAAAGCACAAAGAGTATCAAATAAATTTATTCGCATTTATGAAATTATCATTTAGATATGACCGACAATTTCAATACTGTAATTATTTTTGAAAACGCATTTGAAACTTATCGAAAAAAAAATTTTTTTTGCGCTGAATAGTCCATGCGCTGAATTGTCATCCGCTGAGTTGTCGTTGCGCTGAGTTGTCTGTGCCGAAAGGTCGGCGCTGATATGTCGGTGCACCGTATTTCAGTGCAGTGCTTATTTAAATGCAGTGTTTAGGGACGATCCCGTCAGTTCTTTGATATGATCTGACCATCCAGTGTTCTGGTGACTACCAGCTTCTTGAAACTCTCCACATTCTTCCTGGAAATATGACCTTTTTCCACATATTGTGGAGAGTCTTTCTGAAACTATCAGCTCTTTATAATTTCGGACGGTTAGGCATCGTACGGAAATATTCCACATATTACGAATGGAATATACACGTATTCGTTTGTGGTTCAATACAAATTCATCTAAATATGAATCAAAACGGGCACGCGTTGTTCCAAATTGACGCTTCATCTTTCTTTTCACACGCATCCACATATTTTCCACATTTTGCGTATGTATTTCACTATCATTTGCATCCACGAAATTATCCTGGTGAACCACTTTTACCGGAATTCGGAATATTTCCGTACGCTGCCCAACCGTCCGAAATTATATGCTAACCAGGCAGTATACATATGTCGGAGTATTTCATCAGGTTAAAGTCGAGTTAATTCAGGGCACGGCAATACTATTGGCATCGCAAAGAGTAGCCAATCACAGGAAGGAGCGGGTCGACCGACCGACCTCAATAAAGTTAGCAATAAAAATTTAGAAAAATATAAAGGGAGACAAAAAAAAAGAAACCACAACATGTTAAAAAAATATTTGGATAAATCACATTTTAGCTAACATCTACTGACATTAAATAAATCAAACATATACAGCTCATTACCCAATCTGTGCAATCATGTACATATATATTCGCTTCCGTATTACATATATCATGTATCATATTCTATAAACCACTTCTAACCACCTAATATTTTAATATGTACATATCAACAGATATTGTTCTATTCACAAAGGCCAACCCCCACTCCACAGAAAAGATGCGCACGCACAGATCACGTATTAGCCGTTGCTTTCGCGCACCATGTCCAAGGAGTGGGAGTAGGCCGTCGCAAATGGAACGTCATCTAAAAATGTTTTCAATTTTCCTGCATTAAAAAGTTTCCATGTGTATGTAGATGCCAGGAAGCTTTTGACTGCAGTCTGCACTTTGCATCGGGTTATAAAATTGGTCGGGCAGGATGTCTGCGAGTGATTGATGGGTGAGTGTGGGAGTGTAGAAGGGTCATAGGGAAACAAGGGGGCCAAGGGGGGCAAGGGGGGCTCCGGTCGATAACATTTCAACCACATGGAGGGCGACTCGGCGCCTGCGCCCTGCGTACATTGATTAGTACTGAATGAACGCCATTCGCTGACATCTATCGCATCAAGGTAAGTTGTCTTGGTGTAGCACTTCTTCGTCCTATTAAGACGACTATGAGTCTAATGACTCGATTACTGTGAATAGAATATGCCAATCGCGGATCCGATTGAACCATGTCTGTTTAGAGATGGAGCATCAAGTTGGCATGCATTTCTTACTATTACATTTCATTGTATGCGAATTATGCCGGTTTGTATATATTCATATCTTAGGCACATACAACAGCTGATAGTGACACTTTTGAAACTATGAGACAATATTACGATAAACGGGAAAAGCTCATTCAGGCATTGTATACGATTTAAATTTTCATTCGTAGCATATGTGAAACAATAACTTTTTTTTTCATATACCATATGGTTATATTATTCGTCAAAATTAGTTTATAATTATCGTACTCTTATCTTACTTCCAATGATCGATTTACCTTGATAGTATTTCTATGCTACATATACGAATATTATGTATTTATATATTAAAAACATAAACATACAGTATTTCAATATTTTTACAAAAAATTAACCCAAAAAAAGTTTCTACGTGCAATTTATGAACGAAAAAGCTATCCATTGAGGGAATATCTTGTTGAAAATATGGGAATGCTTATTAATAATTGATTTGATGTTATATTTCAGAATTGATATTTAATCATCTGACAGTGGACGTCAACCATGGCGCTGCATGTTGCGCTTTTGGCGCTAATTGCAGTCGTCGGAGCGTTGGGGTATTTACCCCATGATGCTGGACCTAAGGTTGTTTTTCCACCATCCATTAAATTTTTATAAAATCTTTTTTCTGTTTTTCTTTCTGAAATCTATTGAAAATTGACCTATTATAGGATCCCTACATATCAGATGCATTGCTCAGAGAAGTGGTAGAGAAAATGAGCAAGGATTTGGTCGACTCTGCCGATTCTTATTTGGACTTCTCCGGACCAGATCCAAGATATTCTCTAATGTCACGAGCTAACAAAGAGCTAGAAAGCGAGCATTTCGATTATGACTCCTTGTCAGATGGAAACCCAAATCCAAGTTTGAGGGATCAAGAATACTTACAACACAGGTATTGTTTTCATACTAAATACTCATTCAAATAAATGATGAAGACAATTTATAAATGCCTGGTTTTCCCATTTAGCACCCTCTGGGGACAATATTTGAACGGTGGTCCGATGAAGAATACTCAGCACATTCGACCAGGCTCCATGTCTCATTCAGTCAATCATATGAAAACGGACACAACCCTTCCAGCTTATTGTAATCCACCAAATCCATGCCCCGTTGGTTATACTGGTATTATTGAATTTAATACATACAAAATTATACCTATATATCTATAAGAAGATGATGAGTTGCAATTACGACTCGGCTTATACAACACTTATATTTCTGATTTTGAATTAAAAAAACTCATTTTGATTTAACAATAATGTATGACAATGCAGTTTAGAGAAACGTCATGACATTATAAGCTTATTATTAAAGACGTTTGATATATTATGAAAATAAAAAGTACTACTAGTTTGACGTTTCAATTATTATACATATGCATCTGTTATACAATATGTGTATGAAATTTTACGTCAATTTAATTTTTACACAATTTTTAACGATTTCAGAAGAGCAAGGTTGCATTACGAATTTCGAGAATACTGCAGCCTTCAGTCGTGAATATCAATCAGAACAAGAGTGTATGTGTGATGGAGAACACATGTTCGAGTGTCCTGGAGTAAATAACGAAGGAAACTCTGTTGGTGGATCGATTAGATCAGACTCGAGCTTGGACCGTTTTCTCGCCCAACATCTTCAAATCAATGAGCATAAAAATCTCGTTGCTAAAAAATTTCATGTTAAAAAGGTATTTGCTTCATTTAATTTTTAAATAAATAAATTAGTCGGTCATCAAGGACTATGATTCTGAAGATGAATCATTTTCAGAGCCAGAATCCCTATTTGAGTGGTGAAAAACTACCAGTTGCTGCAAAAAAGGGTACCAACGTCGATATGGATTTTGATTGAAAAATTCTTCTCAACAGGAATTCACTTAAACAAAATTAAATATATCAAAAATTGGTCTATTTATAGACATCTTTGTTCTATGTGTGCCCCGAATCATCTCTGACGATGAAGTTTGTCATCGTCAAATATTCGTAATGTAATATGCAATATTTGAAGATTCAGTCCTACTCTTTGTATTGTATGTATGTATGTATTCATTATTTCAAATCTTAATAAAATGTGAAACTATTTTACACACGGAACAAATTAATTAAAATTAAAGTAACTTTATTTTATTACCGTTGTGTTCTTAATTATTGGGAACATGAGAGCTTTAAAATATATGTATGTATTGTTTTTGTGCCCATTATATATTATATGTATATTGAATTCAATTCCATATTGTCTATATTAAAGTTATTTATTATGTCATCAATTTTATGTGCATTATATTATTTTGTAAAGCTTACCCATTAAATATTGAGAGCTACAAAAACATCTATCGAGCTCGTCAGGATTGCAAAAGCATTTTCTTAGATCATAACTATCTGATTCTACATATGTACGTACTAAGCCTTCCAATCCCGGGATCCCGGTGTTTTCTGGTACCGTGAATCCCGGTGCTGAAACTAGTCTGAATACCGGGATTACGGTGCTGGCAGAAATTTCTTTAAAAATATTATTTTTACAAAAATAATATGGAAAAAAACATAAAACAACATTATATAATGAACAATGGTGGGATGAGCAATGACAATTTTTTACTTGTTATAGAAATTATTAATATTATACCCCAATATTTTTTCCTAAACCGAAAGTAGTACTTTTATTTAAGAGAATCAAGGTTTTTTTATGTTTTGAATGAATCAAACGGATGTTTTTTACTTTTTTAATTACATTTTCGGATGGTCTTTATTTAGTCTTAGAAATCTAGAAATGGATGCGAACCGAAAATTTAAAGAATGTAGCCAAACTCTCAAAATAAGAACGCCAATATGGGAGCATTTTTTGCGTGAAACATCCGGAGAGTTTGCAAAATGCAATTGAACACATGAAAACATGTAATTAAATTGCATGAAAACATGTAATTGAACTTTTTTTCTTATACATTTGATCCCGGTGCTAGCACCGGGATCCCGGGATCGAAAATTCCCAGCACCTTAATCCCGGTGCTGAAGTAACCTTCCGGGATTGGAAGCACTAGTACGTACATATGTACATATATACATACTAGTTTTTTTACAATAGAAACAGCTTAAACATGGCGAATCTAATAGTAAATATTAATTTGTTTATTTTTAAACTTATTTGAATCGAAAAAAAATCGACTCGTCATATAAATTTTGACTTGTTTACGAAGTTTCTAATCAATGTTTCTTACATATAAAGTCTCTTTCGAAATTTTATATTAGATACAAAATATATGTACATATATAAGAAATTGTATATAAGAAATTGATGTATTGTTACATTACGGATGTATTTATTTATTGGATAATGTGCTACAATGAAAATATAAAAATTTATAAGAACATCGAATCGCAATACTCAATTATTAAACTCAAAATATGCATAATATTATCATACATACTCGCATTGTCAATTTAGCTTTAGGTCGAATTATTGGAAATTTTTAAAAATGATTTTATGACTTATTCTGCTGGTAATTGGTATAGCAAACCTTGCCATATACATATGTATTATATTTATTCATATGAAAATTATTGCTAGTTTTGTTCAGTTTTACAATGTTAAATTAAAAATTTAGTAGTACTATAAAAGTGCCATCTCTTGCATCATGGAAAAAAGGTGCCAATTTATCCATGATGCAAATATTTTCCCATTTTCGAAAAAGATATAAATTCAGTAAATAAATGATCATAATCTACAAAAATATATATATATTCATAAACGATCATTCCAATTTAAAATATATATATATATATATACATATATATATATATATATATATATATATATATATATATATATATATATATATATATATATATATATATATATATATATATATATTCATTATACAAATATAGATGTCTCATTAATTTTTAAGCAACATAGTATCATACATTTAAAATTAAAAGAAAGCATTATATTTAACTAGTTGTTTTACCCGGCTACGCTCAGTCTTTGTTTATTTATTTAACGTTTTTTGACCATTGTGGCATTACAGGGAGAACCTAATGCGCCACAATGGCCTACATAATAAAATAATAAAAGAAAATAAGAGGGAGAAAACAAAAAATTAAATTAAAAATTAAAAGATACAACAAAAAGCAAAAGCAAAAAATTAAGATACAAAAAATTAAAAAAAAACAGCATTTATTTGTAATATAAACAGCGTAAACATGGCGAATCTAATAGTAAATATTCATTTGTTTTTTATTAAATTTATTTGAATCGAAATAAAATAATATTCAACCAATCGAATCGTCGTCATAGAAACTTTGACTTGTTTTCGATGTTCTCAACCAAAAATACTTCATACAAACTTACAAAGTCTCTTTCGAAATTATATATTAGATGTATATTATTAAATTATATCTAGAGTATTCGTCAAATCAGTATGTACTTTGGTGAGTTTGTCGTAAATTAATTTTTGTCATTGAAAAATATTGCACTTCCAATATTTAAAAACACACTGCTGGCAAAAGAAAGATTATTTATAAGACATTTAACAACAGGCAACAGAAATTTCAAATTTGACCACTTTTTTGGAACAAAATTGTTAAAAGTGTTACATGCTGACCACTAGTCTATTCTGCTGGTTTATATTTATATTTATTATATAAGTATCAATACTGATAATACATAGTACATAATAATATAATACATATTATATAATATAATACTGTTGCGTAGGGGGGTCCGGAATACCTTGGTCTAAGTACCTGCTTATAAAGGGCAGGTCGCCCAGTGCATCTTCCTCGACACGTTTGTTTACCTATTGTTATAGTCACATACTAGATATACAGTCCCGCGGTCTCGGCACGCAGTCCTACGGTTTCGCGCTGTCAGTTCTGAGAACTCTAAGGGGAAATGGCTGGGTGCCGTTACCAACCACTAAGTCCATTCGGGGTGTCTCCATTGTTAGCTGACAGCACTTAAGCCTGGAGATTCTCGATAACCAATTATAACGGCGGATCCTTTTAGCATATGCTACAATACATATTATATAATATTATATAATATAATACACATTATATTATATAATACATATTATATAATATAATACATATTATATAATATACTACATATTATATAATATAATACATATTATAAAATATAATACATATTATATAATATAATACATATTATATAATATAATACATATTATATAATATAATACATATTATATAATATAATACATATTATATAATATAATACATATTATATAATATAATATATATTATATAATATAATACATATTATATAATATAATACATATTATATAATATAATACATATAATATAATATTGTTACGTACGCCGCGGATTAAGCGAATAGAATCCCAGAGACTATGTGACCGTTCAAGGGTTATCTGTTATCGGATTAACTAAGTGCTTGCACTTAGGACCAACGGATATCTGTTAACGGATTAACTAAGTGCTTGCACTTACTTTCAGGATTATATCTGGACTCTAAGTGCATTTAGGCTAAACAATGACCGTTATTAGTCCTTTCTCAGAATCGGTACGGGAAGACCCAATTTCGTGGGAATACATATCCGAATACGTGACTATACAATAGGTAAACAGATTAGACGTCCTGAGAGATCTACCCTTTATAAGGCGGTACGTAGGCGATATCAGGTCATTCTGGACTGAGCACTGCCAGTGCGTGTATCTCCTTAATCATCAATAAATGCTGTGAGACGACTGTTGGCCTTTTACTTGGATCCTCCACCCACCCCTACGCAACAATATAATCCATATTATCAGTGGCGGCTCGTCCTAATGGGCTGTCGGGCTGCAGCCCTCCTCTAAAATTATAAAATATATGTTTAATAATAATACATACATATATTTTTATTTATTAACGATATTATTTTTATTAGTTGGATGGACGAACTATTGGGGCCTTCGACAGAGTAAATATTAACCGTATCCAAAAGGGTGATATTGTAAGTAATATTGACTGTTTGGAGGACCCCACTAACTTGTATGGTGACAGATGAATTAAAATGTTGCTGGCTGTAAAGTGTTACTGTGTCACGACACAGCCCAGAGAGGCCGTGAAAGAGATTTAGGAATTTAAGGATGTGAATGAACGAGACAGATGTTTGCAACTACAGATAGCTCTTTCTCTTTCATTCACACACGTTAATAATTTGCCCTATTGATCGCCTCTGGGCTGAGTGTATTTCTGACCTCGCCGCTGAAAAAGTGATATCGGCAGCACTGTCGGGATTCACCTGTCACTTTGGTTAAGATTTCGCGCGCTTATTCTTTCATTTGATTCGTTGGCTCGCACGATCACAGCTTTATTCGTTTCTTTTATACGTTTTCGTTACTCTTAATTGGTTGTGTACGAGCCCTCATCAAATCTCCGGCGAGTCGTTTTCATTTTGAAAACAACAAACTTTTGTATTCTTCTGAAAGTCTATTTGTTTACTCCATTTTAACTTTTTCTCGTAATTTTTATTTAAATTTAAATTTTTTGTTAAAATATATTAAGATTTTTTTCTTTTAAAATGGAAGAACAAAAGAATTCAGTAAAATATTTACAAAATTTTCACTTTTCGCGACTAGAACTTACCGAAAAAATCGCATAGTGTATAAAGTCTATGATTAGCATAAAAAAAGAAATGATTGGGGAAATACCGGACTTTAGTAAACAAAATCATTGATAAATTTGTGTAACATAAAAACCAAATAATGGAATTTAATTTTAAATAGAAGCTTTTTTTCAAATTTTCACCACCCCTTTAATGGGGTGGTGATAAACTGTGCTTATCTTGTCCTGTTATAACATGGACGTATAACATTTATGGTGACATTTTTTAGACAGTTTTTCAGTGCAGCCCCTCCACTAAAAATTGTCACGAGCCGCCACTGCATATTATATAATATAATATATATTATATAATCAGTAGAGGTCGGAATCTGAAGGGGCCGGAAACGTGCCGCCTATTGTTCAATTGTTGTAAATGCTTTGTAAAAAAGTTCGGCAAACCTTTAACAATGCATTTACAATCTTTGAACAATAAACAGCCCCTTCAGATTCTGGCCTTTAATAACACTGAGCAACAGAAAATCACGTTTTTGAGTTACCAGAGCGGAGACTAGCCAATCTTTACTAAGTTTGACACACTGAATTCGAATATGATATTGATTTTTGTTGTTGGGCATCTCGCTTGCACTTAACATATTACGCGATACAACCATATATACAACGAAAGCATTTAAATTGCAATTACCGCTTTAGCTAGTACGTTTAGATAAAAAAAAAATATTGAGATAGAAAACCAATCTTTATAAACGTGGTGAAATAAAAAATTTGCCAAATAAATGAAAAATAGCACGGAAAAAAAATCCGTAAAAAAAGATATATTTTTGACTTTTAAAATTCACTAGACAATTAATTAGAAGTATTTTAAAGCAATGAAATATAACAATTAATAGGAAAAGTATCTGACTATTGATTCCAATACTCACTTTGAGCGTAACAATCCTAAATTTTGAGTTAAAGACCGCAAAAGCTAAAAAACTGTAAAAATCGCGGATTTTTTTAAACGCTCATATCTCGTAAACGATCGCCCACCAACAAAAATCAATATCATATTCGAATTCAGTGGGTCAAACTTAGTAAAGATTGGCTAGTCTCCGCTCTGGTATTTTTTTTTTGTTGCTCAGTGTAATCAGTGGTGTCACCCTAATGGTTTCCATGGATTTCCGGAAACCCGTTGTTAAAAATCAAAAGTTTCTTGAAACCCGTTATTTAATCTAAAAATTCATATAATTTTTGTTAAAAATTATACAAACCTTGAAAATTTAATGAACTGTCATGTATTAGTTAGTGCCTTGGATGAAAAAAAAACGTATGTATATACACATATTTTTTCGAAATAATATTATTGAAAACAAATTTGGAAACCCGTTGTTCCAAAATTGGGGTGACACCACTGTATATAATACAATACATATTATATAAGTATCAATACTGATACATATTCACAATCATGTTTTCATGATTTTTTAAAAAATACACATATATTTTGGAAATGACTTGATTACATCATATCGAAACTTCTTATTGATACCGATCACGTAATTTTTTGTTCAATCGGGAAGTAGCTTTCACGAATTTTTAATTTTTATTGTATTGCTACTTTTGAATGGTATATAAAATGAATACTGAAATGATTTGGGGATGCGTCTTTTCAAATGATATAATTCATATTTGGTTGCAGGCTGCACCTCGCTCTGCGCAATAGCGGGGTGGGTCGGGGGTTTTGGGGTGATTAATGGGTGGATGCGGGGGCGTAGAGGGGTCACAGGGAAGAAGGGGGGTAAAGGGGGCCCGGGTCGATAGCTCTCCGCCCACGTGGGGCGCTTCGGCGCCTGCGCCCCGCATACATCGATTTCTTCTGAATGAACGCCCATACACAACATTCGCTGACACCCAACGCCTCGAGGTAAGTCGTCTCGTTGTTGCACTCTCCATCCCATCACGATGATTATGATGTGTCGGTTAATCGGATGACTCGCTTATCGTACCTACCGACATCCTTACCGCATCATCGTCGAGCCGTATTGTTAGTTGAATTCCGATCGCAGTTACGACTGACCTACGACTCGGTTTATGCAAATGGCGCATTAAGTCGGCACGTCGACACTTTTTATTTTTGACGATCAGATTTCAATCTATGCGAATTCTGCCGATTGGATTATGTTTTAAAATGACGAATTAATTGCATTAAAATAAATATAAAATGAAATACATTTACATACATAATTCATTTTCGATGCAATATGTATTACATACGAGGTTAAGCATTTTGTTCATTTTTGGTGTGGGATTTTATTGTAAGCGTTTTATTTCATTCGTTTTTTAATATTTTCTATATTTTTATTGTTAAGTGATTAGAGAGGGCTAGCGGTTGCCAAGTTTTGCGCACGTCATCAGTATAAGAGTGACGTAACAACTTTTTTTAAAACAATATATATTTTTTAAATAACCATTGCTTTATACATATACAATTCAGTCAACTAATACATATTCATAATATAAATTTCATAATATGAATATTTTACAGTTAACTTTAATATAATATAAAAATCAAAAAATAACAGTCAATACATTTACCTATATATGTACATA
This sequence comes from Arctopsyche grandis, assembly GCF_051622035.1. Classification (NCBI taxonomy): domain Eukaryota; kingdom Metazoa; phylum Arthropoda; class Insecta; order Trichoptera; family Hydropsychidae; genus Arctopsyche; species Arctopsyche grandis. Next base: position 13,439,039 of record NC_135359.1, read on the forward strand.
TATACATATATTATATATATGTATATAAAAATTAATGTCTGTCTGTGTGTATCGAATAGGCTCCTAAGCCACTGAACCGATGGAACTTTCTGGATTTGTTGTATGTATGTCCGGGAAGATTACTGTGAAAAAAAATCGCCCAAAAACGGGAACGGAAACGGGATAAACGGGAATGAGTATCATTGCAACGCTATAATTTCAAATGTTTTCGCGTCGCGACCAACGCGTTCGCTGCCTGCGTTTTTCCGACAAATGGGAACGGGAACGGGAACGGGAACGGGAGCGGAACGGGAACGGGAGCGGAACGGGAACGGGAACGGGAATTGAATGCGTTATTGTGGCATTGCAACACATGCCGGGTTCAGCTAGTTACATATATAAAAAACTTAATTAAAACAAATAATAATACACGAAAAAGTAGGAAGTATTTTCATGTTTTCAATATAAAAAAAAAATATTCTGCAAAAGATTGACAACTATACAGCGCAATTTGTAAATGAAAAAAAGCTTTTAAAAAGGGAAATAATATAATAATATATGTACATACGTACTGTACATGTTTTTATGTTGAATTTTGTGGTTTTATTTTTTATTTCCACATATTTACGCTCAGATCATAAATTACAATATGAGATAATGTCGAAACTCATCACATACCATATGGGTCCCATTATTCGTTAAAATTGGTTTTCAGCTATCGCACACTTATCTAACATCCACCGTTCGTTTAACCTTTAAAATATTTCTATATTATAATAACTACATATTATATAAATGTACATATTGGCGAACAACCGACCTAAAGGTCAAATACATATTATTTGTCTTTTATACTTGTTAATGGACGACCAAAACTGTATATTTTACCCACATATTGTGATAACATCTTGATAGGAACACGTGAATGCATATTAATAATTGATTTTGATTTATTACCGATTTCAGAATCGACTGCTAGTCATCTGGCAGAGGTCGCCAACCATGACGCTGCATGTGGCGCTTTTAGCGCTACTTGCAGTCGTCGGGGCGTTGGGGTATTTACCCCACGATGCTGGGCCTAAGGTATTTTTTTTAATTATATTATAAATTGAGACCTTCTGATCTTGAATTTTTAAATTAAAATATTCCATTAAAAAAACTTGATCCTTTTAGGAGCATTTTATATCGGATGCTTTGCTCAGGGAAGTAGTAGAGAAAATGAGCAAAGATTTGGTCGACACTCCCGATTCTTATTTGGACTTTTCCGGACAAGACCCAAATTTGCCATTCATGTCACGAGCTAAGAAAGAACTAGAAAGCGACCATTTCGATTATGACTCTCTGACCGACGGAATTCCAAACCCCAGTCTTAGGAATCAAGAGCAATTACAGGACAAGTATGTTACCTCCATTGTATATAAAAAAAAACAATATATGTATATACAATGAAATAATATAAAAATTAACCAAAAACTTTTTTGCATTTAGTGCCGTTTGGGGATTTTTGAATGGACTTTTTTCAAATGTGGCACATTTGAATGGTGGTTCGTTAAAAAATCAACACATTCGACCAGGCCCTATTTCTCACCCAGTTATCCACATGAAAACTGACACAGGCCTTCCAGCTTATTGCAATCCACCGAATCCGTGCCCAATTGGTTATTCTGGTATTACTGAATTTAATATTTAGCTATAAAAAAGGATGACGTGTATAAATGCATCTTGCTCATCCCAGTTCTATGTACAAGGTTGATGAAGATTAAACGGTCGAGACATTTGCATAGATCACTCGCTGCATTTATTCTTCTATTATTATATTATTATATTATTATCAAGTATTTTATACGGCATATTGTAACAGGTGTTGTTTAATATAAAAATACATTTCATACAAAGTTTAAAAACTTATTTTGATGGACCGATAATGTTCGACAATTCAGTCTATAGAACACGGCAATCATTAATATCAGCTTATAATATTTTATTTTTATATTGTGTATGAATTTATGAATGTCATTATATGCGATTATAGACAGCTGGTATACATATATACATAAATGATTTGTTGTATTACTCGTTTGACATTTTAATTATAGTATTATGTCAAATTCCAATCTGTATTTACTCAACTTATAAGAATGTAATTGTAGACCCTTTTCAATTATGAAGTTTTGTTTTACCAATTTTTTATCCGCGTATATGATTTCAGATGGACAAGGTTGTATAACCAATTTCGAGAATACTGCAGAATTCAGCCACGAATATCAATCAGAACAAGAGTGCATGTGTGATAGAGAGCATATGTTCGCGTGCCCCGAAGAAAATAATGCAGCAGAATACGAAAAATATGGTAGAAATTATGGCGACAGATTTATCAGAACCGATGCGAATTTGAACCATCTTCAGATCGATGAACACAAAAATCTCGTTGCTAAAAAGTTCCATGTCGAAAAGGTATGTATTAGATGGTTGCACTTTTATGTAGAAGCAAAATTTTAATGGTTTGGATTGAAATGAATATTTTTTTTAGAGCCAGAATCCCTATTTGAGTGGTGAAAAACTACCAGTGGCCGCCAAAAAGGGTATCAACGTCGACATGGATTTCGATTAATAAAACCTGCTCTGTAATGCATCTCTACAACAATTCACTTTTACCAACTTCCATACCTTTTTTATAAAAACAAAGTAAATTTCAAAATTTTTGAAGATTTCGTAATAAACCTACAATTTTTTCTGAAAAATCCACAGGATTGAGTAAATATTAAATTTATTTTTCTACTTAAAAAATGACAACTATATTTTTGTAAATTGACTCCCCTAATTGTTGATGACTTTGGCAACTGCCCCACGGAAAACGAATTGACAGCTCTTCTAACAGTTGAAATTTTAAATCAATCATTTCAATCAAATGAATATTAAATGTTTTTTGTCAATTTATAATTTATGATACATATATAAAAAAGTTATCATCAGTGTTGCTGTACGTAGATTTTAATATTGATGAATTAAATATGTTATACTATAATCTATTTATTAATGTATTGACATATATTAAATGTTTTATTCTTAAGTATTATGTAAGTAATATCAATTTTTTGTCTGTGTCTACAAATATCGCATAAATGTCTAAATGTACAAGTGGTGAAAAAAACTTTTGAATTTCACGGTGTCCTTGAATAACTTAACGTGAAAGAAGAATGCAATTATAATTTTTGTAAAGAGGTTGAACCATACATTATATATATATGTATGTATATGTGTATATGTGTGTATATATATATATATATATATATATATATATATATATATATATATATATATATATATATATATATATATATATATATTTACGAAATTGTTAGTCACGTATTGGCCCTGTGTTGTTATATCTGACGGTAACAATTTTCATCTTTTTATTTTATTTTATTTTTGTAAAATTGTTACCGAAAAGGTATGCATATTTTACGTGACTTGCAATTCATTATAGTTATACTAAATTTTTGTTTTATACTTTATAGTTATACTAGGAAAGTTTACGGGTGATGCAATATTTGGACATCGGTAATGAATAACAACTCATGTTTGTAATTGAAATATTAACAGAAATGACATAATTGAACATTTACAATCGTACCATTTGCATATATTTTATCCTTGAATTGACTAAATAAGGGAACCAAAAATTACATCCAAAAAATAAATAAAACATCTGAGGCATTTATTTTACAGATATTCTTATTGAAAGGTGTGTTCATTAGTTTGTGAGCCAGTTCTGGATCGAATTCTTGGATAAAATACTAGGTTTGTGCGCGTTTATGTATTTAGTTATCCAACATTTTAGAGCGAGGAAGAATTCCGGCGTCTCGAGGGCTGATCTTTGGTCTTCGAACTATATATTCGTGGGCCTAATTGCTTCTCGACAGGTCCACGATTATATGTTCACACCACTCGTCAGTCTGTGAAAAGGATATTCTAGGACACGTTGTACTTTATCCGTGAAAACTGTTTAGATCAAGTTTGACGGCTTTTACTATATCATAATATATCTAATCGTAATTTTTTCTAAGCTCTTTTATTAATATAGGTATTTTCAACATTTTCTCTTAAATATGTTAGAGTTAGAGTGTAGAAAATAAAATAAGTGGCCATCTTGACCAATGGAAAGTTAGTATGACAGACAGGTATTCCTATTCGAAGACAGCTTAAATGCGCACGCACGATCGTGCAGAATTGCACAATTGCTTTTACTTTTATATTATATTATCATCTTTGCATATGATTAAAAGCTGTGCCCATGTGAAAAATTTCATCTATGTATATTTGCCTCAAATCTGCGGCCTGTACTTAACAATAAAAAAATAGCGCATGTGGAATATTCGTCTCACTTGACATGCCCCTGAGGTGTGTTTGTACATTTAAAGAGTTATTAATTATATAAATCCTAGTCATAATAATCATTTAAAGTATTTATAAAGTACAAGAATTGTGAAGATCGCTGACCCAAACATAGCAACATCTTATTGATATAGATATATTAATATAATATATGATTTTTAGAGTATGTGCTATATTTAAATTATTATTAATTGTAAACTATAATGAATGTTATTAATAAATTAGTTAAATAAATATTATCTCCTTTTCTGATGCAGTTTAAAACGGTGTTTCACATTTTATTGTTATTTTTAACATTATAATTATAATGAGGTATCCTTTTTCAATTGCTATAGATGTCTGTACAAATATGTGTTGTTTTTTTTTTTTTGAGGAATTTTCTGAATAAGGATATTATTTGGTACACACATGTGAGCAATGAAACACTGAGAATGATTAACAAATATTTATTAAATGTATGTATTTTTCCTTGATTATAATCCTATAGTACTACAAAAAGCCAACGGACAATATAAATTGAATTGTTTTTTTGGATTAATTCAATTGTGGTCATAAGTTATATTGAACAACTACGTTAGATTGAAAATTCTACACATTTGAGTTTCTAAAATATACATAAATATGGCATTTTCAATAAAACTACACATATACTATACAACAATAATTGTTATTATCATATGATTCAATTACAAACACAGAAATTTTAAAAGGGAGATACACAATTTAGAACAGACTAAAAAACCTAATTCAATATTGAAAAGCACACAGACACTTACAAATTATTTTCATCTAAGAAAATATTTAAATGTCCGACAGTAAAAAAAATAGTTGAGGTAATACACAAAAAAAAACATAATCAATAAATCATTAAGAATAAGTAGATGCGTTTATAATACTAATCAATACTCTACAACACAGTTTTCCAAGTGGGAAAGTACACTATAACAAGCTTCAAATATAATATTTACACAATTGGAATGATTTATATAAATTTCATATCACCTAACATTAAATTAAATTACTAAAACAATTCATTTGGACATTTACTATAAACCTACATAGCTACTGTGTATTTATTTTATATATAATATAATGTTACCTTCAAAATTTATGTACACTTTGTGAATCGTGTTTTTTACTCTATGGTGGTAAAGATTAACATTATACATACATACATAGCACATACAAAGGTTTACTTAAGCAGACCCAGCGTGAAAAATTAGTTTTCCTAAAGCTATCAATTACGAACAAAATATTACATCAGTTTAGGAACATCAATGATACATACATAATAATTAATGTATTTCACATAAGACAAGGGGAATGTATAATACAAAAAAAGAAAAGCATGAAAAATGCCTCTATTGGATTGTTCATCTTACTATTGCGACAATTAAAAGCTGTTTTACCAACAACAGTTACTTTATATGTAAATCTAGGTGGTATATATCAAAGCTTGCACATGCTTTACCTGTTGCCGAAAACATTTTTGATTTTTTTTTAAATAAATATGTATGTGCTTATTGGCAACAAAGCACTGCAATTGATTTGGTAACACGAGCGTTGCATTGGCAACTTTCATTTGGTACCATACAAACCTTTAATGTTGCATGGTTCAATTCACGTCTACGGACGTGCATTTGCACTGTTTTATTCGTTGTATCCTCTTTTTTTTGTACGGTGGATTCAAAGAAGGACACCTCAAGGTGACGGTGATCCACATGAATTTCTTCGGCTTGCAGAAAGCGCAGGATTTGAAAGCTGCTCCATTTTGATCCACGTCATCCCTCTCATCGTCTGGGCGTAACTGTTGCCTTGTGCGTCGCCTTTTGGGGTTTTTCGGAATGTAAAAAGAATTGCATTGTCCATAGCAAAACTTGTTGATGATCGTCCTAGTCAAGCAGCCTTCTTCTTTGATCCGTTGAACAAGCGGTTCAGTTTTGCACCAATCTTTCTTCAGATACTCCTTCCTGGTGACCACGAAAGCATTTTTGCTCGACTTTAACAGCTTTTGTCCGTTGTAAGCAGCCAATTCTGCGAGTACTTCTTGAGGCTGGAGTGGAGACGATGCATTGTACTGCCTCATGAGAATGTCTACTCCTATCCTGTTGTTGTTATCTCGGGATTTTCGCTTCTCGAAATCGCTGGCGGGATCGGCCGTGTCGTATGCGATGGTTTGAGGATTTCCATCTAAAGATTCGTCATCGAGATCATTCTGTGCCATGTAACGACGGTCTGGTCGGGAAGAATTGAGACGTCTCGATGCCAATAAACGCTCGACTTCTTGTGTGTTGATGATCTCCAAGATGGAATCGGAAGTTGTTGCGCTCCGTCTGTGAGCTAATACCTCCGATTTTCCGATAATTGAGAAAAGCGTGCTTGCGATGCAACAGCACCGGAAAATTTTAATCAGCTGAACGTTCCCAAAAATTGTAGTCGACATCTGTAAAATAAGAAAAAAACTTATTTCAACAAATTAAATTATTTTTCTCATTTAGTTCGTATTTACAAACAGACATAACAATTTTTGTAATTTCCTCTCCTTTATCTTTCTATTTTATTATAGGAGACATGTTTTTCCTACGTTATAAGGAATACTTTGCTCAAAGATGTCATCTCGAGAATATTGACATACTTTCTCTTTTGTCTTATCTGAATAGTTACAACGACCGAGCTTAATTCAAATCAGAAATGCCATTGCTTTAATTGCGCGTAAGTACTGAATTGAAGGTCAAATCGTTGTTTTGCTACATCTTGAAAATACCTTATTTTGACCAATATTGCTAGCTCAAATATACCGATGCGATCTGTTCATTTACGAAAGAGATTCGTCATGTAAAAATACAAGTTTATCATTTTCATCTGAAAGGCGTAAATTGGGGATTTAATTTAGATCTTAGAATCTTCTAATAATATTCACGAATTACGATCTAGGATACTAACAAAGAGCACTTCATAGTGTAATATGCATTGGCTTATCAATTGTATTATTTTTTGGCAGTTAAATTTGTAATCGGTACCTATCATAAATGTGTAAATTGCCATTTTGGCGCAATTTTGTTACGTTTATTGGTGGCTGTAGAAGATGCACATTGGTCGAAGAGACGAAGTGCAGGTGCCATGCCGTCCAGGGCTTGGACTAGTACTAATAAAGTGAAACCCGCGTGGGTTTCACTTTGGCGCGGGCGAGGAAGACGGCCACCGTCGACGATGATGTCACCATCACATCCGAGAACCCCTGGACCATCGGCACGCGAGCCTACTACGTATTTTTCAAAGCTCTTGAATCAATTCTACAGGTTTATATACCCATTTTTTTCTGCATAACCAATGTATGATTGATGTTATAACAACATTACACTTTGAATTCAGATGAATGAGGCACGACCCAACTCAACAAGGTAACTGGCAAACATATTAGAGTTAATTGGATGAAAAAACCAATACAAACATATATACATAGATATGCAATACATTATTAAATAGAAATAAAAATCATATTATTAAATTATTTTATAGTTATGCACTCAAAGAAGTGTGGAACGCTGTATGTTTAGCATAGCGAGGAGATATAAAAAAACGGAATATGGGGGTTAGAACATTAGAAGTATGACAAAGGTGGTAGATTTAATGGTGAAAGTAAACATATTTAAATGGCAATGGGCGAGTCACGTAGTTAGAAGAATGGACGATAGATGGACGAAAGAAGTACTCGAATGGTACCCGAGAGAATATAAAAGGCTGCAAGGAAGGCCACAGGGGAGATGGGTGGATGAAATCAGAAAAATATGTGGGATAATGAATGAGAGTTGCTCAAAACAGAGATGAATAGAAACATGGTGGAGAGGCCTTCACACAGTAGTGGATGGCGAATTACTGTGACTGATTCGATAATCCTAGTATTATGGCAATCACACGAAGGCATGAAATTATATTAAAAATATAGATAAAATTAGACTAATATAATATTATTGTATGTACATATATTTCTGATCCCTAAAAACAGGTGAATATTTTTGATCCCTTTCATCGATTGAAAACCATGAGCACGCCACTATTTAACTTGTATTTATGTTTTCTCGTAAATATTTACGAAAGCATTTAGCAAAAAAAAAACACCATTGGAAAGCTTCTGGATGACATCACTAGGGCGCGGATACAGAGCGTGCTTTTTTCAGGAATCGGGGCGGTTTGGCTCTATTTACAAAAAAAAGGTTCGGGGAACCTTTAACAAAGCATTTACAACAATTGAACAATGAACGGCGCGCTTTGGGTCCGCTCACTAATATCACTGCTTGTAAAAATCGCCTGAAACAACGTTTTTCTTGATTAAATTTTCCTTTAAATTTTTAGCCAATTATGTACATATGTAATTGAACGTACTTTTTGGAACTAACGTACGTGAGATGGTTTCACGTATCCAAAACTTTTTGGTCAAACTTATTTTATTTCATTTTACTGTTATTCAATCAATCATGCACACTTGGCTAACAGATTTCTCTATTAATTACTTAAACAAGTATAAATCCATTTATTAAACACAACAACTGCTGTTAGTTGTTAATGTTCAAACGATTAACAGCTACAGAGATATTTATTGACAAATTTTTGCAGCATTTTCTAATCAGCGAAAATCGAGATGCTGAATAACTCGAATTTTCGCGAAAAGGATGAGACAGGGTTGTCAATTTTTTGGAACCGTTTCAATGAAATCAGATAAATTGGTAAACTCTGATAGGAAACCATCAATCGGAGTCACATATCCAAGGTCTGGCCAGCAGCACAGCCAGGGATTGATCCCGTGAATTGAACCATTGATATATGCTGCTAGCAGTAGTTATTGAATTGTATACGTTTTTTTTAATTATAGAAGTTCATTAGGCAAAACTACGTCCGATTGATTCTTGATCTATTTCAGTAGAACCTAGATTTGTATTTCATACTGAACAAATTTTGAATCATCCGATATTTTTAAATCCGATAAATTTAAAACGTGCATAAATATATTGGTATGATATTTACATGTAATACTTCAAATCCGAATATCTACACGATAACGCCATATCCATATATAATATAATATATACATATCTACATACGTACATAAAAATATGATGACGAACTATTGTACATGTGTACATACATATGTATGTATGTACGTATACAATACATATATAATAGATAGATAATATATGCAGTGTGATGATTTGCTTTTATTTTCATTTGCATCACGCTTTGCACATAATCCTATTAGCATAGGAAACGAATCGATTGTCGTCGTACTCGTATTTGAATTTGATTGTTTTATACCGTTGCCGTCGTCGATCTCAATCGAGATAGTTAAAAGCATTATTCTTCGGCTGGTTTTTCATTATTATATGTGTACATATGTATGTATGTATGCATTTTTATTTATTTTTTCAATGCCCGCTACAAACATATCTCGCAGATTTATAATTGGCGGTTGACTTGACGTGAATTACTAGGCAATTTCAACGACATCCATGTTTACAAAGCCTCGGAATTGCGTTGCCCCAGAATGTGCAAGCATTGCAACATTGCAAGTGTGGCCGTTTCGCGTTCCACGTCCGTGTCACAATAATAATAATTTAAGGTGAAACTGTTAATGAGGTGATTTTTCCCAACGAAAGTGTACGTGATGATAAAAGCGTTCGGCTTTCGACGGGTTAAAGCGGTCCATTCAAACACCACGCGAACCGCACCTTACTGAGGTGGACAACTTTTATTTCTTATTTTTCAAGATCTGTCGCGTAATACGGTCTGTAATTTTAATCATTACATCATTTTACAACTCGCGTGTTTTAGCGCAATAAAATTACGTACTCGGCTGACAATGACCATACACAATGCATGCGTACGTGTTGACGCGATTTCATTTTGAAATTACAGGCGTTTGCCTGACTTGGTCCGTGGCATGGTATGGGTTTCATATTTGGACCGTTGTCGGCTCGTCCACTTCTCTGATGATTGTTGGCATCCGGTCGCCTCAGGGTTGTTGTTGTCCGTCGGATGAATGGCAATACGAGGTGTCCGAGAGTTGAGGAGTGTGGCGCGGGTGTCCGAAGTGGAGGAGGAGGGCATGAATGGCCGGTGGGTGTGAGCCCACGTGCCACCAACAACCGACGTAACTCAACACCGATACCAACACTGTCTTAACATTCGGTCGTTATTCGACTACTATGTACTGCCAGAATCAAAAATCAGCTCGATTAATTGATTTCATTTCATTTTTACGGCGTTCAATTTATCACGCAACCCATGAACCCAATAGGGCGTTCACAATACTGACGGCTGAATTTGCTACAGGTTTATTTAAATATGTATACAGTCTTATTTATATTATAATAATACACAATTTATTCTGAAATAATAGTGCGTACCAATATGTACATACATACATATGTAATAATAATAGATGAAGCTTTTTTCATTACATACTTTGACGCCAGGTTTTATGATGTGAACATAGTCACTTCTAATCAGAGGAAAATGTTTTGTAAAATTATGTATGAAAGAGGTACTCGTATAGTACCTCGTTCCACCAACTTGCAATATCTCGAGGCTCGTTTTACCAACTTTTTCGGTGTATTTCGTCGTCTGGTTTGTATATGTACAGTGGTGTAGTCGGGCCAGTCCGGCCAGGTCGCCTGAACTATTAGAAAAACACCTATATGTTAGTTACTATTTTTTTTAAATAATTGAATAAGAAAGTATGATATAACAGGTATGATTTCACATGGACACAAAGAATACGTGGATAGAAAAATAATAAATATTTAGCATTAAATAAATACATGTATTTTTATGTAGAATAATATAAAATATCAATATCGGTCAGTTGGATGTCCCGATACGGGACCCCTCGAGTAGTCCGGGCCCTGAAACTTTACTCCAGCTCCCCCCCCCCCTCTCTCATCGGCCCTGCTCATACATACCAGTGGTGTGCCGTGAAAATCTTTCTGTTTTTATTGCACAGCATTACTTGCGTGTATGCGAGCAGGATACAAGAGAATGGCGTACCCTATTCCCTTATATCCTGCTCTCGCACAAGTAAGTGAGGCTGTGCGATAAAAAAAACAGGGAGATTTCCACGGTACGCCACTGATACATACATTATATTATTAAGATATTGAAATGGCAATGGGCGAGTGACGTAGCTAGAAGAGCGAACGATAGTTGGACGACAGAAGTGCTCGAATGGTAACCGAGAGAATGTAAAAGAGTGCAAGGAAGGCCACAGAAGAGATGGGTGGATGAAATCAGAAAAATGTGTGATATGAGGCGAATGAGTGTTGCCCCAAAACAGAAACGTGTTGGAAAGGCCTGAAAGGAAAGGATGGTGAATGATTGTAAATGATGATTATATCTAATATGTGGGTGACAAGCATGACAAGGGTAGTGGATATCGTAAAAATAGTGAAGAGATTGAATAGGCAAATAACGTAGATAGAAGAACTTGCGATAGATGGATGAAGGAAGTTCTCGAGTAGTACCAAAGAGAATGTAAAATAGTGCAAGGAAGACCACATGGGAGATGGGTGGATGAAATAAAAAAATGTGAGGGATGAGAGGGATGAGAGTTGCCCAAAACAGAGACTAATAGAAGCGTGTTGGAAAGGCCTTCATCTCGCAGTGGATAGCGAATGGTTGTAAATGATGACGATGACAGAAAACTCAAAAACCCAATTCATATTGGTTATAAATGTTTAATAAACACGATTCCTATTGGTCAGAAAATCTTCTTAGCTAACCAATAGTCTTCTTAGCTAACCAAATGGCGTATTTCGCTCCCCAATGTCACAGCCTTGAAATAAACTATAGTTCTGTTATATAAACACAGTTGTGACAACGTTAAATAATTTAGAAAAAAAAGATACATTTTCAGGAATTGAAAATGGATCAAACTTTCGTTAATTGATCGTACCTTTTTGTAACAATAATGAATTTAGATGGCGAAAATTTTAAATTTGGCACGTAAAGAATACAATAATACTGTTTATATTATAAAATAATATTTATCTGTGTGAATATTTAATGCTCGTGGATAATATAAATGTATATGTGTAAGTATGTATGTATGTATGCAGACAGAGTAGAATATAAAATATGGTAATTCGATTCGGTAAAGATTCGATTGAACAATGCTTCGTATTCATATTTAATAAATTGTAAGATGCTAACGCTGTTACTTTGAAGCTTGGATAGAGTATGATCAATAAAACGCGTGCATCGTATTGTTGCTTAAAAGCAATCCTTTTATGCTCGTATACATGTAAACTCGGGCTTTATCTATTTACAAGCTTTTTTGTATTTATTTTCTCAAATATTAGCTTCACTCTTGCATATTGTGTGATTCCTTTATCTCGAATATATAATACATCGGTTACCAGCGAGCAATGAATTTTAAATACATATCTACTGTACTGTAAATTTAACTTACAATGGTTTCATATAACGTATAGAAAATTTACAATTTTTTACGTTTCCATAAAACTGTTAGTATTGGCATGGGTTTTTTGATGAATGTTGATGGTTTTACCAATATAGAATTCCCAAGGTTTTTAACCGACTTAGCAATGAATTATTGGCAAAGCGTGTTTTATTTTTTTTTGTATTTGCACTATTGTTTTAATATTTATTTGGTAAAGTTTAAATAAATCGAGTATAATACGTAAATATCTACAAAAAATAAAATGATTCCAGTAATACGTTCGTTTAATCAAATGTCATCTGGTTTTTATTTATTTTTATTTAATTAAATCGAATTAAACTGAATGATCTTATTTTATTAGAATCATTTTGATATTTATTAAATTCAAGGTTCTTTCGTTATTTCTTTCCGAGATTCGGATCACTTTGCGGAGATTGATTTTATACGGAGAGCGGTAATGTCTCTTATAACTTTTATTATATGGCAATAATCGTCGGGGAGGGGTTTTTACGTTTTTATTTATTGTTCATATTTTCTAATTTGTGGCAATGTGTTCGAATTTTATGTTTTGTTCCCGGGAAAAACAAACCAAACCGTCTGTTATTAATTATTATCGCACAACGTTAACACTACCCAGTCTGTAGCATTGAAGTTGGAGCCATCACGCTTTTTTCCCGAGTGCAATCGAAAAATTAACTAATGTTTTTAGCCAATTTCAATGCGCATATCGTTACTGAAATTCGACTGGAACAGATCTATCTGGTCCGTCAAGTGCTTTTCGGATTCAATTGGCGAATCACATTGACTGACTGCTAAAATCAAACGCGCTACTCGAATAACTACTACATAACTAAACTAGTCTCGTACGTTTTTTATTACGGACACTAAATTGATGTAAAACAATTTAATCACACCGTTATACGCCCACACAGCTTATAACAATATTTGCATAAACAGCTATGTATAGTAAGAATTTATAAAAAAATAAGTACCAGACCACTTGTGATTTTATTAAGTGTGCGGCAAATGTCTGTTTTTGACGGCTGTAACTTACTCTTTATTTGATTAATTTTATATTATTATTATTTATTTGTTTTATTTAATTTTTTGCCGTTGAATGTGAAGGACGATTTTGCAATCAAATTTTGACCCACCTACATACATGTAGAACCGATTTTCTTGATATTTTCCAAAAATTTCCGACGATAATCATATCTATCCAAATTTGAATTGACTCGTCCCAAAATCTGTGTATTATTGAAGATATTTAATATAAGCTGTTGGATAAATGGTACATGTTTACTCGGTTATTAATTGCAATTAATCAACATTTAGTACTTGTATAATTGTGTATGATTATCTCATGTTATTCTAATAGTCGAGAGATTAAAAATGAAACATTTAAAACCACGTTAATTAAAAAACGCTTGTACACGTTATTGTTAAGATTTGCAAGAGTTTTAAATGGGTTTTTAAGCTCTTTTGATTGTTATTTTCCGGTTCGTCTATGAATATACTAGTTTGTTTGTACACGAACTATTGGTTTTAGTTTAAGTACTAACAGTCAAAAGCTATCTTCAAATAGACTCACCAGGTGTCGCATGCAACTGACTAAACTTTTGAACTGTCAAAATCTTGAGAAGTTTAAAAGGGAAATCCTATGAAATCCAAATTATAACGTTGTTATAAATCCCCTTAAAGCTAATTTTTAAAACTTCGCAACCTAGGGTAAGCTATAAAAGTACATATAAGTAAATATAAGTACATACATATGTACATAGTGGATGGGACAAACAATTTTGCATACTTAAATGTATGCCTAATAGTTTGCGCATGAACGAATTAAATGTCCACTTGGATTTTATATACCATACACTAACATTAAAACATAATAATTCTATGAGAAAAATAGATAATGATCACAGGATCAGTAGCTATTAGATTGTACATATATGTATTGTAAACATAATTTATCAACAATCAATCAGAATATAATCAAAAAATTAAAATCAAAGATTTTATTGCATATATGTATAGTAATATTTAAATACGTAGTACCAATATTTAAACTTTCTTCGTTTATTAATAAAAAAATACTAAAGTTTTTTTTAAATATGAATACATATAACTTTTGTTGGGATAGTATAAAATCGGAATAGGTTACATTAACATTTACAATTTCCGACAAATATTAATCATGATGTTTGGGTGCAGTTTGAGGTTCACTGTATTATCTTATTCGCTCTTAGCTACGTGCAAAGCTTATAGTCCTTCGGGATACAATTTCTTTATGCGCACTTCGTTTTGCCATTCGTCCATTTGCGCTTTACGACCAATCCGACACGTTTTTTGATATCCTGTGCTTTCAGATTTATTTTCGTATGTGAATTTCTATCGCTATCTTCCTTCGTGGCGCCTTAACATTCGGGCACCACTCTGAATGCATTATTTTTAATGGCGATACACGGTCAAACACCTTTCTCTGCGTTTAAATGCATTTTTATTACTATTATTATTATTTTAATCCACGACGTAATCGCATCTATCCTACGCTTAATTTCTTCTCGACGCCCACCCGAATTTTTGACTTATCATCGAATTTACCTATATGGATAACCGCTGTATAATAGTAGTTACGTGCCTACTTGTGATCGCTTTGATCAATTGTTGTTCAATATGTATAAGGAATTGCACTTAAGTGCTTTTAATTATTTTATTGTAAAAATGGATTTCTCTTTGTATGCCTGTTTGATTGGTTTTTAAACATAAATTATTACTCGGTCTCAAATTATAATTCCAAAATGCAGTTGATTCACACAAATAGCTTTACTTTGACTCTTCAGATAGTTATCAGCTAATTTATCAACACATAAATAAAATAAATACATAATTATAATCATCTTATATGTACATACGTCTTGACTAAGCACTTATTTAGCATACATGTATGTATATATTGTTTGAAGATTATTCAAATAATATATTGCCAGATTATTCAAAACATTTCTGCATAAAATTCTTCCTATACTTTTATTCAATTTTAAACCCTACATAGGTAAATTCAAATAAATGTATACTCGACCCATTGAGAAGAAATAGGAAACGAGAAAAGGTATGACAGGGGAAGTTCATATAGAGGAGAGTGGAGATATCGAAATAAGTGCTTGAAAAAAAAAAAAAAAAAAAAAAATATATATATATATATATATATATATATATATATATATATATATATATATATATATATATATATATATATATATATATATATATATAGCCGAAGAAATTCTAGATCTTTGATTAATAATAATAAAAGAAAGCAGAATTTTAGAATTAAAATATATTTATAAACATGACATGTAGATAGAATAAGAGACAAAAGAAGTGCTCGAATGGTACCCGAGATCATGTAAAAGGGTGCAAATAATGCCACGATGGAGATGGGTGGATGAAATTAAAAAAAAAAATTGGAATGAGATGGATGACAGTTGTTCAAAATAGAAACGAAGGAATGGAAGCGTGTTGGACAGGCTTTCATCCGATAGTGGATGGTTATTGGCTGTAGATAGTGATAATGATAATAATTAAATTATTTCTACTCCAAATATTAAAAATATAGTATAATTATTCATATTTAACATTGTTCCGTAATTTTGTTGTTAAATCTTTTATTTCAATTCCTATTGAAGATATATATCACATATATTTTGTTGTAAGTCTTGACTAACCTCGGTTAGGGATTTCCAGTTTCATTTGAAAAGTTTTTTTAAGTACGGCAAATCTATTTATATTTGCCATGCTTTGAACTGCAGACCGTAGACGACAAAAATTCCATTTTTTTTTGTTTGTAAATTTTATTCGATTTTAAATGCGGTGGGTCTTTGATTATAAAAAGCATTTTTTGAATATGTTGCATAGTGACACGTACCTGGACAAGCTGGCGCTTACCATTGACGCAGTTGCGACAGAAAAGAGCGATTCGCACCTATTCTTTCACCTCGGCCGACATTCCTAGAGTACAAAAGATGATCCAAGAATGGTAAATACCTCACCGGAAGCGGACGTGTCCACGAATAATGAGGTGAGCATCGTTCGTCGAGAACACAAGAGAGCGTCTTGTTTGCAGTGAAACGTTTGTTTGCCGTTTTCTCGGCGGCCACAAAAGCCCACGACGACACGCCGACTAAGTCGAATTTTACGGATCCGGTTATGAGATGCGCCTAATCTCCTTGCCCATTATGACCACCACGTATCCTTTGCGTGGAATTTATGGCGGCGCTTATTCCCCCGCCCGTCTCTCATATTCACACATTTAGTCGCGGAGGCCCCAGGTCCTCCCCTCGCCCAGCTTTGTCGTGGACGGGCGACTTAAAATTCCTATCCTTTTGATACGCTAGGATACGAAGGATCCTCTTGTTATTGAGACGATAGAAAAAAAAGCGTTATGTGTGATTGCTGCCACTCTGAATGGCGTTTCGTGGAAACCCGGCGTTCATTGTGGGATTCCGTTGGAGAAGACAGCACAATGGCTCGTTTGAGCACCTTTCTGCCTTTGAGAGCAAAAAAATCCCTTCGAGTCGGGCGCCCTCGCATTCGACACCAGAATTGTTGGCGCTTAACGAAATTCCTCATACATATTAAAAAAAAATATTTTCAAAATTCACTATTCACCTAAAACCATAAAACCAAGAAAAGTCCGCGACTCTTGTCATTACAAATTATTGGTGTATGACATATTTTTTTTAACATATGTAGATATTGAACGACCGCAAGAATACAAGGCAATAAAGAAAACTACATATACATATAAACTTAATCAGGAGAATGAATAAACTTTACATTTTTATTTGAATTTACAAAAACGTATTGGTTTTTTTTAACTAATAACTCTTAATTCATCCATAATTAATGAATCATTTTAGCACTTTTAGCATTAGCATAATTAAATAAATCAAATTTAAATTGGATGAATTGAGGTGATATAAACAATACTGGCACCTAGTTTATATTGATACTACATTTTATATTCGTATGTATACATTATATGTACACATACATATGTATGTGGAATTGATCTGCGAATTTTTGTCTGAATTTGGCATGCACTTTAATTAAAACACCGATTTTGCACTAATCCCATTTTGGCATATGTAAATACATATAACTCCAATAAATCAAATTTGCCTTAGATTTATTACGATGTATAGGTCAAATGGATTAAAATTGAAGTGTGTTAGAATTTAAAAATGATATTAATATTTAAGCTTCGGCGCTCAGCGTTCTAAATGGGTTCACTATTGTCAATTTCTATTGTTAAAATTTTTTTTGCTCTCTAGAGAGCAAATTTATATATTTATATTACAAAAACATAAAACATATAAATGAAAAAAAAAGATGGTAAAATCATAATTTTATGGAAAAACAATATTTTAAATGGATCTTATAAACCGACCAAAAGTAAGATATGATGCGTGTTACAAAGTATCATACTTTTGCTTTTTCTACAGAAAAATTACTTTTATAAATATGATGATTTCACAGTTATAATAATTTTCCGCGACATCGATTAAATCGTTTATACGTACAAATGTTATATTGATACTACTAAGAATCAAAAAAAAAGTCAATAAAAATCTATCGGCATGAAACGACTTTAGAACAAATCAAACGGCGCATTATTACGTTTAATATTTACACATCACGTTTTTAATGACGTGTTTTTGAATAAATTTAAAGAATATAAAGGCGTCTAAATACTTATATTATTAAATATACATAGGTGACTCGTTGTAGGCCTACCTCATAAGACCATAAAATAAATCTTGCGAGTGACCACGGCTACGCAATATTTATCTTCGTATCAATACATTCGACATGGCTTATGGTTATGAGTCACGTCGTCTCTTAACGCCAAAGCTGGAGGCTTTTGTGGATTTCATCAATATTTTTAACCTTTTTTCGGTTGATTTATTACTGATATCATCACCTCGAATGGGTTGATATTCGCACGGGCGATGATAGCAAGAAAGCCGAATTATTTATTGGCGCAATGTTATGAATCAATCGAAATTCCGCGAGCCGATCGGATATATTTCGGGACTCGGGAGAGGAAGTTGCTATAAAAGTAGTGATTGCATTGATTCCGGCGGGTAAACAGAGCAACACACCGTTGGAAAATGTTGAACACCTCTGTTTTGGATCCATTCACAATTTACGAGTATCGCGAGAGCAGTAGCTCTCAAGCTAGTGGGCGTTACAAGTATCGATACCGAAAAACTAATTGATAATAAGGCAACGAATGTTAACGTCCACAATGTTAATTAACAGCGCTACCAGTTTTATCGATAAATATATACACATTTTTGAAGTGTTGCGGTGAATTGATCTTATAACGTCGCAATAACGATAAACGACTGATTATATTTGTTTATTGGTTTAAAATACACAACCATTGGCGGTTTCCATTGTTCGTCTATAAGTCTTGCAAGGCGTTCGCTGGAATAATGATTCTGCAACATTTATATGAATTTATCAATATAGCATTTGATGTTTACTGACACGATGAGTCACTATACATAGATATAAATAAAAAAAGAGGAAAATATAAAAATGAGTATTAATTAAAATTTGATTTATATTATTGGCAAAATTGAGTAACCTCGATATAAATTACAATGCATATTTTAAAATTTAACATAAAAAGTAATTTTTTTCTAAAATCATCAACTTTTTTTAACAATTTTTTATTGTTATTAATATATTGGTTTTTCCTTTTGTTAAAACTTGTATTACAATTTATAGCACTGTAATGATAATAGAATAAGGAAATATTCATTGCAAAATATTTAATGCTCAATAAAGCAGTATTATAACATAAAGGACAATAAAAGCTTTTCGGAATCAAAATTGAAGATTTCTCGAATCTTAACATCTCTAAATTATCACCCGTTGAAAATTTCAATAAAACCGTAAAACACTAATGACGTTGAAGCGCTCATTAAAAAAATCTTTTTTCAGAATTATGATATTTAAATTACAAAGTTCGATCCTTCAATTCTGGCACTGAGACGGAAGTTTTAAATAGAAGTGATCGCAGGCCGTTACCTGAGTTATTAATCTTTCCCGTCATTCTTCACCAATTAAGACTTTTAATTTCGACGCTGATCAAGATGACGGATGCTTTCAGCAGCAACGATTACATTTAAGTGGTAGACAGATTGAATGAATTAAATTACCCAGTCAATTCTTAATTCGACTCGATGATGTGCTTGAAAATTTGCATAGTCTTGTAAAGAAGGATCCACATGTATGTAAAATTCGAACAATAGGTCATTAAGAATGTGTTCCCAATGAAACTGATTATGCACACTTCGTGCATGGATTACACGCTTTGAGATTCGCTGAAACCACTTTTGTTTACTATCGTATTAAAAAAAAGTATGAAAATATTTAGTGATGGTGAGCGTGGACGGGATGAAAAGAAAGATGCGTCTTCTATGCGCCCACGTGTGTTGTGATTATAAATAGAATAAGGGCGCCCACGCACGTTCACTACTATAATGTTATGCCGGTCAGTCATCGGCCCGCACGGACGCATGAATGGATGCACCGTTGGATTCATCCATTCTTAGCACCTTAACCCTGACATGAAATGAATGAATAATAGTAGATGTGCACACGTACATACATATATTTCGGTCTAAGATCGTCCAAGTGTACGAGTACTCTACTTCCGGTCTTATATGACTGCGAAACAGTGTTCAAAACATTTTCCATGTAAATAGCTAAGTTTTATGTTACGCATGACAGAAGTCTCGTGTGATTTTTTTACATCATTGGATATCACTTTGTATGTATGTTATCTTGATCAGGTGGCACGTTATTGAAGATCATGTAGCGCGTTGTAATGTAGATACATATGTACATACATACATACATACATACATACATACACACATACATACATATGAGTATTTGTGATATTTAGAATTTTGTGGCTGCTGATTTAGCGAAGTGTTCGGGTGAGGATATGTGTAGTTATTTCCTTAGTGTATTGTAGTCCTTTTCTGGGGAAAAATTGTATTAAATAAAATAATGGATCCGATGCTTGTGATTGATAATTGTATGTGGTATGTCATTGCAATATTTGACTAATCAAATATGTAGGTGTATTATCATAATGATTTCATACATAAGTAGCAGATTACGATTATGAGGTAAATCGGATCCGATGATGGCACGAGTTGCATCAGAGCTCTAATACCACAACTGATAACTTTAATACCAATATTATCGTGAATACCTACATACCTCTTCATGTAACCATTTAATTAATGATGACCCGTCATATTTTAGCAGTATCAAGTTCAATTGATTGTAAAATTATGTGAATTAATAAATCCATCATCACATTGAGCCAAAACAGAAAACGTTGAAACAGTTCAATTAAATTTTAGTGCTGGTTTTAATTTTTCAATTTCAATATATTTTGACCGAAACAAGTTATGCGTAAAAAAATGTATGTATTTATATATGTACATATGGTTTTGTGCCTGTTGATATTTCAACGGGAGGTTTTGGAAAAGAATTGATACATGAACTGCACTCGAGGCTATTGTCACGAGCGGTTGTAACATACACAGTCCTCGCATTTATGTATATTTTCGTTTATATATTTATTTTATTTAATACTGAAAAATAGATTGAATGGCAATGGGCGGGTCACGTGGCTAGAAAAATGGACAAAGGTTGGACAAAAGAAGTAATAGAATGGTACCCGAGAGAATACAAAAGGGTAAAAGGAAGACTGCAGGGAAGATGACATTAGGAAAATGTGTGGGGTGAGATGGATGAGAGTTGCGCAAAACAGAGTTGAGTGGAAGCGTGTTGGAGAGGCTTTCATCCAGCAGTGGATTGTGAATGGCTGTCGGAAGAAACCGGACTCGTATGCAATTTTCAAAAAAATTCAACCTAGTATGTGTTTATAAAATATAGTATCAGAAAAAAGTTATGCATATTTAAATTGCAAGCGATTATAATTAAAAAAATATATTTGATAATATTTTCAATTACAAACAAGAGTAACATTTTGAAAACTTATATTGTGATATTACATATATTTTATATTTATTTGTTTATATTTCAGCCTTTCGGAAATTCTACTATGCAAAAATATCGATTATTTCTAAACTATACTTTCTAAAAAACATACATATCTACATTTTATCGAATATTACGGCCAGAACTTTTCTGAAGCTGGGCCCTGATTATTTGCATACCCCCTCTCCTCCGTCAATCCTGGCTGTAGATGATGATGATGATATATAGATACATATGTACAAGCAAACATCAAAAAGAGAGTATACAAGTAGTTAACTAACAATTGCAATATAACAAATGTTATTCTATCTAGTATGAGTTTTTTGAAGGAAGTTTACTTTTATAAACGTTAATTAGCAGTAAAAATCGGTTGGAAACTACTTTATCTCAAATCTCATGAATAAATAAGCAATAAACGGAATTAGATGACATCAAAACTTTGCCGCTCATTGTTATTTGAGAATAAAAAAAAACAAATAAACAAAAAAATCGCTAATGGTGTGTTACGCAGTTACGGAAAACATAGCGTATATTCCATTAGTCAAGATATGTAATTGAATACGAAATCCATATTAGCGTTAATCTGCGTCCGATCGCCGAAACACGAAGGTGAAAATTCGGCATTTATAATACGAAATGGATTGATCGGATGAAAAGCCGCGTTTTCTTCGGAATAGTTAGTTACCCGACGCGTTATCTCGAAGCCCACGACGAAAGCCCACGAAATGCGCGGCGCTTCCCGAGATAAGTCAAGCCCACGGGTGGGCTTTGCGCAATGGTTTGTTCGGTAATTGATTGCGATGACAAAACATATTCTTTCGGAGGTTTTCCCGCCACAATGTTGTCCGTTTCCGCACTTTTCAATCACCGTCGTCAGTCGAATCCCACATTTTGAATTGGTCGCGTGGGCGAGATGGCCAATCGCACAAGTTTCCATTTAAAACGCAATTCATTATAGCCTATTCACCATGGCCGGTGCATGCGCTCGAGGGCACCCCCCATTGAACGTCAAACGTCGTTATTATTGCTCCACTTTGGCGAAATGTCACCACGATTGACATTTACACAAATATGGATTGTGATCGTTTAGTTCTTAATCGTAATTTTTCTTTTGCGTTTAATTCCCACTGACCATAGAGTGTTACCGTAAAGTATTGGATTACGAACGGTCAATTTTGTGATTCATAGTACTCGTACATACATATATTATCTTCTTATATATGTATGTACATATACATACATAAAAATCAATTTTTGTCTGTCACGTATGCGTTCCTATACCATTCAATCGATTGCGATGAACTTACACGATTTATTGTGTAAGTGCATGTCCGCGATGGTTTCTGTAAAAAAAATCCCCAAAAACGGGAATAAGTGGCATGACATGGCAAATAATTTCAAATCAGTTCGCAACCTACGTTGTTAGGGTAAAATAAACAAACAATTGAATAATTGAAAAAGTGTTCGCCGTCTTCTATTGTTCTTTTTTAGTTCAAGTCAAGTCAAGTTCGCCGCCTGCGTTTTTCCGACAAATGGGAACGGGAATTGTGTGCTTACTGTGGGATTGCAACGCATGCCGGGTTCAGCTAGTACGTATATATATATATATATATATATATATATATATATATATATATATATATATATATATACATATATATATACATATATATATATACATATATATATATATATATATATATATATATATATATATATATATATATATATATATATATATATATAATAGAATTAATATATTAATATTTGACCGATTTTGGAAACATTGATTTTTTTAGACCAAATAAATGTCATTTTACGTTAGAAGGAGAATTCTATTCATGTTAACCCGCACGAATAAGGTTGACGTGTATAATTAGACAGAAAAAATATAACACACTCTCAGGAATCAAGATTTTTCTTCATAAACGGATTGGTCGTCTATTGTCTGGGTTCAACAGCTATCTATGTATGTATATCATACTTAATTCTAGACTAGCTCGGCAACACCTGGTATAATTTTTGCCTTCAATTCACACATTCATCATTTCCGTCAATGTATTAGTAAATGTTTAGATGTGTATTTTATTAAAAATTATATTTAAATATCGTGTTAAGTCAAAATGTCTTGGTCTTCTCTAATATTGTTGAAATTATTACATCCAAAGCTGGCATCATGACATTAATTTTCGATTCGTCAAAAAAATTATTCTATGAGATATTTCATCACTCACAGCCATTCGCCATCAACTGCTGTATGAAAGCTTCTCCATATTCTCATAGTCACACTTCTAGGATATTTCGATTCTAGGATATTTCGATTTCGATTTCAATATCTTCACTATATCCACTACCCTTATCAGACTTCTAGCCCACTCATTCAACATTATATCTCTCCTCGTTATACCAACCAGCGTTCCATACTTCTTTGAGTGCACTAGACCTTATGCAGCATTCTTGGGTTCAATGCCCAAGTTTCGCATCCATACGTCATCACTAGAGGTAGGATAGTCACAGTGCTATCCATTGTTCGGCAAACCTTTAACAATGCATTTACAACCTTTGAACAATACACGGCCCCCTCAGGCTCCGGTGACTAGTCATCACTGGCCATACACATTGATTGATGATCTTTTTCGTCATAACATACAAAACCACGGATGAGTATTTTCATAAAAACTTTACAGAAGGTAAAAATCAATTGGTGAAAAATTTTAATACAGCAGATACAATTCAAAATCGAACATTCTAAGCAGAATTGACTGCATCAAATTTAAGTTATGGATACAATAATATTCAGTTATTCCGAGAAGGGTTTTGGACCACTTGCCCTGATCTTCACCTCCAAAATCAACCAATAAGCGGAAACATTGGATCGTTTGGTGGTCATTCAATACGAAATTCCACAAAGCGTATTAAAATATGTGAATTGAAGAAGGCCATATCTTAATTAGGATTGTGTATGTGTAAAATACATCTAAGGTATTAGATGTATTTTACTTGATGAACGGTCTTGAGTTTTTCAATTTCATCAGCGAGGATTCTATTGCGATAAAATTATTGATGGATAGGTGATGTTTTTATGAATTCAACTCACTTTAACTAGTGGAATATCGATTAAAAACACATATTTTAAATAAAAAATTACACTATTCGGCAAATATCACTCACAAAAAGTAGTCCAACTTTGCAAACGAATCCTCAAATCCGAGCCGATCGTTCTTCATATTATATTGATAGAATTCGCAAGTTTCGCGAAGGTTGTTTGCGTCGGAAAACGCTGTTTTGAAACCTTGACAAGTTTTATACTTACTATCGTTCAAATCGCTAAAGTTAAACGCTTTAGGTTTTCTCTACGTAAAAAGTGTATAAATCGAGATCGAACAGGGTAGACAGACGGATAGATGGACGTTTACGCCATTTATCATGATACATACACAGCATTTGAGTCGGTTATTTAAGAGTGGCAACAAACTCGTATGTACATATGTATATATGTATGTATTTGCCCTGGCAAGAGCGTTTCAATCTACCACATGACGCAAGAAAATGATACATAGTGGCCGAGTGTTGAGATGATCCAGAACCTCTGTCCATGTATTCGCTAATTCGAGCGTGTACACCACACAATTCAATTAAACTCTATTTACATTATGATTTCGATACGTAGCACTTGCGAATCAAATATTGAGAAGTTAACGTCAGATTTAAGAAAACGTTTTTGAATTCCAATGAAAATTTTTTGGCTTACGATCCTACTGAGAAATCTGCCGTACCGGTTGAACTGCTGCCTGACTCAATCGTATGTAATTTAGCATGTCTAAATTTTATTGACGTGTTTTATTATACGACCCATGATTTCGATAATATATCGAGGGAAAATTATTCATAGGAGCGTGATTGATAGGATGTTCATATTAATTTTTATGGTAAAAGCTCGCATCTGATTATTTAGACATTTCGTACGTTTATGGCCTAACAGTAACGTGCTATCATAATATTATATTATATCAACTGACGACTTTTGTCGGGGAATTATTCCATTATAGTCATCCAGTGTATCATAAATTATATTTTCCTTTGTTCTAATTTGGTATGATCCTAATTGGATATAGATAAGTCATTTAAGCATTCCCTAGGAATTTTAGAATCATTTTTATTATTATGTATTTGGTTATGCTTCTTACAATTATTTAGAGAATATTACACGATAAATGCACAGTATTTAGTAGGTGCATACATATGTGTATAACAAAAAATATGGACAACTTTGAAAGAAAGATGAAGGTCTTTGATGTTTTCCAATGCCTTAATACCCAGTGGCGTGCCGTCATTGGACTTGAGGGACTAGCTGGTCCCCTAAAATCCTTTAGTTAATTTAAAACTATTAACAATTCAATTACAATAAATTAGTTTTCCATATTGTTCACTCACATTGATTAGCGAATTTTAGAACCCGGAATCGGCCTTAACGAGGTAGTGGTAGTGGTTGTGTATTGTTATGGTATGGTCCGCCGCGTCGTTCGTTTGCACGGACTCGCCGTCTCAATTTTCTTTCCTCCGCGGTACTAATTGTTATTTATAGCGGAATTGTTATGTAAAAGCGTTCCATCGACGATACTTTTTTTAATTATTCGTCTCTTCAAGAATTGATGGAATTTTCACAAAGATTATTCTGATTTATGTACATATATCAAATATCATTATGAATTTTTTTTTTGTTAAAACAAAACACATTTACAAATAACTGTTTGAGTACAAATATGACAAGGGACTCAGCTCGCGAAACGATTCCTTCAGAACAAATCAGTGCGAAACGCGTAGAAACAAATAACAGGGCCATGGAATGTTGTATTATCGATTGATTTTTCGACAAATCATTCAGAACATTAAGTTTTAAAGACAAACAAGGTATTATTAAGAAATATAGCTACTTAGGATATTTCTATTAGCACAAAATTGAAAAATATAGTCATAACATCACGGCACGCCACTGATACATAAATATTATACATATGGTTTGTAATAGATTCGTGAAAAATATCGTTTCTGGTCCATATGGCTAGTATCAGTAATTAATTTTGACAAATTCTGATATATTTTTAAAGTAATTAATAAAGCCCGGACCCAAAGGGTGCCGCGTATTGTTCAAATGTTGTAAATGCATTGTTAAAGGTTTGCCGAACCTTTTTTACAAAGGATTTACAACAATGGAACAAGGAGCGGCACCTTGGCTATCCTACCTCTAGTAATTACTGCCAAAACTTCACTTTATATGTACATATTTTGAAAAATGGCAAAAGCAAGATGTAAAATATTTCCCTTTCTAAAAATGTCACATATGTACATATATGAAAGATGTGGGTTTTTATTTACAAATGAATATGATG
The DNA here is from genome assembly GCF_051622035.1 of Arctopsyche grandis. NCBI lineage: Eukaryota > Metazoa > Arthropoda > Insecta > Trichoptera > Hydropsychidae > Arctopsyche > Arctopsyche grandis. The sequence continues at coordinate 13,466,354 of NC_135359.1, forward strand.
ACAAATGTATAGGTATATGTAGGTTTCTAATAAAATCGATCAGATATTACTCCATCTTTAACACTACTGTGTTGATATTATTTTGTATTGATAGACATACTATAGCGTTGTATAATATTATTCTTAGAAGGATTGCTTCCACGAATCGATACAACTCCCAATCAACATAATGTAGAAAAACAGTGATGGATTTGAGTCTGCTAAACGATCTATAATTATGGCAATATTCATTCATTATTACAACTGTATAGAGCGTTAATCGGTGCAGGGGCGTATTCAGACGCGCACATTTAACGCCCCCGCACACGGGCACCATCCAAAGCCACAATCAAAATACCGAAAATTTCCAGATTACATCTCCAGACTTAAGGGATGATCCTAAGGTCCAAAGATAGCGGGTCAAGGACGATCGTCGTCCATCAACCTATTATGATAATGATGGTAGGCGTTCAGTTCCGGCAAGCAGTGTCGCAGAATCGGAGCGCGTGTAGGCCACAATGGTGTGGTAACCAATACTAAATACGGCAGCATCCGGTCTCTCTCGTTTGCGATTTGTGGACTATCCCACTTAAGTCCACATGGACTGATCCCTATCGTCGCTCGGGACCTAAATGTGTATACAGACTTGTTTCTCGGCCACGTGGATGGTTCGACGGGCAATTATGCCACTCGATGCAAAATCGAGTTGTAAACAAGTCGAAAGAGGTAGACGGAACATACGTCGAATTTTAATGTAATCAAAAGAGCATTGCCATTTAAGAAACAGTACTATATTTTAACAAATGCAATATGAAAACATTTGGTGTATAATCTGTGCTTATATTTTTTGGCATTGAATTTATAGAACTACCTATACAATCATACTTTGTGAAAGGATTGTAGAATTTTGTTGCTTTTGATTTTTATGTGTGAATATTATATGTACATTTGTATGTATATACGCTTTATAGTACAAATAATTATGTACTATAAAGGCAAAATCAGTCAATAGTGATAATAATTTGTATAAATATCATCTATTCTGAGATCATTTAAAACTTTTAGCAGTCAATCTTTATTATCATTGATTGTTATAAAAAAGTCGTATTATTTATCTTCAAATCTATTAAAGCGTTCAGAGGTTGACTAACCAATTTGAAAGCTTCTTTTTAAACTGTTTCTTGTCTAAAGTTATCCACGTGTTTTTATAAAATCTTCAAATAAAACGTTAAATTATTAGTGACGCTAAAATTATATATGTAAATATATCGTCATATTTTTGTTCGGAATACGATTACCTTAAAAAATTCAGTTGAAAAAAATGTTTCGCTTAAAATATTTTAATGAATGACAGTATGTATTTCTTACGCATAAACATTTTGATATTTACCATAATGGTTAGCAAATAAAATCTTTGAAAGATGAAATAAGTAGATAATACACTATGTAACCAACTGTAAACGAAAATAGGAGGTAGATTCAGTTTTCGAATTACACACACGTATCAGATACCAGAGAATGAATTCAGTTATTGATCAGAATGTTCAGTTTATGTAAGTAGTTCCATCTTTGTTAATGTCTTAAGAATAAGAATTTCTCAATGATCCATTGTCGAAGTCACGTGTGGCTGCATTTTGCACTCCACTGCCGTAAACGTTCAATAAAAACGGGAAAATTTATTAGTTGTCATAGTTTTCCGCTTGGAAACAGTTTGCGAGCTCACATCCGAGTATACATGTACGAGTATATCTATTTTGATCGATCACACCGAAGACGGAAGAAGCTCGTTGTCAAAAAACAACAAACTAAAACGTGGTTTCGAGTTTCACGATCGTAGATATGTATAGTTAAGCGTCGGGGACAACTTACACGACGTAACATTGTGCCAATTTTTTGCGACTTTCAAGCCAAAATAAATACATAGTTCTTACTTTTTAGTGCGGTGAGAGTGGAGTCATCGACGTTATGAATGTTATGATATACCCACTCGTCGGCTTTTCGAGTCCAGCTGTTAAACAATCGATAAAAATACTCCCCTAGCGAAGTTTATCTTTACGATTGCTTATGAAAAATGACGATTAGTAGTTTTGATGATTCGTCAACGACGCACATTTCGATATGGAAGTGATATCATCATTAGTAATTTTGAACATGTGAGATATGGTGTTCTAGCGAAACGCTAATAAAAAAATGTTTTCAGTGTTTGATAGGACTATCTTTTGGCTTTCTGAGAATCCGGTGAAAATATATATACTGCTGCAGTTAACGACTCGTCTGTCATTTATAAAAATGTGTTTGCCACGTGTTGTTAACTTCGGACACAGTATTGTTTATTAAATGGACAATTTGCTGGCGCCAACAACCCTAAAATGTTTAACAATAATTGCTGAAGCTTTCGGCCCGAACACGTGCACTTTCCAATGCTTTTAGCAAAAACTTCTCCAAGAACCTTTTTGTGAAAACTATTCTAAATAATAATAGCTTGGCTGTTTATTATACCGTTTTAGGAAGAGATTTTCTGTGGACTTTTAATTGCACTCCATGTCTAGGTACTATTTGCAAAACACACAAATTTGTTATACATTTTATATGTTTAAGGAATTTTAACAACAATGAAGGTAAATGCAGACAATTTTACGGTAGTTTTAGTACATCCATTGTGCACATAATATAACACGTTTGTTAAGGAGTAGTGAAGTTTTTAGCCAAAAACAAGTCGTAAATCGGTTTTGTCCGCAAAGACGAGGCAATAGAAGGCAATCGCATTTTCCTCAAAGTAAAAACTCAATTACGTTTTACGATGAAGGATGTAAACAAAAGAAAATTTTATTCGATCTTGCAAGTTTGCTGCATTAAAAAAACGGAAAAAAACGCTCGGATAATCAAAATTTTAAAGTTTTATTGAAAGTTTTAGTGTAACGTATAATTTTTATATGCACTGATATTCAAATTAAAATAAAAAAATGTATTGTACATAAATTCAAAATTTAATTTTAAAGTTACTGCTTACATAATTAAATGTAATTCAATATATTGAGACAGATTAGAATACATTATGCATGTATGTATACATATGTACATATATTAAATACCACCTATGACCGAAGGAGTGTAATAGAAAGATTGCTCTTTTATTGCATTTTTAAACGATGTTTCGTTTAATCTCAATTGAAGGCGAATTAATTGTTTCGATGCTTTGCTGAAGCAATTAATTTAAACGGGAGCGATCTTGATAGCAAAAAATTACGGCGATTACTAATCTCCCCCTGAGATCTTATGATGCAACTGCGTTTCGAATCTTAAAATTACCATTGTATAGACATTCAGAGACAACAATCCGTCGCACGCCGACAGGGAGTCCTAATGTTCTCGATTTAAATAATGGCAGGTGAGCGTCATTAGAAGTTGATGTAATGACCACTATTAACCATCGCGATAATTGTGCGTGCAAATTGCACCGACGACGATGTCCCACATGACTAATGCAATGATGCTGCACGCCCCGAATGAATGCACTTACCTTTTGTACTCTCCCGCCACTATACACAACTCGTGTGGGCGAACGTGTGTAAACACTTCTAAACATAAAATAACAAAAGCGAAGCTCTTCCTATTGCATTCAAAATTTATTGGCATCAATAAAAACGCTTGTTTTAAAATATCCACTCGGATAAACAAGGATATCAAGTCCTTTTAAATTAATCGAAACCGAACACTTTTCAGATAGTGCGCTTTTTTGAAATCGGTGCTTTTACCTATTAGAAATCCGATATCGATGCATTTAAGTAAGTATATGTTACTATTGTTTTATTTTTACAATGCTTTTATATCTGGCCTTCTGCTTCTATAAACTGTATGGATGTAACAATTTAAATTAAAATCATTTGATGTAAAATAAGAAAACAATTCACCCACTAGTACATGTAGTTTGAATATAGTTGTCAAAATTTCGAAACGATAAATTATCTGCTGTTATACATATATATACGTGCATATATGCATTGTAAATACCAGGTTATAATTTGTGCTAAGATTTTCAGACGACAGTAGTACGAGTATGTGGAGGTTTGCCAAAATATCAGTGGCTGTACATTTCACCATGTAGGAGAAAATTGTGAATTTTCAAACGCTTCTGGATAATTTTCCCATACGCTTTATAAACCAATAAAGTTTATTATATCATTAAATAATTCTAAGTTGATCATATTTATTAGACTAGCTGTTGAAATACGCGCAGGATGTAAATATACGTACACGTTAACAACAATTTATGAGACAGTCCATAATGAATAAGACATCTGAAAATTTTATGTCCACTGGACTGGACGTCAGGTTAAATAAATACTTATCCTAAATATATATAATATTCCTAATTCGGCGAGTATTATTAGCGTGGGTTCCAGTACGAACTATAATCGTAAGGCCATTATGATTAGCGTGTGCCGCTCACGTTGTGTAAATTATGGAATAATCGTTTACAACGAATCCAAATACACATTTGAGGAAGCTTTTGAAATTTGAAAACAAAGTTATTTATAATGATAGTACGGGATTAATTCGCGCGAATGTCGCTTGTGAAATTAACGATACTTTTTAAAGTTTGTTCTGCAGATGTAAATTCCGCAGACGAAATCGGCTTACTAGACATACAGATTTGTGTGTTACCTTTTCAGACAGGCAGTCTGGTGGTTCATTTTGGGGTCTTAATCTGTCCCAGGTGTGCTGTGAAATCCCACTTTTTGTGTTTGGATAATCCGGGTGCGAACAATGTCGTGTCCATTATCGACACGGCGTTGATGTTACGCTCCGTGTACCGGCGTAAGTTACGCGTCACGAGCGGCGTAATGTCCTCATCGAAAACATGAATATTATTGCATGTGTAAGTTCTGTATGCGATCGATCAAAGTGCTCGTATATTAGCGATCGACGATGATCTAATTGCAATGACAACATTTACCCACCCATTGGCATCATCGACCACCGCAAGATTAAAATCTAGGAAGCAAAGTGGACGGAAACGTAAAAAGCTTCATTGAGTCTATAACTACAATATTGTTAGTCATGTGAATAATTTATATTTAATTCTTCTGGTGGACTGAAATCGGATTCTTTAAACTTCCGCATTCCTACTGAGTCGACTTCCTTTTTTTTTTCTTAATTTAAGTGCTGGATTTCTACGTATTCATTGTGTGAAATTCGTCATTTTTAAAAATTTTATATGCTCGGATCTGTCGAGCATGGGAATTAGACGATTAATCCGCACGCCGATATTCAAATTGTTGCATTCGACATCGAAAGCTTAGGACAAGTTTGAGCAACACGATTTAAGGGTTTCGTCGTTGCTTACGATCACGACATTCCAAATGGCACATTGATTTCCATATTTTTGCCATTAATTTCGACTCCAATTAAAATCAACCTAAAGCACGTTGCTTATTATTATTCATCGAACGTATTATTTATCGACAGAGGCTTTCAATATTTTAAGGGTGTATTTTAAAAATACATACAAATAACATAATATTTTGAATTAAAAACTCTATTGAAAGTCTATCACTGATAATACTCAAGTTATAGACGTAGTATTATAGTAACAAGTATATTACAAACGGGAAAATAAATAATTATGTATAATTTATTTAGTATTTTAGACCTGGTTGAGAGTTACATTATAGATACTAACTATAAAATAATAAAATGGCAGAAACGCTGTTAAATATATTTATTATATAAATTAAATCTCGAAGCGCGTCTTTGAAAGCTTACGTAGAAGTTACCTATGCGGATTAAATTTCTATGTACATATTGGTATATACAACAGTAAAAGTTATATTTAAAATAAATTTGCATTATCGCAAAGCTAAAACTTCTAATGGTTAATAAAATAAAAGTTAACGAAATACATACGAATTTTTCATACAAGAAAAAATGATTTTCAACTTCTGAATTACCGCCATTTTCCATCCAAGTACCTTTGAATGATTGATTGTTTTATACATCTCACTGAGCAAATATTTGTGTATGGAAATGTTTCTTTACATATGTATATAGTAAGGAATGAATTTGCATTAAAGTTATTTTATTACACGTAAAGCCTAGAAGTTTATTCTTTCAATCGTTAAATGTAAGTTTTGTTAGTTGTAATAAAAATTCACCAAATATCAATTTCGCATAATGATTGCTCGCGGAAAAATTTAATATAATGGTAACTTAACATTTAACCTAGATAGAAATGTACTTTTTATTTTCAAACCGAAATTAAATTAAGTACCTAACTTTTTAATATCATGTAAATTTAGAAGTATTACAAATATTATAGTATACTTACATATGTACACATACGCGTACATATATGGTTTTATATTATAGGATCATAGTAAAAATCGTAAAAGTTGTTTTCATCTCTAGAGTAAATGTTTACACACAGACTAGTTTCATGCATTATTACGCGAAATAAAATATTCCCTTCTGAACTTGTAATGTGCCAAAAAAACTGAGACTATAAAGCAAGTTGAACTAGGTGTTTCCTAGAACGTGAAAAATGTTTGAATAATACATAGCTTTCACGCTTAAGAATTAACTTACACAAAATCATTATCCTACATATCATGCATTAACTTTATAGGATTATATTTACATACATATATTTTGAAATAGTAATCAGTATTACACTGGGTGTAATATCATCAAAAAAAAGTTTCTCTCGGTAATACACAGAATATTTTTACTATTTTATATTGACTCCGTATAATTTTTGAAAGAGACTTTCAAAATTTAGGGGGAAGGATTTGCAAGTACAATATTATTATTCGAGTTCGAGGTAGAATGCTTGGCGACCAAATGTACTTCAAACAGTACCACTGCATCTATGAATATAATCCTTTTCACGTGGCGCCAACGACCACCTTGCATCCAAATGCTTTCCCGTTACTTGAGCTTGGGTTGAAACTTGTAATATGAACAAACAAAAAATATTTCGTGAAACAAAAATGTTTGAATGATATGTAAATTCAACATTCAACGAGTGATACAGAGCGAACACACAATACAGCTATTGAGTAGTGATTCTTTGAAAACGTGTATCTTCCATGTTAATAATGCTTCCCAAATTAAAATTAGTAATAGAAATAATTCTTTAAGATAAAGTTATTTTTGCCAAATATCTACATTTATATGTATGATACTATCAGGGCTGTGGAATCGGAGCATTTCAAGCGGAATCGGAGTGGTAAAATTCTTCGTCTCCGACTCCTTTTATTATTATTTCCTTTAATTGATAGTATTAAGGTATGTGTCGACTAGAGTCTCTAATTTTATTGAAGTAAATCTACTAATAAATTTAATAATTTCTTTATAAGAATCATGAATTTAAATTACATTGTAAATTAAATCGTTGAATTGCACGTATTTTGATGTGTTGTGGTCAAAACCGATTGTTCTTCCGTTTCATACTTTTTTTTATTCTGATTTTTCTCATTGATTTATTTGTATATGAAATTCATACACACATGTTATACTATTAACTTTTTATTTATACCTATTTAATTACCAATAATTAAATAATAAATTGGGTTGCATGTCAATTTTTGATATCTTTTATTTTTATGAGAAAAGATGATCGATCGATCAAGTTGGAGTCGGATTCGGTAAATTTATAACCGACTCCTCATCCATGGATACTATTAAACTAAAAAAATCAGCTAATTACCTTATGTCAATTACTATTCATTCAAGATTTGTAAGACTTCATTGAGTTTTTTTTTTAATTGTACTTTGATCCTCCTGATCTCGGTTAAGTTGGCAAAAGTTATTGGAGAGTGTAAAAAAGAACATGAGAAAATGTAATTGGCGAAACCCATCGAAGAAAGACTGATTTCAAAGACGGTGAAATAATCTCTAGGAGGATAAAAATGTAAGCGTTAATGCCCCAATTTGAATAGAATAATGAGATGGATGAGAAGAAAAATGTATATGTACTGTCGAAGCTTTTTAGGAAATTTTTTGTTTTAACTTTATTCTAAATGTTAATAATGACATAAGGGATTTGATTTTAGTACTAAGACTTTTTTTAAATTTGCAGACTACGTATTTCCATATGCGTACTGTTGTTTACCCCCACCCCTTTGACATCTGTAAATTATTAAATCTGAATTGATTTCGTTTAATTCTTGTTTCATTTGATAAGAGTATATAGAAAAAAAAATTAAAAAGCTATATAATTATTAAATATTTTATATAAGAAATCACCAAAAACACTAGACTTATACGACGTCATCTCGAAGAGAATTATATGTGTTGATTTTTTTAGCGTCTAATGTGTCACAGAGTGGCGGCCGTGTTCTTCCGATAATAAATATTCGCCGGAAGAAAGCACTGTCCCGTGACAAAGTTTTCCAAAAACAAATACAGACCACTTACTTATCGTGTCAAAAGGGAACGGATGAGCACGTCGCGCGGAAAATATTATATTTTGGAGCTTTTTCTTCGACTTTCCCCCGTTCGGACACACGTGTAAGGTCGAAAAAGGGGAAGGGAATAGAGGCTGTGTATTTGCCACGCCGAGGCTCGGCTGGCGAGATTTATTATTTGGCACTTTGTCATAATTCTGCGCTATTTGCTGAAGGTTGATGGGAGAGAACCGACCGAAACCGGAGAATGCCAATAAAGCTGATATTGCTGACTTGCACACGCTCTCGCCATATATTTGCGAATTCCAGGTTGTGGCTGCGCTGGAACCAACAGTTCCAAGTCAATAAAGGAGTTTTGTTTTTCTTGGATTTTAAATCTTGTTTGTGTACAACGCCAAGGTGAAATTTGAGAAACGATGAAACTGTCGAACGTGCGTACGCGTCTCTATATGACCCGTATAAGAAATAAATAAAAATATGACTGCTAAATATTATTCCAGCCGAACATTCCAACCGATCAATTTCGTTTGTTATTCGAGTCGACAAAATTACCGCGTATTTGGGCAATGTGAGAAAAAACATTGTCATTTTAGCTTTATAAATTAAAAAAAAAGTATTCGTAAAAGTTACAAGTGCTTTTTTAACGAAATACGTTTTAGATTTAAACTCAACCTATTTATATTATACACAACTGTACTTGCAAATTTTTTGTACATATTAAGCCGAATTAAATGACTGCCTGAGTTTATTTACATAAACCAGGTTTTACCCGAAGTTCGTAAAACTTTCCCAAAAGCGATGGATACATTTTGGGGAATTCCAACTATTGTAGTAGGTAAAAAACATGAGATAGAACAGCGACGGTTGACTTGCATTAAAAATTTATACCATACGTTTTAAAAATGAACATATGAACATACAACATTCCAATATCAATAGAAATCATATCCAATGAAGAGTTGAAAAATGTTAATTAAATGAACTTACTTTTCTAAATGTTTTTCAGTGCGTTGACGAACTATCTCTTATCGCATGTGCTTATGACATATCCACCCTGAAGTTTTGCACCCACACGACGAGTTTTCTTCTGACGTAGCGTTGGTTTTGGCGGTTTTTTCCGGACGTGTTTCCGGCAGCTGGTGTGAATCACGAGGACATCAATCGGACGTCCACTCACGAACTCCACGCATTCCACTGATTACAATTGAGTGAAATTATGACACAGTTAACAGTTGATATAATTTTGCAAACTTTTGACGTTTGTTGGCAAAGGAACCGACGGACGTGTTGCCACCACGCGAGCCAGCCAACGAATGTCTGAGAGAAGGCCTCAGTCGCGCTTTGCTACTCCCCTCCTACTGCTTTACTTCCACATTGCCGACAAATTTATTGCCAGGATGGAACCAGTCGGCCACAGCTTCCGAATTACTCATACTCTGTTTGAAATTATTATATATAATCAATTATAATATTTCAAAACATATCTTATGACCCCTACTTTTGCGAAAACTTCGACTGTACACACACACACACACGCACACACGAAAAGTCTACGAACTCTCTATTAAATTGTGTGGGCAAATGCATATTTTTAATCATCAAATTATTCAAAATACCTATGTGCAATAAGCGTCTTTTGCCAGAGAACAAATGGCCACACGTAGGTATATAACTGTGTTTGTTCGTGAGACTTTTATACACAGATAGTGAATTGGCGATTGTAATCGCTGTGACGTTATTATTGTCTTACGGAATGTTATAATAATAATTTTTAAATGCCCCAGTTTTAAAATTAAACCACCTACATACATATGTACATTCATTCATTCACCCGTACATATATTTGGAGATTTTATTAAATTAATTAATTATTTTTCTATCTGATGTTTCGTTCGAATTGTAAAAACAATGATTCATTTGTAATTATAAAAACAAGAAAGTTTCATATGTGTGTGTTAATGTATTTATAAAAATTTATATTACGCAATAATTTAGATCTTATATTAAAAGTGAGCGCAAGTTCTCACGCTTGTATTTTATTATAAATATCCTTATTTATAATGATGTTCTTCATACGATTGACATACGATAATAATAATAAAAATATAAAATTTATTTATTTTTCTCAAGTTAATTCGTCAGTATCATCTGAATGCACTCCGTTTGCATATAAAAATTTCGTTTCACAAATAATTTTCTTTATTTTACGATTCGTGTTTCCGTGGGAAATTGTAAATAATTTAATTTGAGCTTTTTGAGTTGTTTTGTTTACGAATACTGGTCGAGAAGAATATATTGGTAGAATTTCTATCACTCTTGTTCACATCGCCTGCAAATGGAGTTCTCTTTTACGTTTTTCGTACAAATGGTCACCGTCGAATCACATTCTGTCCAAGGGCGGTTTCATTCTCTTTTTAACTTTATTCGAGAGACCTGGATGCGAGGCATCTTCCTCAAAACTCTAACAAACAATCCAATTTGCTTTTTCTGGTGGGAAAGTTTTTGTTTGCCTAAAATCGACTGCATTTCAATTCTTGTTTTAACACCAACGAATTTACCTCGAGAATACGTTTACAAAATTTATTATTTTTAGTCGAATACTTTTATGTACATACAAAAAGGTATATCTACTTATATTGTTTTGATATTTTCGCATGAGTGAACTATCATGCTAGTTTTTCAACCGTTCATCAATCATCCATATTTGTAGGTGTTTAATGCGATACGTTTCATTCCCGTTCTTAAATATATATGTAGATACATTATATTAATAAAAATTAGACTGAATAAATTTTCCATATAAGATTTAGCTGTGTTGTGAAAATTGCAAATTTCTTGCAAACCATTGTAGTGGGTATTTGTCTATGAATGAAAATGAGAAATGCACCGTTTGCTTGCACCGGAAAATTGGCAACTGACATCGCAGATTTATTAGCTCGATAAGACAAATTGATGCATGGGTTGGTTGAACTTCAGGTTCTAAATCTTGTTCCGGATCAGAAAAGGTTTAAATCAGGGCTGCTGACGGAGCAATTCGTATAAACGCTACTGTGTTAGTATGTTTTTAATTTCCCTATATTTTTTTGCGATTTGGAAACGCTATCGCATATAGTATGTAGAATGATGCTATAGATACTTCGCCAATCGTCTGAAACAAATTTTGAAACTTTAAAAAGAATTGCAACCATGCTTTACGTGCGTTCTATGTACTTCTAACTCGGAGCAAGGAGTAAATAACACCCCGGTGTGTTCTGGACGTGAACGACATTTTAAAATCTTTAACAAATGTCGAACTTCGTCTCGAAATGAAAATATAAGTATATGCACATATATGTATAATACGAAGTGTCGGACAAATGGGTCAACAATTTTAAACGATATTTTTATTCAGACTTCATTGCAAATAATATTTTTGGCAGGCTAACAATTTGTATTGATGAGTATTTGTATGTACATTTAATATAAAAAATATTTGTAGGTATGTACTTAATGTAATTTCTAAATTCACTTTGATAATGAAATTTATGTAACTATGTATGTACATATGTACTAGTGAAGATTTTTTTTCTAATCGCTCTGATTATGATTTATAGCCGCATACATTTTTCATGTTTATTACATCATATATGTATGTATATGTAATAATTTAATTTTGTTTGGATTTTATTTTCAGTTCTAATGAAAAATATTGAACTTTACTTATTATAGCACATATCAGTGGCGTGCCGTGACTTTTAAAACTAGGGACTAGGTATAGACAAAAATATACGTACATATGTACATATATACATATATGCATGGTAAACGAACAAGAATAAAAATTTCGATTTTTTGACTTTCGATGCGGTGACGGCCACCGAATGTATACATATGTAACAGTGGCGTGCCGTCATTGGACTAGAGGGACTAGGCTTCCCCTAAAATCTTTTACTTAAAATTTAAAAACATCAACAATTCAATCACAATACATTTAAATCGTTGACCATATTGCTATTGTTCAGATATTGTTCGGATTATTGTTCAGAAACCGGAATCGGCACTACCTGAGGTGGTAGTGGCAGTGGATTGTTATGGTATGGTTCGCCACGTCGTTTCCTTGCACGGACTCGTCGTCTCAATTCTGTTCCCCTCGAGTGATTTTTTTTTTATTTACTCGTCTCATTTATGGAATTTTCACTAAGAATATTCGGTTTTGTGTCCATCATTCATTATTCTGGACTTTTTTTTTATTAAACTTTTTGTAAACAAATAAGTATGGCAAAGGACTCGGCTCGTGAAACAATTCCCTCAGAACAAATCAGTACGGAAACAAATAACGACACCTTGGAATGTTGCATTCTCGATTGATTGCTCGATAAATAATTAGCAATATTGAATTTTTAAGAGAAACAAGCTGTTATTAAAAAAGTAGGCTACATAGACATACATACATATGAAGAGCATGTAGTATATACATATATCAGTGGCGTGCGTTAAAATTCTCTCTCTTATTGTTGTACAGGCTTACTTAATGTGCGCGAGCAGGATACAAGAGGAACAGGCTGTTCTTCTTGTATCCTGCCCGTGAACATTAAGTAAGGCTGTACGACAAAAAGAGAGAGAATTTCACCGCACGCCACTGATATATATATATATATATATATATATATATATATATATATATATATATATATATATATATATATATATATATATATATATATATATATATATATTTTATATATATACATAGTACTAGTGCTTCCAATCGCGGAAGATTATTTCAGCACCGGGATTGCGGTGCTAGGAATTTCCAATCCCGGGATCCCGGTGCTAGCACCGGGAAATCAAATGTATAACAAAAAAAAAGTTCAATTGCATATTTTCATATTTCAAAACCGTTCAATTTCATTTTGAAAACTCTCCCGATATTTCACGCAAAAAATACTCCTCATATTGGCGTTCTTGTTTTCAGAGTTTGGCTACATTCTTTAAATTTTTGGTTCGCTTCCATTTCTAGATTTCTAAGATTAAGTAAAAGACATCCTTTAATGTAATCAAATAAAGTAAAAACATCACTTTGATTGATTGATTCGTTTTTTACAAATAGTTTATACCGTCTATTAATTATTCATCGAAACAAAAGAGTGTGGATAAGAACCCAAATATTTTCAGACAAAAAAATTGAAAGCAAGCTGAAAAGAGGCTAGTAAAAAAAAGAACACCTATAATGGGAGGTACCGTTTCCAGTCAACTTGAAAGTTTGAAAAAAAATTACTTCGTATCGATAGTAATTTCAGTAACCGATACTAAGTTTCAGTTCGAAAGGACGAACGGTGTTCAAAAAATCCCCAAAATACACTGACGTACAGACACATATACAGACACTCACACAGACACACAAACACACGTGAAAATATGATCAGTGATCGATTCTGAGTTCGAATCAGTCAAAATATGATACAAACATCATTACAGTTGAGCACAAAATCTGTGACACAATACAGGCAGTTGATACAATTTCGTTGCAACGGCAAGCCGGCGTCAAAACAGGTCAGAGAAAACAAATGACTATGACTGTCATTGCTCATCCCACCATTTTTCATTATATAATGTTGTTTTATGTTTTTTCTTTATTATTTTTGTAAAAATGATATTTTTATAGAAATTATGCCAGCACCGCAATCCCGGTATTCAGACTAGTTTCAGCACCGGGATTCACGGTACCAGAAAACACCGGGATCCTGGAATCCCGGAATCCCGGGATTGGAAGCCTTACATGGTACCTTTTACCGTGCATACATTATTTTCGATCTTTCGATTTTCGATCTTTACTTTCCTATATTTGCTTTTCGATCTTTCGACTCTCGATGCAGTGAACCAGATCCGTATATGTACATTCAATTTGAGAATCCTGGTGGTAAACTTGAGAGTACTATTAAAATCTATCAAAAGATTCGAAAGTGCATACACCATTTACTTCTGAAAATTTGAAGGCTGAAGCAAAATAAATAGAAATTAATTCGTTTTCATTTTGATTTCCAAGTTATTTTTTACTAATAATGAATACTGATTCATTGAAAATTATACCCATCAGTAGCATTCAAAACTAGTACTATTTCATGTGTAGTATTTGAAGTTTTTTGTAGTTTATTTCATTTTTTTTTTTACTATCTTAACTGAATTCAGGTCCACAATGAAATTCAATTTTGGTGCTTATACTATTCTTTTCCTGCCTCGTTCAATTACCAAAATATAATTCTTGGAAGTTTTATAGACAACATGCATAATGTGAATTCATCCATTTGCTTAACCCACCCGAGCGGTACGGTGGGTGCATCAAATTTGATTATGCACACTGCGAATTGATGCAAATTCGCCACAGACCAGATCAGGAGCGGACTGCAGTTTGAATTCTAAACGTATTGAATTTTTAGATAAGGTTTACAATATTTTATTTCAAAAATAAATCAACATCGGATTTTGTACATATAAGACAGTTGAGCTTTTAAGATAGTTTATCTATAAATTAGGTATTAAAGATTGTTGATATTCAATACGGGCCTGGTCTGGATGTCGAGACTCTTTTCACCGATTTTTCAGCGATGCGACATTTTCGCCATGATATAATATCCCGGTTTCGCAGCCGCACCTCACATTCAAATGAAGGTGTTTTCGCGCATTTTTTTATTGTTTGCTTTGGCCATTGGGACACGTCTTGCAACGCCTCGGAAGTTGTTGATTTAGAGGGGGAACCTCTTGCATTATTCAGATGCTGCATTCAGGATGCATGGGTGCATATGTAATTTACGCGGGCCCTCGAAACGAGTGCGCACGCGCAACTCATGCGCTTTTGTTTCGCATTCGGACTCGATTCTAGCGAAACTTTCATTCAAAAACATATCTAAATGCATATTTATGAGCTTGAAAAATGCCACACGTTAAAAATAAAAATCTTCGCCATTCATAAGTGAAGTATTTTTGGGTAGGTACGCGTACCTTAATTCTCATAAGTGTGTTTGCCGGTTTTCTTTTTTTCCCTGTGCGCGGCAATAACAGAAGGAAAAGGCTCTATTCTTCTCGCAGCAAAATCACCAACTGACTAAATGCCGAGTGGGATTTGTGCCAGAACAGAAAAAAATCTGACAAATCGAGCAGAAAGTAGACTAATATATTTTTTCATAGAAAATCGAACTATTTGTATAATTGCCTAGTTGCTATACAAATATTAATTCGATTGAATAAAAGTAGCATATATGTATGTATGTATATATATATATATATATATATATATATATATATATATATATATATATATATATATATATATATATATATATGCAGTTAGATTCAATTATAAAATTGTATAACATGATTCTGACATTTAGACAGTCTAATTTTAATCGAAAGGTCTTTACAATATGTTGTGTGATCCGTAGCGTAATAACCAAGTATACATACATATTATCGATTATCTTTTTCGAATGTTTCGGAACAGGTCTCTTTGCCCTTTTTTAATCGAAGCCAATTTACTTGCATCTTTGTCGAAAACATCGACTTTAATCATATTGGGACATGGAGAATGGATTCTAAGGTTGTACCTGTCACACACAAATATTATTATTAAACCTAAAAATTAGCTGAAAATGTGTAAGAATGTATGTATTACATATCGCACTGAGAAAAAGCTAAAATTGCTGCAATTCTATTATTCCAAGTACAGGCTTCAATCATAAATTTTATTCACATTTTATATCCTATGTTATTGGCAATTATTAAAATTCAAATAAATAAAATGTTAATCGGTAGTTATTATTGTAGCTTTGGTTCTTTATTTTACGACCACAAATAAGTAAAAAAGGATTCCTGTGAGAATAATCTTCTTACGACGTATTTGTTGTTTTGTCGCGTCGTCTTCAAAGATAATCTAAATTAGAAGATCTTTTTGAGATGACTATAAATTGAATCCGAATATTTTGACGAGCGTATCCTACAGTTTTATTTCCCTGCGATAAAATGTGTTTTTCGATTTCATCATTTTTATTTCATTTACGTAGGTATGTACAAACATACATATGCATATAAAATATATTGTGTATGTAAATATCAACAAAAAATATTTTTTTATGAATTCAATATCGACTCTATTCCATGATCAATGTAATAGAGTTAAGTTACATAATATTCTACAATAATACTTATATATTTTTTACTTATTTTACTGCTTACACTTGCCTTTATGTTCATTATATAAATATTCGATTTTTTTATAGCTTTCCACATTTCCCTAACACGATTGAGAATAAAAATACGAAGCGATAAAATAACGCAAGAAGAAGATCGGATTCTTATCATTGAAGTGGTATAAAAGTACTGCAATTTTACTGATGAAAATGTTCATAGTAAATAAATAACACTCCAAAATAAACTAAATGAATAATTTCGCGTTGAAGCCATTTTGTTTTCTTCGTATTAAGCATACAATATATACACACCTATCAATTCCATTATCTCGTATGTATATGAAAGTTTTGCGATTTGCAGAATCTAAACGGGTAGCTAGTACATACAAACATACATAAATTGATTGTAATACTAGTGTTGTTTTTCCTTCGTGTACAAACTGTATTTTCCGTTGTACATACACAAATATTGACGGGAAATGCTTGAGCTTTCGCTTAAATGCCGTCCAAGTATTGTTTCTGGGACATAATAAGGGCATATTGGAAACACATTATGCTCTATAGAAATACGCGAGCGCAAAGGTCTTTCAAGGTTATAGTAGATTAAATGTCGACGAAAACTCGAAAATATGACCTCCATACTTGAGTTATACGCTGATAAAACATACGCACAATAAGGAACAATATCGCGAAACATTTCGCAATCAGCACATACATCTCCATTCCACGGTTTCCTCTTACGTATTATATCACAAACACACGCGAATCATTGTACACTTACGTATTTTACGTTCTCATATGTATGCAAGTTTCACACGCGACTTATAGAAGATCACTTATTTATGAAACATGACTAATTTGCAACGACATAAATTGAACGATGCGATTCATGTTTAATTGCGCTCATACACTAAATACCTGTATTTGTGTTATCGATCTTGTGAAAGTATTTGATATATGTAAATCTTGCGATGTTTACAAGTCGTGAAAATTGCGCAATGACATCGGTACCGATATATTACACAATTAATGTCTTTAGCAACGACAGTTTCGTTAAGATTGTCCGAAATTGAAGACGATACTTCTGCTTAATGTCGCATGTTGAAGAAAATTAAAAAAAAAATCGAACGTTAAGCTATAATTTTCTCATTGAAAGTTTGCTCTATATTCAAGGTAATATTGTATTTTATGTGTATGTAGGTATTAAATAGTTACATACATATATACGGTTAGATACTGAGTCTCGTCCTGATACTTAGTTACGTGTTTACTAAGGCTTCCATCCCACGATTACCGGATTGCTTCCCGGAGCGGTGTTACAGATTACATCACTTCATCTCAATCTTCTTAATTTACAAGGAATATATATACGTGCTCATATTTGGGTGTCTTTAATTAATCAATATCAATATCAAGGCTACAGTTAGTTGACACATCATGGTCTTAACTGGAACAGTCAAAGTTTAGAGTGATCTGCTCTATTAAATAATGAAGTTTTGAACTGTGTAATGGGGAAGATATGATCATAATAAGTATTTTTATGTTTACATTACACTAGCCCAAGGCGTTTTTTGAAAAAATAAATACCTTTTCAGAAAAATTTATAATCAACTTTATGTACTGAATTACAAGCAACGGTTGAAGTCTAATGCAGTGTGTCTATTTGCAATATAACGTAGTGATTACAACTTTCTGTTTTGATTGTTATTTTAATGATCATAAATCCAAAGCAATTGCAATGTTTATTATATCGATGCATCATGAATCATGTATAATTGCATGTATAAGGTAAACTTTAATATTTTGATTTACTACATGGCATTCTAAGAAACTGTGAAGAATATCGATTTAATGTATTATCGATTCATCATCGATATATTTACTTTGTTAATAAGGTATGTATGTACTTTTAGAGTACAAACTTATTGCGGAATTCCAGTACGCGTCTCATTGGAATTTAGTAAATTTTAAATATTTATACTCGGTTAATGTTCTGCCCGTTGATATTTCATCAGGTGGATTTCAAACGTATCTAAATGCAAGTGGTTGAATAAAAAAAAAGGCATACGTACGTAATATATGTATATATTTAGTTCCAAAACCAACAACACTATTCATGCAAAACCCAATGAACCGCGAAACTAAAATGCACCTGTCGAACGTGCTCAGAGTGATTTTCGTCTTTGAGTTACAAATGTAAAGGCAAGTATTGGCAAATGTATACCAATAAATTACCAGCTGCATTTACCCGACATTGCTCGGGTGGATGAACATTGGAAAAAAGTCTTCTAAGAGCTTTGACCTTTTACAAAACTCTTTTACGGTCCAAGTTAGATTACTATGAGAACACCAAATTTGATAATAAAGTCTTAATTCGGTATACAATCAATTTTGAAACCTGTAGATTTGCACAGCGAACAATCCAACGAAAATTTTTATATTTATAAACCAGGGCTGTGAAGTCACTTAAAATTTTACTGACTCCGACTTCGACTTTATCTTATGATTGACTTTGACTTCAACTTGAACGATTCTAGTAAGATAGACTTGTCTTGCCAACTTATAGAATTGTTAGTAATAAAAATTATACCAAGTTTCAAAACAAAAAAATTAATGGAATTTAAAAAATCACAAATAAATGTATCCCAATTTATTGAATTATTGGTATTTAAATAGGTATAAATAAAAAGTAAGTACATTCATAGTATGTATATGTGTATGAATTTTATACACAAATAAATTAATGGCAAAAATGAGAATAAAATGAAAGTATGAGACGGAGGAAATGATTGGTCTTGGCCACAACACATCAAAATACGTGCAATTCAACGATTTTATGTATTTATAATGTAATTTAAATTCATAATTTTTACAAATAAATTATTAAATTTAAATGTATATTAGTGGATTTACTTCAATAACATTAGAGACTCTAGACACATGCCGTAATGCTAATAATTAAAGAAAATAATAAAATGGAGTCAGAGTCGGTTTATATTTTACGACTCCGACTCCGTCTCCGACTCTGCTTGAAATGTCACGACTCCATAACCCCGACTGTCACTCCATAGCCCTGGTATAAACTGATCTGGGAAATATTTTAAAAGAAAAATTACATACCTGTCGATAATTTAAGTGAAAATTTTACTTTATTGAAATAGAATTAAACTTTTATACCTATTTAATACAAAGATGGAGAAAGACTCATACGTAACATACAGCACGCGGCAGCCTGTTGTGAACAGATTCGACAATAAAAAAAAAACCCACTTGGCGCCACCTCAGACGGCTCCATATCGGTGTTCTTGGGTACGGCGAGGTATTCCTCTATCTATCGCAATATTTTTTCAAATCAGCTCTCGTTATAGGAACAAAAACATTAAAATCGTCACTAAAATGCTAAACAACTATTACCGTGCTAATAATAATTAGAACGTGGAAACATTTTAACAAACTCGTTCTCGCTACCCGGTCTTGATTTATACCGCGTAATGCATTTGTTCGAGTGATTTATACGACGAGAAATTAATTTTATTATTGTACACGCATTTTTTTTTCATATAATTGAGAATATCCAGTTAACGCTGGGTATTTACATACATCTCCGTACTCTCGAGGTGCTTTGCGAATTATTTTGTAACTCGGTATCGAATGTGGGTTGTGGGCGCGCGAGCTATCCACGCTCCGATGATGAATTAGTGGTTGAGACTCGAGTGCGTGTGTGTGTGGGGTATTTTTTGTTCTGGGGCATTATTTATAGGTAGGCTATAATGTATGTGTGTGTACGTCATATTGATATGTGTCAGACTATACTCAAATTAATGGCGCCTGTGCTGTGGCTGGTCTGCAATCATACGTGCTTGCGTTTACCTTGCGTCTACGGTTCAAGTGCGCAAAGGCCCGGGAAAACTCCTCAAATATGTCGATAGACAAAAAAAAATAGACAAGCCACTTATAAATTCTAAGCTTTCATCGAAAAGCTTTAATGTAATATTGAAATGTTTCACAGTACTTTAGCATAATGTTCCGAGCTCGTTTTATGTGATATATGTGACATTGTGTATCACTGTAGCAAACGTGTGAATTTATTGTTCGTATCATACACTGTAAATACCTTTATATGCTAGGGGTTTCAAATTTATTTATCGAACTTTTAAAGAGTAGACATATTAATATATGTACATGTACGAATAAAATAAAAAACACATATTTCCTAATATACATAAATAAGAAAATGTTTCCAAAAACAAAATGTGAAATATGTCCGTTATTACTAGAGCTGTACCCTTTGATATTTCAACGGGTGGTTTTGGAAACGAATTCATACTATTGGCTATTGTCGCTAACTTATTCTCATTTAGATACACTACATAATACTCTGCTCATTAATTACTATGTTATTTATTGCTGCTTTCGAGCACCCCCCCCCCATTTCATCCCCACACGCTCTCCCGGCCGACCGCATACAAGTAAGCATCTGTACGTGTCTTCGTCAGTGATTACGGAGCGATATTTTACATTATTATGTACGCTCGCGACTTGCCTATGAGCATGTGTACTTGATAATATGGGCATGTGTACGCGATCTCCTACATTCTTAAGAACTTTTTATAGTTGTTCATGTAAAAACATCATACTTGTTCATGTAAAAAAACATACATACCGTTTTTATGTATGTAATATTATGTCACTCAAAGAAGTATGGAACGCTGTGTGCTCAAAATAAGGAGTATGACAAGGGTAGTTGATACAGTGGAGGGAGCGAAGGGATTGAAATGGCAATGGACGGGCTACGCGGCTAAAATAATGTACAAAAGAAGTGCTGGAATGGTAGCCGAGAGAATGTAATTACTTTATTAGAAAATTTAAGTCGAACATAATCAATTTTATTATTTGTAACAGAATGATTTGCACACATTTTTATGTTTAAAAATACTACCAATATATGTACCTATATCAAAATCGTAAAAGTTATACATTTTGTATAATGCTATTGTGTACATACAATGTATAATAAACTTAGCATCAGTTAAAATAAAAGTACCTATTCAATTTTGAGACTGCGTAAAGTCCAAAGCTGTAAAATCAGATAAAAAAACACATTTAATATTTAGTAGACTTTAAAATAAATAAAATATTATCTATGTATTTTATAACTTTCTGTGTAAACTTGGTACCTTGTAATTCGACGATATTAAATGTTATATACGCACTAATGTACCTACACACATACATAACATGGAATTGTTAGTCATTTTAGTTATTTGATTTATGTAAATTCTTTACCGGGGATGATGATACCATGTTTTTCATCAAAATTTACGGCATTGACTGGAACCCTAAGCTAATATAATATTGTTGGCGCCCGAGTATACTTAGGTAAGGGCGTGTGATAAAAATGATTAATAATATATTATGTATTCGTTTGTTTGTTTGTTTGCTGGCTCCTCGACAAACAAATACGATGAAATATGAGCTTTCGATTTTTACCACTAATTAACGTTTTTATTTCTCATACCCGCGTCTTACGGCTAATTATTATTTATTAAGGTGAACTCGTCTCGAAAAAAAGACAACAGATGAACTAACACAAACAAAAAATAAATAAACAGGCGCCAAAGAATTTTAGCATATCGACAAAAGCGGCCGTTCACTTCGAAGCTTTCGATTACGGCAAAGCGCCATTCGCTGGCAGGATATGTTTTGGAATCGGTGAGATGAATTTGGCATCATTTGTCCATTATGTTTACGGATGAGCTCATCCCGAATAGAAATAGATCGGAGAGTGAGCCGTGTCTGAGTGATTGAAATATGACTTTTTAATATATCATTCGTATGAATCGAAGCTTTCACTTGAACGATATTTAATTTGCGAACACAAGTAGTGCAAATGTATTTAAAAGTCTGCATTCGATTACTCAACGGCACACATACGTATTTATAAAACATTGTATAATAATAATCGTCGATATGACGAAGATGACTAAATTTCTAAGTGGTTCAAAGTTAAATATTTATTTGTAAGTAAATATGTTTACGAAACTTTAAGTATTCGATCATATTTTGACGTGAAAATATTCTCAATATTCGGTTTCAATGTGAACTATGGCGAATTAAGGTCAGTTAAATGTCACACAAAACCTCGCAAGCATAACGTATAGGTAACAATTCATAAAAATCTTCTTATGGGGATGAACAATATTTGCGTAAGATATGCGACTACATAGTGTGGAACACTTTTTTACGACCGATAATAAAATATAATATTCCTTCTTGTGATTGTTCAAGGATTTCCATATGTGTGTATAAATTACATGTAAATAATTGTCTCGACCACGTAAAAAGGAAAAAAATTGTATTAATACAGTAGAAATATTGCCATTACTGATTTCTGCGAATTTCCCTTGTCGTTTTCCGAGAACCTTTAAATGTTGGCGGCCAAACCGAAAAAACATTTTTCAATTTATTTGTTTTTGCGTTTTCTCTTAGACTTGTACACATTCACTTTTTTCATCGCGTTCGCAATAAAGCACTAAATTGTACATTATGTAAAATAACAAACGTTAAATCATTATTATATATCCACCGATGTACGTAAATTTATTTTACAGTGGCGATTAATCCGCGAAACAACGCTTAAAGCATATATGTACCTTTAATGCACTCGGTTTATACATTGAAGTAGTAAAAGGAGATAAATGTTTGTAATACTTCGGTTTATGTGTGTTAATCAATTAGGGATGGCAACTATTCTACTGTTCGTAGAAATTCCAGGGGCATGCGTAAAATTTTATACTTTTGTTTTGCGCCACTATACATTATCTATATTCTTTGGTTATTGAACTCTGTGTACGTTTGTGTAATTTCTCTCAGAAATTCGGCACTATCTTTTCAAGTTGGACATTTACCTTGCTTCATTTTGGCAACGACCTGCAATGCCTTAAATTTCAGTCTCCGAACGTAGACGGCATCGCCATGAAATCAATTATCACTAAATTGACAATTTTCCAAAGTGTACCGAATATTCTATATTGATATTGATTTTGAAATGAAACCAATTTGAGTCAATTCAATGCATCCGCAAGTGTTAATAAATCAAATAGCGCAAAGCATACCAATTTTCCTGGCATTAGTTATAGCTATTTATATAGCATATCAAATTATTTCAATCATCAAACTAGAATGCGATGGCTAAATCATATTTTCCTAATGCGTCTTTCTATTATAATTCCATCGCAATTTTCTAGAAGCAAGTTCTGAAAAGTTTGCTTTTCTTCGCACCAAATTATTCACTTTGAAGAGTTTCAGTTGCTCAAGCAAATACGAACACATACACAAACATACAACTATTTTTCAGGGATGGATTCGAAGAATCAAATATATATATATATATATATATATATATATATATATATATATATATATATATTTATATATATATATATATATATATATATATATATATATATATATATATATATATTTATATATATATATATATATATATATATATATATATATATATATATATATATATATTGTATTTTGTATTGTATATTGTATTTTCATCTACCTAGTACCAAAATAGCAAATATTCAAATTAAGTCCAATATAATTTTTAATATAGTCTTTTAAGATTTGAATTAAAACCCTTCATGTTTTCTTCCTACTTTTGAAAGGGTTTCTGTACAAAATATCTGCCGATTAAAGAACAATTATTTATACCTATAAATGTATATATGTACAAATAGTTGTAGTTGTATAAAATAAATTTTATAGGTCTTTTTACAATATCTAATCAGGATTTGATGAGATAAAAGTTAATTTATAGCACACTACTTGTTTTACCCGGCTTCGCTCAGTATTTGTAATATAAACAGCGTAAACATGGTAAATAGTCATTTGTTTTTTTATTATACTTATTTGAATCGAAAAAAAATCAACTCATTGTCATAGAAATTTTTGACTTGTTTACGATTCCCGACCAAAGATACATACATATATATATTTACATCAGTGGCGTGCGGTCCATGGATGCGGTGGATGCGGCGCATCCCCTATAACTTTAAAAAGCCAAGAGTATTTTTAATAAATATTTGAATTTCGCTTCGATGTATTCTTAGTGATGTACGTGATTATGATGTAGTATATGATATATATTTCACATATCACGTGTTTTTTGTTACATGATGCATTATATAGGATCTTTTGATAATTTTTATTAAGGATTCGCATAGGCCGCATTCGCATAGGCCGGCCACAGGCGAGTGACGCTGGCGAGTAGACGCTGAGTGAAGTGCGCGCGCGTCATGGATTCGGAGTTCGGACCGATCCCATTTGCGCATGCGCACTATGAGGCTGTCATATTCGCGCGGACGCGTTGACACTTGTTTAACCTCTACGGTGGATTCGGTTTCTCTGTTTGCTTATCTATTGAGTTTCACTTGGAAGCCGCTGTTGATCGATATTTCCGCACGCTACGCCCCAAGTTATTTATCAAAAAGCTAGCCGATTCATTTCTTTAGACGAAGTTAATCATTTATACTGTAAGTTGGTTATTTTTTACTTTTGAATTAAGTTTTCATTTAAATTAGTTTCGTCTAACTTTATTTTTAGTTTACTGTTCCACTACTTACGAGTTTTCATTATTGCCTTTAATATGGATATCGAAAATAACAATGAGAGTGGACTTGTCGTCGAGATCAATAATAATTGCAATTGTTTAATTGAAAATGTGCTGAAAAGAAGATTTGCTTCTCTCCCATTTAATGAAAAGGAGATTATTGTTAAGAGCCCCAAACCCACACCAATATTAAATATTCAGTCTAAAACAAAAACATTTAAAAGGTATTTTAACACAGAAACATACGAAAAAATTTCATGGATTTGTGGATGTGCTCACTTAACGAAATTATTCTGTTGGCCATGTATTTTATTTTCTCAAGAAGTGAATGTCTGGAGTAAATTTGGATTTTCTGACCTAAACAATTTAAGTAAATCGCGCAAGAGACATGAATGTTCTCAAGCTCACATATGTTCTGCTGCTCAATTTAAAAAATTTGGAAAGGGACCTCGTATAGAAAATTTTTTAAGTGCTCAATTTAAAGCAAATATTGAAATGCACAACAAAGAAGTTACTGCAAATAGATACATTTTGTCGAAATTAATAAGCGCGATCTGTTTTTTAGCAAAACAAGAACAACCTTTACGAGGACATTTTGAACACCAGGAATCGGAAAATAGAGGGAATTATATTGAGTTGCTGTATCTGTTGAGTGAATCAGACATAAAATTGAAAACTCATTTAGATAACTCTACGGTGTTTACTGGACTATCGAACCATATACAAAATGACTTGGTATCCGCAATATCAAAAGTCTTGCTAGATGAGATTAAAACTGAAATACGTGCATCAAAATTTGTTTCCATAATTGTGGACGAATCTACAGATATCAGTCGCAAAGCTCAGCTATCTACTATTTTTAGATATGTAGATGAAAACAATGAAATTCAGGAGAGATTTGTTGGATTTGTCGATGTTAGTCCCAATAGAACAGCTAATGCTCTTTTTCAGCACATACGTGAGACCTTGGAAGAATTTGGTTGTTTGGACAAATTAATTGCACAAACGTACGATGGAGCGGCTGTAATGTCCGGGGAGCATAATGGAGTGCAACGAAAAATTCGAGATATTTGTCCTAATTCTTTATTTGTCCATTGTTACGCTCACAGATTGAATTTAGTTTTGTCGCAATCTGTTAAACATATATCCGGATGCAAACGTTTTTTCAGCCGTATGTTGTCATTTTCAACTTTTTTTTGTAAGTCTTCAAGAAGAATTTCCCTTCTCGATTGTCAAATAAAAAAACGATTTCCCACTGCTGCCCCTACACGATGGAACTACAATAGCAAAATTTTAAATATGATATTAGAATATCAAACAGAATTAATGGAAATATTTAATCAAATAATTAATGATGAAGACGAATGGGATACTGATGCTGTCATAAATGCTGAAGTCCTTCATCGTTATTTAAAAGAGTTTGAATTCAATTTCAATTTGCATTTATTTTCTGCAATATTTAATTCGGCAGATTTTTTATTTGAAATTTTACAAAAAAAAACCTTTGACATATCGTATTGCGTAAGTGAAATTAAAAAATTTGTAAAATATTTAGATAACAAAAAAGACGATTTTGATTCATTGTGGAACAAAGTAATAACTAAAAATTTTAATAGAAAAAGAAAATATGCTGAATGTGAAGAAGATGTGAAAACAACGTATAAACTTCACTATTCTGAAATTTTAGAAACTCTTTCAGTAAATACAACCAATCGATTTCGAGATATCGAAAATTTAAAATTTCTCGAATTTTTTAACGTCAAAAAATTTAAAGAATATGAAAATAATTTTCCAGATTTCCTATTTAAATCACTCCACCTAACTTATGGAAAATACTTTGATTTTATGAAATTAAAAAGCGAATTAATTTACATGTACTCAACGCAAGATTTTCATTTGAAATCTATAAATGACGTAAAGGAATTAATTGTGAAAGATGATCTAATAGACGTTTTGGAACAAGTATTTAGTTTAATACAATTAATTTGTACGATACCTTCCACGAGCGCATCGGCTGAACGATCATTTTCGACTATGAAAAGAATTAAAACGTTCACCAGAAGTAGTCAAAGTGAAGAAAGACTCTCTGGTCTTGCTTTAATTGCAATCGAAAAGAAAATAATGTCAAATTTAAAAAACAATAAAAAATTCTATGATGCGGTTATCGATGAATTTTGTAAAAAGGAACGAAGAATAAAATTAAATTTTAAAAAATAAATTGGTCGGTTTTTTTTTTCAAACAAGGGACAGCATCCCTTGTTTGAAAAGTCACCGCCCGCCACTGATTTACATACTCTTTCGAAATTTTATATTAGATACATATGTATATTGCTTGTATGGATGTGAAACTTGGACATTGAATGGTAAAATGTTACACAAAGTCAAATTCACTCGAAGAAGTATGGATCACTGTATGCTCAACATAAAAGGAGAGCCAGGAAAGGAATACACGAGTGAGAAGTAAATATGACAAGGGTAGTGGATATAATGGAGAAAGTGAAAAGATTGAAATGGCAATGACCGGTAGTAGAAGAATGGATGAAAGGTGATGTCCAAGAAATTTAAAATAATGCAAGGAAGGCAGCAAAGAAGTTGGGTGTATGAAATTAGAATAATGTGTGGGATGAGAGTTGCGCAAATGGAAGCATGAGGAAAATGGAAGTGTGTTGGTGAGGCCTTTATCCAGCAGTGGATGGTGAATGATTGTAAATAATTATGATGATGAAGACCTACATATAATAATAATAATAATAATAATAGCTTTTATTCCAGACGATGAGGAGATTAGTGCAATCCCCAACGCCCATATAAATAATATATAGATAATAAAAAAAAAAAGTATTGAAAAATAGTAAACAAAAAAAAAATAAATAAATACATAAGTAAACATATAAATATTACTGATAATAAATAATAATAATAATAAATTATAATAATAATAATAAATAATAATAATAATAATTATAATAAATAAATAATAATAAATAAGTCTAATAATAATAAATAATAATAATTTTATGTCTATTCAAGGCGGTCGGTGTAGCAGTTCCATCCATCGAACATACAATGAAGAATGCAAATGAGAAGATGCAGCAGCAAGAAGACAATTAGGCGACAAAAATATACGAAGACGTAGAGAGGCCGCTCTCATCCTGAGAATGGCTTCAAAATGAGGCACATGCCCTTCTACAAACATTTGCGACGCGCTACAGCTCCTAGGTAACCCGAAAAGAGCACGGTAACAGTTGTTGTATTGTACCTTTATCTTCCTCATCGTCTCCCGCTTGTATCTGGTCCATAATTCACCAGTATAGAGGCTAGTACAAAAGGACATAAATAATTGTCTCTTAACCTCTACACTGGAGTGGAAAAATCGTCTAGCCAGCATATTTGCCCTTACACAAATGGCTCTTCTTTGTCTTTCGATGTCACGGTCATCAGATAGATCCTCCGTCAGCAAGTGTCCCAGATACTTGACTTCCCTAACAGTTTCAAGATTACGCCCATCTAAAATAATGTTGGGGACGAAATGAGGACCTCGACCGTATCGGAAAATCAATACCATGGATTTACTCGTATTATACCGCATATTATGTTCTGCAGCATAACTCGAGCAAACTTCCAGGAGGCGATTCAGAGCTGACGGAGAAGGCGCCAAGATCACCATGTCATCCGCATAGCTGATGTGGTTACTGCATATTCCTCCTATGTGGCAACCAACTCCAGTCTGTCGAAGGCGATGTGAAAGTTCATCCATGTAAAGGTTGAATAAGCCAGGAGACATTGACCCACCCTGTCTAACCCCGCACTTCAAAGAAGCGGGATCAGAGTATGAATTCCCCCAGCGTACATGGCTGAACTGATTCCGGTGCCAGGATGCTAAAAACCTCACGATTTGACTTGGAGCTCCCCTTTTTAACAGTTTGGACCAAAGTAGATCATGATCCACTCGATCGAAGGCCTTGGATAAGTCTAGAAAACAGGCGTATACGGAAGTTTTTCGCGATGTATAAAAATCCACTACCTGTTTTAAAGTGAAGATGGCCATGTCCGTCGACGAGTGCTTCTTGAATCCAAACTGCTCATCAGCTGACAAAAGGTAGCCACTTAATCTGCAACTCAATATCTTCTCTAGAATTTTAGATAAAATGGTGGCTAGAGCAATAGGACGATAGCTGTCAATGACTGAAGCATCAAGCTTTGATGACTTGAGGACAGGAACAATAGTCGTCCTTGAAAACTCTTCAGGTACATGTTCATGCAAAATCATCACATTGAAAAGCCTTGCTAATATGATGAAGAAATTCTTACCACTATGCAGAACATGATCCGTACTAATGCTGTCCCAACCAGTTGCTTTCCCTCCAGACATTGACCTTAACGCAGTTTCAACTTCGTCGCCAGTTATAACGAAAAACGAATCTTCTGAGATAGACATAACCACATCAGCCCTGCCCATCAAATCCGAAACAGACTCTTTGAAATGCTTGCTAAACATATTGGCAATACTCCGATGGTTGTAGATTCCATTAATATGTACCGGGATAGTACTGTTTACTGCTAAAATAGCATTTGTAGCATTCCAAAATTGCTTGAAGTCTTTATTTCTATGATATAGAGCTATCTTGTCCATAACACTTTGATTAGCGTTGCGTTGACATACCTTCAGTGCAATTTTAAAAACATGCCTAGCATGACGACGTCGGTCGGCAATTTCTCTATGTATATGTATGTATGTATAAGAAAATACAGATTATTCAGTTTTTTAAGATGTTTTTCGACGAATTTCCCTTAGTCCATTCCTGTCTCACAAGGCCACACATACATATATACATATAAGAGAGCGCGCTGGAGAAAACTCGTAAAAAGTTGAAAACTGTGAAACTTGCGTACGAAAAGAGAACATTATTAGATACTGGATAGAATGCTTTGTATTCGTAAGCGAGTCGACCCATCGTAAAATTCGAAAGCAGTAATGACGATACTACGAGGGGTTAACAAACACCCATCAACAATGTATCGTCTATCTGCAATTCAATTACCTAACGTCCCTTAGTACCGTACTTTAAACCCTAACTCACTTCGTTTGGTGTTACAGCTTTATAGTAGCTGCTCACAAAGATTATGTCGGTATATGCATTATCAAGAAACCGTATTATCCATTTACCTTCAGTGCAAAATTTTCATTGGTATCATAGCGTTTGTAGACTTGAAAGGTAGAGGTAATTTATCTCTGCGTATGACATATTTATCAAAAAGTATGGTCACCGCAACACCGGAAAAGCCAAATAAAATTTTTGATGATGCCAGACGAACAGTGGCCAAGATATTTATCACATTTTCTGTGTCTGGCGATTTGTTTGCGCTGCTCCAATCGGACTTTCATACGATCACGAATCCCACGACAAGGACATTGTTCCTAATCGATATGAAAAATCTAACAGAAATTGTAGTGAATCGACGTTACAGATATGTAAAGGTGTTTGTCTTTAATTTTCAGCTTGCGTCTTTTTCTACCCATCGTGTGTCGGCTGCTGAAGATGGTTGATGACTCAGCAGCAGACAACCGGGCTGCTTTCTTAATGCCATATTATTTTCTTGGCAAACAAATACGGCTGCCGCATCGGAGCGAAATGAAACGCATGTATTATCCACGTGGAAAATGTGTTTGAGCTTTCATTTCACGTTTTTCGGATGGAAAATAAAGAAATAAGTCTGCGCAGGATAAATATAATATTTATTTAACACTAGGTTCAACGTGTCTCAAAACATTTTTTTTTATTTTTACAAACACGTAATACATTTCATTTATTGCAATGGTTTTAAAAGATTTAAGTTTGTTTAGAAATAACCATGCATGTAAGTTACATCTGATAATTTAATATAATTACTACTTATAATTCCACGGCTATGTAGAAATGTGGGCAACGCACACAGGCGGGCTAAATATAAAGGCGGTTGAAAGAAATGAGAGTCGGAAAAATTATATCCTTATCCTTAACCCTTAACCCGACAAAATTATATCCTTAACCCTTTGAATGCCGGCCAACGCCGATTGGCGTTTTGTCGAAAAGTCCATGGGTCTGCAAAACGCCGATAGGCGTTGTAAATTTTGCATGTACAAAGTAAACAAGAATACTACCTGCTAAGCCTTTAAAGGTAGCATTGAAAAAAAATGCATTGGACATGGGTCGTGTAATCCGTGTCATTCACTTGTCAACGTTTATAAAGATTGGTTTATACCGGAATTTCTGAATTTATAGCCATAGCCGAATTTCTCGATGAAAATCCCTAACTGCTGAGTATTTTACATTGTAGCTTGGCATGTAGATTTGTGAGCATTACATTTTAACAATAATGAAGAATATGGAACTGGTTTTGGAAAAATACATTAATTAATAGACTTCTTTTGTTTATTTTATATTGTTCCAAGATATATAAGAGAGTCTATACAAACCTTTACAAAACTCGAAATCCTCGGCGGTAGTTATCTAGAGTAGTGATATAGGGTTTGTTTGGATTAGCTACAATTTTTATACCTGCTTTTTATTGGATTTCAAAATAACTTTAGTTGGAAATGTTGGCGAAATTTTCAGCGTGGCGGGCTTTAATTTTTTTATTGTGTCTAAAATTAAATATCTTTTTTTATATTAAAAATCATTTTATATATCTAAAATGGTTATATTTTATCATTGTTTAGTAAGTTTTCAATTAAAGAGCGGCCGATTGAATGGTGACAATCGCATAATGCGATTGTCACCAGGGCTGTAGAGTTGGAGTCGGAGTCGTAGAGTCTCAAGCGGAGCATTTCAAGCGGAGTCGGAGTGGTAAATATTATATCAACCGAATCCGGCTCCTTTTTATTATTTTCTTTAATTAATAGAATTAAACTAAATTCATCAATTGTATTGAAGTAAATCCACTAATAAATTGAAATTTAATAATTTTTTTACAAAAATCATGAATTTTAATTACATATAAATAAAATCATTGAATTGCACGTATTTTATGTGATGTGGCCAAAACCGATTGTTCTTCCGTTTCATACTTTTTTTTATTCTGATTTTTCTCATTGATTTATTTGTATATGAAATTCATACACAATTCGTCAATTTTTAGTGATTTTTTTATATTTTGAAAATCGCTATTATTAAAATTACTAACAATTTTATACGTTGGCAAGAAAAGACGATCTGACTAAAATTGTTCAAGTTGAACGGACTCCACAGCCCTGATTGTAACCGTTGTAATATTTTGTAACTGTTGATTAATGATTAATGTAAATAATAAATAAATTATCAACAAGGCTACAAACAAACGGTCAAATGTGAATTAAAAAAGAATTGATTATAAGTCGTGTACTCATCAAATCATTACTCCATCATCTAAAATCTCACAAAAGAAATTTTAACATTCAGTGTAGGTTCATCGTTCATTTTAAATGTTTCCAAAAAAAAAATTTAATCAAATCAAAAATGTTATACTGACATCTATGTATCTATAAACTATACAGGTCGTATATTTAGCAAGCAGACAAACCATTTAAATTATAATAGCTTTTTTTTATTTTTTAATAGATGTCACTTTTCAAAATTTATTGATTTTATTTTACTTACGTAATATATATGTACATAGTTGCGTATTAGAATTTGAGACAATTGAAAATTGACAAAATAATTAAAAATAATAGTTTTAATAATTCATGAACCAGGTTGTGCAACGATCAATTCACTATTAATAATTCACGCCAAATATAGTACGTAATGGAAGAAACGATATGTGTATAGAGTAAATGCGTTAACCATTTTAAAACCTCGATCAAAAAAAAAATTGAAACAACCTAAATACGGATCACATACTATGGAAAATGAAAAAAACAAACACTAGAAAAATAAATTAAAAATTGAATCGCTCGTCAACATAAATGATCAAAGTGTTGATTGGACAATTATATTTCATGTCGATAGGCGCTCATATAATGAGGCATTACTTCACCACAAGTCAAATAGCGTTTGTTTGAATTGTCGGCCTGAATTGGCAGACTTGCTCCGGAAGCCTCTTCTGGTCGGCTTAATCGTACGAGCTGACTGATGGGACACGCACGAGTGTTGACATGTGAGATTTCCACCACCGGCCAAGATTACAACACCGATCTCCCCTATCTTACACATCACTTCAACCTCACACTAAAAGCCCTACACACACCCAAACACCGCACATTTTATATGTACGTATGTGTATATTCGCATGGAAGAAAATGGATAATTTCTAAAATGGAGACTTTTGACAAAGTTGAAGTTGATCCGATTCAACGATAGACAATAAGCGACAGTCGCCCGCGGCCCCGTTCCTAATGAGGGACTTCACAATAATCCGGGAAATAGCCCCGGGACAAAAGCGTCAATCAGGATATTAGCAAATCCGGTGAACGCAGGAAATTGTATACATTCATACGCAGACGAGTATAATAGTGGGCCTGACTCACCCCGTCGTTAGACTAACTTTTTTAATACGATCCCCTTTTTATAGACATTCAAATCAAGGATTATTTCAATTTTAAAAGATATTACGTGACTATGTCCAAAAATTCAAGTGTACATTTTGTTCGTTCATGACCAAACTAGTTTGTTTTGGCGAAAACACACTCAGTGGGACGAGGTAACCGTTTTTTTAGATACTTTTAAACGGGTTTGGTGCAAACGATCGAAAAGCGCCAGACAGATTGAACCACAGATTAACTGGATGGCTGCTTTAAACGCAATTCTCGACTTCACGAATGAAAAATTGCACATCAGATGACGAGTAACCTTTCGATGTGCACAGATGCAATTATTAAAATTGAGTTGGATTTTTCTGGCGAGTTTTTAATAATTTAATAAGGAAAAATTCGGAACTAAAGTATCAGAAGCACAGAACGTATACAGGGTAGGTATGTCGGGACTTCGGGTAGATTTCGCTTAGTTTAAGTGCGAGCAGTGCGCACGCATAAGGTACACGTGTCGTTAATCTGTGGTTCAGTCTGCCTGGCGCTTTTCGATCGTTTGCACCGCATCGCTTTTAAACATGCAAAAAAACGCAGCATCCCTAGCCCATATACATGGTACACAGTCCCAAAAATCACCCCCTGAAATGTTTTCGGTGATATTTTATCCTTGTATTTATCCTTGTTTGGCAGTGATCGACAACGGTGAATCTCATATTTGAAGAAATGTAATAATTATAAAATAAGAAATGTAAATAATTATAAAAAGTTTCTTTCTCAGTATAAGATATTGTAATATAATATGAATCACTAACAATTTTAGATACTGAATCATGAGGTTATGATGATTCAATTACAATTCAGGAAATATATATTTAAGTGTCGACCATTAACAGGATTATACACATTATGTGTAATCGTGTTAGAAAACAAGATCAGTTAAAAAGATCAGATTAATTTGGCTTTAAAAACTAATGATATTAAAAGTAAAGAGAAAATTTTTTTACATACGTATAAATATATGTAAAAAAAATATAAGTATAATATAAACATATAAATATATGTATAATATATACAAGGAAGGCCTTACAAGTAAACCCAATGTTCTTTTCCTGATCAATTACAAACATCGATAAATAATTATATTTTTACAGTATCATAGAGACATCTACGGAAAATTCGAAAATACTAATATTTCAAGAAATAAATTTTACATTTTACAAAGTGAGATACGCTTGAATTTGATAGGGTGTGTTGGCAATTTTAGTGGAATTGTTTCAATAATGAAATCAGATAAATTGGCAAACTCTGATAGGAATCGATCGACCTGGAGTTTCATATATCCAAGGAATGATGAATCAAAAAAACCAAAAAGTACTAAAATGAACTGAAATACTATTGTTTACTGTCATAAAATATCTTTAAATTATAGAACTTCGGCAATTTACGTATACTAGAATAATAAATACACAGAAATCTGTTAGCATGTTCTACTCTTGACGTAGTACTCTCAAGTTCAGATTAAATTTCCTGGAAAATTAATTTGTTAAATAGAAAAAGTATACGTCACATACAAAAACAAGTACATATACATATAGTTCTTATTTTCTTTGGCTAAAAAAAGGTTTAATTAAGAATCACACCGCACAAACCGGCACTCGAAAATTTCTGAAGCCCTCTCAGGTCATCCAATTACACAGTCACATTGTAGAGAGTGGTGTTTCACTAAATTTTTATGGCATACCACCAGTCCATCGACAACTTTGAAAAGCATCCCCTGCACTATCTACCGTTTACACTATTTACCATAGAGAATCCCCCCTAACATTCGAAAAATGTTTACCCGTCGGGCCCGGCCTGCGTCAGCAGCATGTAGGGGATGAATATTCATTAGAGCGATTGAATCGCAACCGAAATGAAGTGTGATGTCGGTGAAAGCGTGAGACCATAGCGTCGAATACTCCTTTCACCGGTGAACGACAGGGGATGATCATCCCCATCGCAAGATTTCCCATGAGAATGCTCACCGGATCTCCCCCGCATGACGTTTAAGCTATACGAGTTTTTCACGGTTTAGTTTCAAATGTAATTGCGGTTTTCCCTAATATATTTTTATCTTCGGCATATTTGTATATATGTATGTGCTATATTTCAGGCGTGGTTGTATCTGTCGCTTTAAAGCTCGGAGAGTCACTATCAGCTCTTTACAGTCGAGTGCGCCTATTAAGTCGCATTATTCGCGGCGTACAGGAATGGTAACTTGATAATAGTCGCTACTCTCACTTTGAATATTCCAGTACTTTTAAAAGTCTGAGAAAATATTTTCTCGTATAAAATTCTTTGAAGTTGAAACTCTGTGGGAAACTTATACTTTCTCGAGCCAAAAGAAAAAAAATTGTGGTATTCAATTTAACACGGTTAAAATAAAGTATAACATTAAAAAAAAATCGGATGTGACTAACCCACGACTTTATTTATATATTTCAGGAATATAAGAAGTATAAAAAACAAAATTCGATAATGAAACATACATGTATGTATGTATGTTCACACATACCGGCTATGAGGGCATTTTCGATATAAATTAAGTGCAAATGTAGGGAAAATTACACAAGACAAAAATTCTACTTCCAGTCATTGGATTTTGTTCAATTTTTTTTTGTTCTTAACATCACTATAAATATTATAATTATCAAGAAGATAAAATTAATTTAAAAGCTCAAAATAAAATATTGTTTACGAATTCTAACCAAAACCTTTTCAACTCTTAGTTAGTACCTATAATTAAAAATAATACAAATATAAATATTCAGATTTATAAGTTCAGTGGTGTGAAAAAAATTGTGCAGTCACAATATTTTTGACTTTTCTAAGAATAAAAATCCCAATTCCCGTCTACAATTTTTTATTATTTTCATCACAAGGATTATATAAGGATTATAAGATTTGATTGGATTGGTACGAGGTTTGATACAAGGATTATACTTGAACTTGAATCTTGTGCAGACAACACAAGGGTCGAAAAAAATAGTGGAAGAAAAATCGAACAAGAGTAAACTGCCACTTCCGGTTGACGGGTTTTCACCTTTATATATATTGGTAATACATAAGTTGAAATTTTTAGATATGAAATTTCAGTTCAATATACTGAAAGTTTTCTGAGAAAAAAATAAAACACCTCCATTCTCTAGAGTAAATATACTACTTCCGGTTCAGGTAAAAATATTTTGAAAATATAAGTATATAAAAATTATAATTTCTATTACATGTTAAAAAAAACTTAAGTTTGATTCGTTGTGTAGCTTGGGAGATAATTGAATCGAATAAATAGAAAAGCCTTATAACAAAAAAATTGGATACTTATAAGGGGAGGTACCATTTCCGGTCAACTTAAAAAAATACGTCGTATTGATCAGAATTTCATTAACATATAATTAACCTATACACAGGCACATATACTAGTACACATATGTTTTTTATTAACACATACTTACACACACATTTTTTCTAGACCACGAAAACGTGATCAGTGATTGATTCGGAGTTACAATTTTCGCATGATAACAAAACTTTATCTATTGTTACTACGTACATATGTAGATAAAGTAAAAATCTGTGTATATTTATTTGATGACAGTATATTTTCCAAATTTCAGATATCATCACCCGTCCGCATAAATGTTTTCTAAATCATGTGCGGGTAGGTAGAAGGAGGGATACGTCGACAAGAAGAGATAAACATCTGAGATTTGGGTTTTTGTGCAGCCTTAAGTCCCCAAAGGCTTTTTAACCCCTACTTGACAACGGGGGAGGGATTCGGTCCAAGTCCCACCATCGAATACCTGACCCTTGCATCAATCACTCGTCCAAAAGGCCATTTATACAGGTTTGTGTTGCAGCTGAGAAGAGGGACATTACATTTTTCTCCAGCACTTAATACTCGCATGGTACACCGACACAAGAACTGCATTTGGAAGCCATTCGTTTTTTCCGGAGACATCATCAATTTCCTTCGACCGCACAAAGAAGAGAAAACTTTCTCCCATTTAAAAATCGGACGACTTTAAATAAACCATTCGAATTCGTGGAGTAAATTCGCTTTGTTTGTTTTGCCATCCTCGAATGCAAATTAAAAGAAAAGATCTCGAACCGGATAGCGGGTAATTGAAAGATAGGGTGGGGGAGTAAATTGCAAAGGACTTACCTCGTTCAAGAGAAATGCGAGAATTATACGGAGATATATAGTTTAGATAAAGTCGTTCTCGGATATAGTATCTTTTGTCTTCGTATTTAAGAGAGTCGAGGCTCTTTTTAAGATTATGACGCCAGGTGATAAAATTCTTTACGCAGCAACTACTACATTTAATATTACGGTGATAATTACTATTGGATTAATTCAAGCGACATTTTAACCTCTTTTAAGTGCAAACAAATTATTTTGCTTATTTCAATCTATACATACATATGTATGTATGTAGATGGACTTGAACGCATGCAGGTCAAATGAAGGAACATCTTATGGATAATAAATAATAATGAAAAAAATATGAATTCACGATCGAAACGGCAGTCTAATGAAGAAGGGGACCGCTCTTTATTAAAACAGACAGATCAAATCAAAAGTGACTCAATATGATACGTCGGCCTTTTGTAAAATGTGCGGCTTGTTTGCTGCGATTTGCCAGGGGTGGCTCGCAAACAGACGGGGATACACTGAATTATAATGAACATATCAAAAACCCTCCCTTATGTAGTAGTCTGTCAACGTTTTATGCAAAATATACACTGCCCTAATATTCACATGTATGTACATACATATGTATACCTAATGTTTACAAATTAACCGAATTCCGATAAGACAGTGCTATACCGGCATTAATAGACGTGACGGGGATTAAGTCAGATTAGAATATATGTACATACATATTATTCAAATTTAATAGGTAGGCACATATAAGATATATTGATTTTTGGCTTAGCGTTAATACTAAATTAGGATTCAGACGTTTTCGAAAGCACTTTAATCTTAAGGTATTGTGAACCATTTGAATTTGATAATTCTCCTATTTACGGCAAATAAT
The DNA here is from genome assembly GCF_051622035.1 of Arctopsyche grandis. Lineage (NCBI taxonomy): Eukaryota > Metazoa > Arthropoda > Insecta > Trichoptera > Hydropsychidae > Arctopsyche > Arctopsyche grandis. Next base: position 13,505,089 of record NC_135359.1, read on the forward strand.
TTAACACGGAATAGAAATCTGATTCGTTCGGGTCTGCTCTAGAGTATAGTCGATCCTTTTCTAGCAGTTTTAAAAGATGAGATCGATTGCTAACTTGTAACTGCATAATTATTACTTGTTAAGCAGTTCGATCACAAGTAATTATGCTTAACTAGTACTAGTCAAATTACTTGTAACCAAACAGCCAAGCTCGTAACTACATAATTACTTGCTACCAATAGATCTCATCATCTAAAGCTGGCTAGCAAACTATCGACTATACTCTAGAGTGGACCGGTCTCGGGTCTTATTTTTTTTTAAATGTTAAAACTTAGGAAAGGCGGCATCGCCGATGGACTCAATTTTATATATTCCTATGATGCTATTTTCGGGTTACCCCCGAGTGACGTCTATGGTATTAAACTTGTATATACATATGTGTATAAATGTATTTACTATAAGTTTTGAAATCATATTCAAAAGTTGTGACACAGTGGGTAGGATGTTTTTTTGCCAATTTGATGAGGAACCGTTTTAACAATGAAATCAGATAAATTAGCAAACTCTGATAGTAAACGATCGACTTGGAGTCACAAATATTCAAGTCTGACAACCTCTCGGTTGTTAGATTTAACGCAATTACCAAGCTATGTATACTGTATTTGAGCACTTCTTTCGACCGTTCTTCTAACTACGTGACCTCCCCATTGCCATTTCAATCACCTCATTCTCTCCACTATATCAACTACCTTTTTCAAACTTCTCAACCACGTATTCCATTTCCGATCTCTCCTCGATATGCCGATCATACAACATTATGTACGTCGTTGACTGCATTGGATTTTGTGTAACGTTTTGGCTTTCAATGTTTAAGTTTCACATCCATACGTCATCACTAAACGGCGGATAGGGAGTGTGCTTTTTCCAGGAATCAGGGCGTTTTGGGTCTATTTACAAAGCTAGAGTGCAAAAAAAAAAAGGTTCAGCGAACCTTTAACGGAGCACCGCAAACAATTAACAATGAACGGCACGCTTCCGATCCACTCACTAGTCATCACTGACAAAGCACCTCGATCGTAGATCTTTTTCTTCAGGCAAAGTGACATTTTTTTATTGATAAAACGGCGTCCATTCACCCAAATCCTTTTCTTTGCTACCGGAAAGCAAATATAGTAAAATTTAAATCTCAGTAACGATCGTAAATCGGTTAGGATAATCACACTACCAAACAACAAAGACTGCATGGACGCTAAGTAAGAGCACTTTGTAAGTTGCCGCTTTGTTTGGGGCACATACGGGCCATGCATCTAACTGCAGCTGGATGATAGACCTAGTGCATCCCGACCGACGTTTAAGTGTCTCAATTTCCCGCTAAGCCGAGGGAGGACCCTGAGGGATTCTGTGCACGTCCGCGTCTCCGTGTCGCCCGTCGCCACATACACTAACTAACGCTCGTTACGGAGTGCCGGCACGTAGGGATTTCCCCACTTTATAAAGCGCCGATGTCGAGGGAAAAAATTACCACTTAGAACAATTTTCGACAGCCTTGAAAAGCACGTGGCGTCGCCCTCTGCCGCTGCACTCGAGGGAGTACTTTGCACCCGGCCTTAATGGGAAAACTTCGTCACCGGATGTCCTATTGAAGAGTTATAGGAAAAACGTTTAAGTAGCAGACGTTATATACGTGGCTTTTGATGAGTCATAATTTTACACTACGACGTTATTTGTATCATAGCTAGCCACACGGTGGATTTAACATAAAAATTATAAGGCTTAGTAAAGACATAGAAATGATTTTCCTTAAAATATACATATACATACATATGTATGTAAGTGATATTGAGATATTAGCTTTTGTCTGATAATTCTATGTCTAATTTATAATTTATTTATGTTAATTTTAACTTAAAGGTAACACAGAGGTGTTCCCTCACACCCTGTAAGAATGCACCAATGATCTTAGAACCTATGACGAATTCAGTTAGGGAATTATAAATTCATACACCCCTAATTACATTTAAATCATTCGTATTTCTAGCATTGTATGTATGTAGTTATGGACATCACAATTTCTTATTTATTTATTTATTTATTTATTTATTTGGAAAATTTACAGTTTATTAAGTTACATAGATTGATAGTAAAAAAAATATAATTATGTTAAGTAAACCATTAATAATTTTCACATATAGGTAAAAAAAAGAAAAGCTCAAACATTTAAAATAAGAAACAAAAATGATAATAGAGTAAGATAGTTAAAGAAAACAAAAAAAGAAAAAAAATAGAAATAACAGTATAATAAAAATATCAAAATAATAAGAATAATAATATGATAAAAATTATGAAATAATAAAAAAAAAATAATATATAACAAAAAACAAAAAGACAAAATAAATACATCAAAATAAAAATTCATAATCACAATCGTAAATCTTCATTAAAATTAATCATCGAAAAACAAATTTGCAATGATTACTCTAGCTTGTATAGCATTAATATTAAATAAGTCAAAAGTCAAAAGTATTATACATGTAATCATTGAAATATAATTATCTAATTTATTTAAATAACTAACTATCTAATTTTTATATAAATCTAACATACTCATTTTTAAAATGTTTATGACACTTCTTCATTCCAATTCATCTAGCATACTTTTAATCATCTATTTACATATAATATAGCTCACATAGAACAATTATTTGATAGCATGCACATACTTCTATACACATACTATATATATATATATATATATATGTATATATATATATATATATATATATATATATATATATATATATATATATATATATATATATATATATATATTTGATATTTGTATATATATATATATATATATATATATATATATATATATATATATATATATATATGTATGTATATACTATGTATATTTGATAGTATACTTCTATACACATACATACATATGTATATATTAAATTATTTAACCAAATTGAGCTTTATGCAACATAACATAAGTAATTCTTCATTATTTCACATTAATCCCTGTTCTAGCATACATACATACATATATTCCTGTAATTCCTTTTTATATAGATCTTGCTCTTATAATATTACAACAATATTTCCCCTCATATTGATCCATTTTGTTGTTCTATTATTTGATCATTTTTCTTAGTAATACATATGTACATACATTTGTATATCCCACATCTACCATTATTCAATGCTTTTCTTCTTTGTTTTTTTTTATTTTTTAATACATGTTGTTATTAACCATTAGAAACTTTTTTGGTGAAATGCTGCCTGTTTCTGTTTTTTAAATAAATAAACAAATAACTGGTTTAAAATCGATCAACTGTTACACTCGACGAATCATTATTTATAAATAAAAGAACTATTAATACATCTGAATGAATTTATTAATGAGATCCTACACTTTTTTGGGAAAATTTGTGATTTTATAATTAAATAATTGATTAGTAAATTGATAATTGAATTAAATAATTAAATCAACGTCCAATAAACTAAATTAAAAAAATTAAATCCTTAGTTAAATGAATTTTAATTACTTTTAAAGCAATGAGTAGGTACATATGCAATGAGAAGGTAGATATGTGATATGTGCGCACTTATGGTTGTTGCATATGAAAATATGCTGCGGAAAATAGGAGAGAGATGCTTCGGAGGATTCTGCGTGAGATCACAAATATAGAATGTGGCGAAAATAGCATCTGTGATATCGATTTTGTTATTCGTGACGTATTTTTCCGACGGCGCCGTTCTGCCGACGGCGGGCGCCTAGCCGTCTGCCAGATCGGGCCCGTTTACATTCACTCTGGACCGATTTCCCATCCCACTAATTTGACTTTCAATGTTAAACATTATTATTTTAAAGATATTTTATAAAATCGTCATAAAATAATGAAGCAAAACTCTAATTATTAAACTATTATAAACACAGCTACGGACCATTTATAGACATATGTATGTACGTATACACATGTATCATAACATGCATACATACAAATAGAAGATGTATTTTGTATTATATTAGAAACATTTAAATATGATATAAAATAATATAAAACATGTACATATACAAATACATATTGATTTTCTGCGACCTTATTTTGAATTGGTGACGGAGTCTCTTAAGACTAGACATTGAGGCGCCTTTCAGTTTCGTCGTGAAATACATAATGTAATACTTCAGTCAAAATAACATTGTTGAATTTGGGAATACCGTAAAAATATATATGTAATTCTTTTTTATCACAATTATTTCATTACAAATACAAAAAATATATTTGCATGGACGCTTGTTTTATTGAAATTGAAAATACAAGTGAGTACTTGGGGGTCCATTGGGAAGTTTTGGGTGGCGATCATAACAGAGTCATGTAATTACGGTGGAAAGTTAGTTCGGTGGATTTGTCATTGTCTTCGATGGCGGGACGCCCTTCAGGAAATAATTATGAAGCATGGAGTGACGTTTGCTGACGACAGTCATAAGTCTTCATTAAATTTCCCCTGCGAAGATGTCCTGTCACTAGATGTGCGGGGGCGACGGAGCTTTTTGTCTAAAGCTCCGGTCGAAAGCGTCGCTGAGATTCCCTACACTAAAGCACTTCGATTGTGCTCCGACAAATTTGACGATTCCTCATAACGGGTCGCAAACTATGTTCATATTTTATTTTATTTTCAAAATATTTAAAATCTTATTCGAATTTTCATTTAATATTCACACTGGTATGAACAATGTATGAGCGTTTTAAAATTTATCGACACTAACCTATACGTTTCAAAAATTTATAATAAAGTTTATTATGAAACGTCAACTGTGTTGTGAGAAATATGATTGTCATTTCAGAATGAATTTCCACCCTAACTGTTATGCTACGTTGAACATAATAGCTTTGGTCCAGCAGCAAATTCTGCGTCACGGCATTAAATGTAAACTTCAAATCTAATATTTATAGCGGTCCCTGAATTTCATTCGATTGAATTTGTTGCGAACAAAAGCACTCTCTCTCTACCTATGTATACATAGATATACTACGACAGTTTCCTACCATTTGAAGTTTGCACTACCACAAAATGAGATGTAATGAAATAATTTCTCAGTTCTATCTACATATATACATACATACTACCTATAATCAGGGCTGCCGGGAGGAATCCCGGGCCTTATGACAAACCTATGAAAAAATAAGATCCGTTAGATATCAGAAAATTGGAAAAATCTATCAGAACAATTAAAAGTAGATTTCCGACACGGGGCCCCTCTAGTAGTCAGGGCCCTGGAAATTTACCCCAGCTGCCCCCCCCTTCTCGTCGGCCCTGCCTATAATATATGAATTGTCAATACATGAAATTTTATACTAAGACCTCACATCCAATTTAAATCTTAAAACCTCATTTTCAATGGACTCTCTTGACAGGTTAGAACAGCTGTTGTTAGTGTTTTATTTTATTTTATACATATTTACTCAATTAAATATCAGTATCGAATATAGCAAATATGTATGTACATAATATGAATTTTATTTCATATAATATATGTTTGTATGTACATATTGCCTGAAGAAAAAAATCTTCGATCAATATGTTTTTCCTGTGATGTCGTACCTATATGTAATTGAAGTTGAATAACTAATAAGTCAGAATAACTAATTTATTTATTTATTTTAAACAGACCATTGTGGCATAACAGGAATTCCTAAAGCGCCACAATGGTCAAAAAATATAACACAAAAAAGAAAAAGAAAACAAAATAACAATTAAACATAAACATAAATACATCCATACATAAACATAAAAAATAGCATTTAATAATAACAGATAAAGTAATAATATCAAATAAAATATAGCATAAGGAATGCCTTGCACCTACAGCCAGTTTCAATAAATATGTAAGAAACAACTACAAATACAAAACATCCCTGTAAGGCCCAAATGAAAGAGAGTTAATCAAAATTTCACTCATAAATCACAATCAATCATGAAAACAATGATGAGCGCAGACTACCAGATAAATGGGTTAGAGTAATTTCCGACAATTTACGCTCACTAAGGTGGAAAATATCACATTCAGTCTCGGCAGCAACGATTTCATTAAGAAGTCGGATAGCTCTTGGAAAAGGAGCCATTCGAAAAAGGACTGTGCGGGCAGGAGGTACAGCCAGCAAATGATGATGTCTACCACGCACATAGTGATTAGGGACATAAAGTCCCAACTGCTCCAGCAACAACGGGCATGACGTATTACCACGTAAGAGCAGGAGAACGAAACGAATTAATGAGAAGTTTCTCCGAAGTTCAAGGGAATTATACCCAAGCATGCCCAAAAGGAAAGGAGTGGGGTAGAGATATGGGTAATACCCATATTCTTTCCTATATAGGAAACGAAGAAATGCTTTTTGCACTTTCTCAATCATCAGAGAGTAATTTGCTTCATGCGGATTCCACACAATCGCATTATACTCTAGCTTACTTCTCACAAGCGAATTGAAAAGCAAGCGAGAAGACAAAGAATTGGAGAATAATCTTGCATATCTCAAAAGGATTTAATGATATTAAAAGTTAATTTATGGCACATACATACATATATACATTTATATGTATGTATATATGTATGTATGGCATATATGTAGATGTGAAACTTGGACATTGAACGCCTGCTACGCAAAGCCCAATCCACTTAAAAAGTATAGAAATCTATATGCTCAGCATAATGAGGAGATATCGGAAACAGAATATGTGGGTGAGAATTATAACAAAGGATAGTGAATAAACTGGAGAGAGTGAAGAGGCTGAAATGGCAATGGGCGGGTTACATAGGTAGAAGAATGGATAACAGATGGACAAAAGAAGTGCTATAATGGTACCCGAGAGAATGTAAAATGGTGAAAGAAATGTCACAAGGAAGATGGGTAGACAAAATTAGGAAAATGTGTGGGGTGAGATGGATGAGAGTTGCGCAAAACAGAATCGATGTGAAGCGTGTTGGAGAGTCCTTCATTCAATCGTGAATGGTGAGTGACTGTAGATGAGGATGATGATGATGATGATTTTACATACATACATATATTCATATGTATATGATAAATCCATCTTTATTTTTACACCCTTCAAGTTATTGAAATTAAACTTTCCTGTGCTCTTCGATAGAATTCATTAAAATACACATACATATTGTTGTATAGTATGTATAAGTATCTATGAATCTTTTTATACTGTTTTGATAAAAAGGGGTGATAATAGGAAATTAGCAACGTTGTTCAAATTCGCACGAAGGAAAAGCTTCAATATTAGTAGGTACATAAAATGTATACAGTTATAATAAAATACGGAATTAGAATGAAATCGTAGGAAAGGAAAAAATCGGAGAGGGATGTGTACACAGCGCGAAAACGTGAGGGTTTCGCTATTTCCCCGCTTAAACAGCGAAGGGACGGTATCAAAGGATTTTAGCATAGCGTGCAACACAGCATCCAGGACAACTTGTAGTGCTTTTTCCTTTGAAATCGAAACGAATCACTTGAAAATGCAAATAAAACACGGTTTCGAAACGTGAGAAGCCTTGTTTATCGACGACGTTTCCATACATACCGAACAAAGCTTGCGACTTTTTTGGCGAAATGAAAATCACAGTGAAAATATAATATCATTTATAAAACAGGCCACATATTACATTCAAATAAAAATATCAGCATACTATAGATATCTACAAACATATATTTAATTTAACAATTTATAGAAATCATCTAATAATTTAAACATTAAACTGAATATCTAATATTGATATTGGTTGAATTAATAATACATATAAAAATCACATTATATAATCACGTGTATTTTTATTATATTTGACAAGCATGATAAGTTGGGTGTCATTACATGAGGACGGTCGATCTCACGCATCAGTCTCCCATCTGTGGCTTAACGTGATTTCCCCAGAGGCACTTTGAATAGACATCTCTCAGTCGACAGCGAGCGATACTTTTCGGAAAATTATTTTTACAAACCTGGTCGTTATCCATTGAAATGAATGTGATGAATGGGAAAATGGAAAATTTTTCATCAAAATGATGTTCTTATTTCTTCGAAGGCTTGAAATCGTTATTTGCAATAGGAAATATTATATTGGGTATAAGATATTGCGACGTATTTTCGACAGCTTTTATATTGCTAAGCTCTGTTATACTGACAAATCTATTGAATACAATCTGAATAAAATTAAAATTTATTTATTTATTTATTTTAAACAGACCATTGTGGCATAACAGGAATTCCTAAAGCGCCACAATGGTCAAAAAATATAACACAAAAAAGAAAAAAAACAAAATAACAATTAAACATAAACATAAATACATCCATACATACATAAAAAATAGCATTTAATAATAACAGATAAAGTAAAAATATCAAATAAAATATAGCATAAGGAATGCCTTGCACCTACAGCCAGTTTCAATAAATATGTAAGAAACAACTACAAATACAAAACATCCCTGTAAGGCCCAAATGGAAATTAAAATTAAATTCGTTCAATCAAATAAAGATCAGGCTATTTTAGTATGCATGTAAATATGTGTTACCGTCAAAATGTATTATCAGTTATACATAATATATTTTATATGGCGTTTTAGATAACTCATATTCGAATAAAAAGCAACTAGCAGATGTACATAATATGTAAATATTTCTACAGGCAAAAATACAAATTTCACTGGTGCTCGCCAGTAATTACGTAGCTTTGAAATTTGAGTTTTGACAGTTCAGATTTTTTACAGAATGCTTTAAAATTCAACAATGCGATAATATTACTTACTGTTACGAATTATGGAGAATATTTTCATATTACGATGACCCTAAGAATGTGTTCAAAATAAAAATGTGACTTTCCGACTCAAATTATTAGCAAGTGACATTTTCATGAAAAGCAGTACTGTCAATAAAATGTGTATAAAAAAAATCAGGTCACATTGAAGCTTATATATGTAGATTCTGTGAATTATATTCAAAAAGTAGACGAAAGAAACGAAATACAACGAAGAACAGAATATACATACATACATACTAGGGTTTCTGTATTCCCGGACTGTTTCAATTCCCGGGACATGGGACGGAACCCGGGATCGTTCCCGGGACACGTGTAAAAAAACATTTTTTATTAATAAAAAAAATATCTATTTACAAAATATAAAAAAAGTAAACAATACATAATATAATTTATCTATTAACTGGAAAAAATGTAATTATAAAAGTCAACTTATTTAAAGTAGCTTCTTAAGAATATTAAAATACATATATAATCCGAAAGCCTATTTCTAGATTTGGTACAAAAATTTCCAGCAAAAACTCTTTCAGTTTCAGTCGAAGTTGAGAATATTTTACGATACTTCGTGTATTTGATTTATTATTTCCCTTCGTGCAGTCTTGAAAATGTTGTATATTTCCAAGATTTTTTTAATCCAATTCCCGGGATTCGAGATAAGAATTCCCGGGACACGGGACAGCAAAAATTTCGTGAATTCCCGGGAATGTTTGTCCCGGGCCGACCCGGGTCAGAAACCTTAATACATACATACATATATGGACTGATTCTGACCAGACAGATTATAAATTCATTGTGTTATATGAAATAACGACGTAGGATATATGAAACATATTTTTACTAGTCAGAATATATTACAACTGATTAATGAACTTTGACTGTATCTTATATAATGTACATACATAATAAACATATATATTTATAAATGAGACAATCTATAATTTTTTGACAAAAATCGAATTTAATTGAGATTTCGTACATACCTACATACGTATCAGTGGCGTATCGTTATTGGGTTAGTGGGATTAAGTACATAGTATCCTAAAATCTTTTACTTTTCATAGTCATCCGTTTCAAAAGTCAAGGCATACCACTGGTACGTATAATACTTGCAATCGTTGGAAATTCTATGGAATCGTAGATTTTCCAAATATGGCTTAAGCCAGATTAGGGGATGGGTTTAATACATGAACTCAAAAAGATTAGGGCGATGAAACAGTAACGCAAAATTACAATGGGAACTTTTTGAAACTTTGAGAATATAATAAAAATATAATATCAAAATCGTTACTATAAAATAAATGATTCAAAATGCAAAAATATATCAACAAAACTAAGAGATAGCTAAGTACATGTACTATAGGTATTATATACCAAGCTGATTTTCTTGAATTTCCACCGTTAGACACGAAACCCGATTTAATCTCGAATATTTTCATGAAAAAAATAGTGTTCAAATTGTGATCGCGACAGAGATATTTTTCCCATATTTTTTACTGTCCCGACATAATGCATCGTAAATCCTGCGAGGGTTTTTCCTTTTTTGCAGACGACGTTGGTCGCTTCCGTTGGGGGTGGCGCGACCGGAAGCTGGCTAACGAGACACAGCGCTAAGCCCCGTGTCGTTTTTCACGCATATCTATGCATATTTATGCATCACCGATGCCGTTCACACTACATTACATCCCATGAGCATTGCATCAATTTTGACATTGCGCTGCATTTAACAATAAACCGAGCGTGCTCACCGCGCACCAGCCACGCTCGCTTCAAATGGCCAATGCACTTTTCATTCACTCACTTTAAAATTATTTAAACCTTCCGAATTGCATCTCATGGAACATTCTAGGACAAATAAGTTTTCAACAACGTCAACTATGCATATTTATCCCACTCAATTGCTACGTCGTTCCACTACACGCTTACATTGTTTTCTTATGGTTTCATTCAAACATTTTTGAGTACTGTTGTCACTGAAATTGCATGTGGGAATTTTTACTACGTCGTAGATTGAACGTTAGTGGTAAACCTTTTCCAGCTTGTTCTTAATGTGATGTTTTGAATATTGAATGACTAACTAACGCAGTACCGAAAGGTGTTATAAAGGAGTATTTTGTCGTGAACTATTTTCTAGTAAAGTATTTATATTAAATGCATTAAAAATATACATATATTGAAATTAATTCATTACGCGAATTTAATTTCTTCACTGAGCGACTGGCTAGTTTAGGTTAAAGAGAGGGATTTTCTGAGCTACATACATGTATGTATATATGTATACTAAAAATATGTACATATATATATATATGTATGTACATACATACGTATGTGACTTATGTAACTAACAACTATAACTATAATAACTAAATAACTTTACTATAACAAAGATTTTTATTGTATGCTACTTGTAATAACTCTTTTAAAATTGATCATCTATTCTTGGAGAGGGAAAAAAAGTGGATAAAATTAATATAATGGTTGACTCCTTTTCTTCCGAAGAAAATTCAAAACAAAGTATTTATTAATAATATACATTTTTTTATTAAATTAAACTCTAATCAGTAGATATACAAAAATTAAACAAATTATGAGTTATAGTATAATATGGTTCAAAAAATTAGTCATATTGCGTATTTAGTATGGAAAATTTATAAGAAAGTGTACATAGGTATAAGAAAGACTTTTTATAATTTCAATAAGCTTGGTATAAACCATACAACATATGTAGCTTAGTGGTAAGCATATAATGATCAACTGAAGGGTCATGAGTTTAATCATGAGTAAGGCATTGGAAATGTGTGACGCCTAGTCGATCGTTTCCAATTTATCTGATTTCATTTTTGAAACGGTTCCAAAAAAGTTGGCAACCTATCCTCATTTATCACCATTATTTGAATATTATTTCAAATTTATAATAATACAATTTGGCCAAATGTGTCGCCTTGGGACAATACTAATAATGACACCATTGTAAATATAAATTTAAAAACATACATTCGAACCAAAATAAATTAAAATATTTGGACAAAGATCTATGTATGTACATATGTCCGTTTGTGAGCTTACCAATCCAAGATCATCTCTGTAATAGCAATAATCGATGATTGAATTGAGAAAGACTTGCTCTTATAAGCAAAAAAAAAAACAACTACAGGTAGGAAGGTTTTGAGCCAATTTAATCAGGAAAAATGTGCAAACTTTGATAGGAAACGATCGACTCGGAGTCACAAATATCCAAGTCTGACCAGCAGCATTACAGAAAATACTCAGAATAAATTATTTTAAATCGAGGTCGATCGGGATCGAAATCGGCATCCTAAGCAAAAGCCCAACCACCGAGTCATACTGCTGGCTGAGCCATATTGTTGAAACAGTTCCTCCATTAAATTGGCTAAAAACCATCCTACCCACTATGTCACCATTATTTGAGTATGATTTATGTACAAGTTTAAAATTCATAGATGTCTCGTTAATTTCGAAAGGCGCATTGGGGTTTATCTGTTAGGCCTTCCTGGTATATATGTATATATTTATGTATATAATCACTTCAAAGTCACCAATTTTTTTGTTCACAAAACAAGGGAGAAATAAATGGATCTTTCATTTCCGTTAGAGATTTCATATACGTAGTTCTACATTTAAACACAGCAGGAGAATATGTGAGTAATTTTTCAGTTTCTACTACATAGAATTAGAGCCCCATACATTTTCAGGCTGAGCTATTGCTGTGCCTATTTGTAGAAAGTACCTAGAAACATATTTTTTTCCATATAAATTTGTACTGTGTACGTGCGCGCGCGTTAGTATGGGGCTGAAGGGCGGGCATGGGGTGGCAATGGGGGGTAGTTTTGGGGTGGTATATAAGCTGGTAGTCGTTTGGCGTGTATGGTGTCAGTGCGCGGCGGACGGCCGCCCAAGCGCCAGCGGCAGGGCGGACGCTTTCAAACTTATTGCCGACAAAACAATAACAAAACAACAACAACATCTTACGTGAGTCGACCATAACAATATTTATATAACGTAAACAACATGGTGATATCACTCATTGAAACCGTATAAAAAAAATTTGCTCCAACAACAAACTTTTCTTTCTTGATAACGTGATTTTTTTTTTATTCGGTTTCTTTTGTACATATGTACATACATACATACATACATATATACAAATATACATCTAATCAAGTATTTTTTATAAAATAAATTAAAAATCCGGTTATTAATATTATTTTTTTAATTTGAAAACTTGTATGTCTTATAATTATTTGAATTCACTTTGAAGGCATCAAATGAATGTAATTTATTTATATGAGTAATATCACATGTTTTATTGCCTATTATTACATTGGCTATATAATTTTCATATGCAGTAGCTTTTTCTTTTCTATTTACATATTTACATGCTTCTTCTTAAATGTTTTGTTTTATTGTAATATATTATATTATGTGGTTTATTTATAAAGATTTCTTACTCTGTATACATACGTATCATATATTATAGGTATAATATAAAAAAAATACTTACAATAGAAAAACACGTGGTCTGATTTATCGAGACAATAAAAGAATTTGAAACTTTCTATACATATCGTTCTCGCTATCGAAGTATGTTTTGGCTATGAAAATTATTTTAAATAAAGAATAATTCTTGAAATCACGTTATTTTAATCATTTCACATGAAATAAGTCGTACCATATACAATACATGCATACGTACATATGTATTACAATATGTATATAATGTATACCAATCCTGAGTTATAAATCTGTTCTTTATACTATAAAAAATAATCAATAGGATCTTTTTAATTATAGATAATATAATAAATTTAAATTTTACATCATTTCGAAGTGTTTAATAAATAAACTAAAACGTTCTTTTGAAACGTGCACGATTTAAAATCCAAGTATAAAAAAGTTACAAATTTATTTGCAAGTTAATTATAATTTGGAAATTTTTCGTTTGAATTATTATTTCAAAATCAATTTGTTTTTCAATACATTTATTTGACGAATTGTAAATATTTGTTTATGATTTTCGTTTTGGCTTTTTCAGATCCGGAAGTAAATTTGAAAGTGTCCGCCTTGCCGCCCCCACGAGTAGTTTCCGCCTATGATCAAAATCTCTCGAATTTTAAATAATATTTATAAACATCTGAAAAATTAAAAGAACATCAACATTTAATTAATTAAATGAAACTTTTAAGAATATCAATTTAATACATATCAGTATATGAAATGATATCTTAACAATTTATAATTTTGAAAATACATGTATATATAATAAATGTTTAGGATAATAAGCTTAGACATTGTTAGGTATAGTAAAAATTATAAAAATAGTTAGTTAGTGTGTCCTGCACTTTCGATCCAGTAAGAAAATGTTGTCTACTTAAGCAGTAAGTTTACAGTTTTATTACTTTTTCATAAAAATAATTCCTTTTTATATATTTTTCCTGAGTTTCCTTATTTCATATTCAAATATTTTGACTGATATCATATTCTAATTTATTCGAAATATTACACCTACATATGTATGTATCCACACACCTGAAAAAACATCAAATTAAATGCCTATATTATATCTATTAATACAAATCAACACAGTATATTTATGTATATATATATTTTTTTTTTTTAATTAGAAGAAGATTATACTGACTACTAGCATATATATATATATATATTTAAATATATTCAGTATATAAAATATGTATATCTTATGTCATTTTCATAATTTTTTAAAACGGGCATTTTATAATTCTACATTTCACTTTTTTTAACTGTTATTTATTTATTTTCAATACACACAAATTAATTTACAGCCTATGTATGTAGATCAGGTATCTCAGAATTGTAAATTGTCCCAAATCAGTAAACAATAGTAATCTTGGGAGTACTGAAAATTAGAACTTATATTTATGACTACATTCTTCATAAATTTAGATGCGATAAGGTATACATTTAAAACGTTTTTCCTAAAATATGTACGTACATGCTTGATTTGAAATTTTATACACATTCAACTTACGATATTACTAATGTATACCTATACATGTGTATGTACATACATTACCAGTAATCACACTTATGGTTTTTTCAACCACATCATATTTAAAAATAAAACAACAATATATCAAGAAAACGCATTATAGATACCTAAGACATAATCAACGATAATGTTGAATGTACAAATTCTACGTCGCAATTATTATGTGATAATTTACCATATACGGTCATATACACCGTAGTATATTTAGCATGGGTGTGTGTAGTTTACAAATATACATATATTTCAGTCTACGTGCCGTGAATATACGTGTGCAGGTGTGCGATGTAAGGGAAACATCAATATTCCATTATCCAGTGGGGCGGCGGTAGGCGGCGCCCTGTAGCAAAGCGCCGCCCACTGATTCCGCTTCAATTGTTTTCAACGACCCGGCCATACTGCGCTAAAGCCTACAAAATATCGAGCAAATTAATTAAATACCCCATCACCCCCAACTCCGACCACCCGGTCCTCTTTTCACTTCCGTATTCAATATATTTTCATGGTATAGAATTCAGCAAATTACACAATATTTGTTTATATTTAAAATTGTATATATATTTAATATTGTATACTTGTATTTTTTCTCGTTCGATACTACGTTCAAAACGACCGACGTTGCTCGAGTTCATTTTGTACTTATCCCTTCTCGAGAGGCAATCATCTACTATCTGCCACTTCATCACATTTCTCTTATATTGCGAGTACGGTGGCACGAACGAGTAAATTGCAATAGAATACAAATATATACTACATATTTATATAAATACATAGTGAAATATTCGATAGAATTTTGTTTTTGGCGTTGTGTTTTAAATTTAACGAAATCTATAACTCAATTAATGATAACACTGCTTGACGAATAAAAAAAATGGTTTGAAAACTGACAAGGTTTTTATTAATTGAAAACGAAAAGGATAATTTAAAAAAAGTAAACTGTTAAATTTTTTCCTGTTAACTGTAAATTTTTTTATTTCAAGTTATTGAGTATCCTTAATTATAAAATAACATGGATTATTTAGTATAATTGCTTTCAT
The DNA here is from genome assembly GCF_051622035.1 of Arctopsyche grandis. Lineage (NCBI taxonomy): Eukaryota > Metazoa > Arthropoda > Insecta > Trichoptera > Hydropsychidae > Arctopsyche > Arctopsyche grandis. The sequence goes on from NC_135359.1 coordinate 13,520,975, forward strand.
GCATGAGGAAAAATTTTAGTAGGTACATATGTAACTACATATACATATATCCATACATACATAGTCAATGGATTAAATATTAAAAGGAATAGTTAAAAAAAGTCAGATGTGACTAACCCACAACTTATCTTACCTATGTATTTGAGGAATACAAGAAGGTTAAAAAACAAAATTCGATAATAAACGTTCACATACATACATATACCGACTATGAGAGCATTTTCGATACAAATTGAGCGCAAATGTAGAGAAACTTACACAAGACAAAAGTTCTACTTCCGGTTGTCGGATTTTGGTCAAAATGTTGTTCAATATTATTTAAAATCACTATATATATTATACACACTAAATATCAAGAAGATAAAAATGATTAAATAGGTCAAAATAAAATATACATATATTATTTAAAAAAATATTATTACCTACTGTTTTACGAAATCTTACCAAAACCTTATAAACTCTACATAAGTTAGTACAAAAAGAATCATCATCATCAATTACAGCCATTCGCCATCCACTGCTGGATGAAGGCCTCTCCAACACGCTTCCACTCGTCTCTGTTTTGCGCAACACTCATCCATCTCATTCCGCACATTTTCCTAATTTTGTTCACCCATCTTCCTTGTGGTCTTCCTTTTACTCTTTTGCCTTCTCTCGGGTACCATTCAAGCACTTCTTTTGTCCACCTTTCGTCCATCTTCCTAGCTACGTGACCCGCCCATTGCCATTTCAATCTCTTCACTCTATCCACTATGTCCACTACCCTTGTCATACTTCTCACCCACGTGTTCCGCTTTCTGTCTTTCCTCGTTATGCCAAGCATACAGCGTTCCATACTTCTTTGAGTGCATTGGATTTTATTTAGCATCTTGGCGTTCAGTGTCCAAGTTTCACATTCATACGTCATCACTGGCAAAACGCATTGATCAAAGATCCTTTTTTTCAGGCAGAGTGGCATTTTTGATTTAAAAACAGCATTCATCCGTCCAAATGCACTCCATCCTAATTTCATACGTCTCTTTATCTCTTCATCTTTACTACCAGACATGTCAATTATTTGACCTAAATATAAATAATTATTTACTACTTCTACTGGTTTATCATCTAGCGGGATGCTATCAGGCATGCAATAACTATTGATCATTAGTTTAGTCTTATCTACGTTAATTTTTAATCCTACTTTTCTACTTTCCCTGTCCAGCTGTGTTAGTCTGATAAGTAGGTCAGCTGAATCACGAACTACTAAAACTATACCGTCTGCGAACCGAAGGTGACTCAAGAAGCGATTATTGATGCTTACTCCGGCTGTATCCCAATCCATGTTCCTGAAAACTCCCTCAAGCACCGCATTGAATAACTTGGGCGAGATTGTATCTCCTTGTCTTACTCCTTTTCCTATGCTAAATCTATCTGTACCTGAAAAAATTTTAACCGAAGCTGTGGCATTCTTATATATTGCAGCTAACAGTCCCACATAGGGTTCCGGCACTCCCCTGTGTTTTTAGAGCGTTAAGTACTGCATTATGACTAACTGTATCGAAGGCTTTCTCATAATCGACGAAACCTAGGCACAATGGCCGTTGATATTCGTTGGCGCGCTCGATTAGTTTGCCAACTACTTGGAGGTGGTCCATTGTGCTGAAATTTGCCCTAAACCCTGCCTGCTCTATAGGTTGGTTCTCGTCGAGGATATTCTTCAGCCTTTCTGTAATAAAAAGAATACAAATATAAATTTCCAGCTTGATACGTTCAGGGATGTGGAAAAAATCGTGTGGTTACAACATTTTTGATTTTTCTATCCCAAAAAATCCCATACCCGTTTTATTAAATTTTATGATTTTTTTTTTATTTTTTTTTTTTATTTTTTTTATTTTTATTTTTTATTTTGGCTATCACACTATACAAGGATTATACTTGAATTTTCTCGTGACGAGTACATATGTTTAAGGGGTCGAAAAAAATTGTGGAAGGAAAATCGAACAAGAGTAAACTGCCACTTTCGGTTGACGAATGCTCTTTTAATTTTAAATATAACTTGGTATTGAGTTTAAATTTTAGATATTAAATTTCAGTTTAATAAACCAAAAGGTCTCAGAGAAAAACATAAACCTCGATTCTCTAGAGTAAAAGTTCTACTTCCGGTTGAGGTAAAAATATTTAAAAAATATAAAGGTATAAAAAATTTATAATTTCTATTACATTTAAAAATCAGTCCGATTTGGTTAGTGGTTTGGGAGATAATCGAATTAAAAAACTTAAGAAATGATACCTATATATAGAATACCTATAAGGGGAGGTACCATTTCTGAACAACTTAAAAACGAATTTCAGTAACCGATACTAATTTTCAGTTCGATAGGACGAACGACATGGCCCGGGCATCGAGGGGACAGCTATGGCTCTAGCCCGGGAGCCCGGGTCGCAAGGGGGCCCAGCACCGAGATATATATATATATATATTTTTTAATTTGCTACGAAATTGAAAAGTGTCTTTCATCTTCGTACTTCGTAGTTATGTTCAAGTAGTAACTTGTCGGTGATACCTTCGCTATTATTTTTTACATACCTCCTTTGCATTTCACATGGTTTTCGTGTTAGTGGTAATTACACTATGACTTTTATTTGAAACTTAAATAGGTATACATACATATGTTATCATTTATCAGGTGATCCTCAATCTTATTACTCCTGAATGTGTATTGTGAAAAATATTTATGAAATGATTTTTAATTTCAATTTTGCAACATTTTTTTGTGGGGGGGGGGGCTTAAGCATGCTATCCCAGGGGCCTGGCTTGGGATGTGTGGGCCATGACTAGAGACACGTATTTTGGGCATTTTGCTATTAATGCTAATAGATGCTAAATTCGTAAAATATGCGAATATACATATGCTAATAATAAAAAAAATGTAAAATTAACTTTTTGTCTATGGTCTATGGCCTTTGTCTACGGTCAATCTCTTTAGGGTTATGGTCGTATCATTCCGTTAGCTACACCACTTGTTTGTTTGCTTTCGAAGTTCCGGTAAGTTTTGATAATTGTCAAAGTTTTGTTGTTCTGTATTAATAACATTTAATGTATGTTGGTGAGCATAGGTTAGCGGTCAAGTTTTGCAAAAAAATGGAAATATTCTATTCCTAACTATTCAAGATAGAGCGGGGACATACAAAGCACAGGGATTATATATAAACGATGCTTATATTCTAATATGCCAGCATTGTAATTGTAGAGTAGCCTGGAAAAAAAGGACTAGGCGGAAAAACATTTAGCCACAAATAATCATCAGAAGGCAGCTTCCAAGCCTTCCTCAAGTACTAATACCCTTCAAACTACGATCACAGGTATCATTAATGCGAACCAGAAAAAAACAACAAACAAATCCAATTTCATTAAAATTACCGATCGTCGCATGAATCTCAAAAAAGAATCTGTAGAAATATGCTTCATGTTGAGTTTTAATAGACTTTAATTGGTATTATATTTTTATATTCATATTTTTTGTCTTTCTACTGTTACTACGTACATAGAGTAAAAACATAAAGTAAAAAGTAAAATAGTAAAAAAGTAAAAAAGTAAAAAGTACATAAAGTAAAAACATTCAAAATGAAATCACAACAAAAAGTTTTAAAAAGTTTTTAACCATAAAAATATTACACTCATGGAAACAAATTTAGTTCGAATTTTAAATAAGAAGGATTTTATGTATTGAATCGACGAGTCGTCAGATTACAAGGAAGGGGGGGGGGGAGGGGAGGACTGTTAATAAGTTAGTGTTTTATATATTTATTTATTTTAAAATTAAATTTAGACCATTTCATTTATTAGATTGCACTTAATTACAATTGTTTAAAAATTGTTTTTAGCTCAGTTTAAATCCTGTCAATTTTGTTTTAAAGAAAACTGTCTTAATTTTGGCGTAGTTATTGTAATTAAGGGAAGGGAACGTAATCTACCTTAAAATTCATAGCGTTTGGAAATCAGTTCATTTTCTTTTTTTTTTGAAAGAAATTTTTTTATTGTATTCATGTATATCATTACTATCTATCTACTACAACTATCTGCAAAATTTTACAAAGTTTCATAAACCCTAAATAAATATTACTATATTCTGAAATCTAAAGTTAAGATTAAATCAATCATCTTAAGATTTTAAATATTTTTGAAATCGAAACAAGAAATTTAAACGATATTTTTCATTTGATAATTGACCAATTTATGTACTGAATTATTTTATATATCACTGTTTTATTATAAACCTAAGGTATTCTTATTCGAACGGGTATATGGTACGTACTCGGTTTCCTTGTATACATAGATGCTTCAAGTGATTATTAAGTATCCCTTTTTATTTTCACAAGAGGCGGGCAGAAACACAGCGATCGATGATCTTTTGTACGCCTCCTGAATATTTATCTAAAAGAGGCAAAATTTTTGTACGAAAATTTATTCAAAGATTTTATCAATTCAAGTTTCAAGAAAATGATTAGATGAGAGATTTTCATGTACCCCGTTTTGTATTTGCTAAATATCTCATATACAAATAAATATTGACTATGATTGTAGCTGTTGAAGCGTGTCGTTACCATTACTGAGCCACGTGTCTGTAGACGTGAAAGCTTTTCATTAAACGTACCCCACGTACAATTTCCCCTGATTTTTTTTTCAAGATTCAATATTTTGCCTGAGCTGCCAACCCTACCCGAAGCATCTCCCACCTTTACAAATACAAGTTATTAGCTCTTCAAAGTTGGGTCTCCTAGCAACCCATCAAGTACCTTGATCTAGGTAGGCGGCTCCCTAGCCACCCCAGCCGCATTGGAAATTAATTCCCTGAATGTGAAGTCAATTGAAACTAATGTAGTGTGCTTGCTGGCTAGAATTCAAATTGTAAAGTCATCACCTTGTCTACCAACGTACATATGTATGTAGTATGTATGTACATATGTACTCTTCATATACACATGTACTAACATACATGCACATATAATAATACCTACATATTATACATATACATATATGGTTTTTCTTTTGTAAAAAAATATTATATAATTCAATTTTTTTTGTATCGTAGCTTTTATCTCGATTGTTTTTCCACCTGAATAGAGAGGGAGGTTTTTCGTTATCTCAATTCGACTCTTGGGAAATCGACGATAAAAATCAAATATCTACATATTTTTCTTTATTTACATATACATACATACATACAATATTGTTATATTGACAATGTACTCGAATATTACATTTTTCAAAAGTGATGTTGCTATTTTATATTATTATATAAAGCATAGATATTTCTTATATAATATAATTTATCGGAACATAGCGACATTTTTATATACCGTTTACGATATGAATATTTCTATCACTTTGAATTTTCCTGGTAGAATTGAGAGGGCTCTAAGCTGAAATTTATTGCCCTATGAAAATTTAATTTCACGGACCCGACTTTCATAAATGAAGTCTGCACGCCTGACTACACGCGGCCATGTTTAGTTCAGCTGAAGGTACTCCTCCACAATTTAACATCTACATAGTATAGTATATAAAAGTGTAATATATTTTCCTGCAAATTTCTGAAATTTATTTTATATTGTCAGTCAAAATTCATAATATCACATGTACTATATGTAGAATTGGCCCAGAGACAAAATTCGCTCAGAATATCCTTAAATGATGAAAATAATAATTTATATATATGTACATACATATGAATATACTAATCAGTTTTTTTTATAACTAAAGAAATTATTATCCTTCATTATATAACTTTTAATCAATAAAATCATATATGAGCCGTTATATTTAAAAGTGCCAAGAGTCCAATTTTCTTCATTTCGAGAAATATCTCGCAAAACACTAAATATAATGTTTTGCGTTTAACAACATTTTAAAATACTGGCGGCCTGTATTCTGTTTTTCCGAGATTCTGGTCTTATCGAATTAAAGCACCTAGTGAATTAAACCAAACAGAAATAGTCTTTTTGGAACTGAAAATTGGAATTCCGGCACTTACTAATATAACGGCTCATATGTGTAAATATGTTTATACATAACTACATTAAGCCGGAGCGAAAAACTCTAATTTTGGATTTTCATCGATGGATCTAGAGGAAAATTTACGTCATATCAACTAAACATTAAATAGAAAAACTCATCAATGTTAAACAATGTCCTGTGCCTTCAACCGGACATTTTTTATTTATCGTTTCCTTGATATGACAAATTTTCCACTAGGTCCATCGAAGGAAATCAGCATTTTTTGCTCTGGCTAATGTACATAGATACAGTCTACCATCCAATAATGCGCTATAGATTTCTGTAAAAGCAAGAAAATGGAAAGAAAGTAAAATGGCTAAAAAAGGATAAAATTGTAAAAAAAAAAACATGATATAAGATAAAACGCTGTCCTACGTTTTTCCTTATTTTCTGCATTTTTTTATATTCATTCCACATTTTCGGTGAATCTATTCAGCAAACTTACAGGAGGGCTAACTCCAATTTAAAATAAATAGTACATTAAATAATTAGCCGTCTCCTGATTTTTTTTTATAATTCGCAAGCTCTAATAATTGCTTTCAATTAAAATCAAAATTCCATTCTACAGTTTTTTCATGAAAATGAAAATTTTAATATTTTTCATTAATTTACTATTTGCCATTTTGGAATAAAATAAAATAACTTTGATACTGAAACGCTCAATTGCTAGCTAGTTTTATAATCGTGTATTACATATTATATATTGTTTGAATATATTATATAATTCAATTTTTAGTCATTACATACATATATGTACGTTCGTTCTTGAAATTCATGCCAATCAGAATAATTCATTTCAATATGAATATAAATTCAGCGAAACCAATCTCACGAAGAAATCGCACAAAATTTTGAGCTGTTTCGTTTTGAAAGAATTACACACAAATTCTTCAGAAAAGAATTAGCGCCATTATGAAAACGCTCTGAAGCATCGGTGAAATTACTTTTCACATACAGTCAGCTAATTCGCATGCTTTCTTTGAGCGGAATTTTCTATGAAATAAAACGTAATAAGTACATAGAATTTTTTCACACAGCCAGCATAAAATCGGAAAAGTTTTTTCAGCCGGCGAGTCTGGAAAATTGAAAAAATATTAGGCAAGAGATTACGCAACGAAAGCTCTGAAGCTCGTCACGAATTCGTACGGGCTGTAAAATTTGGGGCAACGGTGGGTGGGGTGGGTGGGGTAGGCGGGTGTCGGTGGGCAGACCCCGCCTACTTGGCAAAGCGCGCGCGCCTATTGGCTGGGGCGGTTTGCGGGGGCGGCGGGGGCGGCCAATGGCGGTTGGCGAGACCCGCCACTGCCGCAGACGAGCCCGGCCGCTCCCCGCAACCCCACTGTAAGACCACACTTTTGCCTCTACAATTCCATTGTTTAAACATTTTATTAACTTTGATCTCGTTCTCGACCAATCCCCTAAACTCGTCGCCGAAAAATCGCCAAGAAACAACTGCGTTTTCACTGGGAAATTTTCCGATTCCAATTTCCCCATTGTTCACGTATACGTTGATGAACTGGTACGGTACGTGCATCGTTAGTATGCCACACTTGTGGGTATGGGTGCTTTAATGTCGGGGTACCTCTTTTCGGATATTGATCGTGCCGTGTTTCGTTGTCATACTGAATACATTTAGTAAAATATAATACATTTAAATAGAATATACCTTTTTGTTTAAAATATACTCGTTTCAATAAACAATATTGTATATTTTCGTTATCATTTTCTTTAAATAGTAAATTAAAATTTGAAGGTTGTGTTATGTAATGTAATGATTATCCACTCTTGTACAATTTAAATTTGGTTCAATATTATATAACTGTGATTAAATATGATTGTACAAAAATTTTAATTAAATCTGAATGCATTATTATAAAACCAATTTTTGGCATATAAATTTAAATTTACTATAATTTTAAACACTGATTTTTTACTTAATTATGTATAATTTTAGGCTTTGTATCATTTAATTAATTGGATCAAGCGAAAATTTTTGGAAGAACATAATATTTAAATATTTTCAAATAAAACGTAGGTAAAACGGCAATAGCTATAACAAAACATTCATAGAAAATTTCTATGAACATATTTATACGATGCACTGATTAAATTGGCAATAGTTTGAAAGTACATACGCGATGAATACCAAAAATTTATTTTGAACGTGATTATTGTCTACCATTTTCCGGAAAATTCCAATAGTCGAAATTAGCTTTTAATTTAATTTCCATGAATTTTCTTTGTTCTTATTAGAATTCTTTTTCTAGTTAGAATATAAGGATTAGAAAATTTTCAACTGCAATCTAGCATTCTTTTACTACATTTGTTTCAAATTGGAATACATTCAATTCTTCAAATATTGTACTACGTAATGATTATTAGAAGTCAAATTACAACTGATAAAATAAAGTATTAAAATGTACGTATTTATAATACTTGATTTTATCAATCAAAGTCTCGGTAAATATGGGTAAAATGAAAATATTTTCGAAGAGATGAATGAATATCGATGAATAATGAAGGAGACGTGCTGAGAATTTTAAATTCGTTCGACCGCAACCGACGACATTTGTACCATCACGAAAAAATTTATATCCTTTGAAAAATTACTGAAGAAAATCAATATTTGCTATATTCAATCACGAGAAATATGTTAATACATAAATCGGTGGAGCTTAATTGATTTTAAAAAAATTATACACATACATACAAATACATTTAATTTGTTTCAATTTGATAGTCAAACAATTTAATTTTTTTCAGATGATTGTGATATTAAGATGAATATAGCAAGAACTTGAAGAAAAAGCACCATGCCGGGACTAGGGGCTCTGGGGGCATTTAAAGACAGGGCATCAGGAGTCTTCAGTCGGTAAGTTATTTATATTTCATTTAAAATTTCCCAAAAAGTTTGAATGCTTTTCCCGTGTATATAAAAATGAATCGATTTTGAATTTTGAGCAATTTTATAGTATCTAATTCATAAATAAAAAAAAATGATATTCTTATCCATATGATATGCTTTTCCGTTATGCAAAGGAAAGTCGCAAATTGTAGCTATCGACCTTTTGAACTATGTATGTAGATCACTTTTGTTTTTGAAAAAATTCATCGTTTAAAACGCAATTGAAAAGACACTTTTATGTACATAATTTTGTACATCAGACATACATAGTTAACATACATATATACATACAGATGATTATTCAAAATATAAAAATCTTCACGTACATATATATAAATACATACATAAGTACTTGTATACATACAAGAAGTACGAGTACATATTATGCAGGTACATATACAAATATCTTTGGAATTGCAAAGGTAGAGTAATTTCTCGTGCCTATATCCACTTGTGGGCCCTCAGCTGGTTCTCAAATCCTTTTCGATGGCGCACATTTGGCGAGCTTGTAAAGATGAGAAAAACGTTTCGCCCCCGCTTTGCCGCTCCCTTTTAACAAGCGTTCAGAACTGATCCCTCTTTTACTGTTGACTGCACCGCGCTGATAACAAACAGACATTATCCCGGATTTATGTCATCATTTCTTCCGGCCCTTCTTTTCCACCCGCCTTCCACCACCGCTTAGATTTTTCTCGAATCACTAGGTACGAATATTATTACTTTAGTCCAATGATCTATAGATTTACAATTATAAAATTTATTAATAATTTCTTTTTTAATTTAATGCATACATATTTTTAAATAATACATAGTACAATCTATAGATTCATTTATGTACATATGTATATACATACATATCAGTTGCGTGCGGTAGAATTATTCTTGTTTTTGTCGCACAACCTTGGTTACGTCTGTGCTGGCAGAATACAAGGGGACTCGGTATGACGACACCTAGTCCCCTGTATTCAACTCGCGCTTACGTAAATAAGACTGCGACAAAAACAGCGAAAATGTCACGGCACGCCACTGGTACATATTATATACATATATGTAGCTGTGAATTTTAGAAGCTTTGTTTGAATTGGTATGAATTATTTTGTTAACTTGAATTGTACATAAAATATTCAAAAAAATAAAGCACTTAAACATAAAGAATGCTCATTACTTTTCGATGGGACAATTTAGTCGTCTATAAAGATTGATTTTTAATTTCAATATATGAAAATATATGAAATTTTCTTGCTTTTCAACGTATTATAATTGATTATATATTATAATAATTATTATTGAGAATTACAGTCATTAAATATATTTCGTTTTAATTTAATGATATTTTTTATTATTAATGATGCCTCTTTAATCTGTCCTCTTTATGACATTCGGCAAATTATTTTCTTTTCCTTTTTCACTCCTCTTAGCTGGAGGGTGAAGTACCTATTGGTACTTCTCCTGATAGAGGTCCACATCCAGGGGGTCCTTTTTCTTCAGCCTCTTTATAGCTTTACTGAAGAGCAGCTCCCAGATCGTCATGTTGGGATGATTTTTCAATCTGTTTCTATATTAAGAAACTGTTTTTTAAATTAAGATAATATTTTCACCTCGGAAAAATGAAAGTTTTTTATCTACCCACTTCGTAATACTTTTTAAAATTTTAATTATTGAAGGTTATCGAAATTGCTGTAATAGATATTCCCAAAAGCGGGTTTTAGAAATTGCAGTGCACCCAATATTTTTCACAGTATCACATAAAATAATTCTACTAATGGCTTGGGAAAACATGGCGGGGCTTGGGCCTGGGAAAATTAATTTTTGCCTAACCATCGGATTTTCATTAAACATCTTGTCATCAAACATATAAATTTTAATATCCTAAGTACTAAATTTCACGCGAAAAATACGGAGCAGACATCGATCATGCAAAGTTAGCATTTTTATGGTAGTCACCTTCGACATTTATAATAAATGATCCAAATTAATAGCTAAAAAGTCCGCGATATCATAGCTAGCTAAAGCTATTGGTTATCTTGCGATATTCACAGTGGTTAACTCTGTGAAGCGAAATCATATTTTCTCTACGCACTACGCGTGAAATTGAGTTACCACCCTAAAAGCTTTTTGCCGCATCAAACAAACTTTGAAAAATAATGATGACCGCACATACATACATATATAGATGTATACATCAACTTGAAGGAATTTGAATTAAAGTTTATTTTGTTTTAATATTCAAAATGTTCATTTTTCGTTTATTTTACTAATAATTTTGAAATAAAAAAATTTGATGTTTTATACTACGTAATAATTTCCTTTGCGGGGATTAAAGTAGGTACGACCTAAGTAAACTTTATCATTGTACTCGCTAACGGGTCCGTTAATGGAGTACGGCTTTATTTTTCATGCTGTTGAATAATTTTTTTCTTTAAGAAAATCGTTAAATAAAAGGACCTTTTTTAAAATCCAAAATTATAAAATACATCAAGAATGCCTTTAATTCCTTTTATTTCGACAACATTTTATTTAAAGAAAATTTATTGAGGCATAACTTATTATACGTATGTTTTAAAGCTCTTAAAAAATAAAACAAGACAAAGAATACTATCAATTAGCGTTGAATAAATACAGATTATACTTCAGTTTTGATCATCATCAACTACTAACAACGGGATTCTCATCATGAAAGAAAACTCAAGTATATATTCATCATGTTTGCGAAATACTCGAGTCCTCGCGTGTACGTTCTGAGCTCTATATTGTGAGAGGATATTATCTTTCGAGCAAATCCAGTTAAGTACTATCAATCTCTTAATCAGGCCATTAGCAGTGGAAGCTTCCCCACCCATTTAAAAGCTTTAAGCTCCCATATTGGAAGCGGGAAGGGGTCCCCTTCAAATTTTGACGACTCTCCTTTCTCTCAGAGAACCTGTCCGGTATAATTATCGTTGTGTTGCAACCATTGTCATCAGTCTTCATCAGGGGTAACTGTCGTGAAATCTTTTGTTTCAACGTTTCAACAGATTCGCAATCAACTAATGGCCATTCCCATCAGAGCAATAGTAACACAATACGATTTATCGAAAAGTTAATCACACACACATACATACATATAATATATACTATCGTGTATTAAACGAACGTATTTTCTAATATGATTAATTATTTACGTAAACCAGACGCCCGCCCTTTCATTTGTTCTCATGCTCGTCACAAAGCCTATATAAATTACCAATCCCTTTATGGGTATTAACTCGCAACCAAAGCCTCATTAATAAGTATTTTCATCAAGTTATATGTATGTTCATAATCTATACATACTATGGCCGTCATTCTAATATATATTTCGTACATATATTTATATAAATTTAATTTGAAATAAATATAAAAACGTATTTAATAAAACGCACATAAATACATATATCATCATATTGAGATAGAAGAAGTAAGTGGTCAATACTTTAATAAATTCCCTAGCTATATGTATGTACAAATATATGTATGTAGGAATACATAATGAAGCGGTCGCTTAGCACTCCGAATAATTATTTTGGCTATTTGAATATTGCTCCCCCACACGAATGTTAAGCAATTGGCCATCCATTGTAATTGTCACAGAAAGGGTAACGCAAGTGTCGCAAATAGATAAATTGCTACAATGCTACACATAATGTATGTATGTGTATGCACATTTTTTTTAATGGCGATAGATAATTATATTTTGGGAAACCAATGAAGACTATCGTGTGCCGTTCGTTAATGAAATCTGATACATTTGGGCGGAATTAATTAAAACTTGAAAGTGACTTTGAAAACCACACAGACCAGCTTTCATGAAAGGAGCTTAGCAGCCATTATGAACACGGGGAAATGCATAGCTTGGTCAAAGGACTTGTGTAATTAATCCGCATCTACATATTTATATATTATGTACGTACTATATACATCTGTAGATATTTCGTGAATAGTATTATTTTTTATATTGTAATTCACTGTCCAATGTTAAAGATCGATGGGAGAAAAATTATTTTAAAAAAACTATCGAAAAATACTCACACACAAATATTACATAAACAATTTAACATATTAATATATTAGTATTTGATACAGTTATTATTTAGAAATACGGCAAGCTAACACTGATTCAATTGTTTATTAAAAGGAAATTGTAGAACAGAAATCAATAGTTTTCTTTTAGGATTTAATGGTTCAAAGACAAATTGCCATTGTAATTAAATTCGTAGTTGTAATCAAAGTTCAATAAAGCTGCGTAGTTCGAAAGTTTTACCTAATTTATATCAGTTAATTTAACACATATGTCAATATGTGTAGAAAACTTTAACTCAATCAAATCGACAAATCGTTGAATTAGGCTTGATTTGTAACTTTGATTTATTTGTTTTATAATTACATACATATATTATACGTAAGGAGTCCAATTTAGCGTAATTTTTAAACCAATTACCTGATTACCAGTAAATAACCGGATTTTTCAATCTCATAAATAAACTATTTTTTTGTACTAAATATATTTAACCAAACGATAATAAACATTATACATTATACATATTTGTACAAAAAAAAGGCATGAGTGGTAATGGTAAGTTTTATAAATTACGATTTCTGTAAGGACTAAAATTTATTTTTTATTCGTCGTTTAAAAGCATAACACCAAAGATATCAGAATGTATTTACACTATCATCCGATAGTTGGAATCTAATTTTTTTCAGTGTAATTTCATTTCATCAAAAAAACAAATACCTTTCTCGCGATTTCTTTGTTTCTTTTTCTTCTCGGTATGTTCCTTCCCCAAACTGATTTCAGTTGTATTTCTAACAACTAACTGAAGCCTTTCTTTTACTGATAACACACATTTAGTCATATATGGCACTACTTTACTTTACTGAAACTGATAGATTTACTACATTTTCCTTGTAAATCCATGGTAAAATTTCTATTATTTTCATTATTGTGTATTTTTTCTCTTGGGCAAAGTACTGGGTCGAACCGATGTTGTCAGAAGATAAATTAAAAGAGTGTGATAAAACGCAGCGAACATTTGTTGATTTACCGGTAAAAGTAAGAATTATACCGATAAATTACCTAGCTATTTGTTGGGTCATTTACTGGTTTACCAGTAATGGACGTCCTTGTACATATGTAATATACATACATATAACCCTATCTAAAAGAATCTCCACTCTATGCAGCTCCAAGCGAAACGCGTTAGTCATGATTCTAGCGGAAAAGCTCTTAAGCTCCTCGTATTCCAATTCAATCCCTTATATTTCAAGCCATAACACTTGCTTTCCTCCATTTCTTCGGTGCTTATATGGAATTTAATTTTAAATATAAAAATTGATTATGGCTATTATGAAAGCTTAACATACATAAAAGTAATTTTGGTGAAAAAAAATATTTCATTCTAAAAAATAGTAAAAAAACGATAATTTTAAGTTAATTTTTAGAATAAAATCGAAAAAATGTTTTTTCACTGAAATACGATATTGCTTTATCATAATAACTGGAAATTATTCATTCGACATATGTATGTACATACATATTTGTTAATTTAATTAAATAATTTATTCCCAATGAAATTTATGTACAAATATATACATATGTCAAAATGCATTATCAAAGGTACAGGGATTTTTAATTCTGTCAAATTCACTCAAAAACTTTTGAAGGCCACATATTTATTTAATTTTATATATAAGTTTATTTCCACATATTTATATAAGTTTATTTCCAACTGAAGAGTACAACAATTGTCAAAAAACACTGACAAATTAAAGGACAAAAACAAATTATAATACAAAAATATTGCGCATCCACTCGCAAATTTCATATGGCCGAACATACAACATTCCAAATTAACGTCACTTTACGACCGAGCATTTACGACCCGAAAACGAATCTCCCAGTCCTTGGAATCAATTGTCGTCGGTGCAGCATCCCCGCCGACGGTGGCAGATAAATCAGACGTCGCCCGGGAGCGTCGTGGCGCCTTGCCCGGCGCCGACGGGGCGCCAAATGCACCCCACTAATATTTTTATCGTGCAAACTTATATCGTCATCTCGCCAGAGAATATATATACGGGGGAATCCCCCTTTCCGACGGAATCCCGAAGCCGCCGTATCGATCACATCGACCCGGGTCAAGGACGACAGGCGCCGACTCCAGATTCCGAATGCATCCAGCGACTAGCAGGCGACCATTAGCATACATATCGATTGTTAATATTTGCAAGCAGGG
Source organism: Arctopsyche grandis (assembly GCF_051622035.1). Classification (NCBI taxonomy): domain Eukaryota; kingdom Metazoa; phylum Arthropoda; class Insecta; order Trichoptera; family Hydropsychidae; genus Arctopsyche; species Arctopsyche grandis. The sequence goes on from NC_135359.1 coordinate 13,536,168, forward strand.
GGAGGGGTACCCACCCCCGTCCCACCCATTTGATGTGCCCTCTGGTCGTCAAATAGAGTAGCGTCTCTCGTTATTAGGCGGCCCAGCTATTGACACAGGCGCGATATGGATCGATGTGTGCGCAGCATCTAATGCCTATCGGGGTTTTCCTAGTTCAAATATTTGCTGGAGCTCTCGCCGCGTAGCAATATTGCTCTCGCCCCCGAAACTTTTTAGCGCCTGGTACCTACTATACCTATTCGAAAGTACTCATCTCGTGCCCGTCGGAGTTTCAATTCCCTGTCTTTGTTTCGCTGTAGAGGGATTATTATATGTTAGTACTTGAAGTATTGCATTCCATTACATCGCTCTGGCGATATTGCGTCTTTTGAAAAATAAGTCGATACTTGTAAGATGGTCGAAGCAATTTAAATATTTACTAGTATGTAGTGTGCTTCTGCTGCGCTTTTATATATTTGCATGCATGAGCAAAGAAATTGCTCATACATACATAGTTGTATTCATATACTTGTATACACCTTCTAAACTTTCTATATTAAATTCAACAAATTTCACTTCAGCAGAATTTTACCGTTTATGTATTAATATAAAATACGTATTTTTTTCATGAATACTCTCAAATCTGCGCAATAGAATTTTTAAAACACGTCTCCTTGAGGTGAAAACTATGTACGAGTAGATAGCGTATGTTCGTTTAAAACTATCGATAGTGTGTGTTTTTTTTTAAATTGACGTAAATAACTAGCCGACTTCCTTGGTGCTGTTTGGGAAGATGAAAATTTTAAAAAATAATAGAACATATAAATATATAAATATTTAACATTATATACCTAACTATAATATGTCTATAGTAAAATCACGTTTTAAGCAAACTTGAAATGTTATTTATTGGTTATAAAAATCAAAAAAATCGTAAAAATTACTACGGGTAAATTAAAAATCGCAAAGCATTATCTTCTTTAAATTTAGATTTTTTTAGAGAATGTGAGAAAATATTTCATTTTATTATAGTTAAAAATATTGTTTTAAATTGCCGAAAGAATACATATTTTATTTTGTATTTCCGTTTATTTATTGATGCACTCAAATACATACATTCATATAATTACATAAATATAGTTCGTATTCAAACCCTTCTCTATCAAGCTTTTTTGTCTTGTGCGAGTTTTGTGCGATTTCTCGTGGGCGCCACCCTTAGCAGGCAGCTTCCGGTCGCCGGCCGCTAGATGGTGTTCCGTGTCGCCTTTTGCAGGGGTGGCTTTTCTCCCCCAAAATCGTTCCGGCTTAATGGACGGGAAGGACGATGATAAGCAGCCGAAGATAAATCGACCGATAATTGTCTCACAATTTCCAATTTCTTCTTTTCATCGGCGTCTTCTCCGCTTTTATTTTCATACAATAATATCACATCTTGAACATATTCAACGAATCGAGCAGTCCATCGATGCTATTGTGAACGCGCTGATTGAATCCACTGACAGTAATGAATGTGTTTTGTGTGCAAGACTCGCAATATTTCGATACGTGCACGCCCTTATCCTCAAAGAGATTTATTGAGTTCCAATTGATATGCACAATAATGCCATCAGCCTTTGCCTACGTAGATAGTTATTACATGAACCGGAAATTCAATCAGAGCTCCACTGCAGAGGGAGGCAACGGGACAGTGGGGGGGGGGGCGACTTTGGAAATACTCGATCGCTTTTATAAACATTCAACGTATATATTTGAAAGATATTTCTAAAGTATCTACATATAATATGATACATGTGGGAAAGTTGTAACGATCCGTGGGATGAAATTTTCGTTTTTTGTTAAACTGAAATCTTGCAGAGCAATAAAACATCTGATAATGGAATCATGTCTCAACGACACTGTAAATATATCTTACACGATTGGTGGGGTGCACAATTACTCGTCTCGCGTATATTTGCATCGTTCAGCGTCTTCAGTTACTGATCTCATAAATCTGTTTTCTCTCCCGCTAATCCCCTTTTTTGCCTACACGGCGAAAACATAATCTGTCCAGGGATCCCCCGAGCGACTCCCTCGCAGCGGGAATATTTCACATTTTATTTTACACCGAAGCCGAGAACCCCAAACTTTTCTGGACGCTAATCCTTATTAATAATAATAATGCGGTCGATAATACGCCAATTTTTTCTCTTTTATTAAATTTCAACTTTCGACAACATTCACTCGAAAATTCATCTTCATATTATCCTTGCTTCAAATTTGGCGAAAATATTATTAGAATTTTCCGGGAGTATGTGTGGAAATCGGAATGTGCATGATAGTTGAGGAAAATGCTGATCGTACCGGGAATAAACGACGAAGTGTAAGGGGTTGTTCTGCATTGTCCCTACTGGTGGTTTCTAGTCTCATGTACTCATGCGGAGCCATTAATATGATTAAAACTAAACCGAACAACTCGCTGTCTCGTTCGTGCACTCTAAATTACTTTCATTTTTTAAATTCAAATTTTTAAAATAAATTTCTTAGATGGAAATTAATTTTGAATCTTTTTTTTTTAATTTCTAACCAATCATTAAGTGCCCGTTGATGATATAACACAAATAATTTCACAAATGTGACTATAAATTTAAATAATATTCATCCAAACATGAACCACAATGATGATTTCGTATTAAATGGATTATGCTATCAACTAAATTAATGGCATCATAAATTAATTTTATTAATATTTTTAAATCAAACAAATGCTACATGTTGTGATAGAATTTAATACATTAATTCTATGCGACTTGTATTCGAGCCAGTGCCAGTCTCGCATAGGTCCATTGTTCAAGGGCGGTACGTGAACCTCACCGCACAATGTGCACCCATTACTTTCTCATCATTTGTTGTACACATCGAGGGAACATTTTTAATCTTTTAAAAATTCAAAAGTTGACAATATCGTTTGAAAAAAAAATCATATAAAAATCCCGTATACAATAAATTTGACCAGACACGCCCCTGTCACATATCGTTTAGTATGATATGATTCAATTTTGTATTTGATTAGTCACCCCACTTCGCTAATTCAATCTGGAAATACCTACTGGAGCAATTCGGGAGCGGCTAAAGCGATTACAGTATGAATGTACATACACAAACAACCATTTCAATTTTATTCCATCGATAAAATCTTTATTAAAAATCTGCAAGCAATTTTGTACAGTGTTTATTCGTATTTCTGTAAACAATGCATAAAAACAATGGTAAGCGAAACAAAATAAGGGGAGAGGTTAAAGAGGAAAATCTAATCTAGATAATGCAATAGTAAAGCTGGAAAGCTACAACAGTAAATAAGAACATTGTCTTCAGATCCTTTCGGATTCAAATTATATCCTGACGAAATACTAGTACAATGCATGTTAATCGCACTGCTCATTCCATTAAAAAGTTTATATTACATAATATTACACATCCCACTCCATTTGTATCGCAATTGAATTATTCTTGCAAAAAAGTTTTATCTGCAATTTTTGCCAGATTATTTTGCTATTAAGATTGCAGTGACAATCAAGTTTTTATAGTCAAATCCCGTAATATGTTGTTGGAAATCTTCTGTGATCGGTCGAACCCTATGAACAAATCGCTCTCTCTCACTCTCCCCAGTGTATAATATAACCGTAATGTATTCACCGGGTAAACACCGTCTAAAACATTTTACAAAGCTTTGCATTGAGTAGAATTGAAATTGAGTTGAGTATTTAAATGGGTTTCCCATTTGTGCCGAGAGGAACATGAAAATAGCGTGGCTTTTAGAGCCGACGCGAAGGGATGCATAAGGGATGGAAGGAAACTCAAAGTGCCACCGCCATCTAAAGTTTCTATATTTGTCATGCTCTGCATGGATATTGTATTTTTTATATCAGTTATATACCTACATGTACATATATGTACATACATACATACTTATATACATCAATACTAAAGCTGAACATAAATATGTATATGTATATGATTTTATCACATATGTTTTTATGCATATGTGATCAAATTTATTCATCAGATAATTCATCACTTTAAAAGCATTATTTTCGATTCATCATACATATATACATACATACATATGTACATATGTATATAACCATACAAAATAGTGGTTTTTTTGAAATGTATTACACCATAATAAAATATTGTGGTTTTGTTGAGATTTGTACAGAGGAAACAGATTTCAATCGCAACTATCGATCCCCATCGGTTGTATAAAAAATGTGATGTGATTTTTAGTACCCTTTTCGACAAAGGGCTTTTCCGCTCCCTCTTACCGTATACTCATCAGGCATTTTAACAATAGTCGTTTTATTTTTTTTATTTTGCATTTCGCATTGGCAGCGCAAAGTGGTGCAAAATTACTCGAACACTTATTTCAGAAGGCGTTTCCGGAGTTTTCACTGTGGTTGCCGCTATGGGAAAAAAGAAAAAGCTTTCAGTATTCCGTACGCAAGTTTATTCGGGAAGTGGTGGTTATCCAGAGGGGAAGATCGATTCTTCTTCTCCTTCCGGGTGATAATATTTGCATCATAATGAACCCTACATTCTTTACTTTTCACATATTTTGCTTCAAAACTTCTATTGCATTTTATTCGCACGTCGTTTTATATAAATTGTTTGAATTGAGAGTTGACATTACACAACATTAATTTTGCTAAGCTGTATGTACCCGTATCCCATTTTTGAAAGTTGCTAAAATATATCCCTTCCCCTTTTATGGATTCGCTCAGCGTCACGCGTTTGGATTTTTCGCCCTTTTTATGGACAGGGCTTTGATTTTCACAACGGAAAATGTATAACAGACATAACATAATACTGGGGGGGACTTGTTCACTTTGCCTAAAGACTTGTTACAATATGACAGCTATTGAAAAATCGGCGGTACTCTCCTTCCCTTTTGTACTGTTTCATATTTCATATCTGCTGAAGGGTACTTAGCCGTGGACGTGTCGTATGTCTTCTTTGAAATTCTAACGAAAAAAATGTTACGTAATCGGATGCAAATTTTATATGAGAAGTGTTTGTTTTGAATCGATCCGAGGAAAATATTTGTCGCTGTCGGAGAGAGGTCTCAACCCTATCGTGATTGTTGAAGCTCTACAAATGTGGAAATCAAAGAAACTTCCCCTGGTTACGGTGAATGGAGGAGCCAAAGCCTAAGAACCAAACAATAACGTTACTTTTACCCTACGTCGTCTTTTATTTTCAATTGTGCGGTGGCCGATCTTTTGAGATGCATTCACAAAGCATCCATTGTGGTGAAAAACGATAGTAAAGCTCCATTTCACTGATAAGAAAACCTCATTTTCCAAATAGACTATTGATTCTGTGGGTTTAAAAGTAAGTATACATTTTTCTCGTGTTTTTGTGTAACACCATCACAATTTCAAATGTTTGATAAATCTCATTTTTGCAGTATACATATGTATGTATATGTAAATAGATATAAATTTTGGAAATTATGTAACACGTGCTTTTAACTTAAAACGAAATATGTATTTCAGTTACATAAATTTGTGCTGCAATAAAATATTTAAATATTATTTAGTATTATATTCATGAGCTCTCATATCTTTAGAGATTGAAGTGTGAGAAAATCGATAGACTTCAGCATAGATGGCAAAGTCTATTAGTGCATAGCTTGTGCATTCAACATCGCCGATATTAAAAAAGTGAGACCAACTACCAGCACATCTCATAATACAAAAGATGGTATTACCTTAGATCAATTAAAACCATGTATTCATCTAAATATGAAGGCGCAAAAAAGATTTATCGGATTTAATTAGTAAAAAAATCTTGTAACTCCAAATAATAAAAAAAAAATCAGATGTGCTAACCTACGACTTTTTCTATATATTTGAGGAATATAAGAAGTATAAAAAACAAAATTTGATAGTGAAAAACATGTATGTATGTACATATACATGTTCACACATACCGACTATGATGTACATAAAACATACATACATATGTACCAGTGGCGTGCGGTCCATGGATGCGGTGGATGCGGCGCATCCCCTATAACTTTAAAAAGCCAAGAGTATTTTTAATAAATATTTGAATTTCGCTTCGATGTATTCTTAGTGATGTACGTGATTATGATGTAGTATATGATATATATTTCACATATCACGTGTTTTTTGTTACATGATGCATTATATAGGATCTTTTGATAATTTTTATTAAGGATTCGCATAGGCCGCATTCGCATAGGCCGGCCACAGGCGAGTGACGCTGGCGAGTAGACGCTGAGTGAAGTGCGCGCGCGTCATGGATTCGGAGTCGCGACCGATCCCATTTGCGCATGCGCACTATGAGGCTGTCTTATTCGCGCGGACGCGTTGACACTTGTTTAACCTCTACGGTGGATTCGGTTTCTCTGTTTGCTTATCTATTGAGTTTCACTTGGAAGCCGCTGTTGATCGATATTTCCGCACGCTACGCCCCAAGTTATTTATCAAAAAGCTAGCCGATTCATTTCTTTAGACGAAGTTAATCATTTATACTGTAAGTTGGTTATTTTTTACTTTTGAATTAAGTTTTCATTTAAATTAGTTTCGTCTAACTTTATTTTTAGTTTACTGTTCCACTACTTACGAGTTTTCATTATTGCCTTTAATATGGATATCGAAAATAACAATGAGAGTGGACTTGTCGTCGAGATCAATAATAATTGCAATTGTTTAATTGAAAATGTGCTGAAAAGAAGATTTGCTTCTCTCCCATTTAATGAAAAGGAGATTATTGTTAAGAGCCCCAAACCCACACCAATATTAAATATTCAGTCTAAAACAAAAACATTTAAAAGGTATTTTAACACAGAAACATACGAAAAAATTTCATGGATTTGTGGATGTGCTCACTTAACGAAATTATTCTGTTGGCCATGTATTTTATTTTCTCAAGAAGTGAATGTCTGGAGTAAATTTGGATTTTCTGACCTAAACAATTTAAGTAAATCGCGCAAGAGACATGAATGTTCTCAAGCTCACATATGTTCTTCTGCTCAATTTAAAAAATTTGGAAAGGGACCTCGTATAGAAAATTTTTTAAGTGCTCAATTTAAAGCAAATATTGAAATGCACAACAAAGAAGTTACTGCAAATAGATACATTTTGTCGAAATTAATAAGCGCGATCTGTTTTTTAGCAAAACAAGAACAACCTTTACGAGGACATTTTGAGCACCAGGAATCGGAAAATAGAGGGAATTATATTGAATTGCTGTATCTGTTGAGTGAATCAGACATAAAATTGAAAACTCATTTAGATAACTCTACGGTGTTTACTGGACTATCGAACCATATACAAAATGACTTGGTATCCGCAATATCAAAAGTCTTGCTAGATGAGATTAAAACTGAAATACGTGCATCAAAATTTGTTTCCATAATTGTGGACGAATCTACAGATATAAGTCGCAAAGCTCAGCTATCTACTATTTTTAGATATGTAGATGAAAATAATGAAATTCAGGAGAGATTTGTTGGATTTGTCGATGTTAGTCCCAATAGAACAGCTAATGCTCTTTTTCAGCACATACGTGAGACCTTGGAAGAATTTGGTTGTTTGGACAAATTAATTGCACAAACGTACGATGGAGCGGCTGTAATGTCCGGGGAGCATAATGGAGTGCAACGAAAAATTCGAGATATTTGTCCTAATTCTTTATTTGTCCATTGTTACGCTCACAGATTGAATTTAGTTTTGTCGCAATCTGTTAAACATATATCCGGATGCAAACGTTTTTTCAGCCGTATGTTGTCATTTTCAACTTTTTTTTGTAAGTCTTCAAGAAGAATTTCCCTTCTCGATTGTCAAATAAAAAAACGATTTCCCACTGCTGCCCCTACACGATGGAACTACAATAGCAAAATTTTAAATATGATATTAGAATATCAAACAGAATTAATGGAAATATTTAATCAAATAATTAATGACGAAGACGAATGGGATACTGATGCTGTCATAAATGCTGAAGTCCTTCATCGTTATTTAAAAGAGTTTGAATTCAATTTCAATTTGCATTTATTTTCTGCAATATTTAATTCGGCAGATTTTTTATTTGAAATTTTACAAAAAAAAACCTTTGACATATCGTATTGCGTAAGTGAAATTAAAAAATTTGTAAAATATTTAGATAACAAAAAAGACGATTTTGATTCATTGTGGAACAAAGTAATAACTAAAAATTTTAATAGAAAAAGAAAATATGCTGAATGTGAAGAAGATGTGAAAACAACGTATAAACTTCACTATTCTGAAATTTTAGAAACTCTTTCAGTAAATACAACCAATCGATTTCGAGATATCGAAAATTTAAAATTTCTCGAATTTTTTAACGTCAAAAAATTTAAAGAATATGAAAATAATTTTCCAGATTTCCTATTTAAATCACTCCACCTAACTTATGGAAAATACTTTGATTTTATGAAATTAAAAAGCGAATTAATTTACATGTACTCAACGCAAGATTTTCATTTGAAATCTATAAATGACGTAAAGGAATTAATTGTGAAAGATGATCTAATAGACGTTTTGGAACAAGTATTTAGTTTAATACAATTAATTTGTACGATACCTTCCACGAGCGCATCGGCTGAACGATCATTTTCGACTATGAAAAGAATTAAAACGTTCACCAGAAGTAGTCAAAGTGAAGAAAGACTCTCTGGTCTTGCTTTAATTGCAATCGAAATGAAAATAATGTCAAATTTAAAAAACAATAAAAAATTCTATGATGCGGTTATCGATGAATTTTGTAAAAAGGAACGAAGAATAAAATTAAATTTTAAAAAATAAATTGGTCGGTTTTTTTTTTCAAACAAGGGACAGCATCCCTTGTTTGAAAAGTCACCGCCCGCCACTGATATGTACATAAAACAAAAGTTCTACTTCTGATAGTTGGATTTTGTTCAAAATTTTTTTATTACTTAACATCACTATAAATATTATGAACATAAAATATCAAGAAGTTTAAGAGGTCAAAATAAAATAATGTTTTAAAAAAAATATTACTTCCGGTTTACGAATTCTAGCCAAAACCTTGTCAACTTTAATCTAGTACATAAATAATACAAATATAAATTTTCAATTTGATACGTTCAGTAGTGTGGAAAAAATCGTGTGGTCAAGACGAAATAATTCTACTTCCGGTTTATTCAATTTAATATATATTTTTTTAATTTAATCACATTAATTAAAAAATTGTACTTGAATTTTCTTGTGAAGAGCACACATAATTAATGGGTCGAAAAAAATATTGGAAGAAAAATCCACTTTAAACTGCCACTTCTGGTTGACGGGAGTTCACCAAATCACTTGATATTAAACACAAACTTCTAGATAAGTTCAATACACTAAATGGTTTCAGAGAAAAACATAAAAAACCTCGATTCTCTAAAGTAAAAGTACTACTTCCAGTCGAGGTAAAAATATTCAAAAAATATAAGTGTATGAAATCCATCATATATGTGGGTCTACATCACGGCATCGAAAGGTCGAAAGATCGAAAAAGCAAATATCGGAAAGCAAAGATCGAAAATCGAAAGATCTTAAGTCGAAAGAACGTATGCATGGTAAACGGTACTATGTACATATATATGTATAATATAGATGTATGTATCAGTGGCATGCGGTGAAATTATCTCTCTTTTTGTCGTACAGCCTTGCTTAATGTGCGCGGGTAGGATACGTGAGGAAAAGCCTGTTCCTCTTCTGTATCCTGCTCGCGCAAATTAAGTGAGGCTGTACGTGTTAAACGAACATTTTCGATTTTTCAACTATTCGATGCGGTGACGATCACCGATATTATGTACATAATATCGATATTAAGTTTGAGTCTTATCCACTGGGAGGTTTCGAGGATAATTGAATTTAAAAAGTTAAGAAAAAGAGGACACCTATAAGGGGAGGTACCATTTCCGGTCAACTTAAAACATTTCATTTCAAGGATTTCAGTAACTGGTTCCAATTTTCAGTTCGATAGAACTAACGGTGTTCAAAAAATCCCCAAAATACACATGCTAATACACACACACTTTTTTTTCTAGTTCATGAAAACGTGATCAGTGATCGATTCTGAATTCGAATCAGTCAAAATCTCGACTTAGATCACAAAACTTTATCTATTTTATATATATTTATCAGTGGCGTCATTTCAGCTTTTCCTAGGGTGGGGGACTTTCTAGAGGGAGGGTGTATTTTGGATATTAAAAAAAATTGTGTATATAAATTACAAAATAATCTCCTGAGAATCGTTCAAAACAAGACAAAAAACAAAATAAAATATATTTGGGAGATAAAACTTTTTTTTTTGGGAAAAATCGAAGTGTTTATACCTGACAGTGTTCTAAAGAATTTCAATATTCTTTTTTTGTTGGCTTAGTATTTTAATTGAAATTCATAATAATACATTAAACAACGTGAATAGTCCTGTTCAAATCTAGGGGGGTGAGGCTGACCACCCCAGCCCTCCCCCCCCCCAAATGACGCCCCTGATATTAATATAGATAAAGTAAAAAATTCATCCCGATTGCTTGTACATACATATAATACAAGACACGAAAATTGACTTTCAAATGTTGAAACAAATTCCATATGCAAAAAAAATTGTTCATCAAATTTTCTTTATATGTATGTATGTACATATGTAGGTATATTTAAACTATAAAAAAATATTTGAAAAAAATTATTACAGTAATGTAGTATTTCATTTTATTTTATCATAAATTAGGAATGACACCTGGATCACCTGTAGCGCTGAATCATTGTCTTACTTCACTTAAGATTGGACACTAGCTTGAAAAGGATTCTTACCCACACTACTCTTCCTCTTCTCCATTAAGCAAATGTCAGTTAACCCCTAAAGTGTTAATATGCTTTTTTAATATTATTTTGAAGTGAAAAATAATAAAAATGAAGACATCAAATTTAAAATAACGATATTCAAAGGTACTATTCTAGACTAGGATTCGGTTAGATATGTATATGCGTAGTCGCATTAATGCAAGTCCGTGCGCCATTTCACTATCGATCTTAAACTAAGGTATTTTTGGAAGGGTAAGGGAGGGTTTAAGGGTCGTCTTGCAGCTGGACGCGCGTTACCAGACAACCCTGGATGAGGAGCAGTCCGCTCTGGGAGGGTTGGCGGCGTCAGGCCAGCTCGCTGACACCGTAATGGCCTTTCATTCTACGTTCATTCACCGGAACATTTCCATTGAAAGGCCGCTTAGCAACCGGAGTGGAATGGGGATGGAGTTGAGAGAGTGAAGGGGGCTGAGGGCCGGATGCCTCGTCCGCGTGGAGTGAACGTTAATTTGGGTTAGGAGTGCGGTAAGCAAATACTATATCCCTGGAGACGATTCGCATCCCTAGCAAGGAACTCGCTAATCCCTGCGAGGCCTTTCAAATATTCTTATTACGATATTTCCATATAAATAAAATACGAATTATTATTCAATTGAAATTGAAATAAAAAAAAAATTGTAATAGAATTTTTTTTCAGCTTGACATTGTAAATATTAGGATCAAGTAAAAATAAATGTCTCGATATATTCAGTCATTCTCTGAATCTAAAAAAGTAACTTAATATGGATTTACTTAAGACTAAAATCAATAGAACCGCGCTTTAGGTCCTAGGATTTTGTCTTCAAAACCCTAGTATTTAAAACTTGATTTTTGGATCAGAAGACAAATGTATCGATTTTTTTCTATTATAATTAATATATAGATTGTACAGACTACAGATGAATTCAATTTAAACATTTTAAAAACATTTTTTTGATTTATCGCACTACTACATATAATTTAAATACAATTCTAAGCATTTGAAATAAATTCAATTAAAATTTTAAATCGAATCTTCACCATTCATTGCAACCGACTCGTTAGTTAATCTAGCTCTTTTCAATATATAAGCCGTTTTATTTGATAGTGGCAAAAGTCCACTTTTCTTTTTTTTCATTTCGAGAAATACTTCGCAAAACATTAACATAATGTTTTATTTTTAATACTGGTGGTCTGTAATACGTTTATTCTGCTTTTCCAAGATTATGAATACATATATCGAATTAAAATAAGTGACAACAATTTGTGAATTAAGTCAAACGAAATAGTGTTTTTTGAACTGAAAATTGGACTTCCACTACTTTCAAATATAACGGCTCATATATGCATACTTTAATTCATAATTTTTATACCACACATACATCTATAATAGAAACAAATTAGACAAATACTTCATCCCAGACATTCCACACTCTGTCTGTGGATAATTAATCAACTTTATTATTTTCAAAGCGAACGGTTTAGATGAAAATAGAGGATGCTGGAACATTTTTTTTCTCGGCATTGAGTATCTGTGCTGTGGGGACCCCCACGTTAGAGGGTATGGTGGGGTTGGGGCCCCGCTTTGGCTTTAGTACGCGGGCCCCCGTCGTGCCGGATCGAGCCTGCTCACCGCTCTACCAAATTGAGTTTTATTGAGTGAAGACTACCAATTCGACTGCTGAACCAATCGCCCTCAAACAGTGTATTTTAAGTAGTACATAACAAAAACAGTGCCTTTCAATGTGGAAAATGTGGCAGTGGATATTGTAAGTCGCGCCAGAAAAATACATATTTCTCCGTAAAATTTTGACATGTAACGCAATATTTTCACGTATATCTATTTTTCGTGTCAAAGTAGATAATATACACCCTTGTTATTGAGTCTATAGTATCGTGTCTGTGTGTGAGATTCACGTCTCACGGTCCCCAGATTGGTTTCCCGCGGGAGCCATCGGCTTGTAACAACCTGTTGGACTCGAAGGGGCGTTTATACGCGCGCTTTCATACTATAACCATAACGACCGAGCACAGTGTCGAATTGTGTGCGCGTATTTTTTTTCGCGTTGCAAATTAAATAAAAGCGCCAATCGGGTTTAATTCTGTCGGAGCGATTCGTATTGCTTTACTTTTGTAACGCGAGAGGATATGGCGTAAGCGGCGATTTCAAAAGGAGGTTTAATTACACTCTGTGAAGAAAAGGCTCGACTTCTTTCTCGAAGGGTGAGGATTTAAGTTACACGACTTATTCAAATCCTCCCTCTCTCACTCTCACCTCTCGGTAATTGATATTTACTGCAGACTTGGATTTAATAAAAGTGCTAGGAAAAATTTAGCGTCTGTCGGAGAGGAAATTGCATTGCTTTCAGCAGACCTAGCTTCAAATTTAAACTCACTCTAACTTAAGTAAGAACTTTATATTTCCTTTTATTAGATATGACACTTAACTTCTACGAATAAAAACCTAAAAATTATTCCATTTTTCAGTTATGAAATAGAATTCTCGTCATCGCGACTATAACAATTTTATATGGAATGATCAGATTACTTTTAATTAAACAAGCAGGTTATCAATGGAAAAGTTTCTACATAAGTTTTTGTTGAGTGTAGAGTTATTGATTTGTTTCGATTTAAAAATTCTGTCGAGAAATTGTTAAAAAAATCGAAATGAATCATTTTTCTGATACTGTATTATTTGAAATGCATGTTTGTCTAAAAAATTTGGCATCGTATTTCATTGTTATTTGTATGTGATAATATTTTTATTCACATTTTACTTAAAAAAAAACTTTCAAAAGGATAATTCTTCACCAAAGATAATGAATTGTTACTCAGTGTGTTTCTAAATGCATATATATTTATTTTTAATCTGCAAGTATTCGAAATGCGTTGTAGAAGTATTATCTTTTATTTAAAATCAATGTTCATACGTGAGTGGGTCGGTTGTACACATATTTGCAATATAAAATGTAGATATTTCAAAACATCCAGGTCGAGTGCTATCACGTGAAGGGTGAATAAAATTTATATTGCATTTTCATTAAGGACGTAGAGCGAAAAATCGTATACAAAGCACGATCCCCCTAATCGCACAATACAACCGTTTCTCACGTCCGTAGGATATTCAATACACCGTTTTATTGCCTAACCTAATGCCCCATAGATTTGCAAGAAATCAATTCCCCTTACAAGCCGTATACACGATCATAACGGTCGCACGATTTCTAAATATTTTCAACACTTTTCCGCTTCTCATAGACGAAGTGTGATTTTTGAAAATCGTCTCTGGATTATTCGACGAAGGGAAAACTCGGAGGAGCGCACCTACCCGGACAAACTTTGACGGGGCGTGTTGGAAAAATGCGACACGCTACTCCCTTTCCGACTTATCAATTCACTTGGCAAATCCGTCGAGCACATAAAATAAATCTGCTCATAAATAAAAACCTCTAACAAGGCAATTCTCAGGTTCCAAACCCATAATTCTTACGAGACGACCATAAGAACTGCGGCCGCCGTAATGCGAAAGAAATAACGTGTCGGGATAGAAGCGTGTGCTAGTGTTGGTAGACCAGTAAATCAGACTAGGTACCTCTTCGACTTTTGCTACAATCCTGTACAAGCACTTTATTATGACGACATTTTTTTATTCATCTGAATACAAGTTAAACCATTTTGCAAAATTTATTAAAAATAATTCATTTTGACAGTTACGGATCATACTATGTAATTATGTAATATATACATCAAATGTAAGTCTCTAAATTAATGTTAAATTGTAAATCTTAATAACTGATTCAAATTCAAATCTATTATTACTATATATGTAAGTTCATATATAATAATTATATATTGCTGATTTTATTTAAAAGTACATACACATGTAGTTGAAAGACCGATTTCTCAGAGAATTTTACATACACTCCGACACAAAAGAAATTCATGAATCAATAATACATCATTTAATTCAAATTTAGTATGTTAAAATAAATAAAACTAAGGCAAACCCGCAGCCACCCGCTTATGATACCTACTCACTTAATTTTATAATTAGGTTGTAAAAATTATCCCCCCCCAAAAAATTTTTCCTAAAGTCGAGATTTAATCAAAATAAAATTGACAAGTATACACAAATCTATACAAACCAACATATTATATATTCACATACAAAAATTGTTTTATAATAGTACATATGTATGTATGTACGTATGTACATATATGATATTAACTGAATTTTATAGAAGGTTGCAAAATCAAAATAGTCTAAAAAACATCAAAGCAATCTTTCTATTTTACGATCAATAAACTTATTATTTTGCTTTCTAGCAATATTACATTATAATATACTAACGCTTGATCATACAAAAAAAATCTTTTTAGGAAACATGCATATTTATTCAAACTACAAATATGTACTGTGTATTACAAATACATATTTATTCAAACTACAGATATGTATATATTTTTTCGTTGTATTTATTGTACAATATCACTATCTAAAATATGTAGCATCCATACGTAGGTATAATAGTCAGATCAGCGATGTAAATTGTCTCGTTATAACCGAACCATCCCCATGAGGGTCCTTTGTTGTCGTCGTGGTCGTTTTAAGATCCATTACACCTCATTAGGGCGTCACTGATTATTTATTCAAACTTCTTCCGAACACAACCTCGGATCTGATGCGAAGCTTATAATTGAAATATAATAAACGATTTAACCGAACACTCCGAAACACCTCCGCTCATTACGGTACAAATCGTCATTTGAATTTTGTCTTTAAAAGTGTTTTGCGGGGAGTGCCAATTATACAATAAATTAATATGAGAGAGGTTGCCTCCGGGGAGCAGTCGATGCTCCCCCCTCTCCCCACCCGATTCTCTCCCTCTGTATCCCTCTAGCCGGCCCTCAGCCTCTTGTGGAAAGCGTCTCCACTACACCCCCCCCCCCCTTCTTTACCACCCCGAGGTGCGAGGGCTGAAACCAATATCGCGGTGGCCTCTTGATGTCACTTCCGCCTGTTTTCACACCCAGGACCGGACTCATTCCAATAAATTATATTGCATCTAGTGAGGCCAACGTAAAATAAATCTTATATCGTTTTTCGAACGGACACATGTATAATTCATATGAGAAGTTATATAACGACAAGAAACACAATAGAAGTAGTTTTCGTCAAAAAAATTAAAACTACACTTATCATTGTATTATTTAAATTCAATTTCATCTTTATTTAATACTTTTCGCATCGTTTATATAGATGTAAATACATATATGCTTTACAAAATAAATTCAAAATACTATTATTTTTGATCACGAGTTGGAAAACCCTTCGAGGTCTCTTTTTTTAGTTTTGATACCCATGGTGATGATTTTTGTTTTCTTTTGCAGAATTTATCAGAATTTATCTCATTAAATTTTGACGTTAAAACGGTTAAAAATACTAGTTTTCAAAGTCCTTCCTTGTTTTCAAGAGACATAGGTCGAATTATTATCCTTTTTCTTGTCAATGAAAGCCGAAGATACGCGAATGATTGGTTCCCCATACTTCTAAAGGATAATCGAATATTAAGTAATTTTAGAGCGTTTTTTCTGTCGAGGCTGTAATCTAATGGCTAGATTACCTGTTCTGGGCGAGGGGGCCTTAGTTCGATTCCGTGATTTGGAATTAATTTTATTTTTCAAATATCGCTAAAATATAAATTAATTTCAATAATTTCAATTAAAAATATATATTTAATTGTTTTATATGAAAAGAAAAAAAATGGTTCAAAACCTCGCTAAATTAAAATTATTATAATTACGTATTTTATATGACGAGAAGGAATATTTCAATTAATGTTTAAAAAAAAAAGGTGAAATGAAGAATTGGATTTGGCGTGATGCACGTGACCATTAGCTCAATTTAGACCCATATTCAGGCTATTTGGGGTGATCGGTTCGAGTCGTTTTGTCGAAAAATGAACTTATCGATTCATTCATTATGTTCGGCGAGAGTTAGGACACACACACACACACACACACACACACACACACACACACACACACATACACACCCACACACACAGATTACCGTCTTTATATATATGATATGTATATATTTTATTATAAATTTTAACAAGTTAAGCCGTTTTTGGTAATCACAATTAAAACTATTAGTATAAATCGAAGCTATATTAATACACATTTGAATAAAAAAAAATTCACTCGACAGTCATTTGACCTCCGCTAATTACCTAATTCCAATGGAACGAAACACAAATTAATTTTCCCTCTAAGGTCCCCTTAATGATCTATGGAGGAGCTTCAAGCAAAACCTAATCCTTCGTTTAATTTCGTTTTCTCGGTTGACTTTCATTTCTACTAATTGGATTCGCTTCAGAATCAGCTTATTTGTACATGTATAGGAATACGCAAAATAATACACACACACACACACACACACACACACACAATAAAATATATGTATTTGTACGTATATACATATATAGATATATGTACGTACATATATAAATTGGACGTCGATGCGTATCTGTGCCTCTCTAAGCGGGGACTTATTCATAGGCGAG
Source organism: Arctopsyche grandis (assembly GCF_051622035.1). Lineage (NCBI taxonomy): Eukaryota > Metazoa > Arthropoda > Insecta > Trichoptera > Hydropsychidae > Arctopsyche > Arctopsyche grandis. Next base: position 13,553,572 of record NC_135359.1, read on the forward strand.
GCGCGTGCTGAGGGCCTCGAGTGCATATTGTGGCCCTCCCTGGCGCCGACTCATTCTCATGCCGCGGATATCTTTCACCCAGGATGTAAGAAACTGTTGATATATCCTCCTCGTCTCCGCTCGCAGACACCGCATCGGCGTGTCCCTCTCGATCGTGTCTCCCTCCTCGAGTGAGTAAGTGCTCGAGTAATGGTCTCGATGAAGACCTCGATGAATTCACAGATTTCCCTCCGCGCCCGTCTATATAATATCGCGAAATATTTCCCATTTTTATCACGTTATATCATATCGTTTAGAATCGTCACATTTGAAAGCACGCGAAAACTATTGCTAACGCGAAACGGTAATTACACACACTAGTTTTATGCCTGTTGAAATTTCAACGGGTGCTTTCGGATTGATACATGATTTAAAATAAAGTTACAATATGAATAGTAATAAGTAATTGGAATCGGAACTGAAACAGTAATTTTAAAACTAAACTAAATAATTCATGTGTAAGGTCGAAGACAACTGTAAAGCTGCTGTATTCCAATTTTAAATTTAATGCATACAAAAGTTTAGCTATTATAATAAGTTTACAAAATGTAATATGTAATATTTTCGAGTTATAAATAAACGGTCGTTGACCTCGTAACTTTGAATATTATTATTACACATAACAAATTACATACATATATGATGTGCATATACCACACACTTTCTGGGTGAGACGGTGGCCGAGTGTGTTAGCGCATAAGCGCGCCTTACAATTATGGGACCCAGGCTCGATATCCGCCCGCGTGCCCGCGAAAATAAATTTTATTTTACGAATATGGTCAAAATATAATTAATTTTAATTTAATTAAAAAATATATGTAATTGTTTAATATGAAAACTAAAAATTTTTTATTATAATTACTTATTTTTATATGGCGAGAATGTAAATTTTCAATTAATGTTTAAAAAAAAGGACAATTTGAAATCGGACAATGGCGTAATTGGTTAACTCCCAACTCGAATATACCTATATAGAGGAAGTTGTGTTTGAGAGGTGACCGGTTCGAGCTGCGAATGAATTTATACAAAGTTTAGGCTTTTTATCGATTCATTATGTTCTGCTAGCGTTAGGACACACACACACACATACACACAGATTAGCGTCTTTCTATATGTATATAATATGTATGTACACATATGTTCTAGAATTTTATTCTATTATATGGAGTCCAATGAATCCAAAAACGGTTTCTCAGATATCTTTATATGAAATTGTATGGTTATTATCCTTGGTTTTATCGTAGTGCATTCCTATTAGGGGCGCTAGGCCTCAACTCATTGGAGTCTCGTCGTGTTATGTTTTTGGGAAAGCACTTTTTTAAGCTATTAAATGGGATAGTACACAATCCTCAGGTTCTTAATGAATTTAAGTTTTATACACCTAATAAGTTCAGGGACCTGAGGAATCGTGATTTGTTTTTTTTCTCCTGTGGCTTGCACAAATATGTTGGTAACGTCTCCAATATATATAGCGATATGTATATCTGCTCAACCGGGTTGCTGGTGAAATTGGCCTCTTTAATGTAAACTGTGCTAAACTGGTTAAGTGGTTGTTGAGCAACGCCAGTGGTTGATTTTATCAATTATAAATGTTGCATACGTCACTAAAATCTCGATCACGGAATATCTGGCATCCGAAGACTTCGTGAACTAAAAGATCTGTACTTTAACTTAGCTCGAAGTCATACAAAACGTACCCCATACAAAATATACTAAAAAAGTTCAATGTTTTACCAACTTTTCATATTCAACTTTCACCCGCACGGCAATTCTAGTATACTACAATTAAATGTATTTATAATATGTCCAAGTTAAAATCCAATAGATATATTTAATTTTACAGCAACCCTTCATATTATAGTATACATACATATGTTCAGGTACATTACAAATTATTGGTTGATTTGATGAGCAATCCTCAAATTTCTCAAATAAATTTTCCTAACCAATTAAAGTACATTATATATCGCCGTTTGTTCTCTTATACTGTAGCACGTACTAATTTGATGGCATCGTCACCTGTCGCAAGGGGCATTAACTAGATTTCTGATTAATGCCCCTTGGATTAATCTATTATAGGCATTAACTAGCTTGGATTTGTTTGATCTAAAATATACTGACCTGGTTAAGGAATTGCTGAATTTGAGATAGTAAATGTATTTATTTTTATATATTTGATTTATTTGTTTCATATTTATCTTCTTACCTTATTTCATTTTTACATCCATATTTATTATTGTATCTATTTTTTGCTTAGCCATAGATATAAATATGTGTATCTTTAGATATCTTCTTTTTATAAGGACAAAAATATTTTATATACATATATTTATTATTATTTCGAGATATTTCACGGACAGATGGATTGGCACAGAAAATTTAATTTCGATTCTGCTAATTAAGTCGATTTTACATTACGCGAAAGTAAGATTTTTTATTGAATAAATACATTTAATTAGTACTTGAAGCATACGAGAAAAATATAGGCTGTTTTTTTTTAAACAAACAAAAAAGATATGATGATTCCGAAAGCTTTTAATATATTTTCTGTGTGTGTATGGTCGTGGGGCAATCGAGCGCATCCACCTGATGCACTGATTGCATTACACCTGCAATCGACAAGAAAACACCATGAATGACGCCCCCCCTCCTCCCCTTCACAATATACTATAATACATCCAGACGGTTTCTCCCTCACCCCATTTGTCTCCCTCGTCCACACCGCCCCAAAACCGATTCCATAAAATGATGTTAAATTTCTAAAATTATACGTCGCGGGACGGGGAAAGCATTAGCGCAACAAAAGGCGACCATTATACCCATTCCAAATGGGGATGTCTCCCCTAACGCAACGAACACCGAGGGATGCCCTTTTTACCAGTTATTTCGGTCGTGTGTACTGTATCTAGCATTCATTATCTATATCAGAAATCATGAACCATTTTTTCAACCCTTTCCCTCATTAAAATACATACAACAAAGTCTGGGGTACGATCGTATCTGAATACTGTGCAGATTTTCATTTAGAATTCGATTCATAGCCGACCGATGGTTTGCGACGACTGCAAACACGTATCTATATGTGAATCTGAATCTAGACACGCCAATATAAAGCATTTGACTAATGCCTGTCGTGACATTTTGTCGTCGAAGTTACTTTACCGGTGTCGCATAACTGAACCATTAACGCCACGCGTATATGTAGTTAAATTGACGCAAAAAATTTTCGTTATCTCTCACACGCTTCCGTTGATTTTATGATGAAATGTAACTTCCGGCACGGTTACTAATTCATATATTACTTCCGGTATCAGTAAACAGTGAGAATTTAAAGAACAAAGAAATTTATAATACAAAAAATAAATTTATAGTACAAAGCCGTCGCAACACAAGTTTTGACGATGGGATATTTGAATGCGAACTTATCACTCTATATATTATGTATAAGCAATGTAAAAAATGCATATCCTTTTCGTTGAAAAAATGCAACTAGAGTTGTTTTGTATTCGATAGTATTGAAATCTCAGGAGAGTATTCCAGAATATGCAAAAGTCAATCAAAACTGAAAAATAATTCGATCAACCCATGCCTTTGTGTATGTATTTGAGGAAAATAAGAAGTATAAAAAACAAAATTCGATAGTGAAACATTCATACATATGTACACATACATGTTCACACACACACCGGCTATGAGAGCATTTTCGATACAAATTGAGCGCAAATGTAGGAGACTATGATTTTGTGTGGTATTTTGTTCAATTTTTTTATTACATCATTTCAATATAAATATAAAATATCAAGACGAAAAAATATTACTACTTCCAGTTTAAGAATTCTAACGAAAAATATATCATCTCTAAGTTAGTACATACACAAATAATAAAAATATAATTTTTCAGCTTGATACGTTCATATATAAATGTATGGAATTTGTTATTTCTATTACATTTATTATAGTTTCAGTCTGATCTGTTGAACGGTTAAGAACAGTTATTTGAATCCAAAAACTTAGAAAAAAACAAAAAGGAAAACACATAAGAGGAGTTACCACTTCCGGTCAACTTGAAAATTTAAAAAAAAAATACGTCGTATCGTTAAGCATTTCAGTAACCGATATTATGTTTCACTTCAATATGACTAACGGTGTTCAAAAAACCTCCATAATACACAGACATATACCAATACACATTGAGTCTTAAGATTTAATTTCAAATTAAATTAAAAATATACATTCGATTTTCTCGATGGTTTGGCTATTCATACATTTTGCGTCTTTCATCAAAAGTTGGTCATCGAAACGGTCTCATGTAAAATTTGCAACATAAAATAATTTCCTATCCATTCCTATTGCATGATAGGAAAAACATACTACTAATAAGAAGCATTACCATTTGACTTAACAAATATTCTTATTTCTACATAATATAAAGCAGTAACGTATGGAAATGACATTAAGCTACTTTTAAAAAACTAATTTGGTTAATGGAAAATGGGAAAGCTTACATATTCGATTTTGAAATATTAACAATGAGTTTTCCTTGAATGATCTCAACCTTTTTACAGGAATCCCCAATATGAAGAATTCGAATTCGACCAGAAGGAGGGATATGAGAAGACTTTTGGAGCTGGTGCTGGTTCGCCAGAGTCCCTGCCCTCTCCAGAACGACCACCACTACGACACATCGACAAGTACGTCAGGCCAGAGTGCCCCTGTCTCTCCAAGAGGTTCACAATCGCTGTCCTCACCTGCATCGGATTTGTCATATCCTTCGGTATGCGGTGCAACATGGGCATGGCCAAGTTGGAATTCGAACACGAGGTATTCAAACATTTCTACCAACAGCCTTTCAACCGCAACCCCACATTCGTTTAATATTATATTTCGGATGGCGGCTAAAACGGCAGGCCGAAAGCCATAAATTTGTATTCATTTCGTGAACTGCGAACAATTAATGCACGCGCCATAAATTCACCTTTTAATCAACTTTTTCAACAGTCGTTCGCCATGGGGCTGCGTCGATGGGGTTGTCGCTAATGAAACCAGTGATCGATACAATAAAAATTAATTTAAAATATTTTGTCATTTTATATGCATTCATCCATTTGTATCTAAATTTATAATGATTATATGTATATGCTAAATTAATCGACATATGTATACGACCTAAGGGTTGGTAATATTTTAATTAAAATACACCAAAGTAGTAACGTTAATAAATTAATGATGACATTTGTGGAAAATATCTTCTATATATAAATATAGACAGTTGGAAAAAAAAATAACTTACGAGTGACGGGAAAGAATATCTCCAAAATTTAAATTTCACCTCTCACCTTTGCTGCAATCATAAAAAAATATTTCAAAATGAGTTTTTTTTGTATATTTTATAAAATACGGATACAAATTAGGTATAATATAATACAATATTTAACTGTATTTAACTGACCAACTGCATGTAGTCTCCATAGCAACGGTTAAAGCACCTTTGTCTAATCATCTTCTTCGATATACTTTGCACAAAATTTAACACAAACACTGATATTTATTATTAGCACTTTTTATAATAAAATAATACGTCAAATTTTGGAAAACTTCCATTGAAAACGCGCACATAAAATAATTTCAATCACTCGATATCACAACCTTGATGATGCACCGAAGCTGCGTTTTAAGAACGGAACCGAAGTAGATAATATTCACGACATTCGAACTATCAACACTTATTTAATATAACACATAATTTTCGCGAATAACTCATCATTCGTTTTGTCCATGTATGATTACAATTCGTTACCAATCGACTAAATTTAAATAAAATAAAATAAGTGAATAAAATTAAAACAAGTGAAATATGAATATGAAAATCAATACCTCGATAGTGTATTTAGTAATTTTCATTTATTTATAATTATTACATATAACATACTCAATTTAACAATATTGGAGATGAAATTCCTAGAAAATGTCAAAATGAGGCTATACACATTTTGGTTGGTTGAAGAAAAATGAAATATATTGAAACAATACTAAAAGATAAGGTGTATCTTTCGAGCGAATTAATAAATGTACATAAAAGTGTTTTCTGGTTTCGCCAGAGATTCTGGTGAATATGTACAGTTTGTGTAAATGAGGCACGTGAACTCAGCGTTTAAGTCAAGGTAATATAAAAGGGAAAATCCCAGCATCAGTATATAAATATCTACGAGCAAAGGCCGCCCTTCATTCGGACCGAGTGTTTTGTAATTCTGATTGCATTGATGCCCCAACTAGGCGGCAATCCCACAAACGGGGTAACCCCCTAACCTACCCCCTTCCTCTCCAGAAAATGGGGAGAATGGTGGCAGATGGGGAGGCTGGGACGGTGGAAAAAAATCACCGAGGAATCGTCTAGGGACCATACTTAACGGTCTATTTTACCGTCTTATTTTTATATTACGAGTATTAATTCATAATCATACCTATCCAAACGACTCTGATTTTCGATTATTAAGTCGATAACATGAAATTTCTACAAAACTTACATATGCACGCTATTTTCGAACATAAGATTACATATATGTATATAAGTATGAATATGCATTATTTTATGTGGATATTGGACTAGTATTTACTACTTTTCTCGATGTCGTTTTTATTGCTACGTCATATTTTTAGATCTCAAAGTACAATTGGGCTGATGCAACACGTTAAATTTTGTAAATGTAATAGTTTTAGAAGATTTTTTTTAACAATAAATAATGTATTTCATGTATGTATGTACATATTTTCAGTTAAAAACTTCACTGTGTTCCTGATTATACAAATCTTATTAAGAAAGTTTTGTAACATTTTTAATTCTATCACTTGCAGACTTTAAAGTTAAATTGGACAGTGGGAGTGGAGAGTGCCGTAGATTCATCATTTTTCTGGGGATATTTAGTCACTCAAATTCCCGGAGGCTTCTTGGCTTCACTGTATCCTGCAAACAGAATATTCGGCACTGCCATCGCTTGCTCGTCATTCCTGAATCTCCTAGTACCCGGTGCCAAATCCTTAGAGAGTCCAGTTCTTCTCATCATAGTTAGGATCATGCAAGGACTTGTCGAGGTGAGTGAATTTTCCAAAATTTTAAGCACGCAAAACAGGGGATACGTTCATTCCGAATGTAAGATGGCACGCAGACTTCATTATTCTTTCTTAGCATAATTTGTAGTCCTTTGTTTTCACCCTCGCGACGCGAATAAGGGTCTAATCTCGTTTGGAGGAGTGGCGGGACACGTCTGAACTGAAATGATCGCTCGTGCGCGTCGAAAGAAATGCCGAATAAGGATGGTTAATATCGGATTTTATTGTTAGTTTATTCCTTTGATGACACAAAGAAGCAGAAGCTTGTGCCACAACCCACTCCACCCCCTTAGCAAGCTCGACAACACAATACAAAGTAAATCTGGGCTCATCTTATGGGCTCATATCCGCTCGGATGGACCGCCATACAAAGCCACGCGTATGAATACGTATGTATGTGCTACGAGGAACAGACACCATCATCGTCAGTTGCCAACGGTACCACAGCTCAGACTTTTGACGTCCGTTAAGATCCTCCCTTTGAAAGTGGAACTTATCTTTTCTTAAAGACCTCCTCCCCACTATTTACGGGGATAAAATATAATCCTGCCATTTTGAAAGAAACACCTGATGCCGAATCGGATTTTTCGTCAAACGACACAAATAAAATTGTTGGTTCGAATGAATTTTCTCCATTATAGTAACATGATATGTAAAGCTGCGTATGGTTTTATGGACATTCTAGCGATAGAAAATTTTTATTTAAACAGCAGACACGATAACTTAGACATGTTGACTAATTAGTATACAATTGTTTAGGGAGTGACGTATCCAGCTTGTCACGGTATATGGCGCTTTTGGGCACCTCCAATGGAAAGATCAAGATTGGCTACGCTAGCCTTCTGTGGCTCATATGCTGGTGTTGTGTTGGGTATGCCTCTGTCTGGAATTCTTACTGGTTGGATCAGTTGGCAGGCACCTTTCTACTTTTATGGAATCGCCGGACTTATATGGTATAACTAATAATTACACATATAATTTGAATTATGGGAAAATAAAATACATTAAATTCGATAATTCAATTCAAAGGTACTTGTTTTGGTTGTGGCTGTCTTTCGAAAAACCCGCAAAGCATCCCACAATATCAGCACGCGAGTTGATGTACATCGAACAATCCCTTGGACAATCTACACAGGTGGCCATGCCGACATTTTCCACTACCCCATGGCGAGATTTCATGACTTCTCTGCCCGTCTACGCCATCATTGTAGCGAACTTTTGCCGCTCTTGGAACTTCTATCTCCTCGTTCTGTTCCAAGCCACATATCTACAACGATCTTTCGGATTTGAAATTGCTGAGGTATTTTTCGACAGTTAAAAAGAATTTTCGGTAAAATTTAAATGTATACTAAACGCGTGATCATTTTGTAGACTGGATTAGTTGGTGCTTTGCCTCATTTATTGATGACGATCATAGTACCTTTAGGGGGTTTGCTTGCCGATTACGTGAGAAGATCTGGACTTTTATCAACGACTAATGTTAGGAAACTATTCAATTGCGGAGGTTTTGGTTTGGAGGCTCTTTTCTTCATCGTAGTTGCTTATGCCAAAACAGCGGTAATTATACATACACACATACTGAACTAATATAAACTTATATATGAATATGAGCTCTGACATTTATGGCAATATTTAAACGAACTATTCAGGTGACAGCTACGACAGCGTTGACATTCGGTGTTGCATTCAGTGGATTCGCCATATCAGGATATAATGTCAATCATCTGGATATCGCTCCAAGATATGCCAGTATTCTCATGGGAATGTCGAATGGAATTGGCACCATCGCCGGTCTTATATGTCCGATCGCTATCGACAACATCACCAGCGACAAGGTATTTGATCTCATTTTATACGTATTGTTTTAATTTGCACAATGATTACGTCGAAGCTGAACCGTATTATCAGATCGTTTTCCCCTCTGTAAGGAACACGACAGATATCTTTCAACATGAACTGCGATGAAAATAAATAAGCATGAAAATGAAAATTTATTTCAGATTTAGTAACTAAATCAGTATAGCCAGCATTATAGCTCGGTGGTTGCGCTAATGAACTACCGAGAGATTTCCGGGTGCAAGCCCTGGGTTGATCTCGATTGAAAATAATTTATACGGGAATATTTCTGTAGTATTGCTGTTCAGACATGGATATTTGTGAATCCAAGTTGATCGTTTGCTATCAGAGTTTACCAATTTATATAATTTTATTATTAAAACGGTTCCTCATCAAATTGGCAAACCATCCTACCCAATATATCACCACTATTTGAATATGATTTCAAAAAATTATAATCTATGAATTTATATGTACAAGTTTAATACCATCGATATCACTCAGGGGCAACCTGTAATGGCACCATGGAAAAAATATAAATGTTTGTATATACATATACATACATATGTATAATAAAAATGGTCTACTTGTCACCTGAGATGCGGAACCTATTTAAAATATTTTATATCTTCATTAATACTGCATATACATACATACATATATAAATGACTGTTTATTTGAAAACCACTAAATTTGACATCGAGCAAGTTTCAAACTTTTCTATTTTATTATACTTTTTATTCCACCTTGCACCCGTTTGAGCAGCGCCAGGAAATTAGACTATAGCTTATGAATAATAAATCAGATTTATCTCGGCTCATTTTAGTATTCCTTTTATGTTCCTGTAGAGTTTTAGTCACAAAGTACACACATAATCGTGTGTGGTAACTAAAAGTTTTGCTAACCCACTTTACCCAGTAGTTCATATTAGCCTAGAAGCTCAATTCGCCGATAAAATTAAACATTCTAATAGGAAGGAAGTGGGTTTGAGTATTCAAACACGCATGTAATGTTGAAATTTACGGAAACAATTTAAATAGACTCAATTTCAATTACTTTTACATCCGTTGTTTGATAAAGTCATAATTTTTTTTATATATAATATATAAATTCCTGATATGTTAAAAAGGGGCGACGCAGTGTGCTTCGGCGATTATCAATTCGGCGACGCAGTGTGCTTTCGCTCGGCGCCTCCAGACAATGCCTCTAGCTACTGCGCCACCAATGCTGGATATCTCCACATCTACTTCCTGCATCCCTTAATTCTCAAACCTAGCTTTTAAATTCAAAATATTTTTCCTTCGGATTAAATTGCTTCACTAACAAAACATTCGACTTTTGTCTGGACGAAGCTGTAAGTCCTTCGTTCGCTTCAATCGAGCGACGGGTACAAGACGTCACAGCAGTTTAAAAATAGACCGAGGTATAAAATTCGAATCGAGGTGGTTTCCTTCGGTTTTGAGTTGCGTATGCGTAATGTGTGGGCGGGAAATTCTTTTGAGCGCCGCTGGTCCAGCCGCCCCGTATATTACATTCATACCGCATTATGATCACGTACAACGGCGCCACGCATCACTGGCTTTTCGCATTGGAAAACTGGATGCTTTATAAACCTTGGAAGGAGGGGGTGCCAGGAGATTGATGGCTGGAAATGAAACGGCCATCCATTCATATCGTATCGCTACAGTCTGTTCACGCCTCCGTGGATACGCTTTCGCCTAATGCGTAACGAATAAACTGGCTTACTCATCCTAGACTTCTATCGCATACCAGTCAGTGGAAGTCGAAGTTTTCACATTAACATATCTTTGACATGTTTGTTATTTATATGATCCGTTATAATTGAAAGTTATAATTGAAATTAGTCCACTTTTCTTCTTTCAGGAATTATCTCGTAAAACATTAAATATAATGTTTTGCGTGTAACAATATTTAAAAATACTGATGCCCTGTAATACGTTTATTCTCTTTTTCCGAGATTCTGGAAATATCGAAATAAAAGAAGTGATAGCAACTTGTGAATTAAGTCAAACAGAAATAGTTTTTTTTAACTGACAATCAGTATTTCACCACTTTCAAATAAACGGCTCATATTATTTCACTTTTAATCTAACTCATTTTACTAAAAATGGTTTTGGTTGAGGAAAGTACTTCATATTTTAACTTTCATGGAAATCAACCTCAAATGATGTGTCTAATTGTATCTAAATTCATAGGTATTGAAATTAAAGTGATCCTCCACTCAATTATTAAGAGGGCTGTACACCCGAAACCTTAATTTTGTTACCGTTCCTTTCTTCGATATATATATTGAGTGTATGTATATATTGAGTGAATGCGACAATATATATCAATATATATATTGAGTGAATGCGACAGTTGCGCTTCGACCAGATAAAACGTATTTTAAATTGACAAAATCGAGGTTTCGTATTCTCCTATTTTCTCCTCCAAAACTGGACCAATTTTAAAAAAAATTTCATCATCGGTATGAGAAAAATACTTTCTGTGCATCTATTGGCGTATTTTTTTTAAAATCGACCGTTAAATAAGCACGCTGGACTCGTTTCGTGGGTGTAAAAAAGAGGCGATTTTATAGATGTTTGGCGGCTCCTAGCTGCTATAAAAAATAATTAATCAGATAAATAAAACGATAGATGCACCCCAATGGTGGATATCCATAGCATATTAAAAAATAATTTCCCTAGTGCCATAATTGAGGAAGGGAGAAGTATAATATGTTTGTATGGACAAGGCGCTGCTGTCAGCCCTCTTAATGTTATACATATGTACGCAGAGCCGGCTCGTGGTGTGTGCGAAGTGTTTGGCACACACAGGCGCCGTAAAAGAAAGGGCGCCTTAAATATTTCGAAAAATGTTTTTTATATTTCGATGACTGAAGAACGAAACATTAATATACAAAAATTATCATAAACCGTTATGCTTTCGTCTTACATCAAAATAACGATCTAATATAGTTATAAACCATAGTTTAAAAACCATTTTACAAAAAGTTAAAAACAATTTTTTTTGTTAATTCTACACATTTACATTTAATTCTACAAATTACTACAATTCTACAGTTAATTCTACGAATTTACAAAATTTTGTTATATCTCTATTTTCTTTGTGTATTTTTATTTTGTATTGCATTTCTTTTGTATCGTATTGTGAATTTTTATTTTGTACCAGTGTTGTACCCGATGAAATATCATCGCATGGGTGTTGGCATATTAAATTATTAAATTAAAAGAAATATGTCAGTGCTATGTTCGATCTGCACGCGATCGAATTTTTTTCAAATACCTTTTAAATATGTTTAATTTAATATTTATATTTAATTTTAAAAAAATGGTAAAAACTACCTACCTATGTACCTACATGTAAACAATATAAAAGTTAATTAATTAATTAAATAAATTTTCAATAAATGGCGGTAAAAGCTCAGAAACGTAGCGCCGTCTATTTGCCTAGAGGAAACATTGATAAAAGATATAGATGTTTTTTTTTTTGTTATTATATCCGTATTAAATTCGTATATACGTTTGGCAGTGGTTTAACTGTGACATACATACATATGTATGTACATATGTCGAATCAAAACGACTATTATAGTGCGGCGAGCGTTATCTCAGACAGAATAGTGATATTATATATACGATTGCATTTTTTTTCATAAGCGACAAAGGCACACAGGCGCAAAAATTTATGAGCTGACTCTGTATATACATATATTTATGTACCTCCAAGAGCTTCCTCTTCTCCATTGACAACATTTTCTTAACCTTTTCTATATAGTAAGAAGCTACATATCATTAACTTTTTTTTAAACAGCCCCAATCTCAACAAAAAGTATTAAAAACATACATATATCGAAAGCAATTTTTTTATATTATTATATCGCGGATTCGTTGTATTTGGGCTAATATTTCTATTTGTCGGGGTTAAATATTGTATCTAATCATTTTTTGCCCTATGTATGTATGTATATACATACATATGTATGTACTTCTAACGAGTTGATTTTGATTTTTGACGAGTGTTTTTGATCAAAAAGATTATGCATCATCAAAATCATTTATAAGTGTTGTATTAAAGGACATAACTTTTAATTAATACAAACACTTACATTTCAGACTGATAAATCATGTTGGAAAACTGTATTTATCATGGCAGCAATGGTGCATTTTGTTGGTATTACTTTCTATGGATTGTTTGCATCTGGAGAATTACAACCTTGGGCTGAGCCGACAGAGGAGCAACAAGCTGAATGGGAAAATGCAGCAAAGAAACCGCAAATCAAAGATATCACGCAGGCAGAAACTAACTTGGTATATAAAATAATATGTACTTTGATGACTGTTGCGCTTTTATTGTCCCAAGATCACTATAGGTGTTTGTATTTTGTTTTTGAAATTTAGGATGCAGATTCTAGTTCTCAAATTATACCGCAGCAAGCAGCATCAAATTATGGAGCAGTACAACACGTACCAGGAAATCCGTTTGCTAATTATGTTGAACAAGAACAAATTCAACCACCAGCTCAAGACACTTACATGCATGGAACTGTAGATGACAGGACTTATTAGATATAAATTTGTTTTAGATGAAATCCACTGCTAAGAATTTGATCTTTCTTATACATATTTTATGCATGTTCAATATGATTATAATCAATGTAGACAAATAAGAAAAGCCTGGAAACAAAATAAAAAGTTTCGGATTTCATTTATATTATACTTGTTAAAACTTCAAAAAATTATATATAGGTATATGTATACACAATTAGATAGATATAATGTTAATGTAACATTTTTGGGGAGAATACAAAAATGATATGTAATATTTATTTCAATTTACTGCATATACATATATTTACATACATACATATTTGTATGTATTTATTAATCATTTTAATATTGTTGAATTTTATATTTTATATTAAAATTCAATAAAAACTTTAAAAAATCAGCTTTTTTTACATATAAAAATCATTTTTTAATTAAAAATTCATGTTTCACTTCATTCTGTTGTTATTCTCCCATTTATAAATATTGAATATTCCACTTACATTTTTTTGTTTAAATTATGAGATATATTATATTGTACATAATAGTAAAACCATCATTGAAATGTGTATATAAACTTATCGTTGTTGAAACTACATATAATACTCTATCTAATATTTCATTATCAAAATTTAAAGCTATATGTGTTGAAACTATTTATAAATAATAAATGTATTAAATAAAAAAAATATTTTTGATTTAATGTTGAAATGTTGTCTTTAAAACAGTATTATAATAAAGTTTGAAATTTAAGGAAATATCACAACTTATTGGAGATTGAATATAGAAATATATTTATAATTAATACATATGTATTTAAAAAAATGTTTGACTTAATGTTCAGTTTTTACTTAAAATTATTATAATAAATGTAAAAAGTATACAAATCAAACTTTATCATATAATATTTAAAGTTTCATTTACATTTTGTGCACGCTGTGTAAGCACTCACATTGCACGGCTGTTATCTTGATTTAATAGCACAATATTGATAAAATTCTAACTTGACTTTATATCTTTGGAAGCTTATTAACTCTCGATATGACATATATATAAATTTCAATATACATTAATAACATTCTCGAAATGATAGCGTTTAAATTCGATGAAATACATATTTTGAAAATTGGATAAATCAAATGAAAAATCTAATAATTCTAAGTCAACTAAAGAATATATAACTTTCCATGTTTCCAAATCTTAGTTTTGGTTACTAATCAGTTCAGAAAACGATATATTGTTAATATTGTGCTATAAATATGACACCTCGTATTAAGTATAGATGGCTAATGAGCACTGCATTTTCGAAAATCACATTTTTGCACAAAATTTATGTTTATTTTTAATAGAAATTACAATTTATTGGCAAATATTTCGTTATAAAGATATTTAAATGTATATTAACTTTTTTAAAATTAATTAATTGTTCACAAAAAAATCGCACAATTTTTAACTATTGCACAAGTATTTTTTAGGCAGAAATAAGTTTTGCTTTCGTGCACCTTTAAATCATACTTAGCTTTGTGTTTTTCAAAACTTATACTGTATTTTTTCAAATATCTATAGAAAAAATTTTGTCCACAATCTATGAAGTATTGATAGTAGAAGGTTTTTACGATGAGATTTCTACATACATGTCGTCAATAACCCTCAATTCTATTGGAATTATTACTAAAATAATATATTTATTATTTAATAATTATGCTGACTAATATTGATATTTCAAAGCTCCAAAATTCAAGAATTTAGCTCGATCTAAAACAAACGGAGTGGCGTGTTTCCAGATTATGATTAACTTTATTCACTAACTTTTTACACAGAAATCTTTTTCAATGAAACTTACATATATCAAACTATAGATATTTTTAATAACGTCAAAAATATACATCTACTTATATATGTAATTATTGAATGTACAAGACATCGAAAAGGTAACTTAGAATCAATATTATTGCACTGCACTAAATTGCACATACATATTTCGTTTGACAATATGAGTTATTCTTTAGTTAAATTTGGACTAATATTAAGAAAATTCTGTTTTATATGAAAATGCCTTAATTTATATAAGAACTGACTTTTCCTATATTTTGTATTTACAGAAGGATTTTTATAGTAAAATTGAAAAGTCATTTCTGAAAACCGAGTGATGGGAAAACAAGGTTCTAAAAAATTATTACCAATGCATTATCTGGCCCCTGTGTTTTTATATTCTGTTTAAAAATATGATATTAGCGAAAATGTAGAGGCTTATACATGGCGAAAAGGGTACAAGATCCCCCTGCAATTGTTAAACGTGCACAAATCAAATTTATTTTTGATTACTATTATAATATATACATAATATATATAAATTATTACAATTAACATACACTATACATCTATACACACACACATATATACACACACATACACGAACACATCTATAAACACATATGTATGTACAAATATACACAAATACTCATTAAATACTATGTCAATTCATATTGAATAATACCACAATACTCGATAATTCGAAAAAAATATAAATACGAGTATTGAGAATACGGTGCGTATTTTTTTGAATTAAATACAGATCTACAAAACACATAGATACATATGGATAATGGAATTCTTTGACCCTTAATACCAGAATATACATAACACCATAGCTGAATTCCGCATTGATGCAATACAATGAACAAAGGATTATTTGTTTCACGGCCATAATTCTCCTCTTCTTAATGGAAAATATTGGATACTTTATAAAAACGGCCTATAGGAACAAGTGCACTATTTATCTCACCATTTAATATAAGCTTTGAGCGACACATAAACAACGTAAATGTCACATGATTTTACCAAACGGAAGTTTCATTACATGGAAATAAACATACGTACATATAAAATGGGAATAAGGGTCAAAGACTATTTCAATTTTCTGAAACAGATTATTAATGTTAGTAGTTAGTTCATAAAAGTGTTATTATTTTTTATCGTATGGGGTGATCTCACTCTATAAGGCTGTGTTGACAATAAACGGATGCGTAGGTAATAAATAACCACGCTCATTTAGTATTAATGCTATTTTGGCGAAGAATTTACATTAATTGTAAATTCAATTAGCTTTATTATATATGTATATCTAAACATAGCTTAAAATTTATTGGGTCAGTGTGCAATTTCAAATAATAAAGTATTTATCATGTATGTGAATAAAAATGTCTTCTTTTAGGGATAAAATTCAATTGTATTGAGCACACTCGTTGCTTTGGAGCAATCTGTTAGACGAGTGTGCTTGATTAATTGATTTTGTAAAATAAATAAAATAAAAATAAAATTCTCGAAATCGGTCAAATTATAAAAACATTGGTAAAGAAAAGAAAACATTCATTGTTAAATGTGTACAAGCTGATCTTTTGTCAACTACATATGTACTTGCTTAAATATTGATCATGACTGCACAATTAATTAAAACTTAAAACTTATAATTATACTCAACTTTAAAGTTTCCTATGATCTTTAACCAACTGACTAAAATAATATTTAAAAACCCATTTCCTAGTTTTGAATGCAAAATGATTGTCATGTAGTATGTACATATAAGTATAATAGTTTTGATTTAATTTTTATGCCATGTGAATAATATATAATTCCTAACCAATTTGCTGCATTCTACCTACTTGATTTCAATTGATGTCATATTTAGTATATAAATAAGTTTTCATTTCTTCATAAGAAATAAATATATGGAAATCATATTGGGCATGACATATTTTCACTTTATCTATTGTATACAAAGCGTTTCTGTTTCTATTAATAATATATGTATGAATGATTATCGAATTTAGCGTGTTCGTTTTAGAAAATTAAGGTTTGAGATGACTGAATGATTTTGTATGTGATGTGTAAGTTTGTTAATAGTTTTCTTGAAAAGGGAATTTCGGTTTACCAAACCATTATATTAAATCACTATTGAATTTGAGCATAAATAGTATTTCATAAATAAATTTGGTGTGTATTATACATATGTATAAGCTTAATATAGAAAATATAAATACATATAATATGTAATGAGAAAATGCAAATATATTAATTTCTTTAAAAACGATAAATCCGTTTTAATTAAGATTGAAAAACCTACAAAACGTTCAATACGAAAAAAGTAGTTGGTGTATTAAATGAAAAATTTTTGATGTTTCTAGTAAATTTCTTTCATTATGTATTTGCACTCTTCTATAATGCACTTTCAAATTTTATTTAATGTTTATTCAATTTTTTAATTAAAAAAAAAGAAATGGTTTTTAAATTTATTTTGTTTAATATCTTTTAAATTTGATAAATTATTTTTTATATGAAATAGATTTATTTTTAGTTTTGCACTGTATCAGATATTCTGTAAAATGAATAATTAATCATACTTCATATTAGTTATAGAGTTGTAAAATATCTTTCAGCACAATATTTTTAAGATATTTAAGACATTCACTGCAATAATATATAGTTACACATATACTCATATAATGAAATTGTTATAAACATTTTTTTTCTACATTACTACTAATTTGAACACTATTTGTTGAATTTTGTTATTATATTAGATTGCACTCTCTCTTTGTGTTTATTATATAGGAAAAATTTAATATGATATATATTTGTAAAACAGTTAAGTTTTTGTGCTATATTTATGACAATACTGTAAAACAATAAATGTTTCTAAAATTTTGCAGTACATTTAAATGTGTTTAACATTTTAATGATAATTATGTAAAAAAACATGTATCAAAATTAACTACAATAAAACAATAAGCAAATTATGTGTTTTTGTGCTACTTTCACTAAACATACTTTATTGCATCATTTGAATTTTCAATCAAAATACACACTGATTTTCACCAGTTTCAAATATAATACATATGGCTTTCTATACAAATTTTAATTTACTTTACACAATACAGCTATTTATGTATTTCATTCATTGTTACTACGTCTTACATTCGTAGCTTTTCCTGGAAACCCTTTTGCATACGGTGGCTTCGCATTTGTCGAAACATAAAAAATGCCCCGTGAACTGAAAGGCAAATTTTAAATATCATGTGTTGTAAGTATTTTTATATTAATGAACACTTTTAAACTCACTTTTGATCGATATGCTCTCCCATTAGAACATATTCATTATCTCTAGGTTCACACCAACCAATTAAATATGACACTAAATTTGGACACGGACCTGCCCAAAAGCCATTTGGACTATTAATCGACTCTATAAAATATGGTGTCACTTTTGTATGATCACATGACAAAGTTTCTGTAAATAAATTTATTTAAAATATATATAATGTATTATGTAAGGAATATTAAGTCGATTATTGGAGTACATGTGTACATTAAGTTATATCATATAGGTACATGTATACAAATACATATACAACGTTGGTTTTATTTAAGTATGCTGACTATAATATGTATGTATATAGAATTTCTTACTGAATATTGTGTCATGTGCACATCCAGGTTGACTTGTACCACCATTTAAATAAAAGTCTGCATGTCCATTTGGTCCCCATTGTCCCAAAATACCAGCACCCGTATGTAAAACATCTACGAAGTTAGCATCGGAAGGATCCAAGTCACGTGATCGATTATTTCCCATATAAAAGACAATTGTGGGATCCAAACCTATAAAAAATACAAATTAATATTTAATATTTAAAAAAATAGGTAAAAAACTACATAAGATATAAAAAAAAGTAAAAACGTATACCGGTAATTCTACCCAATTTTCCAGATTCCAAATGATTGGCAACTAATCCAGCAATATGTGCTCCAACACTGTATCCAATCAAATGCAAACGATCTGGCTGAACTCCTTTAGGATGATATTGAAG
This sequence comes from Arctopsyche grandis, assembly GCF_051622035.1. Classification (NCBI taxonomy): domain Eukaryota; kingdom Metazoa; phylum Arthropoda; class Insecta; order Trichoptera; family Hydropsychidae; genus Arctopsyche; species Arctopsyche grandis. Next base: position 13,572,989 of record NC_135359.1, read on the forward strand.
ATATTCAACTAGTTGGGCTATACACTGGCTGCAAAACCTCGGACCCCATGCTATCTAGTGCCAAGTTTAATTTTTCCCTTAGACTGTCATTCTTTTATTTTAATTATATGCATATGCAACTAAATCTTTTTTATAATATATATATATATATATATATATATATATATATATATATATATATATATATATATATATATATATATATATATATTGTATTAGTTTATTTAAACGTCACCTGACTTAAACACGGCTCTGTTACCAAAGTGCCATAGTCCACGATGATTATGTTATAATCACCTCTTGTAAAGTAAGCTTTACGCATGTCTGTACTAGGTGATAAATTTCTACCTCCACCAAAACCATGGATCACTATTTTAACAGGATGAATGGGATTGAATCTAGACCTTTGTAATGAACTTTGTTTCCTTACGTCTAATAGTTCACCATATTCTTGGGTACTCCTTTATTATAATAAAATAAAATTAAGTATTAATAAATGTTAGACACACACAAAATTTAAAATATCATATACAACATTAAAAACATACCTAGTGAACAAAAAAAATTGTATTCTTTGATGTGGACATCTGAATGGTGGATTGAGGCAAGATGTTGTATTGAAAAGATCAGCTACATTTTCAGGTCTCTTTGGTAAATCATCTTCTTGACAATTTGTATCTTAAATTTATGAATATTGGTTTTTGATTAGTATAACACATATGTTTATTTATTTAATATACTTGGAATAAGATAAATTGTACCTAATTGTACATAAGATAAATTGAGCTAGCCTTCATATCTAATAAAAATCTTTCGTATATGTATTATTTCAAAATCAATAGCAAAATGAATGATTAAAAAAGCCATGTAATGAAGCTTATTTTGCATAAGAGTTTTACAGCACTGGGATGCATGTAAACTTAAGGTAATAAAATTTAAAAAATGTATTATACATTTTCATAGTATTATTTAAAAAAATATGTATTATAAAATCAGTCATTGACTATACGTAATGTTTAATGACAAAGATTTATATTAAAACTGTCGAAATTTCGCTATAGAATTTTCCCACAGCAACCAAAGATTATTCACTACATGAATTCGAGAAGGCAAAACAACAATGGATTATCCAATCTTTATTGTTAGAATTTAATTTTCTTTTTCCGCATACCTGTTTTCTGTATTCGATATAATAGATGTATAAAAATTGTCTGAATTTGAGTTCATATAATACACGAAAAATATATTGGCAAATATTTTCGTAATGCGTATATAATTCTACCGATTTTATGATTCATATTTATACATGATATTATGAATGCGATTTATAAATTATTAACACATATGCATTTATTTTTAATATACATATACATATGCATCTACATATATATATATATATATATATATATATATATATATATATATATATATATATATATATATATATATATATATATATATATATATATATATATATATATATATATATATATATATATATAAATTATATATATATATATATATATATATATATATATATATATATATATATATATATATATATATATATATATATATATATTAATATGTAGGTTAAATACATATAATTGAACTATGTCTTTGTTCAAATCTATTACACCTTATTTCAAGTTCAACATTTATAAATTATACCAATGAATTTGTCTGATTCCAGAAACATATTAAGCACAATGTAGGAACTTTTTTACATAGCTCCTTTACGTTTCACTTACTATTACAACTAAGAGGACTTTTTTATATCTTTCATCTCTTATTTCAATTTTAATTTTGATTATTATGATAATACCATTGGGATATATGTCGCCGTTCATTAACTGACAGATTATCTTTGATCTTTATAACATACTACCCGGCATCGCTCGGTATTTGTAATATAAACCGCTTTAACATGGCCAATCTAGTAGTAAATATTTTATTAAATTTATTTGAATAGTTTTATTTTATTAAAATTTATTCGAATATTCATTTGGTGGTTAATTAAATTGAACTTCACGGAATCTACGACCCAAACAAACATACTTACATACAAAGTCTCTTTCGAAATTATATATTAGATTATATATTCAGCAATGCCAAGTATATCTGCTAGTTATCAATTAGAGATTCGTTTATAATAAGTTTAATTTGCGTTTTCCATGTGAAGTGTTCTCTGAGAGAAACTCTAAATGTAAATATGTACATAATATGCAGACTTATGTACATACAGTTTAATTATTATTTTAAATGCACAATTAACATTTAAAATAAATTTTTAATTAAGAGTTCTATACTAACATTTTCTCAATTGAAATTTTAATGATTACGAATTAAAATACCTAGCCTACTAAAAAATTTATCTGAACATTCATATATTCCTATTACAGCACTTTCTTATTCTCGGTCGAATGCCTATGTGTGTCCAATGCCATCTTTGTAATCGTTTTTCAATTGACTTATTATTATAACACAAGTATGTTATTATGGTGCTAGTTTCGATTGTAAGATATGATATTTACATATATTAGAGAAGTTTTATTTTTTGTATGATTAAAAATATATTTGTACAATGCACATTACATATACCTAGAGCCATTATGAGCCATTATGTATGTATTCCAAATATTAAACATACATATATATCTCATATATACTTAATTATTAGCATTATTGAGCAACATTTTAAATCAGTAAATATCCTTGATATTTGTATATGTAAATATTTCTTCTCAATAACAAATTGTGTAATATTTTAATTAAAATACACATATAAATGGAATCTAAGCATCGCACAAAGTTTATTTCAATGACTAAGAATAATCATGCATAGGTTTATATTTTTTTTATTGACTGATTTATAAACTACATTTATCTACATACAATGTATCTACATATTATATTATATATGAGCCATTATGATCTTTGAAAGTTACGAAAGTCCAATTTTTAGTTCCAAAAACACTATTTCTGTTTGATATGTCCGCGATCCAATAAGTCCAGAATCTCGGAAAAGCAGAACTTATTACAGGCCACCAGTATTTTTAAAATTTGTTAAACGAAAAATATTATATTTGATGTTTTGCGAAATATTTCTCGAAATGAAGAAAAATGAGCTTATGGCACTTTCAAATATAACGGCTCATATATGTAATATATATAACATATGTACATATCAGTGGAGTGCGCTGAAATTCTCTCTCTTTTTGACGTACAGCCTTACTTAATGTGCACGAACGGGATACAAGAGGAACAGCCTGTTCCTCTTGTATCCTGCTCGTGCACATTAAGTAAGGCTGTACGACAAAAAGAGAGAGAATTTCAGCGCACGCCACTGGTACATATGTACATATATTCATGGCGTATAACATATGGTTGATCTTTTCAACTCTTTCATGGACAATATAGGCGAACGGTGTTGAACTGTATCGTGTAGGAGTTGTAAATACATACTTAAAATATCATTAAAGATAGTTTGTCACAACAAATTATTCATAAAGCAACCTTCAAACTGAAATTAGCCTTTCGAATTATATAATAATAATAAGGAATCAATGTTCATACATATACATAAGTATATATATAGTTATTTGAACATAAAAAATAAAAGACATTGGCCTAATTTGAAATTCCAAAAATCTCTATTTAACGTTTAATTTTGATTAGAAACAACTTCTTAATTTGATGTAAATCTTTTGAAATAAATTAACAATACACATAATATTTATCAGCACATAATTTTTAGCTGTCTGTCAATGAAATTTGATAGATGAACAAAATATTTAATTAATGTTTATAAAAAATAATTTAATAGTTTCAAACTATCAACATGCAATAGATACATGCAATTTAAGCAGTATTTTATAAATACATACATATACTATCTATCCTTTTTATTAGGATAATCGTTGCCGATCCATTCATCATAACTTATAACCATTTTAACATGAAACTTGAATACCAATAAAGCAAAAGCAATCTAAATTAAAATAATTGCAGTAAGAGTCTTATAATTGTATCAGTTTTGACACACTAAGTGTGTTCTATTTCCTGATTACTATTTCTGTGTAAATTACTAGAAATCCTGTTCAGGAAAACCAATCACATAGATTGCAATGGAAAGCACTAGCAACAGGTAAAGTGGTCAAACGCCACAACGTTTATTAAAAGCTGTATACAATTGCAATACATTTCAACTCAAATATGTAGTTTTCAAATATTTCAAGATATTTTCACATTATGAATATTAAAATCATCAATTAAATTAAAAATAACAAAATTATTTTTTGTTATTTGGTTTAACACGATTTAATTTATTTTCAACCATTTTTATATACATTGGGATTTAATATAATATTTTATTACAAGCCGAGCCTCCCAGCAATTTAGCTAACTGTAAACTAAAGTAAAGTATTTGATAGATTTAAAATAATTCTCTCTCCATTTAAGAATATACCTTATTGAAACAAATGAAATACATACATACATATATGTATATGTATATAATAAGGTGACCATTTTTTCTAAATTCAAAAAACCAGGACATTTTAAATCATATTTCTAAATACTTCAATTTTTTTAAACGAAGATTAAAGAATCATAGACGCACATTTATGAAAAAATAAATTCATTTTCTTGTATGCTCTTATAAAACTCTACACAAGACTGGTTAAAATTATATATATAGTGATTAGCAAACATTTTAAGGTTTCAACATTCAATTTCGATTTATCACTGGACTATATATTGTTCATCAAAGTAAAAAATCCTATGGCTGGTGAAATTGTTCCTGATAAATGGAAACAAAATTTGACTAATTTGCCAATATTTTTGTAGGAGACATCATTTTCGCCGAAAAATTTGTATATTTATCCATCTATTAGATAAATAAATTCTGTGACATAAAAAATTGTACTGGTTACCTGGACAGATACCCAAAATATCACTACTGTCCTGGTAAAATTAGTACGAATGACCACCTTAGTATATAAATATGTACATAGTATGATTACCTTTGTAATGAATATTTTTCTTCAAAGTAATCGTTTTATTGATTGTTTATTACATTTAATTGAATCTACATACTATACAAGGATACAAAAATATCGGTAGAGGTTGTACAAGTTGATTTAAACGGAATTGCAGCTTTTTATTACTCGCTTTTAAACAAACGCTTCTATGCAACCTTGGCATGTTTCGAATTCATGAACTTGAAAGTCGAATCGCGGTTACCAGAATGGTCCATTACAAGATCGCGTCGCGGAACCGTAAACGATAATAACAACAGACGATAAAAAAGAGGAAAAACAGTCGATTGCACAAATGGATATGAATAAACACATAGAAAGTGGCAATTGTAAAATAGACAGTCAACGTTCGGCAACAATGTGACGTTTGCTTAAATATGCAGTTTTAGACGACGATGGCCGCAATGACGAATATATTAACCGGCCTCTACTTTCACTGTTCCACGTTGGTTTCGGACTACTGACTTTCTTGAGACTGTGAACATTGAACGTACATATAATACGTATTATTATATATCGCATTTAACACCTTAACGTGCACGTATTTGGAACGCGACCGTGATTTTTCGACAATTCCGCTCAACCGTGGGTGGTTCTCATCGCACATGAAACCTTGTGCTTTTGTTCGTTTGCTTCAAATTTCTCGATTTCTGTTGGCACGTCAGTTTATTATGCAACTATTATAAAATATATTTCTGAAACGTGTTTTCACAGAATATGTCATGTATGGTACTTGATGGTTATTTAAGGCAACCAATGTCAACACCGTTTATTGAAAAGAGTGAAGGGTTATTAATTAATTCATTTATTCTATCTCAATGACATTCATATTAATATATTATATAAACTGTATCAGCACATAATATGTACATACATGTTGCTATTGATCTGAACTTTAATTTTATTTTCATATACATTATATTATTAAATATGAAAGACTTTCTATTCAATGGTCATCATATATGTAATATTGCTATTCTGTGTGCCTGTGTAAGATAACGCTCGCCATACTATAATAGTCGTTTCGATTCGACATAAATACATACATATGTACGTCACAGCTAAAACACTGCGAACAAAACGTATGAATATAATAACGAAAGAAAAAAAACTTCAATATATACTGTTTGCTACCAATGTTTCCTCTAGGCTAATAGACGACGCCAAATCTGTTAACATTTAGCGCCATCTATTGAAAATTTATTTAATTTTTTGTTTTTCTCTTGGTGTTTTATATTGTTTATATGTATTTTAGGTATTTATTTATTTACTGTTTATATGTAGGTAGATTTCACCATTATTTTTTTTTCATAATTAACAATTAAATACAAATATTAAATTAAATATATTAAGGTATTTTAAAAAAAATCAGCCGCGTGCGGATCAAACACGGGACTGACACATTTATTTTAATTTTTTTATTTAATAACTTAATATGCCAACACCCATGCGATGATATTTCATCGGGTACAACACTAGTACATATGTATTTTATATTATTAAAAATGAAAAACTTTATTTTCAATGGCCAAGTATTATAATTGTAAGAAAAATGAATAATTGTGTATATTTTACTATATTATATTATTCTCAAACTAAAAATAATTAAAGCTTTATTTCAGATGTTACTAAAAAAATATTCATCTCTTTGAATATACATACATATATAGATGCAGGTCAATTGAAAAAGTTTAAGCAAATTCTAATTTAATATTTTTCAATAGTATATTATTATTTCACAAACAATTTACTGTGTGAATATTATAAACGCATCAATTATTATATATGTATACCTATCAAAATTTTCATTTTAATTAATTATAGTGAACTAAATTTTTAGATGAGAGATTTTAATCTGAAAAAAATATTTGTGAACTTAATAAATCGTTCTATTATGAGTACATCCATACATACATATATGTACTTGAATTACACGATTCTAAATTACAACAGAAAACAAAAATGCGGTAGTAACAACAATTAATTTGTATTTTACGTGGGAATATGTATGTAAGTGTATAGTAAGTATTTCAGTAATAATCTATTGTTTATGTAAAAATATATACAATATTTTGATTTTCATATTGATGATTTAATGATGAATTTCGGCTTAAATCGATCGATTAAACATCTTACGTTGGTATTGTACGTTATTATTGCTTGTACCAAAGTGAAACTGTTTTCTCTACTCCTTCCGCATGCCTAATTATAAGATTAACTCGCAGCTTAAAATATATTTTCGAAATGTATATACATACAAGGACTTTTTTTTTATTGGGTCGTTTTCTTTTTTATTTATGAATATGACATTGTAAATGGAATGTTTCAAGGAAAACATGATTAGTTGATTCAAAAAATGTGACTAAATTAATATTTTCATCGATCTTACTCAATACAATGAATAATAATTTATATTGATTGAAGAACATGTGCGAATTTAAAATATAAATATAAACATAAAAAATAACATTATCTAGTAATTTACATTTACAGATATTAATTGTACATTCAAATTTTACAGATTTGTATTCTACATATAAAATTCTTACCGATAATTTGAAATATTAAATGGAATATTGCAAATAGTGCAATCTTCTTGCTCCCCATTATTGAAATATTAACATGTTTCATCTTCAGCATGTCCAATTGTTTAACACTTAACATTTATGTAAATCACGTTTGTATAATATTATTTTGCGGAATCAAAGCTTTACACTGAATTTTTTCACAAAACTCACAATACTATATGAGACATATCTCATCATCAATTAATTTAATATGTAAAATTTTCCATAATATTATTTTAATGTTTTTAAGAAATATATCACAATCTGAAAACGTGCGAACACGACGGGTACCAGAATACGTCTGTAGCGAGAAAGTGAATCCAGTATCCACTCTACAGATAAATACCTTGCGCGATTAAAAATCAGTGCTCTCAAACAGTTGGTAAATAATAAGCGTGAATTTAAACATGTCCATGAAGCAATATAAACTTATTTAAATAAGTAAGTAGCGTGACCAAAATTATCTGGGTTGACGCCGTCTAAAATTGTATTACTCATAGATACCCAAATAGAGATATTGACAGAATTTCAATAAATGCCGAGTATTTGAAATGTGTGAATACATTTCATATTACGTATTTCGAATTACATACTCCATTAAATTGGTTCAAATGTTCACTGGTTTATTTTATTTGACAGTCGCTAAGTTACTTAATAAGTAGTCGATGTGAGTTTCGGTCGTTCGTTATTCGGATTAAACTTTTTTTATATAAGAATCGTTTAAAAGTGCGTGTGTTATTAAATTTAAAGCTACGGATTTAATGCCTTAGTGGTGTGTTTTGAATAACTTGTTTTTAAATTAAGCACTGTGACTCAATTAATACTTGAAAATATTAACGGAATTTTCACCTGGAAAAATAATTTAAAAAGTTCATTTGTTTCTTTGTATGAAAATAATTTTGAATAAAATATCTCAGTGTTTGTAACAATAAAAAAAACAGTGTTCGTTTGTTTGATCGTGAAAATTAATATGCTGCAAACAAATGGAGTAAACTCATTTGGTACTTTGTGTTTGGACTATTGGCGATATTCAAGATTAAGATTTTGGGTGACAAAGCTCAGAACAACACAATAATTAAGGTACGTCCCTTGAAATTTTTTGCGGAGAAAAAAATGTTGATGATCACTGTGCAATGCAGATGGTGACTGTATAAACCTGTATTTTGCACTTCAATCTTACAGGTCACTTTTTTCTTTGTACATTACAGCAAGATAATATCATACACGTACAATTTCACTTTCGAAGCCATCCATAGCGTACCCACATTTTATATAATATTTATTATGTATGTATATGGTGTAAGAGCGGGTGTATATTAAGAATTTTGCGTACATTTGCATGTATATTCTAAATACATAAAAGCAACTTACATTGTAAATATAAGGAATTTTCTACGATTTCTCATTTTATTGCCAGTGGCTGATTTACGCACTGGCAGGTAAGGCGCTCGCCTCGGTCCACACGAAACCATTGCTCACTCCGGAATAATCTGATGTACCATGTGTAAGTTTCACACCACAGCGTACCCAATCCATGTATGTATCTATTGTCTAGACACGTAAAGGTCTACCATGGTCTGAGTCTATTGAATTTATTTTTCTGCGAGAACTCCAGCGTATCCTTTGTTCGGGCACTTACTGAGTCTCGTTAGCCTAATCCTGGGTTTCTATTATTCACCTACGAATGCACTTAGACAGTGGATACTCTCTCTCATGTTCCCACGTTACAATAGTTTTTCAAATCCAATACGACATGATGAAAATTGAATCTCTTTCTGAAGAAAAAAAGTATTATATTTCCTAGAACCTCCACATTTTTTATTATTGGCCAGAACTTATTTATAGCAGGAATTTTAACATCTTCGCCTTGAACTTGGTGTGCAAATAACGTTTTACTTTTATCGTTTTCTCAAAATATTGCAGGGAAAATATATAAATGTCAATGGGGTGCTAATGCGCGCACGTACAGATTTCCGAAAATGCATTAAGCTCGACTTTCATTTTTATCTGGCAACATATAGGGAAATTTTTAGTCTACGAACGACGGTTAACAACCGTTGATCGATCTCAATAGAAAATAGTAGCTTCCACCTTCTCGTGGTCCTCATCAAACAGATTTATTAATACGAAGTTCTTCTTCTTCTCAATGCCCTGTCCGCTACCGGACGCCGGTGACCACCTCGTCGATTATTTGAAGATATCCGCATCGGTCTTCAGCGGCTCGGAATAGATCTTCGGTGCTCATATCGGTCCACATGCGCATGTTTCGAAGCCAAGACAACTTCTTCCTGCCAATCCATTTTTTACCTTCTATTTTTCCCATGGTTATCAAATGGAGAACTTCGTATTTTGGACCCCGTATCATGTGTCCTAGGTACTTCATCTTTCTCCGCTTGATGACAGAAACAAGTTCATTGCCTCTCCCTATGATGCCGAGGATAGCTTCATTTGATATTTTTTTGGTCCACGTGATCTTCGGCATACGCCTGTAGACCCACATCTCAAAAGCTTCGATGCGGCTGATCATCCTGGTCTTCCTCGGAGTCCACGTTTCACATCCATGTAGTAACACTGTCCAGACGTAACTCTTCGCGAATCTCAAGCGTACGAAGATGGAGATGCTTATTTGTAAGTGCCGCCTTCATTTTGATAAACGCTGTTCTAGCCATCTTGATGCGGATTCTTAGATCTTCATCTGGGTCCATCTCTTCATTTAACCAGGTACCCAGGTATTTGAATCTTTTAACTTTTTCTAACATCTCTCCATCCAACGTTAGATCACTGGTGTCTGTTTGCATTCTTTAAATATTCATTTCAATAAAGTTACTTTTTCTACATTTTTGGTAACGTTTTTGACAAAGAATAGCTTTATCATATTGTATTACAGCGAAAAAAATCTCTGTTTTAGTTGGAACATATGTTAAGTGTAATGGTGGTTGGAAGGTACATAGGTTTGAAACCTAGCCCTGTTTATTTGTATGTATCATGGCCGTAGCCAGGATATTTTTAGGGGGGGGGGCTGAAACACAGGCGCACCGCCCCCCCCAAGCATTTTTTGTATGCTTTTTTTGTTCCTAGAATTCGAAAATTGGGGTTAGTGTATATAAATATTAGGTGCATATATGTACATACTTTAGCACTAATATCTAGGTAATTCATCCAACTAGAATATCAAGTTAAATAGAATAATCGGTTTTTCGTTATTTTTATGACTTTTTCGGACCAAATTATCCAAATTAATTTAGATATTTTTTCGAAAAAAAATTACATAGTACGGTTTTCATGTTTATTTAATAAAATAATTAAAACATGTGTGTTAAACTCAAGGCACAAAGAATCCATACATGACTGTGTATTTAATATACCTTGATATAATTTTCCTAATATATTATTTTTTTTTATTTTGAGGGGGGCTGGTGCCACAATATTTCCCACCTCCCCTGGCTACTGCCGTGGTATGTATGTATATAGCCCACCCCCCTCAGATATTTTTAACACCTCGGCCCCTTGCGAAGTATATCCACCACTGGTTATTAAATAGAATTTTCAGTAACATACACATAAGTATGTAGGATAGGGAGGTTAAATAAAAAAAAAATCCTAATTAAAATAATTTATTCCAAATCATTCAATTGCTCATTAGAATCAACATCAAGATATGAAAACCTGGCTTCTGATGAATGATTTTGTTCCGATACGCGTCCTTGGGCGTATGGAGATTCCGAGTTGGTATTTACAAAGTAAAGTCCTTGCGCTCTTAAAAATCATACATAATCAATTAAAGCAATTCATAGAAATATCTCAATCGTAAAGCTTATACAGTAAATAATTAATTATTAATAGATGTCAAGGCTGATAACGACGATAAATGTCTGCGATTTTGTCGTGTAGTGATTAAGTTGTATAACACCAACGTAACTTCAACATGAACTGAACATCTTAACGACAAAGAAGAATTCAAATAATAATTAAACAATGCCGTAATTTGCATTGTGAAACTGCGATTTGCAATAGAAAAAAATCAGTGATTTAGAGAACAAATAGCGACCTGCGTGCACTTACCGGTTTATGCTTTTTCGCAACGTTGCGTTGAATTCTTATGTGAAACTATACACCCGGAGGAACATGTACAACAATGCCTAGTGGTGATGTGAAACCTTATAGTTGAAAGGTCGTATACATATGAAGGAAAATAATTGTTTGTGACTGTAATTTGGGTAATTTTCCCTTGATAAGTATTTCATCAAGTAAAACTAAGCGCACTTATAATTAATTATTGCAAATAACGTACGTGCGTATGTTTGAACATTTTTTTCTCAATAGTTTACTTACTTAATATTGCATAATTGAACTCACGCTTAAAAGGAATTTCATAAATTATTAATCGGTACATTTTCTCAACGATTTCGAAAGTTTTTACTAGAATTTTAGTATTTGTACAAAGCACCTATTGCGGCGATAAAATATGATGTTATTTTAAGAAAATTTTAATATAGAATGTAAGAGGATGTGATGAATAATTTTATTAGAATAATTGACTCTTTAGCATGGTGAAAGGATACTTAGTCACTAAAATGACTAAATTAAAAATGACTAAAGCGGCAGTCGCTTTGGTAATACCGATAACCTTTTTTTTTACTTTCATATTTTACAAAATTCAATAAATAAATTGAATAAGCCTGAGTGTACGTATCATATAAAATATAATTTTAATATTCATTAGTGCATGTATATAAAATATTTAAAAGTTAAAAGTTAATTACATATTCAGCAAACAAAGTACCAAAAAAAAAATACTATTGATACTAATTTGTTATGTCATGCATTCAGTATGCGTAATACTAATTGCACATATTCATTGATTTCAAAAAAGTATAATGGGTGCATACTTACGTATTTGGAGTATATTCTCCCATTATCATTTCTTCGGTTGAGTTGTCTGTAGTACACCAACCTAGCATGTAATAGATCCAAGAGGAGCATTTCATTCCGAAAAATCCGATATTACTGTTGATAGATTCTGCATAGTACAGAACTGCTCTCCAATGATTGCAACCAGATCGACCTATAAAAATTGATACATATAAATGTATTATATTTCTCGTGGAAATCAAACTGGAAACGACGTAACAATACTCATAGTAGCTCTTTTGTTACAAGTAATATAATACTATCCACGCTTATCTCACTGAGAACACTTTCTCCACATCGACGAATTCTGATAATAAAAAAGAATAGATGTTTCCAAATTCTGATTGAATCAGATCCCTCTATGTGAACATACTTTCTTTTTTTTAGTCGTGCACTTTCATTGGTTCGTTTTCAAGTCGAAAGACGAGCACGCGTTTTAAACGAAACGGTGCAAAACAAGTGTTATAAAATGTAAGAAAATTAACCTACTCATATTATCTCGACCGGTGCATCCTGGTTGTTGCATTCCTCCATTCATATAGAAATCGGCATGGCCAGTTGCTTCCAATTTACCCTTTTCCAAAGCATCCGTATGAACGATGTCCACAAATTTTGCATCATTTTTATCTAATTTTTGTCTATGATTCGGATTCGAAAACAGTGGCATCGCCGGATCAAGTCCTGTAATAGTTTTTTTTGTTAATCGATTTGCCTGTCTTTTGTACATATCGACACACATGTGTAATGTATGTAATTTGCGAATTATGTATATATGAATTGGGGACAAGTTTAAAAACGACTGATCGATGCTAAAAAGACAATGATCAAAGACACGACACATAATTTAATCAGCATTCAGAGAACCTTATTCTGCAAAGCGTATGTACCCATTATCAACGGTCATCAAATTAAAAAGTGGTTTGCGATTGCATTCATCGTACGTTCGTTCGTGTTTAAAACTCAAGGCGTTCGTCAAGTCAAAGTACTTCATCAAGGCTTTCAGCCGCGGGTACGGGTCGTTTTTTTTTCAGATTAGGTAATACTTGAAAATCCATATCGGTCATACCGGTTATTCTGTCGAGTTTGCCAACTTGCAGATGATTCCCAATTTCTCCCGACACTTGGGCACCCAGGCTGAAACCGATCACGTGAAATCTCTCTAGAGCGATATCTTTTCTGATTACCAATTCGTCTATCAATTGAGCGGCACATTTTCCTATTGTTGGAACGTTTAGTACAGCCGTAACGTAACAGGGATCTCTCGCCAATGGCATGTAGTCCACGGTAATTATATTAATATCGCCGCGTTCGAAATAAGCTGAAAAGTGATAAAAATGTTTAAACGTGACATTTCTTAAATTAGTACTGATATAAGTTATTACCTAGTACTAAAGTACAATCATTTTGAAGGAGATAGTATGAAATGGTATGCATAACATCCAATATTGTATCATAAATTTCACTAAGTAGAACAAATTATCAATTTTAATTTTTCCTACTTTAAACGCGGTGAAAATTGTTTACCATTTAGAAAATATTTTGACCACCATATGTATTTGTACATGCGCATATATCCGATTCCCCATGATTATTTATATAATATGCAAACAACTGTATAATGTTACATTCAATTCTTTGATCTTGGAGAAGGTCTTGACCACGGTACCGGTGACTATACATAGATTACAAAACAGAATATGCTAATACATATTTAGCCGGCGAAATGTTAAGAATGCATAAAACTTATACCGACAAATATTAACTGTATCAATTATGATAACGTTACAGCAATTATGCGTTTTGAAAATAATTGCTTTGGACATAATGATGTCGTATGCACATAAAAAACACCAACGTCACCTCTGAGCTTTCACTATTTCACTTTCAATCTTATTCACACCTAATTATACAGGCGTGCCCAAAGCTACAGAGGAATAGGATTCGTCAATATTACATATTTTGAAAACTAAACATTAAATAAAAACATTAATGTATTTTTTAGAAATCTGTTATTTTGAATCTTCCTATAGGAATGCACTGGAAAATAAAATTGAGAAATAAATAACTAAATTAGTAAATATTTTACCAGGTCTCAATTCTGGATTTGGAGAATAATCTCTATGCCCAGTATATCCATGAATTAATATTACAATTGGTAAATCTGGAAGGAACATCGCGCTTTCGATGGATTCAGGATCAGATACATCTAATTCGTGGGGACTATTTCGAATGTCCCTGGAAGAGTTTTAAACATATTCTTAATAAATACATTGCAATTCATAATTTTATAAAGAATCAAAATAAATACCTAGTGTAGAGCCAAAAAGTTACGTTTGGATTTGGACAGTCGCTTCCGGCTAAAACGCAACCTCCTGGAATATTGTAATCACCGACCACTCCGCGATAGAATAATGCTTAAATAATTATCCATTTTAGCAAGTGTATAAATGTATATATATATATATATATATATATATATATATATATATATATATATATGTATATATATATATATATATATATATATATATATATATATATATATATATATATATATATATATATATATATATATATATATATATATATATATATGTGTGTTTTCATTTCATTTTTTGTGAAGTTTAAAAAAAAGATTACCAGGTAAAATTATTAAGGTAATCATAATAATAACGCGTTTGTTATTTCACGACACGTTATGTCCGCACTGTAAAAAGGACGATGAAGAATGGGCCCAAGTCGAATTTTGTTTTGCGAACATGGAGCGAATATTAACATAAAATGGAGATATCGGTTCCATACAAATAATGCAAATTGCGGTCAGGTATGAAAGCTGCCCAAATTATGGCAGAAATATTTCATATTCGCAAATTAATAATGTGAGTGACTTTATATATTTATTCTACGGCTGATAAAACAAATCAAATTTTTAGAACAGTGTAAGAGTATATTTATTTTATATTTAAATATAAATTATAATTTGTAAAATTTTTCATTGCATTGAAAATTGCGACATCTATGATTTATGATAATAAAACTAAATTAAACTTTCGCAAAAATAAATTGATATTAGTATTTACAAAAACACACTAGATGTCTCTTGTTAAAAATTAGAAAATTAATTAAAATTTTGTTAAGTTGAATTTTATTATTAATTAATATGATGTGTGACTTAAATTCACGTTGTTGATTTTATTTTGTATATTATTTTATTAATATCCTTAATGAAAAATATAATAAAACTGTTGAATATCGACAGTTCGCCAACATTCTTGTAAGTAAAATATTAAGATTTAATTGAACGAAACATTCCAAGATTTGAGAATAATTGTTACAAAAAATATTTTTTCACAACAAAACCACAGAAGTCATGCTGTTTTAAAAATTTAACTGGTTTCGTTGTATGTACGAATATTATCAAGACTATTTATTGCTTTTGTCTTTGGAAAATTATCCTCATAGTATTTTATTGCCGATAATAATGTTACAAAATATATTACTAAAATTAAATGTTAAATGTATATTTATTTGCACAATCGAACGTTTGTGGAAAAAAATCTTGAACATTAATTTATTTTAATTAAAATGAATGTTCGAGTTTATAAATGTATGTATGTACATATGCAGTACAATAAAACAGAACATCACGGGTTTATCACAAACACGTTGTACAATATTTGGTGCAGGGAAGTCCTGTTAGTAATTGTGAGCTGGTTGCTGGGCTCGTTACAGTATTGAGGCTTTTCATTAAATGAAAGTGCTAAGTCAAAATTTTATTCTGGATGCCATCCTAAGGGATAAATTGATATAATCCGAATACATATAATCCGTTTGTATATTGAAACAGCACATTTCCCTATTTCTTGCTTATTGAACTTTATATGTATACCTCGGCATTAATGAACTTTGCATTATACTTCTATGTACTTAAATGTGAAATGAGTAAACGATACCCATTTTAGTCACCGACCGATATTATCTAATTTAATCAAAATGTGAAATGGAAACCTGAAAAAAATAACACAATACAGTACATTTTGCCGTGCACTAATCAAAATGAGTTTATTTTTGAGCTTGGTGACTTTCCGAGAAGCGATTTTTTTGCAAAACGAAGCTCTCAGAGCGCAAAAGCTCAGCTCGAAGCACACGAGCGTGCAATGTCAAAATCTCGTGCCGGCTGTGTATACCTGCGGCCGCGGCCGATCGGTCTAATCAGTGCGGGGGAGTCGCCTGCAGGAGAGGGGGAGAGGAGGGGAACCGGTGTGAAGGAGGAAGGAGGAAGGTGGAAGGTGGAAGGAGGAAGGGGCAACAGCGGGTTCTCTGCGTCAGTGGCCGCGAGATCGCAAGCGGGGGAGACGCGCGCTCGACATCTCGTGTTCAAAATCGCACTACACATTCCTCCCGCTAGATTACACGCGATTGTTACGACGCCCACTATCGCGCGAATACGCCAGTGTTGTGACGGAACCTTTCGCCCATCTCGGAGCTTAACAACCATTCAAAAGCATACGGAATAGTCGGTGTGTTTGCGCATTCGAGCCGGGAATACATTCGTTTCGTTAGTAATTAGTGGTGCGGGGTTGGCGTTGAGGATCGCGACAGTTACGCGATAACATTAGAAGGCTGTCGCGGAAGCGGTCAGCCGCCATGTTGTGAGAGCGAGACGGAGCACACGTGCGTTTGCTCTCTCCACAGCCGCGGAGACTTTAACGCGCGGGGATCTTCGAAACCCAGTCAGTGCGTGCGGTATGACCGGTCGTCTCTGAGATCGTTCGACGCTTACGCTACGACGTCAGACGTGTTACAGTGAACCATGATTGTGAAGAGAGTGTGCTTGGTTTGGCGATAGCGAATCATCATCATCATCACCATCACCATCACCATCGCACCACGAGACGATCGTCGCACGATATGCGGCCCGTCGGGCTGCTGCTGGCGACGGCCGCTGCGTGCGCCCTCGCCGCGGCGCCCCCCGCCGTGCAGATGCAGTCTCGCGCCGTGGACACGCGTGTCACCCTCGACATACCCGAGGGACGACCCAGAGGATCCCTCGTCGGTTACATACCCACCAAGCCAGGCTTCACCTACAGGTTTAACGAACCCCCCAGAGAGTTCACCCTCGATCCCGACTCGGGCGAGATCAAAACGGACGCAGTCCTTGACCGGGAAGCGCTCAAGAACGATCGCTATGATTTGGTCGTACTCTCCAGTCAACCCACTTATCCTATAGAAGTGCGAATTGTAGTCACGGACATCAACGACAATCCTCCAGAGTTTCCAGAGCCGAGCATTGCCGTTGCATTTTCGGAAAGTGCTGCAGCCGGAACGAGACTCCTCTTGGATGCCGCTACGGATCGCGATACAGGCGCTAATGCTGTATCAGACGACTATAGGATAATAGATGGAAATCAAGATGAAAAATTCCGTCTTGCACTTACGGCGAATCCTAGCGGCCACACTTCTTACTTACACCTAGAAACGACAGGGAAACTCGACAGAGAAACGCGTGGATTTTACGTTCTAAATATATCCGCACGCGATGGAGGAGATCCACCAAAACACGGTTATTTACAAGTAAACGTCACAATTTTGGATGTAAATGATAACCCTCCAATATTTGATCATTCCGACTACATCGTTTCGCTAAATGAAAGTGTGCCGCCTGGTTCTCCAGTACTTCAAGTCATGGCTACGGACAGCGACTTGGGTGACAATAGTAAAATCACATATTATTTAGCAGATACTGAAAGGCAATTTACGGTCGATCCGGAGTCGGGAGTTATATCTACTACTGAAATTTTAAACTGTCCTCAGCAAAGTTGCTCGACGGTTACTCGCCATGGAAGTTCTTGCCCGAAAAGTTGTGTTTTTACAGTGTTCGCTCGAGATCATGGCTCTCCGCGTCAAGATGGAAGGACTTACGTTACTGTGAACTTAGTCGATGCTAACGATCATGATCCTGTAATTAAATTTAGGTATTTTCCATCGACGGCTAATTTCGCAACTGTAGACGAGAACGCTGTGAATGGCTCTGTCGTTGCGGCTATGTCTGTTATAGACATGGATGAAGGGCTCAACGGCGATACAGAAATAAAAATCATATCTGGCAACGAATTGAATCATTTCCGTTTAGAACACACGCCAAGTTTTGATATCGTTCGCGTGAATGGAATTCTGGATAGGGAAGAAATAAGCAAGTACAATTTGAGTGTTGTCGCTACGGATAAAGGAACTCCTCCGCGTACAGCCACGGCTTTTCTCATCATTCATGTCAACGATGTCAATGACCACGAGCCTGTCTTTGAAAAATCTGAATATTCAGCTATTCTCAGTGAACTTGCACCGCCTGGAAGCTACGTCGCCGGAATTACAGCAACTGATGAAGACACCGGAGTCAACGCAGAAATATTCTATGCATTCACATCGGGAAATGAAAATCAATGGTTTTCTATAGATCCTACTTCCGGATTAATTACAACAAGAACGGCTCTAGACAGAGAAGTGCAAGGGACGGTTGAACTCAAAGTGTCAGCTCGGGATGGTGGTCCAAATCCCAAATGGGCATACACGCAATTGAAAGTAACTATTTTAGATGAAAACGACGAAGCTCCACAATTTTCGCAGTCTTACATAAATGTTAGTTTGTCTGAAAATACACCAGCGCATACATTAGTTGCAATGTTGACTGCTGCAGATCATGATCAAGGTACAAATGGCAGTGTGACATACACTCTTCAATCAGATGTTCAACAAAAATATCCAAACACTTTCGCATTAGATTCTCTGACAGGACAGTTGACTACAAAATTGCAGTTGGATCGTGAAAAAATTTCTGAATATGAAATTCATGTTATAGCAAAAGATCAAGGATTTCCACCACAATCGTCAACTGCCACTGTTTTTCTCAATGTCCAAGATGTCAACGACAACAGTCCTGAATTTTATCCGCAAAGATATTTTTTCTCCGTTGCTGATGATGTCCCTAAAGCCACGTCACTGTTGAAGGTTTCTGCAACTGACATTGACGATGGAGATAATGCGATAATTGTCTACAATTTAGAAAGTGGAGGTGAAGGCTTATTTTCCGTCGATAAATGGAGTGGAGTTGTAACGTTACAAGGAAATTTAAGAAATGTTCAAAAGCCCCTATACAAACTAACGATATCATCCAAAGATAGAGGCGAAAGAAGAGCAATGGAAGATTCGATAGTTGAAATAATCAAGGAATCGTACATGGAAGAATTGGTTTTTGATTTATATGGAGGTTATGACTTTCAAATCGTAGAAGATAATGGAAAAATTAATGCAAAAATTGGAAGAGAAGTCGGAAAAGTTAAAGTTAGAACATTGAGTGATACTGTGACATACACAATTGTATATGGTGATGTTAAACGTGCATTTAAAATTGACGAAAATTCTGGCCGCATAACCACTGCCCGTAATATTGACAGAGAGGAAAAAATGATGTATAGTTTGACAGTTGTTGCTCGTTCAGGGTTAGCTTATGGGAAAACTATTGTTAATATATCTGTACTAGACGTCAACGATAATCATCCATTGTTTTCTAAAGATAAAGACGAAGTTCACATCGCAGAAAATACAGCAGTAGGCCAGGAAATTTATTTTGCACGTGCTAGAGATAGAGATTCTGGAATAAACAGTACTGTGTCGTATTCACTCACTTACAACGTAAACGATCAATTCAGAATATCAGAAGCAACTGGCGTAATTTATTTGAACAGGCCCATTCGGGCTGAACCTGGTTCAGTTTTAACTATTGAAGTTACTGCTAGTGATGGAGGATCGCCTCCTTTATCTTCGAAGCATTCAATTATGATACTAGTGGACGATGTCAACGATCACACGCCGGTATTTGATCATACTTCGTACGAAACATCTTTGCTGGAATCGACTCCTGTGAATGTAAGATTTTTTGCATTGTCGGCTTCAGATGCTGATTTGAGATTGAATGGCAGAATTACGTATTACATTTCTGAAGGAAATTCGGAAGGAAAATTCGGCGTATTTCCTGATGGTTATTTGTATGTTCGAAGTCCTTTGGATAGAGAAGACAAAGATTATTATTCTCTTACGGTTACAGCCAGCGATCAAGGAGATCCTCCGAGAAGTTCTCAAGTTCCTGTTGTCATACATGTCATTGATGAAAACGACAATAGTCCTGAATTTACAAATTCCACTTTTACATTCAACATTCGAGAAAATGAACCACCCGATTCTTTCGTTGGAAAACTAATGGCAGCAGACAGAGACATTGGACGAAACGCAGAGTTGATATTTTCTCTTTCGGCCTCTCAAAATGATTTTGTAATTGATCCAAGAAACGGTTTCATCAAAACTCTTCATGTTTTCGATCGTGAAGCGCTTGTTCAAACGACAGGTCAAAATATAATTACATTAGAAGCTACCGTTACTGATAATGGAATAGTGAAATTACGCGACAAAGTTAAAGTTAATATTTATGTTACCGACGTCAACGACAATCCACCTAAATTTCTACGCACACCGTATAAAGTTCAAATTTCGGAAAGCTCTCCTGTAGGGACGCAAGTTATTAGAGTTTACACTTTTGATGCAGATGAAGGATTAAATGGAGATGTTTTTTATTCTCTCAGTGATGGAAATGAAGGTGGAAAATTTACAATAGACGAAGCGACTGGTCAAGTGTCTCTAGCTAAACAATTGGATCGAGAAACGAGACCGAAATATGATTTGACAGTTGTAGCTCATGATGCCGGATTGCAAATGAGACTCAGCTCATCTACAATAGTGACCGTAGAAGTTCTAGACGAAAATGATAACGCACCTGAATTCACTCAAACGGAATCGAGAATATCCGTAAAAGAAACCACGCCGGTTAACACGGAACTAATGCAATTTCGCGCAACGGATGCCGATCTAGGGATCAACAGCGAAATAGTTTTCTCCATCGCGTCGGGAAATCGAAAAGATTCATTCAACGTCGATCCTCTGACTGGAGTATTAGTCTTGCACAAACCTCTGGATTATGAAGACTTGACATCTTACGCACTGAACATAACCGCCTCGGATGGTGGCAATCCTCGTTTATCAACAACAATTCTCTTTTCAGTCGCGGTAATAGACGCCAACGACAACCCGCCGAGTTTTCCCAATACGGCAATAGTGAGACAAATACGAGAAGGGATACCGGTTCACACTCCTATTGTGACGGTGACCGCGGAAGATCCCGATTCGGGAATAAATGGAAAGGTGTCGTATGTGATATCGCATCAAGATCCAGAAGATCATAAAAGACATTTCGGTATAAACGCAGGCACTGGAGTAATACACACGCTTTTGTCAATAGACAGAGAAGCCATAGATACGTTTCGCCTGACGGTGGTGGCTTCAGATCAAGCCCAACCGGAATCCAGTCGCTTGTCGGCAGAAAAACTTGTCACAGTGATCGTGGAAGACATAAACGATAATGCGCCCGTGTTTGTTTCCATGAATGCGGCCGTATTGCCGCGGCACGATGCTCAAACAGCAGCTAGAGAGGGTCTGGTGATAATGAACGTTTATGCGAGGGACTTGGACTCGAGTACTAATGGATTGGTGACGTACGAGCTGAGCAACGTTGACATGTTCAAGCTTCACCGTAGCTCAGGCGCTTTGTCTCTCAGACGTCCTGCCGGAAGATTGGAGCACCGATATCGGCTGGCCGTGAAGGCTACGGATGAGGCTGTGCAGAGTGAGCGGCGAAGTACAGAGACGTACATCACGGTGATAACTGAAGGGGTCGAGGGTGAGGGACCCGCGTTCGAGAGCGACGCTTTGGTGGGCAGCGTTTATGAAAATGAACCTGCTGGGACAAGCATTTTGGCCGTTCGCGCTCGCCTCGAAGGCACTGAGGTAGAGTACTATGTGACAAATGTGACAGATGGTGGGAAACAAGTGGACAGATTGTTTGACATAGACCCGCGGTTGGGCATCCTGTCCACCGCGGCTCCGCTGGATCGGGAGGCAGCTTCTGCCTACGACGTAGAAGTCTACGCCATTGCTGTTGCCGGAACAATCAGAACTTCTAGCACTAAGGTTGGATTACACTTTTACTCTTTTATTCGATTTGTGTTACCGTTTATTTATTTAATCTGCGAAGTACACTTTATTACTCAAAAAAAAGTTGGAATGTAAAAAGCTCTGTGTGACAATATATATGGGCTCATCTTTCACGAATAAAATAAAATTTCTCGTATCTATAGGTAATAACATGGCGTTTCCAGACATATACCTATATATACATATTTGCGCGGTGTATCAAATCCGCGGTATATTTGTTAAAATGCTTTTACAGAACATTGCGGTTTTGTTTGATGCCCGAGATTCATCGTCCGACCGCATTTTGATATATTGCAAATCGCACCTCGTGCATTTTTGTGCTAGGGCACTTGAACGAGTCGTTCAAAACAATATTTAATTAAATAAAATAAGTGAAACTGATAAAAAATTGTAAAATTTGCGCAAAATAAATTGTATTTACTTTTAAATTCACTCGTAGGTATGTACATACATATATACTACATACATATATTGTCGTAAAAGCTATTTGTTTTCAAAACGACTCGTTTAAGCACAATGTGCACAAATATTTTGTAAGATAGTGTGTACAATCAACTCGTATTGTTTGGATAACTTCCCACTTTGTACGATATTGCTAAAAGGAACTTTTAAATGCGCAAAAATTCCGCAAAATTAGCCATTTACTTTTTGTTAAGAACAACCGATTGTCAATTTTCACAAGACACTCAAGTCTAATTAGGTGAGAAGCTGTTTTTTCGAACAAAACAAAGAATCAATTAAAAGTAGCAAAACAAACAACAATGCGCAATCAAGACGTAATGCGAACAACATCTGCACATTCATTTTGAATATAGCACGGTCATCTTCAAATTACAGTATATATTACAGTAGGTGTGTTCAAAAAATACCAATACGATAAATTTAAAATATTTTAAACGAATTTTAGTAAATCACCTTTCAATTAGCATTGCATACGTGTAAAATTGAAAACAATCAAACAAAGCACAGATCTTCAGATCTCCAGTATTTTCACTGGAGATCTGAAGATCTCCAGTGAAAAGGTATCTATTCTTACAGGTATCTATTCTTTTTTAGAATAGATACCTGTAATTGTAGATATAATAACCTCATTATTGATTTTTCAAGGCATAATATATAGACTACACATTCAACCAATATAAAATATTCTTAAAGTCTCACAATAATTTGATTGTAATTCATATACTGGTCAAGGTTCGTTCCAGATATATAAAAATATTTTAACCACGATCGATCCTAGCAATGATTCATGTTTTAATAGATATATGTAAATTTTGTAAATATTTGATTGTTTATTCACTGTATTTTTTATTCATACCTTGTAGAACCTATGTATGTACATCGTTGTGTGTGAACTAAGTCAACTTAAAATGTGATGATTGATTTGAGCAGTGATTTCACACGTGAATATGTCTCATTCCACGAACTTTTATGTCTACTCGCGTACAAGAATAGTGGATCGAATATTGAAATTCGCGATGATTTTGATTGTAATTAGCGATATCCTGTGTGAGTCCGGGAATCTGCATGTAGTGTCCGTTGGGCTATCTGGAGCCTGGGGCTACACTAAAAGCGCATTAGCTTGGAGAGGGCCATGGCCCTCTGATTTATGGCCCCGCCGGGACTCCCGCTACAAATGAAGGCATTCGGCCGTTATTAGCGCGCCCGAATTCCTGCACTCGGTTTCGTATCATTTGCATTCCTGTCTCGTTATTAGCGGCTGCTTCTCGCCTCTGCCCTCACCCCGCACATGCCTAATGACTGCACACGACAATTATTCACGCGAGACACCTCCACCTTACGATCCATCAGTACTACCCATCTTATAAGTCCAGTTGTATCGCGTTAACCGGCAATGATTGTGATAAGTGTCCGCTTCAAATCAATGGTAATTTAAATCTATCAACGTGCGTGCGCTTCCAATTTCATTCAATGATTTTTTTTTTTGATAAAAACAATACAGATTTATAACATACATACATATCTATACCTATACATACTATGTGAGTTGGAATGAAAATCGGATTTTTTCGGATACGAAGTTTAACAATCCTGTTCGACATTTTGATGTGTGATCGTATTTGTTTCTAATGTGTAGTGCAAGCAAAAACTTTTTTTAATTTATTGTCA
Organism: Arctopsyche grandis; assembly: GCF_051622035.1. NCBI lineage: Eukaryota > Metazoa > Arthropoda > Insecta > Trichoptera > Hydropsychidae > Arctopsyche > Arctopsyche grandis. The sequence goes on from NC_135359.1 coordinate 13,597,734, forward strand.
ATTAAGTATATACAATATGCTTTTCTTTTCTTCATTTTACAAACATGCGTATAACATGCAATGAATCACGTACATAGTATAAAAATGTCTTCAGGTTTACATTCCTGTACTTTTTCTGTTGCTATATTATGTATATACATAGATCTCCATTTACATACATATGTACATATGTTCTTCTTCACTGTAGGTTTCCATATGTCTTCCATATTCCATATTCCCTTTGGGAAAAGCGTTTTGCGGCACAAAAACGAGCTGTCCACCCACCCAGAGCTAAATACCATTACTTCACGCCATGCAAATGCATTGTTCATTTGCTGCGCTCGAAATAATAATAAAAAAAATGTATTCGCATTAGAGTCTGACAGGTCTGCAAACAATACATAATGATTTACAAGCAAGCTGCGGTCGAAACGACAACCGATAGTCGAACTGCTTTTATTTGAATCGAGGCAAATTTATTGTATTTCAATTTCAGCATCAAGATATAGCACGGTAGCTGGCTCGTGCTTCGATCACATATTGCATATACCTACCTACCTGCGCCGTATTTCATCGAGTATTAATATTTCTCAAATTATCGTTTTCATTTAATAATAATAAATACACATAAAAGTTCAACATGGCAAACTGGTACAACAATCGTCGTTTTATCGAACGTTGCGAATCAGTTAAACGAGTCGATTGTGTAAGTAAGCTCTTGAGATGACTTTCTCTCCAATTGTAATTCAGTTGGGGCACCGCGACAGTCTTAGATTTTATAAGTAAGGGACATATTTAACCAATGAATATCATATCTCAGCTTTTTCCTGTCGTTAAGCAGCCGTTTATAGATTTTGATTTCTATATTGATGTGATCACTGTAATTTATTTTTTTAAATAATACAAGTAACGTGTTATCAGTGCGCTTTCACACGTATGTATCACAAGCATTACGAGGTGAGATCCGTGTATGTGTGTTATTTTGAGCTAAATTGTGTCAAGTTGAGGCGAACGTGTGATGTGCGAGCATGAGCTTAATAGAAATGTAAGATAAACACGTGGGAATATCGTGATGGTGAACACCCAGCTAGAGCTGTAATATCAGAGTTAATAAACTTCGTGGCTAATATGCGTGAAGAGATACGCCGTTGTTGTAAATTGCGTAAATCAGGATGCATTTAAAACGAAATAAATTTGTCGAATTATAATAAAAACACGGTATGCAAAATAATGTATCATGTGCAACTTCTTATTACATATCTCGATGGGGCATCCTCGACCGAATGCCATATTTCATAATAAACACCCGATCGCCATCTGAACTAAGAAAGTAAGAAAGGCAAAATGTCAAGTTGTTTTGGCATAGTCATGATTTACGAAGTCGTGAACCTTGCGCTTTGGAGAAGCTTGAAAGAAGAAATATTAATCCGCATTGAAAACGCAGGCATTCACATTTATTTCGTTATTTATTTTCAAGTACCGTTATCAATTTCATCCCTCAAAATGTATTTATATACAGGATAAACTTAAATATGGGTATATGTGCATACAAAAATACATTATGTACATATTAATCATTGAATTTCGAGCCGTAATCAAATATTGAACTGTTGACTGCTTATAATAATAAATATCACACATGAAAATTAGTGCATTTGTACATATGTTAATTTGTTAAACAGCATCTGAAATAAAATTTAGACTAAATATTAGAGCATCGCATGACATTTTAACTTATTTTATGGGAAATGGATACACAGCGCAAAAGGTTTATGAAGTATTTCTTTCGGTTTGAAAATTGATTAATTGATATCTCAAAGAATTATCTGGAATAAATTAATTTTGAATACAAGTGTATTCTGTATAATTAAAAAAAATTGTGCTCAATATCACACAAAACTAGCGAACAGTACTTGTCATTATGTGCATTCTGTTCGAGATTATTCCATATAATATAAACGCTTTATAAGTAGTTTTCGATTGCTGGTTTTCTGCTTCCTTTTTGAGCGCAAAAGGCGCAGATAAATAAATGAAATAAATCTCCCGACACGAAGTGGAAGAATGAGAAGTGTCGTAAAGTAAATATAGTATGCGAAGCTCGCGAGACAGAGATATGAACGAGCGGTTAAGCTAGCAACGGAGCTGCTCTTGTGCTATGTATCGACTGTTGCATTTACCACATGGGAATGCACACATGCAACCCGTTCAGAGCAAACTGAGCACGTACCTGTGGCACTAATGCTCCTGTGGAAGTGGATGTGGATGTACCCTAAGAATGTTTTGTGTGCACAAGTGTGCGGCTCCAGATAGGCAGGCTCTTGTTGCTCTGTGCATCGACCGCAACTGTGCAAATCCAACTGGCCCTTTTGCTGAAAAACGTTCATTACCCTATCGCAACTCCTTCTCAGCATTTTTTTCCGCGTTTCGTATTCAACCTTGGCGATTTATATTTATATCGTAGATCGAAGCTGAAAAACGCGTCAACAATAACGTCAATGCGTTAAGTATGCGCCGTGTATAAATTGCAATCCGGTTGCCGTTTTGCAAAAAATTAAGTGTCGCAAGGTAAAGTTGTTTTTTTTATTTGGTTCTTTCGAGAGTAAAATAAAAATCTCACACCGGATAACCGCTTAAGGTAAAACTTTACGTTGGAACTCGCGACGCGAGGAATTAACTAAAATTATTAAAAGCTCGCAGTGATGGACTGGAACATAGTTTCGTTTCAGACCGCATTCCGTCAACGCAAAATTATGTCTACTTTTTCCAAGAATAGAAGAATCATCCCTTTTTTGCTTGGCATCACATAAAATTTTTCAAATTGTGAACCAACACACGATCCCTTTCGTACAAGCATCTTACCTACTTACATGATCATTAATTAAAACTCACAGACTTTTATCTGGAAATGCGTGGTTCGATTTTCAAACGATTAATTTATTTAATTAATTATCTTTAATGCTTCCGCTTTTTCAGAACGTATAGAGATTAATTAGCAAAATTTTGATGCATAAAGTTAGATTCGTCTGCTAATTTGGATAATTTCCAATATGAAAATTCCTCACAAAATACACGCCCCACTGTATTTTCTTTCAATCATTTTTTTTTCATTCTTGAAATTCCAAAAGGGAACATTTTTATTTCTTTTAATTTGATTCAAAATCATCAATATATCTGTGTTTTTAAACTTTTAACTTTCTTATAAAATATCATTTACTCAGATTCCATTTCAACTATAAACTTGTTGAAAATTATAATAATTTTTTATGTAATCGTCAACTATATATTTTTTTTTCATCTATTTAAGTCATATTATTCCGTAACGTAGTTGCCGTTTTTATTTATAGACAAACTTAAATCTCAATTCATTGTGTGTAGATACGTATTTCGTCTATTTTTGGTGTGTTGTATTTATGGCGAACTTCTTAGGATTAAATGCAATTATTATCATTTTTGTCACCCACACACACACACATTAGCACATGAGTACGACTATAATGTCATAAATTGGCATGTATTCAGAGTCAGTCAATGTCGCAAACAGCTATTGCACAGTTACGTATATATGTATCATCCACGCGGAAGGCGTCTTCCAAATTGAACCGCCAATAAAACTATCACTGCTTTTGCCAATCTGCAGACGAGTCCCTTCGCACAGACGACTACACGTAATACATGCATACATATTCTAGTAGTTTTTATTATATCCCCTTGGTAGCGGTAGCGGTGTGGGTCGAGGTCCGTCTCGTTCCCGGGCCGTGTACGTCGTTAATGCAACGTCCGCGCTATCGCGGCTATGCTCACATACCCTCGAGCGTAGGTAAGATAAAAACAGGTTCGACTATCTATCATTATTGAATAAATTTACCGAAAAATGCGCGATACATAGTTTTACGGCTCACAACTTTAGGGGGGAACGGCCTCGATCGTCGTTATAAAAGTCTCTACACAGCCGCACTCACACACGCACACCTGTTAATGTATACACACACGGACGTGTGAACGTGCCTTTATAAATAAGCTCGCATGCCCGTGTGTGTATGTGTATACATTTTCGCTCGATTTTTAAAGCTCCGTTTTCGAGGAAAGCACACCTACGCAATAACTTTTTAATTTGACGCGGTTACGTGAAATCGACAAATCTTAACAAATTGACGCTTCGCGTATATAAATTGTTTAATTATATCGTTCGAGGACAGATTTAATCCGAGTCGAAATTTAATGTGACTTCCGATTTCTAATTTTGTGCAGGTTTTATATTCTGTGAATTTGGAATTCGTCTTGAAGCGCGTATTTTATGTGTATATGTATGTATGTATGTATGTATGTATGTTTTCATAAGATATTCTGCTTATTGCCAATTAAAAAAGGAATTTAACTAAAGTGTTATCTTTTCAATTTACTGTTGATATTGTACTTTTGTATTAATAAAATTTTTGTATATATAATACGCAGTAAACAGATGCAAATTGAAAATTATATGGTTTTCACATAATCGTGCGGAATTTTATCGAACGATTTGATCATTTGACGCATAAAAACTCGTAAATATTTGGACGAGATAAATGAGGAATATTAAAGAAAAAAAGCGATTGGAAGAATAATAATACTCTTGACGAAAAAGAAATTTTATTTTACATTTTTAGTTACATATAAATATACCTCTCAAATTCAGAACCTGCAGTTTAAGAGAGTGCAGAAATATTTTATTACACAAGTACTTAAATTCAAAAAGTTTATTTTGAAATTCTCATTTACAGTAAATAAAAATCAGTTTTATATCTATATATAAATATGTATACTTACATACATACATCTGTACATATGTATATGCACATATTTTGACAAAGATTATATAAAATATTTCCAAAGCTTTCAGATACAATATGATTTGGCAAGGATGACCTCGAAGCCCTTTCGTATGTACATTGGAATTGCTCAACAAATTCGCGTATCTATTTTTCCAATGGGTGTATTATCCACCTTCCACCATAGACAAACTATAAGCAATTACGCACGGCGTATGCGTGACTCATGGACTGACCCAATGACCCTCTCGGGTTGTGGAAGAATGGGCGAACCAATCTTACGTGTAGGCTTCGATCTGTACCATAACTCGGTCAGGCGAGGCCTTTATTTAGCAGTAATCGCTCATGTAATGACCAACCACTGATTGATAAGCGGAAAATGTAGGCTAATGCAACATTTTCCGTAACGTAAGCCGAGTGAGAGATTTGAGTTTGCAGCACTACTTATACATAATGTTGTGGAACGCAACGAAGTGGTATATTTGTAGTTAGTACGCAGATGTTGAGGCTGTAGGCCTCAATAGCAGGCCCGGATTTTCCGGATAAATGATTAATCGAGGCTTAGCAACGAGTCTGCAAGCTTGAACGACAATCGTTATGTTGCACACTATATTTTTGAATATTAATCTAATATCCGGTATTGTATTCATTGCGATTCAATAAAGCACTCACGTAATACCTAAATGTATTCGTATGGATTGCTTTATGATGTAGTTAAAATTCTTTTAAAGTTAATATTTTATATTCATACTTTTCTATTTGTATTATACTTGAAGTAAATTTTACTTTTGTATAGGTCTTAAATTTTGTTCCGGTATATTTGGCTTATGACCGTTTTTTTTTATTTGATGCAAAACGTCATATGAAATTCAACAAATTGTATAAACAAATAGTCAATATTTTACACATTTTACACATAATTACAAACCTATACCAAACATTTTACACATTTTCTTTCTGCCTCTCAAACTAAGCAGTTACACCATCATTAAAAGTAACAATAACCGTCAAAATATAAAGAGGCAAAGTTTGAATTGTATGTATGATTGTAGGTACGCTACATTAATGGAAATTTACATATATAAAATGAGTAAACCTCTCCTAGATAGAATATATTCCTTTGCACATTCCAAACTATAATAATAGTATCTACATCGATCACATTCAGTGCGGCAAGCAATAATACGCATATTGATTTTCTATATATTGTATTGTACAAGACATTCTCTCCAAAATATATTATTGTATGAGCTTTTCCAGAATCGGCATCTGGAAAACGAGTTCCAGTTCGCCTCTGTGGACTCGTCGAAACGGGGTCAGATCGAGGGAAACTCATGTCCATTTGCTATTTATTCGCGTCATTAAAATCTCCGTGTTATGTTGCTATGAATTATTCGGGCCGCGGCGCCAGAGTGGTGAATTCATTGACTCAAATGCCCACCGACACCCACACTCGAAATACCAAAAGCATAAACAATATGAGGCTTTGCCGTGTTCGTACGCCACTCTGTGCTGCGTTGATAATCATGCAGCGCCGCGCAGCAGCGTAATGAAATATGGACCCAAGACCCTGTGTCTTTATAACGCGCGCACAAGCTCGGCTTGATTAATTAAAATCAGGTTCCTTATCAGTATTTCGCACGAATATGATTATAGAAAACGATCATTTTTTTCGTTTGATACGTGCGTATTATATGGTAGGAGACGTATGTATGTAGAAGAACGAATTTAAAATTAAAAAAAACACGTCGAAGATATTTATAACGATGTGAAACCATCAATTCTGGCACTATAATTTTTTAAAAATTGCTTTCTGTACAATCGGTGACACTATCGAATTATTTATTTTAGCGTTGAAATTCTCCACGATGAATACTTCTCGTTATTTTTCTTTAATTTTTTTTTTGCAACGATATATCATTTTTTTACTTCTCGTATTTATTCGTGAACGGTTGTACAATACAACGGCCACGCGATACAATTCACTTATGCAAAATATTATAATTGTCGATTAGCACGCTGGTCTTTAAAATTTTTCAAAGGGCGATTTAATGTTTTGTATCGACGTTTTATGACTCGTATAAATTACGTGACAATTTTTTGCAGGTTATGGAGATTTAATTTATCACGTCAAGTGGTATGCGATTGACTTTTTTATCAAAACAAAACGAAGGTACATACATGTTCACAGTATTTCGAAATTCATAGTTCAAACACTGTAGATTTAGAGATCATTGAATTGCAGATTCGTTCGCACTCTGGTTGAATCGATTGTTTTCTAATCGGATAATATTTATTATACTCATTTGTATATGTATAGTATGTATGTAGTAATGAAAATGGAAAGTCATTGCATAAATCAAGGCTGTGCCAGATCATACGTTTAATTTGACTAAACATTCACAGTTGATACCAAATTGCATTTATATGTATGTAAGGAGGTAGGAATACACGTCTTATTATCCAAGAAAAATCTATTCCTCCAGCTTTTGTACTTGTATTTTGACCACACGATGAACAATTGCTCTGTTATATAAACTACGTATATATGAGCCGTTAGAATTGAAAGTGGCATAAGTCCGTTTATCCTGCTTTTCGAAAATTCTGGACATATCGAATTGAAAGAAGTAATAACAATTTGTGAATTTTTAAAAGTCAAAACAGAAATAGTGTTTTTGGAACTGAAAATTGGACTTCCGCCTACATACATTTTACAGTTTTTGATGTGTAATAGTGTAACGATAAATTTTACTACAAAAAATCTTATCGGATTCCAATTTCTGAAAAGTGACCCGTCTTTACCCATTTATTTCGGTTATTGAAACCTCAAAAGAATTCTGATAAAATTTTAACCCCACATATGTATTTAACAAATTTACATATCATACACAAAGTTCAACTGAGTGTGATGTTTTGGGCTATCAAGTATGCCTCTGAGACGATGGTGGTTACGTGGTGTTTTTGATGGTGGTGTAATTATTTAATTCGGCCGCCTTTAGATTGCATCGGGACCGCTAATTGCCGGCCGCCCCGCCCTGGGTCCGCCCCTGGCCGCCGCCTTTCGGTAAACACTGCTTTTGTCTCGTCACCCACACCCATTGCGAGCACGCAGAACCTCAACATGTGTACCTACACATAGGACTCCCTCAGAATCCGCGAATAGCGACCTCATCCTCACAATCTTAATAACCCGCGACATCGTGTCCCTGGTGATAAATTTGAATCGGATTAATTTTTACGATTATTGGCTAACGTACATACATATATAACGTTTTGAGGAGATTCCTCCTTGCCATGCCAATTTGAATTGATCAAACACATCGTGCTTTTAGCGAGACCGTTGGTTCCGAGAAGATCAAATATCGAACTTGTGTACATATATAAAGGTAGTTGTTGAGAGGAAGGGGAGTGAGTGAGAGAGAGGGAGAGAGAGAGAGAGAGAGAGAGAGAGAGAGAGAGAGAGAGAGGTGGACAGAAAAAAAGTAACAAATTTAATGCCATCGTGACGCAGAGAGCACAAAAAGCATCTTATCGTGCGCTCCTTTATGTTGAGATAATGCCATTTTATTTTGCAATTTTGGTATGCGGTGACTTTAAATGGAAGAAACTGTAAAAAGATATTTGAACGGACACGTACCTCTGCGCTTATTATCATCGGTCGTTGTGTGAAAAATTGAGAACAATCTTGGTAATGAGCTCGCCACATAACGGTACACATTTGATACTATTTTTATGTAATCGTATCTAGTGACAGTACGTGTAAAAAAAGTCGGCTGTTGTCTGTTGCGCTCAGCACATGCTACAAAAATTGATCACAAACCAATGTGTGTCTGCAGTCTGTAGATTCTGCATATTTAAATTTGATTTTAGAAATATGATAGTTTTAAAAATGGATACAAATAAAAAAGACTTGTAAAAATTGTATAATGGATAATAACGGAGTGAGGTTAATAAAAAGCTTGTAAAAATTGGGTAAGATGATGTAAATTTGGAGAGGGTTTCACCCGGCTGTTGACGATGAAACACTGTGGACGACGACAGTGATGATGCTAATGCTATTAATTATAACATTACTAGTGTTGTACCCGATGACATATCATCGCATGGGTGTTGGCATATTAAGTTATTAAATAAAAATAAATTAAAATAAATGTGTTGGTACGATTTAAATATATTACATTTAATATTTATATTTAATTGTTTAGTATGAAAAAAAGGTAAAATTTACCTACATACATGTAAACAATATAAAACACCAATAGAAAAATTAATTAATTAATTAAATAAATTTTCAATAGATGGCGGTAAATTCTCTGTCAAGGGGAAACATTGGTAGCAAGTAGTATATATAGAGGTTTTTTTCTTTTGTTATTGAATTCGTATATACGTTTTGGCTGTGGTTTAGCTGTAACGTACATATGTACATACATACATGTCGAATCGAAACGACTATTATTGTACGGCGAGCGTTATCTCAGATAGACAGACAGACACACAGACAGACAGAATAGTGATATTATATATATGATGAAGTAGATAGTCAATTATAACTAAATAAATTGGTCTAGTAATCGTATTGCAATGGTCTAGTAATCGTATTGCTGTGATCTATTATAATTTGCTTCACTTTTAGTTTGTTGATTAATTTATAAATAAACTATAATTTTCACGTAACCGAGAATTGATTATATGATTATAAAATTATTGTGCAGTTTTATGGACGATTCGTGAGATAGGAACAAATATTAATTTTATTAAGAGTGTAGGTACTTAAATAAGTAATAAGAAGCAATGGTATGTATTCCGCGCGTATTTATTGTTTATCCGTTCTTCAGTTTGAACATCCTTTCTCATGAAATATTTAAAAAATTTTCGTCCTTTTTGATCCGCTTAATAAATAGGTGAAATACAAACCAACGTCGGGCCCGAGAAAAACGTCGGTGCACTTTTTTGTTGTTGTTCACATTAAATCCACATCAGTGTACGAAAAAGGTACGCGTGTGTGTGACCACAAAAAAAAATACCTACGATAGTGCTTTAAATTCATATTGAGCATTATCTTTTTAGAAAAATTCAATGGCTCAATTAAGGAATTGCCCATTCATGAATAACAAAAGGCGCCATTCACGGTCGGGACAAATAAATGCTTTGCATAAAGCTCTGAATATCTCAAAGAACGCTGGCACACGTGTACCCACCCCGGTTCTTTCGAGGAACCAGGCTCCGCACATCGGACACCGTTTTAAATAAAAACTTCTTTAAAAAAAGGTATTTTATTAGTATATTGTCTGAAAATTCGGAGCTTTCTTTTTCCGTCGTTTTTCTTGCGCACAAAACGGAGTTCGAGAATGTTATTTCAATATAAAAGCAAAGGAACGCATGAGATTTTACGACGATCGACAAATTAAAAAACATAGCTAACAGCATGTTTGACCAAATTTATTCTTGTTCCTCTTATTATATTGCTTTATATGCGAACGATTGACATTAATACTTTTTTTATTGTTTCAGGTATGTCATACGAATAAGAAAAACACACTACATGACACATGTTCGAGTTAACAAAACGTTCAGGTAGATTTTTAACATTAATTATGAATACGGCTATACCGACGACTCTTTTTTATGAATCTCTACCAAAATTATAACCATACATTTTTTTTAATTATAAAAATGTAGTAATATTATTAAAAACTATTTTTGATGTTGGATTTGTATCATATATACATATGTATTTTCTAAGTTAAAAATTGAAATCTCAAAATATTCAAAATCGTTATAAACTTGTACATATGTATAAGTAGAAGGTTTAGGTTTAGAAAATGAATTTCACTATACGCATTTTGTTTACATACAGATCAAAATTTGATGTTAGTTTACCTGCTCTATATATGACCCGTTATATTGACAGTGGCGGAAGTCCAATTTTCAGTTTCAAAAACGATATTTCTGTTATATTTAACTATTAACTTATATTTAATGTTTTGCGAGATATTTCTTGAACTGAAGTAAAGTGGACTTACGCCAATTTAAAATATAACGGCTCATATGTAGGTATAACTCAAAACGTACATTTAGAATTAAAAAAAGCTTCATAGACTTGACATTTGCATGATTCTTGCTAACTTTAACTTTGTAAAAGAATTTTAAAAAAAATTCTGCAATTTTATTATTTGAAATGGCTATTTTTGGACATAGAACTAGTGACAATTTGATAATATTAGTCTTATTTTTATTTCGTATTGTATTAATTAGATTGGGCATGATTTAAATACATAGATATACATACATATGATAATAGATACTGAAAATTGAGACTGTATTAATGACCAATCATTGTAAAAATCTAATCTCATTGTGCGATAAAAATATTCTACGTTTATTAATTAGTTTCATCACAATCAATTTTCTTCAAAAATGTTCTATTATATGTGGATATTGTTTGAAAAAGAAACTCGTTGGAAAATCACTGGTATAATTCACGTGAACTATGAATTCGAATTGTCCTGCAATGATCCCACGGATGATCCGATACAGTGCATTGGTGAGAGTAGAGCAGTGTTGAGGTACGAGAGAAGGAGGAGGACCACAACGCCCGCAGCTACTACGGTCCACGGTCCCTAACTCCTAAAAACAATATCTCAATAAATTATGCCCTCCAATAAATTACGGATACCTACACACACGCGTGTGTATCTCTACCTATCTACCTACACACGGATTGCGCTATATCCGATATTATAACCACGGTCGTGTGGTATACCATCTTTGGGTTTGTTTTACCCGTGTTTTCGTTTTGTTCGGTGTCTCCGGAGACTCCTATTTAAATGCAGATTCCGCGCTATTGAACGACAGCGCCAACAGTGCTTTTGAACATTTTAATCGTACGTATAAAATAAAATGTAAGCGTGTGTATATCGGGTATCTTAAGGAGCTTAATGTGTACTTCTTTTTTTTTTCTTCTTCGCTTTGTTAAATTTAACTCGTTGTATTTTGATTGCTCTGTGGGGTCTGGGTTTTTTTTATTCCGTCATCAGGATTAAGTTGCTATTATGAGGAAACGTGTAAGATCGTTTATTTTTTTACAAAAGATTTCGTACAAATAGCATTGCGAATGTTCTCATCAAATTTATAATTCGACTTGTATCGAACTATTACATAAAACATTCTGTAGAAAAACTGACGGTTATAATATAGCAGTATTTTATTTTAATGTTTGATTTTTTAAACCTTTCTTTCTTTTTAATGAAGAACTACCTGTGTACTGCTTCATTTTTAATTCCAATTTTAATACATACGAAACTCTTTTCGATCTACATACATAAATACTGCTTTTTTTGTATTTATTACAATATTATACATACTGAATAAAAATAGCTATTTGATTTCACTGGCCATTAATAACGTCGAAAGATTTAGTATTTGAATAGAATTACTTTAAAATTGTCATTTATAATCATTAACTTAATAAACAGATGCCTCAACTGATTAGAATCATATTACCAAATTATGTACATGCATACATACATATGTATATTACACGAATAATATACTATTTCAGAATTGAGAAAAAAATACTCAAAACAAAATCAACAACACAAAATCTTTTGTTAATGGTGGTCAAACCTTTAATTTCAATGTTTGTTATATTTGATGCTTAAACATTTTGTTCCTCTAGTAGTGTAAAGATTTTAATATAAATGAATGATATCCACGTTTCGTAAAAGGGGCGCAAAGTGTGCCAATAATAATTACGAATCTCTCGAGCATTGGAAGCCATTCCTCGAGTTTAACTGGCGCATGCGCTCACTCAAACTAGGAATGTAATTTATGACTCGGTATCAGATTGAATTATGAGCTATATATATTGTGTTATAATAGCGTCGCGAAATGGTTTATCGCCTCGTGTTGGATTTTCGCTTTCGGAGGACGCGGGGTTGGTTTGGGTGGGTTTGACTTAGAGGGGTTTCACCGCTACCTATATGTATCCTCCTCTTCTCTATCCTAATGCTTTATTTTACACACGCATTCAGAGTTATCACCATCTTAATTGTTGGCTTTTTGTGTTTCGGCGTTCGTATTAACATATTCGCGGTCATTTTTCTTGCTCGCGCTCTATACTTAGCGCGATACACATCGGTCGAATCGGTTTGCTTTATGGACTGCCCGAGAGGTGCGGCTCTTGCACACGAAATTTCCTACCTTCGACGAATGTTGCTTTGAAAATCTTAGCAAAGCTCGTATGTTGTTGGTGAACATGCATACAGAGTTCTTCATTCCGAGTTAATTTATTAAGATTGTGTAAACAGTTCGTTTCCGTAACGTTCTCAAACTAGCTATAGTTTTTAAATGCATTTTACTGTGATTGGAAAAATTCTATATACAAAATGAAGAATGTTTATTTTATTACATTTGTTGGAATTTATAGTGTTTGCTATTTAATATAATTAAAAGAGCTTATTTGTTTTTAAATCAAAAATGCCACTTTGCCTGAAGAAAATGATCTCGATCAATGTGTTTTGCCAGTGATGACGTATGGATGTGAAACTTGTACATTAAACGCCAAGATCCTACAAAAAGTCCAAAGCACTCAAAGAAGTATGGAACGTTATATGCTAGACATATAGAGTAAATACAGGAAGCAGAATACATGGGTGAGAAGTATGAAGAGGGAAGAGGATAGAGTAAAGAGATTTAAATTGCAATAAGTGGGGCACGTGGCTAGAAGCATGGACGAAAGGTGGACAAAAAATTGCTAGAACGGTTCACGAGAGAATGTACATAAAAGGGTAAAAGCCTGCAAGCCTGCAAGGATGATGAGTAGATGAAATCAGGAAAACGTGTGAGGTGAGATGTATGAGAGTTGCGCAAAACAGAGACGAATGAAAGCGTGTTGGAGAGGCCTTCATCCAGCAGTGAATGGTGAATGGCTGTAAATTATGATAATGATCATAATGATATAATATAAATAAAATCGCATCTATTGCATACATTCTACCTATGAAAATATATTCATCTCATCAAAAGAATTTGAGATTTTATCGAATTTAGATTTCATTCGGTTCATACGATTGCGATCGGTATTTGAATATTTTCAACTTATTATTGATTTTATTTTTCCTAAAAAAACTATTAGATGACATTATTAGGATACTATTATATAACAATTTAAAAACATTAAGATTTGAAGTCAATAAGGATAGACTGAATATTATGATTGATTCGAAATATTTGAGTCAAAAATTTTTGTCATTTTTTCGGATGTTTTTATTATTAAAATGAGTACATTTAATAATATTTTTTTTGAATCTTCAATATTTATGCACTTCTTTGCAAATGAAAGTGATAAGCTTGACTATTGTATTGCAATATACAATTTTATTTTATTTTATTTATATTATTAGGTAACCATTTGTGCACTTTCATAAAATTTATTTCATATAATACATCAAAATTAATTAAGCTGCATATTCACAAGATCCTCTTTTTGTCACGAGCGTAAATTTTACTGTTTATTACTGCAGTGCGAAGTGACGGACGATAAACATTTCGTGATTGCTATATCAACATTGAACATGATTAACACGTGTACATTTTTGTACCGAATTTTGACGATTAGAAGGCGAAACGGGGTTCGCAAGCCGCGACCACGTGTCCACTTTGAGTTTACGAACGGAACGCGCGCACCTCATCATCCCCGCGAACAAGTTTCGAACGCATTTATAAATCGTGTGCGTTAAAGTGGTGTTTTATCTGTGAAAGTGTATTTTATTGAGACAGTTGCATTTTTGTGTGGGCGGCGCGGCTCGCACACTGCCGTCGTACGAGTACGAGAGTATGTGCGGCACTCACGCAACACTCACTCACCTCACCCGCTCTGCTCTGTCTGGTAAATTTAGAAGTTTTATTGGCCGAGATAATGAGGGAACACGCCGCAAATTAAAATAAAGCATGCCCCTATTAGTTACAACAGCCGGCCGGAGCTGTAAGTGCCCTCGCCTAGATCACTTATCTGCTCTGCGTACGAGAAATATCGGTGCATCCTCTCGACGCATTTGCCTATCGCCGATGCGTTGCCGTTGCACTCGCGTCTGCTTGCAATCATTCAGTTGACCGCTCTGGATTCGCGGATCACTCAAGTCAATGTAGTGGGTAGGCAAATTTAGTGCTTTCGTGTTGCTCGTAGCCTTCTGCTATTTTTTTCAATTTTTCGTCTTAGTAAGTATAACAAAGGTATAAGTAAAAACGAATAAAAAGCTTGTGAAAAGAAAAATGAAAATTAATTTCAGGTCATCGTCTTGCCAGCGATCCTGGCGTTGATCGGGAGGGATTAAAGTTGAAAAAAGTTTCGTATTTAAGACAGCACCTCTTATATGTATAATATCTAAAACCTGTGTATACTCTGGTATAAGTTAGGGTCCTTAGTATAAAACTGAATTTCTATAGGGGAATAACATACAAACATTCATTTTTGTATACATATGTATACATGTATTCAAAATACGCCAGATGATGCTTTTAGAAATGTGTTGGATACATACATATGTATGCAGGTATGTACGATTGTAAGATTTTTTCTTCTTATCTTTTCAAAGAAATATACATACATATGTACAAAGCTTTTAATCATAAATTTTTGTAATTTGTTATTAGATGTGTTTGGACAGGTATCTCATTGACGGTAAATGGATTATTTCGCAGAATCGTTGCTACAAATATCGCGAATATGGAATATCTGGCACTTGCGTTCTCGTTAGTATGATAGTTCTATAATCGAGATTTAAGTGACGTGTGCGAGATCGATTTTTGCGGAATAACCACCGTACCCTCATTGACTACGGACCAAGATTTTAACCGCGAAGTACAATGTTTTTATTTCAATAAGGCGTACAAATTAAATTAGACAGGTCTTAAATGTATTTAAATAATTGTGGCTGGTAAATGTAAATTTTTAACTATTAGTACTTTTGCGAGGTGAGAAATACCTGTACCAATTGTGAGATATGTGTAATTACTACAGTTATGTACATTTAAGTAATAAGTGGCAATTTACAATAAAGTGGTGTAAGATTTTCATTTGGTTCAATTCTTGCAATTCTGTATAGGTACTTCTTTGAGTAACTTTAGTCAGAATACTATTTATTTATTTTATTATATAATATAATATAATAATTTTAAATGTATTCGTACACTTGTATATTGTATTTTATTATTGTGATGTGATTTATAAACATCAAAAGAATAGATTATTTAAATTATTTTTGAAGAAACCGTAGTTAAGGTGTATGTTATATAGCGTCAGATTCAGGTGTTGTTATCGATTAAATTCCGATGAGTTATAGTACTTTATTGCATCTGTAATATACATATGTATGTACATGCAGCGTATCATACATATGTATATGTATGTATAGGTATATAAATAGTATGCATGATATACACGCTGCAGCATCCATAGTTACAATAAATTTGGTTCATTTAGTTTTTTTTTCTGATCATTTCTTGTAGATAATCATCAATGTACGTATGTAGGTGTGATTATTTGATTGCGTATGAATTATTTAAATATTTGTCATATATGGAAGATTTTTAAATATACAGCACGCGTATTAAGTACTTTTAGGGAAACAAGTAGAATGCGATTTTTTGCGATAGCAAAAGTGCGAAGGGTTCACATCTGATATTATTGATTTAAACGAGACGCATCTAGGAGAGATGCGCTCGACAAAACCAGTTTATGGTGTGGCCATACATAACTGAGTAACCGCGAATGTTTTTTTTCTGCCTCTTTTTATTTTTTTCTTCACTCTACGAGTGTCTTGTCTAAAGAACCATTTAACTGGAGACGACTTAAAAAATAAATTCTTTTAAATTGCGATTTATTTTTGAAACGTGCTTAAAATATTCGATCGAATGGATTGTTATAGTTAATTAATCGATTGTTATTATTGCGATGGAGAACGAGTTTGTCATTAAATCAGCATCTTGGTTGTTGCAAATAAGAAAAAATGCATTGGAAATATGTATGTTACATGGCTTTATCGAGAGTGTTTGCACGTTGCATGCGCCGCTGGAGCTGATCTGCGACTTTGTTATGTTTTATTCATGATATCTCACACTTACACTTCAATTTCTGACATTGTCACATCAAATATTGTCTCTCGACACTCACTTCACATTTCATTTCACGTATCGGTACGAATAAGTCAACCTTGTATATAAATTTTGTAAGAAATATTGTACATACGTTTTTAATGTAAACATCCATACGCTATTTTGATAATTCGATCAAAACTTTCAATTAGAATTTGCTTGAGTTTTGTTGACAGTGTGAAAAATAATAATTTATAATAAAAGGTGACAACCAAAAAATGTTATCCTTTATCTGGCTATTCCTTTAGAATCGAAGAGATCGATAAGACGTCTTATGAGTTATTCAGGCGGCCATTTTTAACGTCGATTCGCTTTAATATACCCATACATTTAATAGGCTTTAAATTGAACCATTAAAGATTCTTAAAATGCCGACTACTAAAATTGTTAATACGAATGAATGGATAAACCGCCATGCCCAGAAAGGTACGACTTATTCGGTAAAAGATAGTAAATTTTTTTTATGGCTTCAATTCCAACAGTCGTCTTATGTTCATAAACTATTTAAATTTTGGCTCGGTGATCCCACAAGCTCTAAGATTTTTTTTATTTCATTACAAAAACACTTTTTTTTAACGATATTACCTGTTTTTGTCCACGCGGAGAGTGGACACATAGAATTTATAATACACTTTTAATTCGGGCTCCCTACCGCGTCTCTGTACATTATGAAATCCGGCGTTGGTCGTTCGTTTGGTCCAAACCCGAATAGTTTAGTCGGGAAAACTCGTTTGATTGTTTATTTTCGGCGTATGGGTATTATTTATGTATCTCCGCGTGAATACGATCACCTACGCATTATTTTACTTATTTTATTGAAAATAAAATAAATGAAACTCTATAGATCGTAAATCGCTTTTCATGTGAAATTTAATACAAATTCCGGCGTGATTTTATTGCTCTAATGTCGATGTAATCTCGAGGAAAAGGGATAGTGTCAAATCGATAAATTGTCGAATTCCATCGCGACAACATAGCGCGACATTTTTATTTCAAAGGATCGGATGTGTTTTTATTGCCGCGTAAATCTCTATTTTCGCTATGGCTCGACTCTCCGAATGAATGGAGGCTATAACGCACGCGGTGATTCATTTTTCGACTAAAAAGACAGTGCATTCACGCATAATGCATATATAATGATCATACATAATGCAAAACGGATGGCAATTAGCTGTATAGACCTCACGTGGAAAGGGATTCATCTCTCGCATCACAACAACGTAACGAGCGAACGGCACAATCGTCATGTGCTGAGTGATAAATCGGCGGAATATTTTCAGCTCGATTTTCTTTTAGGGTTAATCGTCGGTAAGCGAACATCGCCGGCCATTTTCATGTGTGCGTTCAACGTCACGTCAAAGTCGAGCTTTCGTCCTTTTTGGTCGGCTCTCCTCGGCTCGCTCTTCGGCTCTAATGACTCTTCCGCTTGACGAATCGTTGAGAATAAATCAAATTTTCATTCTTTGCAAATTCCAAATTGCTTCACTACTTTAGGCGTGTTTCCTGAACTCGCGCATATTTTCGCGCGAAAATCGCTTTTTAGCATCCATCTTGCTTATTGCCGTTTAATTTTTTTTTTTTGCCATTGGAATTTGTTCTCGCTAGGAATCGTGCATATTTTATCGCTAATTAGTATTAACAACTAAAATAATTTGGATTTTTTGTGAGTTAGTGAAAATGCTTCGAATAAAATTATTTGAAATTAGTAGGAAATCTTCAGATAACGCATACGATACGTTTTAAAAGGTAAGAAAATATATTTTAATTGTTTTGTCAAAGTACATATGTACATATGTGAACATAGAGCATTTGCTTTTCATACAAGATTTGGCCCTGAGAACAATTATTGAACTGTTGCAGTTATTTTTTTATTATACTCACATTTAAGCTTTTTCTTAATTTGAAATATTGGGAATTACTTTTACATGAAGTACTTTTGGGAATCGGGAAATACTTTTACAATTACATATTACTAAATTGAACAAAAGGTTTTTTTTTAAATAAATATATAGTACACAGTTTCAAAGTTATTTAATTCATATTGAATTCATAATTAATTATACATACCTATGTCATATTACATTATAATATTATACCTATATAATAAGTGTATGTGAATAAAAGAGCGGATTTTTTCATTACATCATATTATTTTCATGAATAATATACAATGTATGTATATTGACCGATGATTTTCTTATGAGCAATGATTGCATAAAAAATAAATAAATATATATATATATATATATATATATATATATATATATATATATATATATATATATATATATGTATATATATATATATATATATATATATACATATATATATATATATATATATATATATATATATATATATATATATATATATATATATATATGTATATATATATATATATATATATATATACATATATATATATATATATATATATATATATATATATATATATATATATATATATATATATATATATATATATACATACATATGTATATACACATGTGTAGATATATATTTACATTCAAATATTTAAAAGCTACATAAAACTCCCAAAATTATCATGGAATTTGGACCATTTGTTATAATGTGCAAACAATTAATATATATATATATATATATATATATATATATATATATATATATATATATATATATATATATATATATATATATATGTACATATAACACAATACACAATATATGTATGTGCTCGAAGAAATAACGAAGGCAAAATAAAATCAATTATTTTTCACAGTAATGTGATGAAATTAACGCGTTGTAATGAAAAGCTTTTATGATGTGAAAGTATAAATACTATAGAACACCATAACATTATACGACTGCAGGCGACCGTATGTGTGATGTAATTTTGAAATCGAGATTTTCTGCAAAATCGAATCGTTCTTGGTATCTGCAATGTAAATCGGAAGCGATTATTGTAGTAGTTTGCAATTAGCGCGTATGACGTGGGCGATTGTCTTTGACGGTTATCTGATCGTGCGACTTCTTAGAGATGTGTCATTCAACTGTTTTTTTTTCTTCTCTCCTCTGTTCGGTCACTCGTGACGGATTAAGGTACATCAGAGCGGAGAAGTGACAAATGGGTTGTTGATAAGATTTCAACTGGAAACATTAATTTCATTTCGGCCGTAAATGTGAAATCAAGTGTCTCTCGTGTCGAGTGTACCAACACCGGATTTGATAACGTCACAACTACATTTCATTGAATAAACAACAACCAGCTACCGGTTTGCTGCGCCTGTGGGAGTGACTCGGGCGCGCCCGCTAAAATGTAGAAATAACTATATTTCATACCGAAAGATGGTCCACACGATCAATTTCAATCGTTTGATTGAAGAAACTGAAGAAAGGGAAACTTTGAATTTTAAAATTCTGTTAAGTTTTATATATTTTTTAATTCTTATATTTTGAATGTACATAATAAACAAACAAATGTTAAATAGTTATAGCATGCCCGATAGCATTACATTAGAATCATTCTAATGTGTCATCTATCATTTAATCTGATTAGATGATAAAGCAGTAGAAATTAGTACCTAAAAGTATATGTATGTATATTTAAGGCAAATCATAGAAATTTCCGGTAGCGAAGAAGAGGAATTAAAGAAGGTATGAAATTAGTATGGTGTACATTTATGCGAATAAACGCTTCCACTCTGTCAGAAGAAAAATAACTTCGAATAATGTGTTTTTCCAGTTATAAAGTATACATATGTAGATGAAAACTTTGAAATCGAATGCCAAAGTGTTACAAAACTTCAATGCACTCAAATAAGTATGGAAGTAAGAACGCTGTATCTTTGACGGTTCCCGGAAGAATGCACTCAATAGTGGTGCAGTTTTAAGAAATCCTAATTTTCATAGGCGCTCAATAAGAACTTATGCAATAGAATTCTACAAAAAAGGGTTAACACCCTCGGATAACATACACATACCCTTGACGGTTTTTGTGGAATTCATTGCGTTAGTTCTTCTTGAGCATCTTTAAAAGTTTGGATGTCTCGAGAGTGATAAATGCATCCAAGAAGATGCATTTATCCGATCACCATCTTTGGTATAACGAGGATAGATATTTAGCAAATGAGAAGCATGACAAGGGTGTTTGATCTAATGGTGTAAAAGAAAGGCTTCAAGGAAGATAAGTAAATGAAATTAAAAATATAAAAGCTTTAAAAATGTGTGTGATGAGATGGAGAAAGGTTACGCAAAACAGAGACAAATGGAAGGGTGTTGGAGAGGCTTTTATTCAGCAGTGAATAGTAAATGGCTGTGAATTTAATGATGATGATATTTTGAAATAGAAAAATTCAATTCAGAAAATCGGGCTTAGTGACAATTGAAGATAAAATAATTTAGAACACAGCTAATACTTTCTACAACAATGTTTGAACCTTTGGGCGAGCGATTAATTTAAGATATGCTCATGAGCATATACCTACATATATGTATGTATATCATCAAGAAATACTGATTTTGATCATTGGATAGAATGCAATAGTGTTATTAATTAATAGGGACATATTCCAAAGTTCACAAAAATTATTTGAATATGAATATATAATGCTGTTTACTTACATTTTAAATATGCTAGTACATATTTGTACTTTGAACATAATATAATACTCTTATCCGTGCAAAGTATTAATGTACTATGTACCTACATACACTAAACGTTTTTTAAAAAATACGTGTGTATATTTATTTTTCTTTTTTTTTGATATTTTAATTTCTCGGTATTTGTAGCCCTAATGATACCTTGTACACACAAATTAAATCGATGAATTGGTTAACATACATGCCACTTATCATTAAATATCAGATTCCTGGTGGATCACTTATGGAAAGTCCAAAGTTTCCTTGGAAAAATCTCAATGTTCTTTAAAATATTGCCCAAAGTTTCGGTCTTTTTATTTGATTGTGATTTAAGAAGAATTTCCGGATTTTTTAGTAATTCAGTTCGCTCCAGCCCAGACACTTCCTTGGTAATATGAGTTTTCCATATGGCATATATTAAGTGAAATTATATTGTTGGCATCCTGGTACAATCTGCAATAGCTATTTATAATTGTGTAGTCGGTGTGTTTTCCCTCATTCACATGATATTAAAACGAACCGTAAAGTTTTAATTGATTTTGCGGCCACCTATTCACATTTGATTGCCTAATTAAGACTAATTCATGAAATTATTCGCTCGCACTGTAAAAATTCATACGTGACGGTTAAAATTAGGTAGGTATTTCTTTAACCTCCAGTAGAATTTATATTTTATTTTATCCAATAGTGAGTGCATAAAAACTTAATTTAATTTTTTTCACTTATATATGTACATATATACCTACATATATATCTATTTGTACATGTGTAATATTTGAGTACTGCAGAAATTTTCTTTTTCATTTGCATACAAATTAATAATTGCATAATTTGTTCCGCGTTAAATACGCAGCCAGTTCATTTTAGCCGATATTTAGCTAAATTTTTCGTTTATAATCCATCGATAATCAATTTACCTCTTCGATTATGCGAACATATTCGTGAATGGCGTAAGTATATACATATGTATGTACATATTTGATATAATCAAGAAATATTATCTCGATGTCGGTAAACGTGTTTTGATGGTGATCTGCAGTGTGAGCGGCCACGGTTTGCACAAGATACAGGCACCATCGTTTTGCATCCTCGTTATCTGTATGATTTGTGGGAAAGATTAGAGCAAAATACGCACACATGGACACATAGACGGCCAGGTATCTCTCGCATACGACAATAATTTTAATGTGAAATCCTACACTCGCGAGCGTTAATATATGGCGAAGCGTTTGAGCGCTGAATATCTAACTTGTACGTTCTCGGATTAAATTTTTACATTTAAATAGACGTATGAGTGGAAAAATTATGCTGATTGTGTTACGATAAAATTGCTTGAATGCGTTTTCGCACAGTGTATTGTTGTTCGGTGTCGGTAAAATTGTAAATTTCTTTCTTAGTTATCCCCTCAGCAGCTATAATAGTCTTGTTTGTCAGACGGTATTGATTACCAACAGCATTTTAGATCTGTTTTCAAGATAATGTCTCTCTTTCTCGTATATCCCAGCTGGAGAAGTTGCGTTGATGATATTCAGCCGCGAGGAATTAGAACTATGTAACTTCTACAGAATGTATACTGAGAAATAAAACTTGACCGAAAAATTGATATCAAGACAATCTTAACGTGTGCAAAAACTCGCTTGAAATTATTTGGAATATTTTTCTTTTAAATTATTAAGTATAAAAAAATTCTTGCAAAAAATCATAACCTACTAAGCTAACTTTACGGGTATATTTTCTAGATACTTACACGAATAGCATAATCGATAAGTCGTTATGGATGAACAACAACAACAATTATTTATACAATGCATTTTCGAGACACGAGAAAGCTTTTAAGGAACGCATTATTAATGATTAAGTATAGGTATGATCGATAGGCAGTTTTGTGTTATAAATACAATTTAAAGTCGTAACTTGTGTGGTCTATTTCTGAGAATCGTCACATTGAAGCTAAAGTTTCGGCAAATACTAGATATTCCGGCGCTTTTAGCGGATTGACATGTTCTGTGTAACAATCTCGTCCAATAAATATTAACAACTGACTTTTTGTGGCGACTAACGTTGTGCAATATTTACCCAAATATTTTAACTTCGTGTGGAAAGAGGTTTCGGGCTCTGTTGCATATTCATTCGACAAATGCGGTGCTAATTGTTGAGTAAAGTTAGCTTGTCGATCTTCCCGGTAAAGGCGGATCTCATACATCTGTGAAATATCTCACTTTCGTATTGAGCAACGTGATTGTTTTAATCAAGTTTTTGTTACTGTATACACTTTGCGGCTTTGTCTTCGATAACGTTTTCCTTTACTTTAATATTATTTTTATTTTTTGCTCGTGCGAATCGTCTTTGCCGCCGAAGCACAATCATGACGAGCAAGATTGATAAGCGCCCCCAGTTACATTGATTAATAGACGATCGTTACATTGTAATTATTGTGAAATATGAGCTGACATTAGCAATGCTTCTCATTTACTCCGTTCTCTCGTTTATTTAAATACCTGCGTACTTATTCAAACATATGTACATACATTACTTTGGTCAGAAATGGGTAATTTTAACACACGTAATGTTTCCAGAAAGATTTGAAAAATGAAGATTCGTTTTTATCTCGACATCAATTTATCATACAATGAATATTGTAGACATAAATCCTGTTTTTTTTTAAACATTTTTAATTTAATTATTTCTACAAAATTTTTGAACAAAATAAACTGTTTAATTTCATAACATACATATCTGATTTTTCATATTCTCAGATGAATAATTATGTAGAAAGATGGCCAATGGGTTGGATATTTATAACATTTTCACACTAACATTTTCCAGTAGTCTATAAACAACCCAGCTTACATGTAATACATTTTTAATAATTATATTTTGGTTACAAAATACAACAGTTTTGTAAAATCACGTAATCTTCAAAATTAAACTGAAATGATATATCCATGTGTACGTTTATTTAACTTATTTTATTTGATGTAGGTATTTAATTGATTTCAAATAGCCAAAAAAATTAAATTTCAACAATTCATCTATCATATCTCTTTATATTATTAACTTATCTACATATGTTTTTGATTAAACGAATCTATGAATTGACTAGTCTATGAAGAAATCATACAGTCCAGGGGTCTTTAACCTTTCGCAGTCTTTGGAACCCTTCGAACTGTGATATGTTTAAAAGACTCTAAATTAAATAACTTGTATTTAATTTAGATAAATAATATTGTAATGTACTTGAAAAGATTATTAAATTCATTACAATACAAAAAAAATCTGAAAAAGAATCTATATGTATTTATTTGAATCCAATCCATTATCAAAGTCAATTCTGTTACATTTTTAGTTAAAATAGTCTTATTTTATTTAAAGAGCGTACTGTGTTGACATTGTTGAATGTTAATACTATCTATATATTTTTTTAAAGTGCAAACGAATTCATTTAAGTGGTTCCATTTCTTATGTTATAAATTTTTCTTCTTTAAATGAGATAAATTCGAGTAGTATGTTTGTTAATTTTGAATGAAGGGAATATGATTTTCGGCAATTAATAACCAATCATAGAGATATCTAATATTTAATTTCGAAAGAGACTTTGTATGTACGTTTGTTTGTTTGGTTCGTAGAATCCGTGACGTTTTATTTAATAAAAAATGTATTTAAAAATAAAATTCTGAAACACTAAAAATAAATGTATATAAAAAACCTAATGTACTAAAATATAAAATATAATGATTAAATAAAATAAAAATGCAATTTAAACAATATTTCAATAACAAATGTACGACAATATAATCTATAAATATATAAAATGTGTGGTATTTAATTATTAGGATTTCAATCGAAAAGATTTCAATGATTGGGATTTCAATCAAAATTATGATCCCGGCTTAAACTAATGTAATTAAATATATTACTAAGAGGTTTGGGCCGCGCGTAAGTACGTATGTAATGATATAAAGGCGGGGCCCATTGGGTAAATATATATGTTTATAAGTAACTTTGGGTGAGAATCGTAAACAAGTCAAAATTTCTATGACGACGAGTCGATTTTTTTTGTCGATTCAAATAAATTTAATAAAAAAAAAAACAAATGAATATTTACTTTTATATTCGCCATGTTGACGCTGTTTATATTAGAAACACTGAGTGAAGCCGGGTAAAACAACTAGTATATAATATTTTGATCGATTTTGAGAATGCTACCCGATTGTCAGTGGTAAAGCAAAGAGACGGTTTGGGGATGAGCGTTGAATTGTTGAACCTCATTCTGTGGGCATTGTTGACCGTAGTGGTAGTGGACCGGTTGTGTTTTTGGTGGTGTTGTCGCTCGGCCACCTCAGTTGCTTGGCCACCAACAAATCATAAGTGGTGAGGCGGTGTTGGTGGGAGTGGCCAATGCGCCCGGCCCGTGTGTCACCCGCGCGCTATGGCCGCCGACCAACGCAACACGCCAAAAACACACGAGCTTTTGCCCCCCCTCCACACGCTCATCAATATGTATAAGCGCAAACGGCGGCCCCTCTTGATGACGGCTTAATTTGGCGACAATCGCCATATTGATTTATGGAGATGCGCCCAGCCTGCACTGCTCCAACTCGTGCTCCACGCTTCCTCCTCTCGTCCGCGGACCGACTCCGCCATGTTAAATCAGCTCAACTTTTCAATTATGCTATTCTCGTATATATATATATATATATATATATATATATATATATATATATATATATATATATATATATGTGTGTGTATTTGTAAAATGCGTATTACACTGTTATAATATTAATGAATTGAGTTATCACATTAAAATCATTCATTTTGATACGAGCTCATGAATTCGATAAGTTTCAAATTGCTACGTATAGAAACATCGTATGCAAGTTTTATCGCCGAACTTATTGAAGTAGATTTATGGTTTTAGAAATTGGCTGTACTGACTGCATAAAACTATATAGTTTAGGGCACCATATATCGGCCCGGCAAAATGGCCCATTTCCAGACAAATTTGATATTTATCACTACATTAGGTCTGGTTCCCTGCATCCGAAGTCGAAAGATCGAAAAGCAAATATCGGAAAGCAAAGATCGAAAATCGAAAGATCTCAAGTCGAAAGATCGAAAAGAATGTATGCATGGTAAACGGTACTATGTATATATAATATATCAGGGCGTGCGGTGAAATTCTCTCTCTTTTTGTCGTACTATCTTACTTAATGTACACGGGCAGGATACAAGCGGAACAGCCTGTTCCTCTTGAACATCGTCATACAGATTTCAATTTTTCGACTTTCGATGCGGTGACGGCCACCGCACGACATTGCATTTATGCGAATGCCCATATCTAAAACATTTCGCCCTGCAAATAAAAAGAATTCCCCTCTAAAATAGCTCGCACGACAGATTCGGTTTTCGCCCGGCAAATCAAACGTCAAATGGGTTGCCAGTAACAAAAATAAATACCGACCCTAACAACCTAATCTTAAATGAATAGGGCCAACCCTAACTTAACCTAACCGAACCTAACCCTTAAATTAATAAGTTTTGTTGTTGGGATGGATATTACGATGTGTGGACCATAAGGAGAGTGGGAATGGACAGAAGCGGGGTGACGCGCTATCATCCAACTGTCAAAAATTATCATTTCACTGATAGGGGCCGGTGAAAATGTAATTGGATATGATTTCACTGAACTATACCCGGTGAAAATGTAACAGGTTATGACTTCACTGAAACGTCAAATTTTATTTTTGTTACTGGCAATCCGTTTGAATTTTCATTTGACGGGCGAACGCCGATTCTGTCTTGCGAGCTATTTTAGAGATGTTTATTTGAAATTAAATGTCGTTTTGACATTTGTCGGGTAATTTATAGCCGTGCCAAAAATATTATCCCATTCTTTAGTCATAAGTTATACGATATGACTATACATTTCAGTTTTTGATTTGTTTTTATTGATTTCATCTGCCATAGTTGAAAGATAAGAAAACGCACGTTTTTAGAAGTTCTGTTCAATTAATTTGAATCGATCGTTGTTATGCTTATGAGCTCGTTGTTTTCCATATCATCTGCTTTAAACAACATCGTCTTCAGAATAGTCCCTTTGGATGATTTAACAGGAGAGTGGAACAATAGAATATTTATATTACAGCCTATTGGTTTTTAAAAGTTTTATTTCTCAAATTTCATTTTGGAACATAATATGTATGTAGAATATTGAAATTTTGAAAAATATGTAGTCATTTGTTAAAAGTCTCGAGTGCTTTAATTGCCTTCATACACTTTCCACGTGATTGTTTCCAATAATGTAACAACTATAAAAACGTACTTATCATTTACACGACCGTGCTCATTAAATGCAATATAATAAAACGTTTTACTGACATATGTATGTAATTATTATCTAGCTTGGATTTTATATCCTATTAAAATGTCACTTAATGATCTGGCTAATCAAGGTGGCAATGTTTTCAGACCTCTCGATAAAATAAATGTCTTGTATGCAATGGACTTGAATTTAAGTTACAATATGTATGTACTTATTAATATTTTAAACTACCTGGTTTAACCTACAATGTACATAGATAATTAGTCATTCTTAAAGGATCGTGTATAAGGAATAAACAAACAGTCATTAAATTTCATATGAAATATTATGTACATATGTATGTGCATAAATACTATATACGTATGCCTTTGTGCAAATTTAAATGAAGTATGATGGGGTCGCCATATTCCCTTATAAATAACGCTTCTTTTGGTGGGTAGGTAGATAGGTAGGTATTCGTACACACAAGAGATGAGTTGCATTCGTACGCAGTCGGAATAGCAATCGAATATTAATGACCGCGCTTAATACGTATGAGTTATAGTAGTAGTTTGGAAACACTTTGCATCATCGGTGCCGATAAATCAAGCATCAGTTTCTCTTGGCGGGGGCATTATTAATTAATTGCATTTCTGAGTGCAGTTGCAACGCATAAAGATTCGCCACAAGTGACAGGTTGTCATCTTAAAGCCCTTTCGCCCGACTGACAGAGCTTATTTAAAACATTTCGCGTACGTTGTTCAATCTTTAGATGTTAATCAAATATCACGTCAAGATTGTTTTTAATGTCGCTTTTTAACGCAAGTGTTATTTTATCGATGATTTTATATGCAATTGTCCAACATATTTCGTTATTATTATCTACTGATCATCTATGTATGTGGAAACGGATATGCGAATAAGATTTCAATCAAATCTCAATATTTTATTTTGGTTTGGGGATGAATGTAATGAATGCTTGAAGTAAAGCCAAAGCTACAAAGGTAATGCATACATATATACATGGTTAATTAATTTTTGGAGTGATTTTGATTTTAATTTCTTCTTTTTCTGTTTCATTTATCAAAAATTGAGAAGTTTTACTAGGATCTTTCAAATCATCTACATATTTCCGTAGTTTTCTTGTGATATTTATGAAACTTAATTTTTATTGATTAAAGTGTGTTGGATTTGTCTTAACTTCAAACATTCTTAGTTTTATTGCTTTTTGTGATTTAAGTTTACATATACATACATATGTATTATCCAAATGCATTATATATTTTTTTAAATGAATTAATTGCATTTTTCTTAAAATTATCTAAAACACTTTTGTGAGTATTCCAACTTGTCAACTTCTTTGATTTATATTTCAACGTCGTATATTTTTGAGGTTCTTCAATTTTATTGGCTTCCAAATGTCAAATTTTGATGTTAATGCCATCGTAACGTGCCATATAGCCTCTCCTGAGTTGGCAATTATAGGTGAAATGTGTTTCAGATCAAGAATGTACATCGGAATGCGGCTCGAGACTTATAGACGGGATCTACGCGTCACCTCGGGACACATCACTTCGCATAACACTTACAAAAATACCCATATTGCTAACATTCTATGGACATTTACATAAATCCTATGTTCAGAGTAAACCAATAAAATACACGAACTATACGATTAAGATTGCATTAATTGCCGGGCGAGGAATGTTGTCGTCTTTTACCATTTATTTGCCTAATAATGGGAGAAGGGTCGTGTGGCATAAGCTAATCTTATCCGAGAGTTAGTATATCACATATTAAATCAAAAATAAAAATAATAATCATGCAAAGGAAATATTGATATATAGTTTCTCCCGCTGGGTTCGTTCGGTCATTTGCGCTCGAATGTGTGCAAAGTTGTGTATATATTTCACGCATACGAGTGTTTGTATTTATGCATAATGAAAGAGATCTCTGGTAGGGAGTTATGCTTACGACTTCTCTTTTGTGTTCGCTTCTCGAAGTTTTCCTTTAATGCTCTCATATTTTATCGCCTACGTGTACGTGTGTCCACCGAAGCAATGTGAAAAATAAATATTTTTTTATCCTTTTTATAATTAATTTCGTACACGATCTCGCGTGTCCGACAATGGCGGTCTTTATTCGATTAAAATTAATCTGAGTGCGATTGTGGTTTTTTTTCTGCTTGTTATATAATGACTGACGTTGTATCAAATGAAATTTGCCGTATGAAAATACATTTTTAAATATATATCACATTCGAGTTTCGCCTTTCACATTTTCCTATCGCCAGATCTCGAGTCGTGATATCAGAAGTAAGATTTCATTTATTGCTTTGATAACGATTCTTTATGTTGCCAATGTAAAAGCTATTAATTATTTAATTTATTTTATTGCAATGAAACTAGTGTCTGATTAAATAATAGTAATAATTTTGATATATATTATAATTATACAATAGCATACCTTGTTGACCAATGTTTTAAATTTTTGATTTAGATGATTTTTTTTTACTCTCGATACTTTTTGCAAAGATTTGCACAATAAAATTTTAGTGAAAGCTATCAGAAAACTTCATTAGTACATTTCTAATATTATAATTTAGCAATTTGTTTAATATCAAAGTCTTTTGAATTTAATTGCGATTGAATCTGATCACTTTTTCCGTTACTCCCGAGTTTAAGTTTCTGTTCCGGCTTAACAAGACGTCGGTCGGTGAGTTGGCCTCTACTGTCCAAATGATTTACATGTTTCTGTGGTTTTATTGCTTCAAGAGTTCTACCACTGTGTGAAATCAAGTCAGACACAATATTGCTAACATAATCGCTCCGACTGACTCCAGTATCTGGAGTCGAAAAATCCGTGTTGCCATTTTATGTTTTTTCGTCGAAGAGAAAAATGTTTCTTCCATTTCAACTACCTAGATACAACGTAGACGCGTTCCTGAATAATTGTCGCTCGCATTTTATTTATGACCGACAATTAAAAGAAAAATATGTTCGGAAGAATCAAATAATTATTACCCAGCATACCGATGTGGTGATAAGAGTCTCGTTTATGATTTGCAACACTCGATGATTTCTGAAAATATCCAGCCGATTGTCCTAAGCTCTGACAGTCTCGATGCTGCCTTTGACAGTCGGTGAATATTTGGCATTCTTCGTCGACGGAAATGGCAACAATAACATGAAAGCGAAGAAACGGCCTTTTTATTGCAGCATTTGGAAATTATTCAACGGTATCTGGGGGACCATAAATGGGGAGGGGACCCACATTATCGACTTTACGTGAACATCAATAGACATCGCTCGGAAATTATGCTTCTTTTTTAACATAGCATTAGCCGAAATTTGTATTCACATTGATAGGCCGAACGAGGTTCGTCGTACCTGGTTCAGGCTTACCTGGTGAGGTGTTCGGCCCGCGGCTAAATGAGGAAGAATATACCTGAACCTAAAGCAACCCATAAAAAATAAATACCCAAACCATATTTTATAATATTTTTCGTGCAATTTTAACGTGAAACTCAAGCTGTAACGAACGAATAATATAAATAACAGGTGGAACATATACATAATATACGATTAGCGTTTATAAAAATAATATATGCACAATGCTTTTATTATTTATTAATTTTGTATCAAATAATAAGAACAGTTTTATAATATACACACACATGTGAAGGAAATATCAAATGATATAAGGCGTTAATATAAATACCATTCAATTTCAAATTAAATTTGATTTGTTACAGTTAATTTTAATATGTATATAGGTATATTCGTTGGCATTTGCAAATATTGTACATATTATAGTAGGTATGTGGCACATTTTATCATTATGTTTATATCATTTTTATAATATAACACATTGTTATTATTGTATGATTTTAATGTTAGCTTTTAAAACTATTATTTTTTTACACCTGTGAAAATTTTTTAAACTATAACTGCATATAAAAAGCGTGATAAAAATGAAAAACAAATTAAAGGTCGATAAAATAGTTTGCATTCTTTCCAAAAAAAATGTTATTTTGAATTTCTGAAGTTTAAAAGTTAATGTAACGATATCATCATGTTAATGGTTGAAGTTTTCGAAAAGTGCTTCAAAAACGATCATTTCCGTTGTTTTCTCAAGTGGTCCACTTTAAGATGTGATTATTCGTACTGGATACTTTTCTATGGCTTCTTTTCTTTGTGGCACGATGTGGCACGCCATGGCCTTGTTGATTGTTTCGATGTGGAGTCGTGTTGTGGAGTCGTCAGGAGCAGCACAGGAAGGGCCCAGTGCGGCTCCTGGGGCGCTCACGCGCGCCTCCACCCTCGGCCGGGGCCCCTCGCTGCCGCTCACGAACTTTTAATTGTGAAGTCGCTCCCCGCGCCCCCGGGGGCTCCGGGGAATGCTGCATGAATATATAATTTTCTCCTTCCATCATTTCGCGGTGTGCGTGAGCCGACCGGCTCTCGCCAAACTCCACACATTCAAACCACGCGAGGACGAATGAAACACACACACACACAAACACATACACACTCCTTCTAGAAGACGAGTGTCCTATGTGATTTTCACACTGCCAATGACTTAACTATGCTTAAAACAACAAACAAGATTACCGATCTTCCTTTGAAATACAAATTTAGATTCAATAGAATATATGTTTACACGATTAGTGGTTGACCTTTGCACCCATGTAAGTGTAAAGCAATGACAAAGAATTTGAATAGAAAAACTTAAGTCGTAAACTTAAATAAATACGACTAAATAGCGAAAGTGAGCTCCGCTTGGGTGATATTTTTTATATAAAACAATGAATTCAACACTTTATTTCATAAATTATATATGTAATGTAAATTTATTACTATTTTGGGCGTATTTATGAAATTTTATAAAATATATAAGTTTTATTGTATACAAAAATATGTACTCAAAATTTTGTGGATATTTTTGTTCATTAGTTATGCCAAATATAACCTGATACTATCATTGGATTCGACAGTTTCTCCCTACTTGTTTTTAAACTAAATTAATATTTTTCTTGCGTTGCTTACCTATGCAAGTACATCGAATTCATGTAAGTGTCATTAAACATTTTGTATTGATTTTTTTGAGACGCGTCTCATAAAATAAAACTGGAATCGACACTATTCGAATTAAAGAGTTATAAAGTAATAAGATACTTTGAATAATTTACAGCATTGTCACTTTTATAGGTTTGAATTTCCGGCCATGGCTGTCTTGTCAAACACCAACCACATCTTTTTATTTTTATAGTCATAGTAAAAATACAGTAGACCCTATCCATGCGTTGGAATTCTCTTCTACTAAGTTGACAAAAAACATTTGTGGATTTTATCTTTGGATAACAAAATGCATGTACAAGTATACATATGTATGTACATATGGCTGCGTTTGCATATATTGACTTAGAGGGCGCATTTGGCATTTTACCTTTTAACCTGACCAAAGAAATTTTCATAAATAGAAGCGTTTACACGGAACTTGTAAACTGCCTTTGTGCAACAAAGTCGCCTTTTCCACAGTCGGTAACTATGTATCTAAGTAATAGGCAATAGCAATGCGTAGAATAAGAAAGAGAGAGAGAGAAATATATATTCAACTCGTGGAATGTCACATCAGTCCTGACTGAGGAAGAACGACAGAAAAAGGTGTGAATTGAAGAAAAAATGAAGCGGTGTCAAGTGATGATGAATGAGTTGTGATTAGTGTTGGATGGCTGGCATCGTGTATGGGTTCACATCGTCATTACGGCAGCAGGGTCTATCTATCTGGCTCGATGATGACTACATCTGTAAACCAAACGGGAAATAAAGTAGGCGTATGCGTTACTTCACTCCCCGTATCATGTCGATAAGACATTATTCTAATATTAGGGAATAGATTGATAGCATATCTATGTATGTTTGTACTACATATTTCCTTCGCTTGGTGGAAACGCAAATGAAAAAGTTTAAATTGGGTAACTCTTACCTGTGTACATTTTTTTGAAAAAAGTATATACCACATACATATATGTATGTATTATAATATAAATTAATTTAAAATTAAAAAAAAAAAAAATTAGATTATACATTATAAGTTGAATGAATACTAATAAGAATTAGAATATTTTTAAAATAAAATATGTAATTTACATTTCCGATTTGAATTCTACCCATTCGTTTCTGTCTCCTACGCTTTTTCCATACATTTTTATTTTCATATGCTAAATTTAACTCTTAATAATCGAAAATAAAATATTTTTGTGTTCAATCGTTAAAAGATTAAAATTTCAAGATTATTTGTCATAGTTATAATAAAATATCAGGAAATACATCATCCGGTTGTGCAAGAATCACTCACAAACACGTGGGAAGAAAGTTGCTTCTTTATTGTAGTCGATCGATCTGTTATGCCCCCATTTTCTCTTATCTCTCAACGTTTCTTGTGATCATCATACATTTCAAACCATTATCGAATATGTTAATAAATAAAATTAGAGTGATTCTTACGAGTACACAATACAAATTCGTTCTTGTAAAATACTTCCGATATCAATAAAAATGTGTTAAATTCTTGTGATTTTATTAATTAGTTGAAACGTCTCAGCTAATCTCAGCTATTAATGAATTCAGGTATAATAATGCGTGCGGAAATGGATTTTGGTCTTTTTTATTGCTTTTTATGAAGTTGGCAACCTCTGATCCAAGTCGATCGTGTCGGCAAGATCGACAATCTCAAGTCGCTATCTCTCACGTCCATCGATCGCGACGAATTCATTACTTCTACGACAACCCTATAACTTCACGAACTGCGTTCAACGCGTATTCGATAAAAATCGTTCGATATGCATTACGTACATTTGTGTATATAAATATTTCTACCATATTTGTTTCGTTAACACCTTCATATGGTTATATATCATTAATACTTAATATCAATGAAAATTTGTGAATAAAAATCGGTGCGCTCCGTTCTACGAACTTGCAATATGTCGAGACGCGTTTTCTCATATTTTCGTCTGCTTAAACAGGAGTTTTTTTTATGTTGTATACAAAAATGTTTTTTGTAAACATGTACATATGTAATATCTTAAAAATATACAAGACATTTGTGATCATTCATAGATTTTTAATCGTTAACGTACCTTCAAAATATTTAAAAAAAAAAGTTTAAAAATCAATTCTTATTATATTTTTTTAAAAGTTAATGTTTATATCGTAAAATACATAAATATATGAAGCTACGAATAAATTATCAAATTTAATAAATGAAATGCTATCAAACTTTATGACATGGAATTATAATTGCTTGTTTACGAAAATAAACAAACTCTCGTTATATGTACATACATATGTATGTATATGTACAAGACACTATCAAATATCAAATCGTATTGCATTTGGTAAATTATACGTCACTTTGATCTTTAATAATACTTACAGAGGCTTAAAGCCTGTGTTTTATACCCTTTTTCTCGGACTAATCTCTCTCACGCCTCCAGTACATTATTTCTATCAGATATGGCCGGTATTTAATAAATGATACCACTTGCGAATCGGATGTGGATTTTATACATAAACATGTTTCGATATGCTTTTATAGTATACAGCAAAAACATAATATTATAACAGTAACAGTTGATTATAAATATACATATATATGAATGATGTTTTTGGTTGTTTTTTTTTTGTTTATTTGGTATTGCTGGTATTATACCGTCTTTTGATTCGCACGCACATTGACAGCGTATTTTATCTACAAATCTGAAACAACTAAATATTTGCGGAGCTCATAGAGCATATTCCCTTTAGTTCTTAATAATCTCGAATAGAACATTACTAAGAAATTAAAGTTAATCAAATGTTTTTTTTTATATTTTGCCCCCTGTGTTAATTTATTTGGACTCGATTTTTTATGATATGAGTTTTTCGGCTAGTTTCTGTGTTGGCGTTACACTTATATTGATTAGGCATTTGCACTTATCTAATGTATTACATGATTAATTTTAAAGAGAGTTTGGTAACAACAATGGTTATCTGGTGGTGGCGGTAGCTAATGTGAAAGGCATGTCTCCTCCCGGATTAGTCTCAGGCCCGCCCGCAATGTCCTTCCGAGGAATGCCGCTCTTATCTCCAAAACTCCTCCAAGCTCCCTACCCACTAACCCCACCGAGACGAAAAATTCGTTAAACGAAAACGCCAATTGCAACTAACAAAAAAATCATGTGTATGCGAAAAAAAATATTCGAGCGTGCGCTCAATTTTAGAACATGACTTACTTGAACTTGGGTCTCGAGACGGACGAATGTCGACGCCACGGCAACATTTTGTGACCTCTTCATTCTATCGGCCACATCAATCTTACACTTCTCGACTACATCATTTTTGATAACATTGTGACAAGGTTGAATTGATGCTGAACCGTCGAGGTTGATGTACGTTGAAAAAAGTACACGTTCCTCTCGCGCAAGGAGAGCTTCGAACAAATAACATTAAAGTTATAAGGCAACCGAGCCGCGGCCACAATGTGGGGAATCAAAACTGCGCACCACTACATATTCCAGTGCGCATAGTAAATTAACCGTTTGTTGAACTCGGCTGATCAGATAATTCCAGCCAGGATATAATGGATTTGTACGTTTATTTCAATGTTCACATTAAATTCAGTAAACTGTGTCTCATTACGAAACAAAATATCGATTATATTTATACATGTACCTGCGGTAAGTGATTACCCACGTGAACTATACACACATAAATAATACTGCTTTCAGTCAGTGCTAATAAAATTTTAAGGATATATTCGAGTGCTTTATGTTGGGCTTAAATTTTTTATTGCACAACTTATCGATTCTCAAGTATTGATTGTAAATTAAACGATGATCTCACTGTTAAGATATTTTTTTAAATTTTCGGGTTGTGAATTCATTTAACGTACATAGGTGTGTGTCTGTGATACTAAAATTAAAAATCGGTTTGAATTTTAATTCAATCTGTTCAAAGTAAGTATGTTTCATGATTGAGATGACACTCGAAAGTGAAGTACTCGAGTTATATTATTTTTAATGAACGAGACTATAAAATGTTTTTTTCGAATATTATGGGTGTGTCGAATCACCTCGGATACCTCGGCTGTCTACTAATAAATAGATAAGAGTATCAACTATTCCTAGACGACTTCGAATATCAAAATGTTATTGGTGGCATCCCACACGCGGAGCTCTCGAGTGTTTTCTTCTTTTTATTTTGATTTTTTTTCTATTTGCCCAGGCACACTCTCGTTGGTAAACGATGTGCTTTTGAACTGATCCCCTGCACGTTCTTGATGTATCATTTAAATAAAAATTAATGTTTCTTTTATGAGAAACGATTAATAACAGTGGTCTTTTATTTGTCTATCTGACTATCCACTCTCTACCACGCTTTTAATTCTTATATGTGTACCTCCTCCGTATCAACGCTTATCGGCGCATTCCGCTGAATTATTAAACAACCATGACCAAACAAAAAAAAAAATTACATAAAAAGCAATGTACACTATTATAATTCCATACGATCAAATATACGTAATATAATAATTAAAATATCGGCAATTGAATCGATTCATTTGCAATTCATTCGAATGACCACTATCTTGCAAAACTCCCAGAGGATGTTTTGATCGGCGACTTTGAAAAAT
The DNA here is from genome assembly GCF_051622035.1 of Arctopsyche grandis. Classification (NCBI taxonomy): domain Eukaryota; kingdom Metazoa; phylum Arthropoda; class Insecta; order Trichoptera; family Hydropsychidae; genus Arctopsyche; species Arctopsyche grandis. Next base: position 13,635,273 of record NC_135359.1, read on the forward strand.
TGCATTAAACTGCCCGCCAGCATCTGAGATAATTCAGCAACGCCCGGTTCCACGGTGTCGTTTGTGCCCTTTTTAATGAGTATTTTACATTACCGGGGGTCTTTGTTCGAGTTGAATGTTATCTCTGAGGCCGGGCCCACGTCCCACCGGGAGTTAAGGATGAGTCCAGCGGTGTACAGAAGTTATGAGCATTTGTCTTGCAGATTATAAAAGACCGGACCCATACATCCTTGCCTCCTGTAAAGTGGTCGCGTGGTTCGCCTCCAAAATTAAATGTCTTTTTACTTAGTTTTAAATTATATCTTTATATTTATCTTATTCAGTGTGTCATAAAACAGAAATTTATGGCGCTCTCCGAAAAGGAAAATTTATAGCTATCGTTGTCGAGAAATTTTCGCAATTATTTTTAAAGTACCTTTGGATTTAATCAATTCGTAACATGAGCTTAAATACATTTTAGATTAATTTCAAAATGCTTATATTTTGTTTAAGCTTTTACATATTTCATAAACGAAAGTAAATATGTATTTATATGGATGTTACTGATAAAAGTTGTGCATTGTAAGTGCATCCACAATACTCACCTCAGAAATGTGTAGGTAGGTGTCAATGAGTGAATTGTTTCTGTTGTTATGAAACGTTTCACACTCGCACACTATTATTGGTGGTAGTTTGGTTTGAAAAACCACAAAAGTAATGTCCACCGCAAAGTAACGACATCGTCGTCATCAGCCTCCTCCGTGCGGTTATCTGCTCAGTCCGAGAACCGTTGTTATCGCGGCAATGAATCAAGCGTCTGCTTCACCACTCGCCAACCCGCACCGCGCGGACTTACTGCACACCCTGTGTACGATACGGACCAAACCGTAAATACGTTTTGCTTTTATGACTCCATTATTTGATAAGATGCCCCCTTTAACGGGTCCCTCGTCCATTGACAATCTGTACATAATGATGTGATCAAAATGCATTGGCATCATAAAACTTGCAGAGATCGAGCTTTTTTGCAACACGCTGCTATCTCAACCAATACAATTTATTCAATTCTCAAAATGCATTGTTTTCAGCGGATACGTACAGACACGATTACATTTTTTAAATGGTTAAAATACAATTATTCAGATATTTTTCATTTTAGATCAACAATCAAGAATTTCGTTGTCTCAACGACTTAACAAGTGGTAATTTTTGTTGGGGCCATTAAATTTAAATTACTATAAACGGTTCAATCATTATAAACTACATACACTTCAATCGTAAAGATAAGTTTAACATTTAATTTTTATTTAAAGTTGACACTATGAATAACAATTTATTTTGTAATTAAAAAGTTGATTTATATGTATGTATATAGTTAGTGATTTATTTTTGAATTGGTATAATTCTCTTTACACATATGTACAGTACGTACATTGTAACTAATGATGGTCACGGACCAAATTCAGTTTCCTTTTCGCGGAACACACTGTGGAATTTTTACGACTCGCACTAAAAGCGGCAAAGTGACTAAAGTGGTCGGTGCTAATAAAATGCAGGCAAAACTTTATCGGGCAAATTTACTTACGCGCATTTCCCCCGGACGATTTTATCAATGAGGCCTGCGGTTCTCCTCTCCTTGTTATCCCCGAACAGGATGGCAAAAAAGACAACTGTGAGTCTCGAACTGAGGCAGATTTAATCGCGCAGCGTTAGTCTGAATTGTGTGCGTGTTCGCGTCAAAGGACGAACCCACAGACAAATGGCACTTTGTTCCGTTCGACTTGTGACGAAGGTTACCATGTTAATTAGAATACGGTCGTCCCTCGATTTACGCGATTTCAATTTAACGCTATCGGTCACGAAGTACGACAGACAAGATGATAGTGACCATTCAATATTGTACTAACGGTACATAATACAGAGACTTGTATACAGATGCACTAAAATTTTATTCCTATAAACGTATGTCTTGTACTATTATATGTATAGGTACATATGTATATTTTGTTCTCCAGCGTGGTAATACGTCATGCCCCTCGTTTCTGGAACAGTTGGGACTTAAAATTATGTTCGTGGTAGACATCATTATTTGATGGTTGTACCTCCTGCCCGCACAGCACTTTATCGGATGGCTCCTATTCCAAGTACTTCCATAGTTGTTTAAAATTTTGGTACTATTGTTTTTTTTAATATATTTTGTATGTATAAATATGTATTTTATTTGTGTATAATTAATATTTTTTTTTATTTCTTCTCTGTTATATTTACGACCATTGTGGCGCATTAAGAATTCCTGTAATGTCACAACGGTCCAAACTATAGGTATAATTAAATAAACGTTTGATCCTTTGAAGAGGTGATAGTACACAGAATCTACTATAACTCAAAATTATTGTTCAATGAAAAGTATCAATAACTAGAAGAGTTCCAAAGATGATTGACCTTTTTTTGAATATACATAATAGCATTCATTAATAGTTAATTAAATGTAGAAATTGACATATGTTTAAGTATATGAGCCTATACATTAGGTACATATAATCAAAAATGGCTGAATCTACTTTTTTTACTTCACTAATGATGCAATTATATTATAGTGTAATGACAAAATCGATAAGTCCGGTTGATTAATTGATTATGTCTAGATGACTTCGTGCTACTCGACTGTTAAATTATATCAGTGTAAAAAATAGTGCAATAAATTATTTTGAAACTTGGGTACTGAAATCCCAATTTTATTTAAGTGAGTGATTATACATTGTATATGTATGTACATACATATATACCTGTTTTACTTCTGATTTTGTATTCTTCTTAATTTTTGCCGATTTTTTTTGTGGTATTATATTATATCTACTGTCTAAATTGAGGTATGAGTGTGCATGTGAAGATTTATCGTGATTTTTTTGTGTATACCAATGATTTAAGGACAGAATAGATATTTATTGGAACGCTTGTCATTTTTTGCGATCGTTCACATTTTAATGATTAAAATTCAAAACTTTCAATTTATACCTCGCGGGCTGACTCCGCGCAATATTTCACGAACAATTTGTGCAAGTGGACGATAAATCGTTCGCATATTTCTAGTATTAACTTGATTCCCTCGCAAGAGGCAATCAGAGGTTCAAATTGAACAGTGGTCAGCGTGAGTTATCGCCCTACTCGTTGGGGTGGTTAAATAAATGTGTGAGGCCGATCACGACCATACTAATTAATGAATAATAGTTTCAACTGGTGCGATTCTGGTTAGATATCGAGCTCGGTTGCCGGTGCTCTTTGTTGGACCTGTGATCACTTTTGGCCCAAAAACCCACTTAGATATCGAACGAACAACACCGCGATTCATTCTCAGTCAATAAATTACTGTGTCTAAATCCACCACGGCGGAAGTGACGTTCGCATTGATTAGATACGAGAAGATTTTCCTACCGCGAATCACATTAAAATGCTAATTCCGATAAACATAGCGTGCAGAGCGTAAGATTAAATTATTTTCGCTTCGAAATTTATTTTATGGATTGACAGTATTTAAGGGACACTTCGATCGCTAAATCAAATATGGGCAACTAAATTTAAATATTCAAATACCTGATCATATCTGTAGCTTCTCAAATTGGATAAAATACACAGATGGGTATAACTTTTTGAGTTTGAATAATTTTTTGATCGAAAGATACACTTAACATCTCTAAAAAAGTGTATGTATTTACATACATACATAGGTAACCTTTTCATTATGTAGATATTTTAATCTTACAAAATTTATTACAGATCTGACTTTGTAACTCCTTATGTATCCACGTGTGGTGCTCACTGTACACGGAATATAATATTTTCATTTATATTTGTGTATTTTTTGGCTCACTGTACTGCTTTCTTTTTTATAGTTTATTCTGTATGTGTGCCGATTTAAATAAAATAAATATACATACAATATTATACATTTAAGTGGAGATTGATCATAGCAGTATAAAGATTTTCCATACTCCCCTCGATAAGGAAATTAATTGACCTATATAATACAAAAAACAATCTTAATATTAAAAGTTATTTGATAATAGTAAAAAATAATTAAATGAATTTATTTTAACATGCATAAAATGATAAAAGCAAAAAATGATAAAAGCAAAAAAATGATAAAAGCAAAAAATAGTGGGGCACGACTATGTTTTATGTACTATTCAATTAACTTGTGTAGTACTTACAATGTGTTGTATGTACATATGTATGTATAATTGTCACCTGTTCAAAGCGACACACATGTATAATCGATTGACGCGACACATGTAAAATTGTTGCGATATTCAAATATTCTTTTAAATTTAATTTTTATTTTTATATAACTAATTTGAATTCCACTGAATGGGAATTTATAAATTATAAATTAAGAACCTTCCCATAAATTTTTAAACTACTTTAACGTTCAATTGTTCATTAACCGGTATGTAATCAATTACCACCAATCTACAGGTAATCGAACAATGCTACGAAACTCCGCCAAATCCAGAAATTTGAATCTCAACGAAACTCACAATTTAGGCTCCTAACACAACTCAAATCAATTGTATTTACGAAATCATGCTTGCTGAAATTATGAGAATGTCTGACAATTACAATACTCGTACGAAAAAGCAAACCGTTTTTTGCAAAAATATAAAGATAAATTTGAATAAGAAATGTTATTCACTTTTAAAAGTTTTAATTTAATTTGTATAAAAATATAAATATATTTTCAGTCAGAAACGTTTATCCTATTTGATACCCAATCCTATCAAAAAGCAGAAAGCAGGTATTGCTTATTTAAAGACCGTTATAATCAACCACAAATATGTTTGTGGTTTATCTTTTTGAAATGTTTTACCACATTATTTTATTCTAGATTCATCAATGGAATTCAACGAATGAACATGACATAAGACAAGGCGCTGTTGAACATTAAAACGATCTCATTTAAGTATACACGATTTCGTGGGCAAAATCATTGCAAACACGACAACGACTCGCCCTATGTCCAATAATGTTAGTCTTCCTATTGAGGTAACCGTTACGTCCCGTAACAATACACATACTTGTGTATATGTAGGTGTGCTCAGGTGCTCGGGCACTACCCGATGCTCAAAAGTCGATGTTATGACATAGCGCATTCTGATCATTGTCGATCTCAACGCAATGATGATTGAAAATAAAACACACGGGTGTAACAACAAACAAGGCAGAGGTCACCCAATCATCTTGTCACAGTCATCTGTTCGACAGGTTTTTGCATCAAAATTGTGAAATGCCATTCGGCCACTACACAGTGCAAAAGTTTTTGGCGCGGTTGCACAAACGGGATCTCCAAGATGTGTCTCATATCCGGATCTGCGAGGCATTAAACTGCACAAGTCGGGCAAACGGCATAGATGTACTTGGGATGGTTGATTGCGTTTCCCGATATCGTGACGTGGAATAGTTGAAGTGGGCTACGGGGCCTCTTCTGCAATAAATATATATTTAATTACGTATAATAAATGTTTGCATTGGATTTACTAAGCACACATCATAATTACGTCGTTTTACACTAACGCCTCTTGAATATTAACGCAATCATTCGCATTTATTTATAGTTTTCCATCGAGTTCATAAAATGTAATTACCGCATCGGAACTATTTTGAATAGCTCATAAGTATTTTAATGGTGATTAATAAATAATCAACACAATCTGTAATAGCGTCATTGTCAAATGAAATAGTTGATATGAAAGTGAGGCAGTGAAATTTGATGATTTTCAAATTTAATTAACACACTAAAAATATCTACCTACTTCTTCTCCCTCGTTTGCTCAATGCTGACCTTCGTGGTCATTGATGTCGTCTGGAATTCTATGGACAATCCGAATCCACTCCTTCCGGTTCCATACCAAGTTGAAGGCAGCGGCAGACGATCCCGTCAGTTCTTTGATTTGGTCTGACCATCTTATGAGAAACCGTCCTCCTTTGCCTTCCCTCCAGCATTCCGGTGACTACCAACCTCTCCAGACTGTCCGCATTCTTCCTGGCAATATGGCCAAAGAAAGAAAGAATTCTTTTCCTACATATTGTGGAGAGTTTCTCTAAAATTTTCAGCTCTTGGCTCTAGATGTTCGGGCGTCTAGCGGTCCATGGGATGCGAAGCATCCGTCTCCAACACGACATTTCGTATACATCTAGCATATCCTTTCTCTATTTTTCAGAGTCCATGTCTCTACCCCAAACAATGCAATGGGGAAACACCAGATATCGCACCAAACATACATATATTCGTTCTTATAATAGAGCGGTTCTTCCATATCTTTATCAGACAAACCTTCATAATTCTCGCCATTCCTACTCTTCTGCAGTAAAGTTGTCGACTTCCTCACTGTTTTTTTTAACCTTTTCCGGGCTGGACTTCATGAGATACTAAAATCTGTCAACGAATAGAATTTTTATTTATTTGTATATATCTATCTATTGTAAAAAGTATATATATTCTAAAAAAAGCCATATCTATTCTAAAAAGTAGTTCAACCATTTTATACTCATTGCTGGTCATTGCATATGTACAGGATTGTAAGACTTTCACAATTCAATGAATTATAATTCAATACAATTCAATTCAATGAATTGTACCTATCTAACTACTGTTCTTAACAGTGGAGTGGCGTAGAAATATCCCGGGGGTTAGGTGACGTCATACCGAGTTCCCCTGTATCCTTCTCGCGCACACGTGAGTCAATTTGTGTGACAAAAACAGGAAGATTTCCACGGTATGCCACTGGTTCTTAGGTATTATATGATGATAAAGGTGGTTGATGTATTGATGAGAATAAATACATTGAAATGGCAATGTGCGGCTCACGCTAGATGAACGGATGATAAATTAACGAAAAAAGTGCTCGTGTGGTACCAGGGAGAATGTAAAAGGGTGCAAAGCCACAGGAGAGATGGGTCGATGAAATCAGAAAAATGTGTGGGATGAGATGGATGAGAGTTGCTCAAAACAGAGACGAATGGAAGTGTGTTGGAGAGGCCTTTATCCAGCAGTGGATGGCGAATGGTTTTGAATGATGATGGTAATGAATTATGATGAATCGAAATGGAGTTGTAGTAAAAACACAACGTTTAAAGTAGCAAGTGGTCTACATATAAAATAAACCAATTTTCTTTGGGTAATTTCACATTGAGAGTAGTGAAGTTTTCCAGCCCTGTCGTTCTTGAATAATTGCCAAAATATTATAATATCATATTTCACAATGGCTAAATTCAATAAGTAATAATCGTTTGAACTTTAAAGCTTATTAAAGCAAGCGGCGCGTTCGAAGCTTAATAAGGGGCGTTTCATTCGGTAGCTCGTCAGAGCGAGATGGAGAAGGCGCAAGGTCAGCGAGTGCGAAAGAGACGAGAGATACACGTGTTTGATTAATACACGGCACTCTTCGAGTTGTTCGGCTCAAGTCTATTGGTACCACCGAAGAAAAAATATACTATTAGCACTAATGTACACATCATCATAACGCCTATTTTCGTTTTCATTTCCATTGATTGCCCATTTCGAACGGTTTGCACGAATCGAGAATAGAATACGAGACAAACTCAATAAATCTATAAATACAAAAACATACGTTTTGTAAATATATGAATAAAAAATACATTACTTATTAATGTAATGTCAATATTGTTCGTTATGTGCATTTTGCTTGACGGATTTTGTTGTCAATCAATGTAATATCTCTCATTATAAAGCGTGACCGCATTTTTTCGAGTGTTCAACTTTCCGCTTGTAACTTTTTCTAGCGATTTATCTCGACTGCTATTCACCATTTCACATTATTTGTACAATTAATAATAGGATTTATTTGTAACGACAACACTCCGGTTTATTTATTTTCATACTCTCCGACCAGTTGTCGTTTATTTTTATTTATTTGCCGTTAATGATCCCTATTAAAAGTGTGTTGTGTATTCAATATTTGCAATGATTATGTTGTCAATTGTCTGTAATTTGCTATCATGAAAGCTTTGAAGGCCGCCATTAGCGTCTCGTTAGTCTTGTCTCGATTACGCTTTCGCATTGTCAATTATTATTTAACAGTGAAATGGTGCGGCGAAATTGAAGCGTGTTGAAGATGGATGACAGTCGGAGCCCAGAATCAACAATTATATCCGTTCTTATTCTTACCATTGAAAAAAGTGACCCACATCTCGCGTGTGTTTTTGTGACTACGTGTTTATAATAGTTTCGGTACAGAAACATCGTCGGTTCAATCGTGTACATTTTACCGGCAATTAAAAACTGGTCATATTTGTCAATAGGGAAAAGATTGGCCTAAATAAGTCAACTTGAGCTCGAGATTGATTTGAACATTCAATTAAATAAAAGTGTTAAACGCGTATAAATTATAGCAATTATAATCTTAGGAAGTAGGCGTACAACAACCGGTATAACTTGTGCATGAAGAAGGTTTATTAAGCAGCGGAAGATATCGTTTTTACTTTTGTTTAATAAAAATTGTTAAACCAATCGATATTAGAGATCGATTTGACTCTTGGCCCATAAAAGGTATCCATGTCATAAATTTGCTATGATGAATTGCGCTGAAATTTAGTATTTTTTTTAAATATATTGTACATACATATATAAATATAAATTGAACATAATATAGCTACATATGTAGCTGTGTCAATTTAAACATTATGTCTATATGTGAGATGCATCAATAGGTTTGAATGTTCAAGTAATAAAAACTCAACGTGCTACTGTCAAATCTATTGAATCATCGAAAATATGAATGCACTGTAAAATATTATATCGATTGAGAAATATCATAATCTTTTAAAGTATTTTATTTATTCACACAGTAATAAAAATTTATTTTCGAGTTTATTGTGCAATATGCATAGTGGCCATTTGTACGCAACTCAAAAACCAGCAGATGCAATAAAAAGTTTCCTGTTCTCTAATGGATAATTCAAATATAAATAATAAATTTGTGTAAAACGACTAACTCATATTACGTAAGCAGTTTTGATTTATATTTTTTAGTTGGCACAAGCTATACGATATATCTTCAGACACTTTAAACTTTCACCAACGTTTATTTTTTGAATTTTCACAGTACGCACATATTAAAATGTAAGCGTTCGAATTATAATAAATATCATTTTTTGTCGGTTTCACCGTTCATAAATCATTTAATGATAGTATTAAAACGTTGAACACATACAACGAGATAGCAACATGAATGGTTTCGTAGGATTCATCGCATCGATTTTACTAACTGGATATTCCAGTTAGTTTTATTCAACGATATAAAACATCACAAAGTTTCAACTCGATAATGTGCCAGTAATGGATTGCGTAAGGAATTTATACAAATTCGGCTGAAAGCATTGTCCGCTCTAGATTGATAATAATTTCACCTTTCGATTTCTATTCAATGAGCGTGTCTTAAAAACGTTTTCGCTTGTAGCTATTTGTAATTGTTGAAATGGAAATGACAGATTGAGGCTAGGTTAATCGTGGGTAGAAGAAATAATAAATAGTTCGTCGAATACGGGTTAGACAAGGCGCAGCAGATTAGAAAGCATTATTCTCCATGTAATGATGCTCAATTTCGCTAACGTGGCGTATGCCTTTGTAATGTAAGGTAATACTAGCATGCATATTAAAAATCTATTTATTTACTATGAAAATTTTATATCCCATTTGTATTGATGAATTTTATTGTTTTTTTTTTTCAGGTATGACATCAGATTCTTATTTATGATGCAGAACTATCAATAGTGGTTTTTTATTTTCATGTAAGTGAATTTTTTTCTTAAATTTCAATATTATAATTGTTGTAAATTCCGCTTTTTTATATCCTGAGGAGCATTTAATAACATTTGTGTACGTCGGTGCATTCTCGGTTCGTTAGTGCTACTGGGAAGGCTTCAAGGTGTGTCCGATTACCTTCGTTTCTCGCTTGGGGATAAGGGCTTATCATTAAGCCACAATGCTCAGTCCTGAAAGGTCTGCAGCCAGATAAGACTCGTCCACAACCAAAACACCTTGTCAGATTAAAAGATGAATGACATAAAATTGATTGAAATCTTAGCAGTGTGCCGAGAAAGCGCGTACGATTGAATGGAAATAATTCAATCATGAGTTATATAATAAACGCAATGCTAATTGTTCTCTCGACGACTTTGGTATTTCATACTTTCAGTAATTTTTTTTAAGTAACATTTCGTCGTTGTATATTGCTTAAATTTTAAATAATTTACGACTTACCTTATCGTGCATTTTTTATAATATTATATTCAGAATGTAGCGAAAGAACCAGTATATGTCCATACATGTGCGCATTAATATGTATGTATGTATGTGTATTATGGGCCATAACGATTAGCTTCCTACTATCTAAGCATCTAGGATTTCTTCTCGTTGGCTAATGATAATGCTCTCGAGTTCTCGTGTTCGAAATGTTTTTTAGCCAGAGGCTACCAGATCGTTCGTTACTCCTTATGGGAAGATGATCCCACAATAGCCTTCCAATCCGTGTTGGCTGTGAGGCATTTTATCAAAATAGTCTAATTGATAGTTGTCATGAATGGACCGCCGTTTTTTTTCGGCACAAAAATGAACTGTTTTATATGTGCAGGTTATAATTTGTTATATAAAATATTTCTTCAGATCGTATACCATCGAAGTAATTATTTCATTAAACTGCGGCGAATAGGCATTCAAATAAAAAAAATGTTACGCCCGAAGTGCCTTTTTAAAATTTATTAGAAATTAAAAAAGCATATAATAATGGTAGCTGGCGCTTTTCGTCATAATTTTCGTTTATGAGCAGATTCTTTTGCATAAAAAAAATATTTCCTCGCCGATGAAAACTTTTCGAACACAGGGATTTTTACTCGGTACGTATGTACATAAACAATTAGACACTTATACTTACATATATATAATTAAAAGAAAAAACTCGCATCGAGGACTTCAAACGCTCACACATTCGTTTCGTAGAATATGTCTTCGTAGGCAAAGCTCGTGTCAAAGTTAACAGGGTCCAAAATTTTATTCATTGTTCGCATCTCACTATTGTGTGCGTCGTGTGTCCTCGGGATGAACAATAGACACTTAATACTAATCACTTTAGGTATTGTATCCCCTTCAAGCGTTCAAAAAGCTTCATCATTACTCATAATTATCGAAACGGTGTATCCTAATAATAGGCTCATTGTTTGTTCTAGCTGTCCGTGCGCGTCTGCCTGTATCACGATCGACCAAAACTCCAAATCATTTGGCTTCAGTGCGCTTTAAATTACATTCAACTTTGATGCCGAGAGCTTTGATGTGAGCTTTTATCAATCGCTCCGTACGCTCATGGCCATTTAAGGTTTCTTATTGTAACGCAGTGCGTTCAACCTGACCAATCATAATGCTGCGTTGCTTGATAAAACAATGTGTCCGAGTCAACCGTTGAAATTTTCGAACATTACAATTTTTTCTCGGTCGTTTTACGCGACCGAATAATTTCTCTGATGCCTTTCGTACGAGAGAAAATTACGCGCCGTGATCAATTTTGTAATTTTCGGTGTTAAGCTGATAACTGTCATGACATCAAGATAAACTCATCAACACCTGCCAGAGTGTGCCGCACACGAGTGAATGAATATTAGTAGTTGATTGCGTGCACACGAGTTAAATTTTTCAAATGAAAAACTTTCTGACCAAATGGATTTATTATTTTAATTTTTCATAAAAAATCTCTACTAGTCGGAGAAGAATCTTTCAATAAATTTTAAATGCATTATTATAACCTTTTTATTCTTTCTAGTTTCCTAATACTTTGTATTGATTAGGAGCCAGTCACAAGTAATCGAGGACTGTCTTTATAAATAAAAAAAATCATTGGAAAGAAGTGAAAATTTGGATTACGTTAGTTCAGAAAGCATTACTTATTTAATTCTGTCCAGTCCTGCAAACTTTAAAACCGGATTTGTATGACGCTTATTAATAAAAAGTATTCATTAAATCGTTGTATGTGGTGGTGTTGCTATAGCCACAGATGATTTGTTTGATATTTTCGCGTTACTTTCTGGTAATCGGCAACGAAATGCATTGCTTAAATAATTTGGTCGATTTCTCATGGCTGTCACTCGCGTATGAAGGCGGAGAGGATCCTTTCCTCGTGGCCAGCTTCCACCTCAGGACCTTATAAATAATGTAAATGTCTATTTTGATTTGTGGCTCGCTGTCGCTGGATGATTACGCTGTTGGGTGCGAGCCCCAAAACCCCATCCACACGAATCTCGATGATACCCCATAATGCAAAACCCATTATTATTTTATTATCTTTTAGCCTTTACGATGCGGTACTTCTGTAGTGGGTTAATATTTTTTATTATTTTTATTTGTTATCGCACTAAAACCGTTTATCAGATCAACCGCTCTCACTTATAATATAATATTATATATTTTGTTCCATTGAAATAAATGTGTGTCCACGCGCGCGCGCGCGAGTTTGCGAACGGACTGTTTTCGGTTGCTGTTGTTTTATTTACTACTAGAGGTTTTTGATCTGCGCAGATAAACTCCAAAACAATGGGTCATGTTTTATTTTAATCATAGTAATTAAGTTGCAAATCGGGTTGGCAAAACGAAAATTATTGACTTCTCTAATAAGGGATTACACTCTTGCGAATACGATCATTTTGCATAAAAAATAATAAACAAATATATTATGTAGGTACGTGTATATTACGGTGTAAATTAGCATAAATAAAGGATTGAAGATTACTTCTCCCGTATGTTTTAAATAGCATATAAGACGCTTCGACTAATCAATGCTGTAAAAAAATATGAGAACTCTAAATACGTAATCTTTCATTATATGTAAAATGATAGGTGTGAATATTACATATATTTAGTATTTTATTTAATGCAATTACATACATTTATGTATAATATAAAGTTTTAAGATTATTTTACCTTCTCATAAATAATTTCACCAAAAAATGCATATCAGTTATTCTTAATTCTTTAATAAATTTAAACATCGCCCATCTTGTAGACGAAATTCAGTAGTTTTTTTTAGGTCACGACTAAAATATAAATATCTGGAGAAGTGCATATTTTGAGAATTTATACATAATATAATAAATAAATAATAATCTATGCATGAAGTATGCTCGGCATAACGAGGAAAGGCAGGAAGCGGAACACGTGGGTGAGAAGTATAACGAGGGTAGTGGACAGAGTAAGGAGATTGAAATGGCAATAGGCGGACCACATGACTAAAAGAATGGACGAAAGGTGGACATAAGAAGTGCTAGAATTTTATCCGAGAAAATGTAAAAGGGTAAAAGGAAGACCACAGGAAAGTTTCGTAGATGAAATTAGGAAAATGTGTGGGGTGAGATGGATGAGAGTTGCGCAAAATAGAGACGAGTGGAAGCGTGTTGGAGAGGCCTTAATCCAGCAGTGGATGGTGAGCAACTGTAGATGATGATGATACATATACGTATGTATGTATATGTACGTACTGAGTAGAAATGCTTATTTCAAATATACATATTACTATTTCACCTGTTTTCATATATGTTATTTCTTGTAAGGCCGAGAGTTTTTGAACAACGTGTTAGTTGATTATAATTTTCCGGAGAATAATCAAAATAACTTTTCATACCTACATACAATTCCTCACTATGCAAATTAAAATCAATAAACGGTATTGTATTAAGCTTATTTGAACAATACCAATTTATATTCGGTCAATCAATGGGGAGATGTTCAACACTGTTGTATTCGTTGTAAATCATGTTCACAGTGTGCTTAAAGTTTAATGTATCTTTAATACGTGGTCCCAACTTTCTGGGATACTAAATTGTGGCATACTTTAGTCCGTTGATAATTCACAAAGAATAATAATAATAAACGGCGCATTTATTTAATAATAATAACGTTAATATTATAAAATGGAATTTACGTCGCAAGATGTCCGTAAGTGAAGTCACCCCTCCAGTAATGAGCGAGTGCTGAAATTTGAAACTGAGTGTTGCGAGCGAGTTGGCATGCGCTGGCCTTCCAGCTGCCGCAGACCATCATGGAAACGAGTTTAAATAGTTGCAGGCGAAATATGAAATTTTGCACGGCGATGGTGCTCTGTACGCCAATATTAACGCTTGCCCTAATGACAATTTTTATGGGCGACCACCACCCCACCACCTCTTCCACATTCAAAACTCTTTTTAATGCGCGCATTCTTTAATGACCGGGCTCGGGGGTGGGCGTCGTTTGATACGAAAGTTTTCCACACGACTTTATAATAATAATTTCGCATTCCATGAAATTATACAACTGTTTGACTGTGTGCGTACAATCTACGTAACTCATTTTGGTTTATGGTATTAATGGAAGTAAAATGCATGATCAGTGCAGTTCACTTTAGTTCTAAATGTGGCAAAGAAGTGGAGTTTATGAGCATACATCAAATATATTAAACACATTTAGAATATCCCAAATCAAGAGATGCTAGATTAAGAGGATTCATATTCCGTATAATCTGGGTTTAAAGATTGAAATATCAATATGATTTCTCAAAGAGTTTGAAAAGTCCAGTTGATACATTTTGAATGTCAATCAATAGCAGTGTAATATATCACCTTTATTCTATAAAAGCAAACCTTTTGCAATCTCAAGATTTGTCAATGAAATTCATTTATTTACTATTGATATTATACTATGTAATACTATAGTGACTTTTATTTGAGGTTAAAATAAAATGTAATTCTATGCATATTATGATCGGTTCGGTTAAATCTTCACTTCCAAAAATATTTAAGATTCGAGTGTAATTTTACCGCATAATATTTTGTCCTGTGGTTGAAAGCATCCGGCTTTTAAGCTCCCAAGCTCTTATACATTGTATAGTTCAATTTTGATAAACTATTTAATAACAGTCGCAAATGCCATATTATATAATTTTATAAATAAATCAAATCTTGACAATGAAACACATTACAGATTCAAGCATTGATACATGAATAATATCCTGATTTTTTTTAATTCTAAATTGTATATGTATGCATAGTCTTTTATGTAATATTTTCATTTGTTGTCTATAGCTCATTTGATGATTTAGACAACTCATGAAGTACATACAATGTCAAAAGCTTGTACATATGTATGTACATATCTACCTATACGTACGTTTCGTATTCTAATAATTCTAAAACAATTTTAACATTATTCCAATTTACAATTGACGGTTTGGCACTTTTGCTATTTTTTTCGAATTTCTTTTCAAATCAAACTTTGCCAATTTCTTATTTGCTTATTGTAACGCGTCCCGTTAATACATGGACATCGCATTATCAATAGTTCGGCGCGTTTTGTTTATTGAATGGCGTTCATCCAAAGCGATTGCTGTGACTTTGCACATTTAACTTTTGCGCTTATATTATGTATATATATTTTAGATTTCATCAAAAACTGATTACTAAATCGACCTATATTTCTGCGAACTTGACCTTAAGAAATTATCAATATTAACACGGCATGAATCAATATTATATTATTGTGCAAAGTGCAAATATCCACGAATACATCAGTGGGTCACACAAATACGTTGTTCAAGTTAATTCAAATTCTAATTGATACATAACCGGTCGGATGATCCTAGTTGTGCTTATCGCTGTTTTTCAAAGTACGTCAAGCCATGGACAATACGATAGACATGACTGTAGATAAATCTATGTGGATGCCCATCTTAAGATTTGGCCCGATATTCTTCTTCAGCTTTATTATCCTTGAATGGTCAGTGGTACCCGTTATGTGTGATTAAAATAGAGATTCTTATGTTGCAATACTCATCCTGGCCCGTGAACCGTGAACATTGACCTCTATGTATATTACTGACAGCAAGGGCCGGGTCCGAACATGTATGTACATACAAACACACCGCAAACCATACCGTTCGGGCTGGAGTAAACGTCGAATATCGTACGAAAAAAACGGTGTCGTTTTATTTCATTAGATCAGTGTTACATAATAGGGTGCAACGCGTAAGTTACGTGCGTCCCGGTCCTCCATGTTCCTGGACGGAGGCTGTGTATCTGCTTTGAGTGACGGCGGTCGGCCGGCTCGGGCTAAGTCCGGCCGGAATGTTGAAATACAAGTTTGGCCGCGGAGGCTCTCCGACCCGCCGACAACTGCACCACCCCCTCCCGTCACCTCCCCTCTCATCTCCCACCACCCCTTGACTCGTGCCATCCCATTCTGCTCCAACCCCTCCCGATGGTGATATTCTTATATCCTTCCCTCTAAGATAAAACGGGCGCTTCCGGTCGTGCATCTCTCTACCGGAAGTCCGGTCTGCATCAGCATCCTCACTCGTATATCTGTCTCTCTCTCAATTTAGCTTTGATTTAGTCGTTGAAGAGTAGGAGGAGGAGGATTCCGTCGGGTATTCGTCGCGTTTAGTAGGCAAGAGCTTCCGTCTTTAGAACCGGTTAAGCTTTGCGAACGGTTGCTCCACTTGATGTGACGTTGTTGATTCGTCGTAGGACTCGAATGCGGAACAACCTACATATGTTGTTAGGTACTTTTCAAATTATGAGTCTCAAAGATTTGTCGGGGAAACAAACCGCCTTACAAAAGCAATTAAATGTAGTTTTGCCAAATGGAACTAAACATCGTTAATGAAATTTTAACATTTACAAAATGTTTTTTTTCGACCTTAAACTGTTCTGAAAATGCGAATACCGTAATAGTAATTTATATACGTAGGAAGGTATTATATAATTTGTGTATTTATTATAACGAAAATAAACTAATGTACAAACAATTCCAAAAAGGCGTACCTGAGAATACCTGAAAATGTGTTTCAATCTCTTTTCAAAACTAAGAATAGATGGTTGCCTACTTGTCTCGTTGCCCTTTCAATACATTTCTATGCGTTTTTATTTACCAAAGTAGGTATTACCGAGAAATCTTAATCCTGCCCAATTCACGTGAAAAGGAATCATAAATCTCCGTTATATAAATTTTCGTGAAGAACTAATTTAAGGTGGAAAGATTTATAGGATTCATAAATTAGATATGTGTTGATGTATATGTAGGTATAATGCCAAACATTTCCAACTTGTGCACAATCTGTAAATTAATTGGTTTCTTACATATAAATGCAAACTAGTAAAATGTGTGAGAGGCAATCACCTCGATTTGTTTACAATAAAAATAAAAAATAAAATTCCGAGTGGTAACTACTGTACTGCATCACTAGATATTTTATCTAAAAGCTTGTAATGAGAATTTATTGGCGGCTGGCTACGTTTCGATTAAGGTATTTATTTAACCGATTATCTCTAGTAGTGTTCATTTTCACCTTTATCTCCGTAACTAATAACTCTTATTTAGTGAATACCTTTTATTTTTCAACCGCACAAGTACGGCGACCTTTATCATGAATGATTAAATTTTGTAAGATTGCTTTAAAAAATCCATTCGGGCTACATTTCGTTACATTTGTAATAAGTTGGACGCGCTTTGATGGCAAAGCGTAAAAACAAAGCACAGGTTCACTTGTAATGAACACTGGCGGTTTGTGTGCTTATATACATACATACATATATACGCTTGACCGTACAAGGTTGAGATGCTGGACAATGATAAGACGAAACATAAATAAGCGAGAGCGTGAGACTTATATACAGGCGCATTTTAACCAATAACGGGAGGCGCTCAGGTAAGAGCACTTAGCGGATTAGTGACAAGAGATCTTGTATTGTGCGTTGATCTGAGGCCGTGGCTCACTATTGTGACAGTTCATTTTTGTTTTGGTAGGATTTATATCTTTAAATACCGCCTGGGCTTTCTATCCGCCCACGGGCGCCGAGGAAGCTGGTACCACGACCACGGTGTTGCCGGCAATGGACCTCACTCTCGAGATTTATAAGCATGAAGAAATGCGGATGAACAATCGGCAATCACGCCACTACCCAACACATGAAAAGGCGACCCTACTCATACAACTTTTTCAACGTTTGTTTTACTTTATTACCAACATATTGGAGCTTCCAGCGCGGCATCTTAAATTGAACAATACAATAATTGAAATATAATAATTATTTAAAAAATTCCGTTCATATACATATAATATAAAGTGTTTAATAATTATGAGCTTATTACCAATGCAGTACATTTTTAATAAATATGTCTTGTTTATTAGATACATATGTATGTTTGTATGTTGTATGTGTCAGAACACATCAGTGTCGGTAAATCAATTCATTAATTAGCGTAAAAGCCTCGCTTATTATAAGTAGCCGATGGAAGTTATTGGTGCTTTTCGTGATGAAGATTCGCGCTTTCCGTTGAATTTGTGTAACAAACACTGTTAAAGATGAACGGAGATACACAGCCGGCCAGTTCCGTGCCCTCGGATTCGTTAGGGCTGTGAAAATCGTGCGACCATCGGAAAAAGAGCGATTGACGATGAGCGCGCGCGCGCACCACTCGTGATCCACAACACAACAACAATACCAGAGAGAACTTACAAAGACGAACATCCGGCCCAGCTCATTAGTCAAGCTTGACGACTGGCTTCACAAATTTCGCCTCCACGTTGGAATTCCTCTTCGTAATATTTTCGTAATAATTAACCCGCGGGAGAGACAAATTAAAATGGACTTATTAACCGGGCACGGTCCGGAGAGTCGGTGAGTTCGCATGCCGAACGTCAATAAATAACACCGGGCGATGAGAGAGGGCAGTGTGATTGAATATGTTAGGGCATGCGTGCCGCCACGCATCATCTGTACCTCCTCTCATGAGATATATGTAGTCAGATTCGCAAGATATTTTTTCCAGATATATTTTATTCGTCACATGTTTAAAAATTTCAACCATCGACCATTCTTTAGTAGCTGAATCGTCCTATATAAACAGATTGTGGTGTCGTCCCAATTTTGGAACAACGAGTTTCCAAATACTACAGATATATTTATATTTTTTCGTCCAAGGCACTATTTCGTGAAAATTTAAATAAACATAAATTTCAATTTGTACGTAATAGTGACTTACGTAAAAATTGAATTTTGATGATTTTTTTATATTTTTATTTTATTTTATTATATTTACATATTAGCCACAGTGACATTACAGAGAGCTCCAACGCGTCACTGTGGCCAGTCATTTAATTATCACAATATAATAATAATATAATATAACATAACATAACATCATCATAATAACACTATTACATCATAATAATAATAATATAATATAACATAACATAACATCATCATAATAACACTATTACATAATAATAATAATAATAGCATCACATTTATAATTGTTAAAAACAACTATTGGCGTTCCTCAACAACCACTCAACCAGATTGGCATAGTTTATATTGTCAATTTCACCAGCAAGCCCAGTTGAGCAGATACATTGCCCTAGATATAGGAGACGTTGCCAAAATATATGTGCGAACCACAGGAGGAGCAAACAAATCACGATTCCTCAGGTCCCTGAACTTACTAGGTGCATAAATTCGTTAAGAACCTGAGGATTGCGTACTATCCCATGTAATAGCTTAAAAAAGTGCTTTCCCAGACACATAACACGACGAGACTCCAATGAGTTGAAACCTAACGCCCCTAATAGGAATGCACTAGGATATAGCCAAGGATAATAATAATAACCATACAATTTCATATAAATATATCTGAGAAACCGTTTTTGGATTCTCTCAATCTTCAATGACTGAGTCATTTTTGTCAATTATACAAATCTTGAAAATTGTTTTTTTACAACTTCGAAGAGTTCGCAGTCGATTACATAGCAGGTAAAGAGAAAATACCTCTTTTCTGTTAAAGCCCAAGCAAAATGTTTTTAAAACCATAAGGGTTTTTAAAACCATAAAACCATAGACACCACTAAACACAGTACATATTTATTGTATATCTGTAGATTTATTGCTGTTTGGATTGACTTTCACATTTCATTTACGAATTTGTATGAGGAATGTATCGAAGTGCCAAGTATAATATATACAAGATGAATATTAATTTCCAATTAATTTGGTCGGGTATGCTAGATACATATGTATGTTGAGTCTCAGAATCAAAGGCCACATTTTATAAATCAAATTTTAAAAGCTCGAGATATAAATTGACATTCCATTCGAGAAATATATATCGTAGCAATACAACCCCTTAAAAGATATAGGTGTGATTTATTGATCGTAAAAGAAAAGCCATTCAGGACGCAAACGAAGTCATTCCCAACTATAAACAACCTTTTTCCAAGGCCAACAACATTTCATCGGTGTAAAATATATTCTAAATATTTTTTTGTACTGACCTTATTCAATACGTTCAATATAATACGATCTTCTGATTTCGTTTTGGCCGTAATCTTCGAATATAATAACATTTTGTTTGAAAGAATATCGCACACTTTTAAATGATAATTGAAAATATTTCTTCACAGTGAGGTTCAAATTCAAATTTTAAAAGGCAGAGGTTATCTAGGCATCTAACAAAAGTGTACTTAAATCCACGGGCTACTGATGCCTGCTTAACATCGTTTATTTCTTAACCGATTGTCTCGAATTTCTGGTATCTCTGAAGACTATTGATAAATAGTTGTCAGCGACAAGACAAAGTTGAGCTGTCTACATGTAACGGCCGCGTAATAGATTTGGAACTAATATTACAAGATTTTTTACCTGGAAAAATGTAACTATCAGCGATACTGTCATTTCACCGAATTTATCGGTTTCTTGTGCGAAGCTACTTAGGTTTCTTCTTATTCGTATAATGTGTATGCGCTCAGATCATGTTACTTGGGTTTGTGAATAGGCGCTCATCTCAGCGATATGGGATGTACAAATTGACGTAACATGGGTATAAATCTACGGCACAATATCCGCGGCGCTATTTGAATAAATATAACATTAAAAATACCCGCTGTGTGTGTACGGTTTTTTCTTCCTTATTTTATTTTACCAAAGCAACTCAGTCCCAATAAAATGAGACGAATGAACAATTTTTTTCTTCACTCTCCATCCGTTTTTATCTCCCATACGGTTCGTCTGTCCGTATTAAAACAGAACATGATAATAAGACAGATGATAAATGCAACGCGTTTACGTGAAATTTGACTGAACCACTTACATATGTACATTTAGTTTAAAATTGTGCAAATCAAAATAGTAACGTGCGGTAGTGGAATCGATAAAAATCGTATATATCATTAAGTGTTCGAATATAAACTTTATTGTTATCACAATCATCATCATCGCAATCAGAGAACGATGTTTAATATGAAATAAATAATAATAATAAAAAAAATAGGTACACGGGTCAGAGCACTGCTTGTCCGATCGTGAATCACATTCGGAAGTGCGCCCGATGAAGAAATGCAGATCATCATGAGAAATCATTTCGTATCTTCAATTAGTGATAATACAAACTTTAGAGTAGAACGAGTGCCACGGAGCTTCAAGCGGTCATTAGAGCATACAAATATGTAATCATCGATATTACATTTAATGAAATTCCACGTTCGAAATAACTCCACTTGGGATTTTTCGCGGCCGGTGAGCGGTTGAGGAAGGTTCTTGCGCGAATCATCTCGTGTTTATCGAAAAGTTTAAGAACCATCGGTTCGGTGTCCAATTGGGTACGGGCCCCACGGTCTCGGCAGCCCCATCGCATTCGGAATGGCCTCAAATGTTTCACTCGGCGGGTCGCCCCCCGCGGGGTGCCATGAACCAAAACATTTCATATCTACGGCCGCATAAACTATCCGCTAGTCAGGATCTATCTATAAAGAGGATTGGATGTAAAAAATAACAAAAAAATAAAATAAGAAATAACATCAATGCGCGAGGATGTGCCCATGCCATCAACCAGTTGTTTTATTTTGGACGTCTCTTCTTTTTCGCCTTCAAAATATGTTTTATGATTTAATTTAACATTAGCCGTTTGGAAACAACTAACATACAACACAATTGATTTATGTGGTTTCTCATTTCATCGTAGACACAATATGTTCGAAGTGCATAAAAAAAAAAACATTTAAATTGGTCTAACTGTGTCGATCATGATCCCTAAACGATACAATCCCGAACTGTCATGATCTCAAACCTGCCGTGTATTTGATTTCGAAACTATTATGTTAAAATTTCGACATTTCAGGTTATGTGAGTAGTAATTACAACTAAACAGATAAAATTACTACCATGTTAAAATATTTAATTTATCAAAAAAACTATCATGGATCAAATTATAGCAAATCATTTTCAGGATAAACATATAATTAAATTAAACGATATAGACATATGAAATTATAAAATACTGCAAGTTTTTAGATTACGTGCACAGAAATATGTGAATACGTGTGCCTATATACAATTATTTATTGTTAATAATTTTTATAAATTTATTTCATTTTGAATTCACACTGCATTGTACAATTTTTCACACTACTTACTATTGTAGTTTCACATAATTTGAAATATTTATTTAAGTTCATGCATCTTCTCTCATCCCTATTTTTTTCTAGATTAGGGACTCGAGCTTTCAGAATTTTATCGTTGGTCTTTAAATTAGTCAGAATTGAGTTGGATCTCCTCCTCGATATTCGATTCTGTTCAAAGGAATTACTGAACGTGTTAAATAAACAAAGTAATTTTATTAGGATTTTAATTGTAAGCATTTATATTAGTTGATAGACGCTAGCGTATACCCCCTGCTATGTGCGAGGCTCTTGTTACGTTCGAGAGCTTTAAGGAAAATTATTAATGTGTCACATTTTATTCTTACGAAAGGCAACCTGACATCTTTTATGGAGGGACAAGTAAAAAATTATCTTTTGTATAATTTTTTCGTTTTATTCAAATTGTGAAAAAAAGATAATATATTAATTGCGTGTATGTGATAAATTAATTCGGTATAAATTAATTGTCTGTCGACAAATTTTCACGCGGGCCGTACAGCGCTCGTCGCCTTTTCATTAACTCGGACCGCGCATTAAAAATAATTTATCAAAATGAAGAATGCTTCTCGGTGGTGAATTTCGAACACGATAATTTTACAACCTTCTGGCGTATAAAATCGCCAAATCTAATTTCCGAGAGCCGGGGGAGACACAATAGAGTGGGTTCGGGTATAGTATTCATCACGGAGTGTTACCATCAGTCCACTCCACGGTAGATTAAGATATTCGGAGTGCGTCTTTTGTGGCGTGGTTCGCTCGCGTTGTAGATTAACCGGAGAACTCCTCGTTCGGCGATGAAAGGAAGACAAGACGCTTACCTGAGCCTTGCTCCATTGTTCGGATCTCCTTCAATCACCTTCACACGTCACACAACCTTCTTGTGCGACTATTAATTTATGAAGCGACACCGTGAACTTCATTAATAAAAGCATTCACGCGCGGCGGCCTCTGTTGCAATTTTTACCGACCGGTGAATCACTTACGCGCCATTGAAAAATAATTTTTAATAACGCTAATACGGAGATGCTTAAACTGTGAAGCGTAGATTTGTAGACTGCATCTTACTTTATTAAAAGATTTGTATACATTTTTACACAAAACATTACTACAACATGCACCTACACTGTCTATCTGCTACCATGCAGTGAAGCGTCCTGGTGTGAGTATCAGCTTAAATCCGAAAGTGTCAAATACATATTGTACATATGTATATGTATGTAAATGATGGAAAAGACAAATATCAAGTGGATTGGTTGCAGTTTGCATAGAATAACATACGTTCAAAATAATAAAATACTATGATTATAGGTAGTACATATGTTGTCATTTTATATATATTTTTTTACTATTTGCATCTAATTATGTCGGTTTTAAATTAATTTTTATGAAATAAAAATATACGATATTTGATATAAAATGTATTTTACAGCTACGTACAATATTTATGTATTTGTTATGATGAGTTATGAAAGTAAAATACGATGTTCAAACTCAAAAGTTATTTAAACTGAATTGTACGCAAATACATATGGAAACCGACATGATTTATATCACTAGAAAAGAAGAACAACTCCATAAGAATTACGACGAAGACATAAAACATAAGAAAACTTGTAGAGACGTGTATAGCCGTAAAAAAAACGTCTGACAACTGTGGTCGAAAATTTTCAAACAGAATACTTTTCATTCAATGTAATTACATGAAAATTTGACGCTGTTAGAGGTAGCGTGCAATGGTCGACAGATCACGTTTAAAAGATCCGTTTTCAATTTTGTGATAAAATCCTCGAGAAAAAATACGAAAAAATCTTACTCTTGTACAACCGGGTTGCAAAGCGAGAAATTTTTTGGTTAATCGTGTGCTTGGTCATCTTTAAATCGATTTTTTAAGTTTCTTGAGGAGGAACGCACGAATCGATTGTGTTGCTCAATGTCAGCTCTAACCGACAATGAGACACGAAAACACCGTTCATGAACCAAGCGAACGTTAAACACTATTAAAATAGATTTACAAAAAAATATAAACGGAAAATTTATATGATAAAAAATCACCGACCTGAAAAAATACTTGTTGAGAAAATTTTTGAATGATTTTCTTAGTATTGGAGCTAGCTAGTGAGTTCTGCATATATATTTTTTCCTTTTGTCCATTTTATATACGTGATTTGTAATGCAATTCATTAAAATTTCCATAAACCCGACCACAATCATAATGACGCTATAATACATCATTACATTATCGGCGTAGGTGTGCGCTTTTAAGAGTGATGGCTTCAACGTATCACGATTACAAAAAAACTCATGATATCCACAACAATGAACAAGTACTTGAGCATCAACTTTTTACGTAATAAAATATTTTTTACGCCTGTAATGCCTCTTACAAGAATAGTGTAATATCTTTTGTAGGTAAACGTGATAAATGTCGTGTTTTATAATTTTACGCTATATAATAATTCATACATGTACATACTATTTCGAATTATCTAATAAATAATTTCGAAAGAGACTTTGTAAGTTTGTATCTTGGTTGGGAACTTTGAAAACAAAATAAAATTTCCATGACAGTAATTCAATTGTTGGAATATTATATTTTTATCGATTCAAATAAATTTAATAAAAAAATAAATGAAAAAAATAAAATAAAATTTACTATTAGATTCGCCATGTTTAAGCTGTTTATATTACAAATACTGAGCGAAGCCGGGTAAAACAATTCGTACATTTATATTTATTAAATAAATCTAGGTATTCACGAGCTCAAATTATTCTGCTTCAGGTGAGATTGTTAAAATTATTGAATACCGATTTGGCACGGTACTCAATTATTTGTGCAGGAAATGAGAAAGCCACACATCTGGTAATGATTTTAAGTATTTAACATCTCCTGAATTGCATCTATAACTTATTTAGTGTAAAAGAGTAACTGTTCCTATGTATGTACTTATGCTTTTAAGTAGCGGAGTACTACATTCCTATTCAAATGATGCAATAACTATCTTTATGTTACGTTATTAAAACATATTGTTTATATGTATGTAGATATGTATACAATGATTGAAAAATCCTCACAAAAATTCCAATTCAATAGAATTTGAATGTATGTACATACATACATACATACAATGTATATACAGAGATAAACTACATATATGAGTACATTTGAATACATATATTTATCACGATCCCTTGTCTTCTATTACCTCAAATTAATATCTTGAGCTATGGAAATAAGATTTCACACCGAATGTGCAATCTGTGCAATTTTCAGTTTCTTTTTAACCATCTCAATTTGGCACGGTAGGTGCATAGAGACGACATAGACGATTTAAATTGTGACCGAGTCGAATTAATTTATAAATCTCGGGGAAAACTTGTACAGTTATTACATGGTAATAGAATAGTGTTCGCGTGCAGTACGAGAGGAATCCTGTTGGTTCGAGAGCAATGATCGTTAAAGATAATACTCAGTACAAAAATGTAATTTAGTTCGGGGCCCAGATAATTTGTGTGTGTGTTTTTATGAGTGTCTTGCATTAATCTGTTTCCCCACATCAACATTAGTGCTCCACTGAAGCACCGTCCGAAAATGAATTATAAGGAAATCGCTGGCATCTTTGCTATCAATCATATAATTAGTTTCAAACATATGTTAGATATAAAAATGTAATTGTATAATGAGGCGAGCGGTATTAGATTGCGTGCTGGGGGAAAATTTTGTTCCAAACGCGGAGATTTTTACAAGTCCCAATGTATTGCGTAAGAAAAACAATAGACTCATCCGAAATATTCAGGAAAATTACCAAAAAACTTATAGTTCGTCCACTTATGTATTTAAGTGTATACACATGTACATACATACCTACTCTAGTATCTAAAAAATGCCTCTATAAAATGTATCTATGTATAAGGAACACGTAAATTTATTTCAATAAACTATAATTATTGTGCGATGATTTTGCAAATCTCCAACAAATTGAAAGGAATTCTCATATATAAATTTATCAGCTGCAATATGTGTATCATAATAGTGTGAATTAATTCAATCGAATGTTATTTTTATTTATGAAGTGTACCTTTTTAACCACTCAATTAGTAACAAAACAAATAGTTTCAATTTTAAAGTGCAATATACCTCAACAGAACACCTTTTCGGTATTTGTATTTTATTAGTAAATATCGTAATTAGCAATTTAGTTTGTTATACGTAAGTGTAAGTGTACACTCAAACACATTTAGCATTATATGATTAAATCGATCATCAATACGTGTAAATTTCCACAACCAACAAAATTTAATACTCATATTAGTTTCACATTTCGATACGAAATTGTACAATTGTGCGAAATATGCAACGCTTCATAATGCAAAGGAATAGCTACGTTTCACAGCAACAATGCGAAGGTGATACTGTCTCGCACTGCAATAAAAAAAAATCTTTTAGCAGGTAGGTAGATATAAAAATTTTAAATTTCCCCTTCAACAATACACACGGCTGTAGCGGGTAGGTGGATAGGTATACGTGTATTGTGTTAGCATATTGTACTTGTATAGCTTCGTTACGGTGGAACGCGACGAAGGAGAAAAAAAGGAATATTAAGCCGAAGGGAAATAAAAAACAGGCTCACATACTGAGAAAGCCTGTAAATTCTAGAGGAATCCTAGATTGATTATCTGTCCCTTGTGCGCGCTATTCGCTACGAGAGCGATCGGGCACGTGTTGTCGTCGCAGTCTCTCGCATGGCACACTGCAATCCGGTTCTCTCGCTAGCGATACAGAGACCCAGACCTCTCTTCTCGGTTTGATTTTAAAACTCCGTTTATCTAAAGACCCCAGCTTGCTCAACTTCTTTTTAATTCGGCATTTTTGATGTAAACGCCGCCGCTGGCTAACCGCAAACCCAAAGATCTATCTGACTTTTGGCTGTAATGCGCAATGCATTGCTACTCTTTCGCAAATGGAAAACATTATCCTTAAAATATCATGGAAATAAACGAATTGAATATAACTTTACATTTTACACATGCAGTATGTGGATATAGAACTAAAAAAAATCGAATTAATAACCAATATTGATAAATAAAATGAAAAAAGAAAAGCATGTTTAAACGCGAAGACTGCAACGCACGGGCAAGCGGCAAACCCACTAGAATTTCTTGCATATGGTATTATAATATTATTGAAATTAATGATATTACCGTGTATAATTAAATATTTTAAATTCAAATTTTCACACATGACCGATGACACGTTTGACTATGTTAATAGATGATTTTTATTTGACAAGCAAGCTTCCGAATATTAATTATTTAATGCGTAATGTAATATTTTTTTTATAAACGACAACGACGTTTAAAGATTCCTCGTTGCATTTGTGCAAATCAAATGTAATATTTAATAACACGTTTGGTCGAAATGATTTGTGTATCTACCTTTAACAGGAAATGAAACGAGCAAATGAGTAAAAATAAGTTGTCTTCGTAATAAATAAAATTACACCCTTCAAATGCAATTATTTGCACGTATGAAAAAAATTATATCAAACTTACCAATATTGAAAAGATTTAAAATAAAAATCATAATAATAGCAGCGCTATTTATTTTATTTTATTTTATTATATACATATTATCAGAATGCCACTCTGCCTGAAGAAAAATATCTTCGATCAGTGCGTTTTGCCAGTGATGACGAATGGATGTGAAACTTGGACACTGAACGCCAAGATGCTACATAAAATTCAATGCACTCAAAGTAGTATGGAACGCTGTATGCTTGGCATAACGAGGAAAGACATAAAGCGGAACACGTGGGTGAGAAATATGACAAGGGTAGTGGACATAGTGGATAGATTGAAGAGATTGAAATGGCAATAGGCGGGTCACGTGGCTAGAAGGATGGACGAAAGGTGGACAAAAGAAGTGCTTGAATGGTACCTGAGAGAATGCAAAAGGGTAAAAGGAAGACCGCGAGGAAGATGGGTGGACGAAATTAGGAAAATTTGCGGGGTGAGATGGATGAGAGGATCGCAAAAAAGAGACGAGTGGTAGCGTGTTGGAGAGGCCTTCATCCAGCAGTGGATGGCGAATGGCTGTAAATGATGATGATTATATACATACATATATACCAGGAAGGCCTAACAGGTACACCCCAATGCGCCTTCCTGATTAATTACAAACAATGCAGCATATTTTATTACATAAGTCATTAAATTACGTGACACTGGAAATTCGAAATTAACGAGACATCTATGAATTCTAACTTGTACATACATTTTATTATACATTTATCATACTCAAATAGTGGTGATAGCAGGTAGGAGGGTTTTTAGCTAATTTAATTTAAGATTTGGCATCGGGGCGTTTAGTTGATCCTTGTCTGTGAATTTATAATTGATTTTTCAGATTCAATCGTGCATTATATTTTGATTTTGTCCATGCATATATTAGAAGTGTACGTTTAGTATAATATCAAGTAGAAAAGTAGATATTAAAAACAAGAAGCTAGTACTGGAATTAAATAGAGCATTATCTGCATATTTCGCAAGATTGACTGAAGGTATTGTTTCAACTCTACCTATTTATTTATTTACAATTTTGCTATAGTAACATTATATTACATACATACATACATATTAGCTATATGAAAATCCCATTATTATGCTGAATATTGTACTTAGGCAGAGCTTGCCTATTACTAATTGTATGAATTTTTACATTTAAAATACCATTTTTTTACATATGTATGTATGTAAATACATACAGGTGTGAAGATAAAGTCTAGTACCTACTACATAAATCTGCAAAAAAATGATTAAATATTAACATTAACATTTGTATATTAAAAAATAAAATTATTTAACATTGGTTACATTCCTAAATTTAAATTTTTTTGGGACGATATTGATTAATTGTTTCAAATCGCAATAGTAATATTTAAATAGAAGAAAAGTTTGAGTATCTGTGCGTGGTAGATGTGGCAACGTGTGTCTGCGGCGAGGAATGCCCGCGATGCGGCGCGCACCGCCCGATAAGCGGCCGCGCCGATCGCATCGGCCAAGATACTCCTGAGGGCCCTTTGACTTGGGACCTTGGACACCACCGCCAACCGCCAACTAGACGCTACTTGACGATTTCATTAATTACATTATCATAATTGGAGCGAACCTTAAATTAACTTCACCCCATACTCAATCCCGACATGTGTAACTCGGATTACATGTGTACCTACAGATTAGACTTGATTGCGCTTTCGATATTTAAACAACAGACGAATTGTTTATAAAATTCTAATAAATTTTCTAAATTCTTTTACATTTGAATGTAGCTGCTACCGTCTTCGACAGAAAATTATAAATTCCAATGATTCAATTTTCTTTGCTATATTCTGAACATTTCATGTATCCTTATATATTATGTATTTGTGATATTCATTTGTTTTAATATTTTTTTTATATAATATGCATATTATTAATCATAACATGGTTTTAATAATGCAAATTTTCCGGATTAAACTAAAAATAAATATTCCTTGTAAAATGATTTGAATAAAAAAGATATACACTAAAATAAGCATCCCATTTGAATTGACATGTTAAGTGTTAACATATCAATTTATTAATTATTTATTTATTAAAAAAAACAGCAATAAATACAACGTATATACATATATAACGTTAACACCCAAAAAGGTTTCTAAAAATAGACAAATTGACAAAGATTGAAAAATTTAAGTATGTATATGAAAATAATAAAAACAAAGAAGAAACGCATTGGACAGTGTTGGATATGGGATATTGTATGTGATATTGGTATGGGGCACGTACCAATTTGATGGTTTCGTCGCCTGTTGCCAGGGGCATCAAGCTCCTCAACCAGATTTCTATTAACTTAGATTTGTTT
Source organism: Arctopsyche grandis (assembly GCF_051622035.1). Lineage (NCBI taxonomy): Eukaryota > Metazoa > Arthropoda > Insecta > Trichoptera > Hydropsychidae > Arctopsyche > Arctopsyche grandis. The sequence goes on from NC_135359.1 coordinate 13,665,651, forward strand.
AATCTAAAATATGCTGACCTGGTTGATAGATTGTTAAATTTGAGAGCGTAACGCGTTCTTTTATTGTATTTGTTTTTGATTGATTGAATGACAAAAGATATATATATATATATATATAAATATATATATATATATATATATATATATATATATATATATAAAAATATAAATATAATAATATAATAATATTCATAATATATCTATAATAATATAATAATATTCATAACATTTAAGGCTTCTTACCCTTCCGTTACAAGATCTCTAATTACTCAACTGGCGGCTATCGAAAAAATTTTGAGATTCGCTTTGAGCCCCATTACACATTACAGCAACTTTTTTAGATCATCCTGTATGCCTCAATGCAACCTTGTGAGGCTTCTTTGTGAAGTGTAACATACTTGAATTTTTTTTAAAGAATGTGTGTGTAAAATTTATATAAGTATATATTTTGTGTTATCATTATCAGAACATATTCTACTGTTAAAAGAAGAAAAAATTTCATTGAATAAATTCCAAATTTTATGAATGAACGTTGCATGCGAATGTGTAAGAGCCGCATTGTGTCGATACGCAAATTATTTTAAATCAGCAATTTAGGATCAGCTTTTCGCTGCAAATAACACAGTTCTAGTATATCATTTGCGATGATGGACGATTGAATATTTTCCAACGACAATTACTTCTGCGTTATGCAATTAGTTATATTGTACATCCATGGCCCTCACGTGAATAATTTGTATGTGAACAGTGAACGAACGATGGGTTTGTTTAATCGAGCAGGTCGTCGGCACCACCGCACCAGGTAAATGGGGACTTGGAGGGGGAAGTCGGATCATTCCAGGTTTTTGTTATCGCATTTGACTCGGAAGGCGAAGTCCCATTTTTTCCATGAGTAACAATAGTAAATTGTAATAAAACCCACAAGAAGTACACAATTTATCACGCCGCACGTACTTAAGCGAGCTCGAGGTGGATGACGGTGTGAAGCTTAAGCTGGCTATCAAAAGTGTTCGACTCGCCTCGACCTTCAACGCAAAGCCTCGCGCTTTACCGATTGTCACCTGAAAATGCACACAATTGCAAGGACGATACGTATCGGCGTATCTTACTCCATAGTTCATTCTGACGACAGTCGCTTTATTTACATGCATACAATATTCTTATAGAGGAAAATTATTGTCGCACATTCAATACTAAATCGATGGAAGTATTCACTCGTACATCTTGAAACATTTATTACAAATAAAAACAATGGTTTTATGGTTTTGTTAGTATGGAAAATGTTTGAATACTCAACGAATGTGTGATATTTTTAGTTGAAACACAATACCTACTTCAAAGTTGTTCAGAAATACGGATTAAATACCTTCACAACAGCTACCTCTATTACAAATAACCAACGCGACGTGTTACTACGAAATCTATCACAATAATTATCGACCGTCTTGTCGAATGTGTTAGAGATAAACCCGAAAGTTATCTACACGGCCTCCGAGCATATTCAGATTTTTCTTATGCGTACGTAGGTATGTGAACATCAGTCAAATAATATATGTAGTTTCTATGACGTTTTCCGCCGCGGCGTCTCGCGATGTTATCGCCGATCGAATTTTAACACGTTAAAAACGGGAAGAATTATGTATGTGTTCGTTTCGGTCAGATCGTGGTGCATGCTCGGTAGGAGATATTATTATTTAATACAAGTATCTGTCGGCCGTTTGGCAGCTCCGGCATTAAACGGGTCATCTGATAAATTGGTTAATTTGCCAATTATCCGAGCTACCTGTGCCCGAACCATCTCGGGCAGACGCTGACACAGTTGGCAATTTAGGATACACCTGACCTCACTTAGTTAATATTTCTTTTATAGGCGATAAACGCACATTTTCACCGCGGTTACGCTGTCAAACACTCGATAACAAAGATTTAGAGAAAAATAAGGGCTAATATACAATGTTTCACGCACTATCGATAACACAGTGTGTTGCCACATTTGAGATGGTTTTTTTTATCAATATTCTATCGCTAACTGTTATAATATTTTTCGCATATCACTTATTATTTTGTTTTTGTATATGTGTAAAATAAAACTAAAGTATGTTGTAGTACTGTCTATGCATTTATTAAAAACGCAAGTAATTAGAAATAATTTCACATAAAAATAATTTCAATGATGCGTATTATTTTACTTTTGTAACAATAATCAGTAATCGCGAGTTTAAAGTTGATTTTCTGTGAAAAGACTTAAACGCGTTAGTAACCTAAAACCCGGAAGTCTATATATATAGTATGTAATTCAATTTATAATTAAAATTAGATAACCATAACAAAACAACAATTTTCAATAATTTTATTTTAAAACTTTTTATTGCTTTTTAATTTCATATTTTTAAATTTTAGCTTCTTTATCGGTACACCCTGTACGTTTGGTTACACTTCCGTAAATTATTGCAGAATCATCGCGTGTAATAGAGGTAATCGATTGTCAATCAAAAGTTGCAAAAACCGTAGAATAAATAACATATCAAGCCACACTCTTTGTTGCTGCTCTATTGTGTGTCAATTGTTGTACTACGCCGATCATTACGTGCATCGAACTTTGTATCGAATATTACACGTTTTAATTATCCGCATGCCTTGGTGTGTTACCTTCTGCAGCGATTTGCTTGAAAAAATATATTGAAACGCCAAAGAAATTGGTTTGGCCATTCCAAAAATCGGTTCTGGTCATCGAACTTCAAAAAGACGACGCTGGAAAATGTGTACGTGTATTATACGTACAAAAAGTTTGCTTAGACACATTATGCACCTCTCTACAATGTTTTATTTATTTTATTACACATAAAATCATTGCTCAAGTTTGATTTACATAGTTAACGATATGTTTATATTTCATTTAAGACGGTGCTAATAAAATTTTCATCATTTATAAAAATAAATTGTTCAATGGAAAAAAAAGCTGTAGAGTTTTCGCGGATAATTTGTGCAAAAATAATAATGATAATTATAAGAAGAGTTTCGATAAAATCTCTTGAGAGTGTGTAGTGTTGTATCCGCCGGCTACCGGAGTACGCCGAACCACTCTATCCTGCTCGCACATTTTCATTCCTTTGGTTCATTCATATATTTTGTCTCACTTGAAACATACTCGCTTCATCCCACTCGCACTAATGAAATAATACACACATTCACTTCACAAAACTAGTGTGAATAATTGCGAATGCGATAATTGCAACGCGAAACGAAAGGGAAAAACGCATCGTTTGTAAGGTATCTCGCCACCGATTTACTTTTTCTGAGTATTATTCGAGTTACACGTTTTTCTTTCTTATATTAAAATAAATCATTTAGCTTATTTTTATACCATATATACATAAAACAACCACACATATTTACAATAGCATTTACATATATGAGATTTATTCAACTATGTACAGATTTAATATATAAACATTTCGATTTAATTAGAAAGTACATTTTAATTCAGAAAACAATGAAATTAATAATTCAATCTTTTTTGATAATGATGTATTTATCACATTTTTGAGAGACTGATTATATTTCGTTTTTTTTCCTCGAAGACCCTCTCATGCGGCGCTCGTTCACTGAAGTGCGTCCCTCTCGCGTGTCAGCCATTTCATCATACCAAAAGTGCTCAACAAAATATGCGACTTATCAAATTTCATAATTTCTTCGAATTAAATTACGCTAGTTCTTATGTACGTATGTACGTGAAATACAAATACAATTCCAAAAATACAACAATATATATTTTTAAATCATTATTTTTCATAGTAAATAATAAAGACCACACGTAGTGGTGATCGTATCCTTTTTCCTATACAGACGTCTAATTAAATTTTTGTTTTTTTTTTTATTATTTTTTGATTTCCGATCATCGATCAAAAACAAAATTATGTAGGTATCTATGATCATTTAACTTATTGAAGCTCCCCCTCCATGTGAGATTCTCACGGTAGACAATACTTGGGTGTCAATGACGTGTGTACCTCTTGCTCGTCGGCTGTGTCCTACAAGGATTGCCGCAGTCTAAAAAGAGAAGAAGATGCAAAGAAAACCATTTTTTGTTATTCCTTTTTACCCCGTGTTCAGAATTCGTTTTGTACATATTGCCTCCGAGAGACCTCGATCCTTAACTCTGGGTGGTGGTCGATTACAGGGTTTTAGTGCAATTTAAAGGTATGAAACGCCGCAATAAAATATTATTTAATGACTGCTATTACCCCATCGACCAATCATGACGGGAAAATTTTGTCTCTCCTGTCAATTATTACTTAATGTACATACATATGTATGTAATTCCATCATAATATTCATTTAATTACCATAAACCGCATTATTTTTTCAAATAGAATACAATAGATCTTGAATCATCACGCCTATATCCATGAAATCATGAATAAAGCGCAGACACGCCTCATAATAAAACGGTAAATTTATATTTACGCCAATTTATATCTCGTTATAAGTCTACCTGTCTGTAATGTAAACATGAAATTGTACAAATTTTCTGTAACATCTCACAACAACAAAAAAGAACGTGAGAAAATATCTACTTGCCATTTTATAATGTTATTATATTTTAAACTGGCAGTATCATTAAGCTTAATAGTATGAACAATCCATTTCTTTGGGTTTGGTGCATCCGCTCTAAAATCGCCAGATTAACAGAACGGCAGCTTTAAACGTAATTCTCGTTTTCTCGAATGATAGATTGCACATCAGATGACGAGTAACCTTTCGATGTGCACAGATGCAATTATTAAAATTGAGTTGGATCTTTCTGGCGAGTTTAATAAGGCAAGATTCGGAACTTATCGAATCTTGCCTTATTAAACTCGCCTGAAAGATCCAACTTAATTTTAATAATTACCATTTTAATAATTGCATCTGTGCACATCGAAAGGTTACCCGTCATCTGATGTGCAATCTATCATTCGAGAAGACGAGAATTGCATTTAAAGCAGCCGTCCATTAATCTGTCGTTCAATTTGTCTGGCGATTTTAGAGCGGATGCACCGCATCCATTTCTTTTCTTCAAACAATGCGTTTATTTTACAATAAAGCAACACTTTATGGCACATATTATAATATAAACGTATTACTGTTACTTATTTTCCAAATAAAATAACATGAACTTCAATACTGAAAGTAAGACACACTTTAATAATGTGTTTTGTTCTGTTTGAATAACAGTACTGACGTATAATATAATGCCCTTAGGGAAAAATTAAACGTACTTAAAGCAATTTCGATTAAAAAAGTTCTATTTTTTTGAAATGTGATAAAATCCGCTTTCTTGACCATTTTTATATGCATATGTATATCTGCATATACAAACATATATGATACATATTATCAATAATATTATTATCAATTTTAAAAAGGTTGTAATCTTATTAACTGAAATTTAATACTCATATTTAATTATTTAATTTCTCTGTTTTTTCCAAATTTCTGTTAATTTACAAATTTTATGTATGACTACGTGTATGTTTACCCTTTAGTTTATTACTACCAGCGTTAACCTATAATAAGTCTTTTGTAATGTATTTAATTATTTGTTCTGTTTTGATTTATGACTGTTGGTTTTATTTTAAAAATAAAATAAAATATGTACACATAACGAATATAATTTAATTCCATCCACACATCATACATGTGCATATGAAATCACTTTCATAGATGTAAAATTATCCATTATGATTCCGATATATTTTTAATCATTCATTTTTGAAATTGAAAAAGATTTTATTCATTGAACTTTTTAGTGTACACATATGTAAGAATGCAAGCTTTTAAACGATCAACATTCACATATAAATTGAAAAGGCTACCCTTACGTTTTGAGAGACATTAAGTATGAGATAATATCTATATGGTCCCTCTGGTTGGGCAATGTTGGCTGCTGTGGCATTAAAATTTTCAAAAATAAATTATAAACTTGAGACACTCAAATGCGACGAAGGTGGTTTTTGAGAGCACGGTTATGTGAATGAGACCTAAAGTGCGTCCTTATTTTTTCTTTTGATTGGATGTGGAAAAAACTAATATATACATATGTACATATATGTATATGTATGTATATGTATACGTACATACAAATACGATATCGTAAACTTTTCGGCGACTTTTATTATTATGAAGTAAAATGCAAGAACACACATTAGGGAAGTATTCTCAACTGTAAATACATATAATAATATAATTTTATAGAGGTTGAAAATGTTTCGTGTTCGAATCGCGGCGAATCTTTCGCCTGGAAAAAATGAACACGAAAGGAAATTCTCGCATCCATACAACACGGCACAACAAGAAGTAAATTTGGCGGTGTCCTTTTAACACCCTGGGCATCAGGTCACAACTGGTTTCGTGAGACATTTAAAACGTTGAACATCGAATTCGGATCCAATTCAAATATTTATACTACCGGTCTCGAAGTGTATCATATCTACATTTGCACATGTATATAAATATAATAAATTCAAGCAAATGCATTATAATATATAACTGTAGGAACGAGGTTTAATTAACACGAATTGCATCTGTGCATTATTCTCTAAATTATTATTTTACTTTCCTAGAAATGTATCCTTGTATCATTGTAATTACCAAACTCTCAGGCTAAGAATTTTTCGTTCAAATATGAATGTTAAAATACGAGTATATATGTACATACATACATATGTATATAGGTACATCTAGTAACGGTGTAAGATTCTTTAAAATTAAAATCGTTTCGAAAACATAAAAGCTGCAATAAAAATGAAAAGTTTGAATGAGCACAGGCGTGAGCGAACACACCTTTGTGGACATCGCACAGGTCCGCCATGTCGCTGGCAAAACTGTGACGAATCTAGGGCCTGTTATGTGAAGTGTTGTTCCTCGACGCTTTTTTTAATTTTCACATTATAATTTTCCTCGTTCTTTTTTCTTTTCTTTTCTTCGTCGCTCTGGTACCCTTTGGTGGCCGCGGAGTGTTGCCTTCTTCAACGCCGCTTTATTGCGTTGACCCTAGTCAGAGTTTTATTTATATTTGTTTCGTATTCGGATTGAATTATTCTGAGCTTTGTATTTCTGAGGGACGCGCACGTGAGTGCCTCCTTCAAAAGGCCACTGTCGAGTGTGTCGAGCCTTTTCAACGTTGCCCACTCGAAGTGACCGCACCATCAGCATCACTTCTTCATCCAAATGAGGAGGAACACCTCTCGAGGACCGGGAGTGTCTCTCGTCTCTTCGGTATTCAATCATTGTGCGCCACGATGAATTGGTCGCTATAAATCAAGAAGGCACTCTTGTACCGCACAACAAAGCGATGACAGCAACACCCGAGGCGTGACTTAAAATTGACAATTTTGAAAGCGAATGAGTGATCGTCATATTAACTTGCACTTTTTCACTTTGCCGCTTAGATAGGTGACAACTGCGACGAATACTCCAATAGCACGTCTTGAAAATCGTAGATTCGAACTTTAAATACATATATCCATCCGTCTGTGCATACATGTACATAAATTTGGAATAAATAAAAGTCACTTTCCGTTTTCCTTTATCTCAAGTTTTTTTTTTCAAATTATAAGAATTAATTCTGTGATTTATTACCGATATCTACATTTAAAATGTACAGCAGCATAGCTCGGTCGTTAAGCTTCTCCCTAACACCGAGAGGCGATGGGAGGTTCGATCCCATGAGCTGACCTCGATCGAAAAGAATTTTTCTGAGTATATCTGTAGTGCTGCTGGTCAGACCTGGATATTTGTGACTTCAGCACGATCATTTCTTATCAGAGTTTGCCAATATTCTCTGATTTGATTGTTGTAACGGTTCCCGATTAAAAATTGGCTAAAATCCTTCCTACCTACTATGTCACCACTATTTGAGTATGATTAATGTACAATAAAATTTATGTACAATTCATAGATGTCTCGTTAATTTGCGAGTTTTCAGTGTCTCGTAATTCAGCGACTTGTATAATAAAAATGCTGTATTGTTTGTAATTAGCCAGAAAGGCGCATTGGGGTTTACTTGTAAGGCCTTCCTGGTATAAAATGTAATAAAAAATAGTATTAATTTTTGGTGGTTTTCCAAAAATTTTGTATCAAAATTTGCTAATCCCATTTTGGAACCCTCATTTTAGAACAGACGTATGCTTAAAATTGGTCCAACGAAGAATTATAAAAATGCCTTCCAAACTTTAATCTCTTTCATATGATACTTTGGAGACGAGAATAACGAGAGGTCATCTAATTGCAGTCTATAAAATTATAAATTACCATTAAAATTGTCCTATGATAAACCTCCTTACGTTTAACAATAAAACTCATCTGTGAGGTCATACTCTCAGACTCCAAAAATGTATTTACTTCAAAACAATTACAGAAATCTTCTTTTCAAATAGAGAGCTTAAATTTTGGAATAGTCTATCCAATGAATTAATAAATTCTAGTAACTTAAATATTTTTTGAAATAAATAAACTGGATAATTTTCAATAAAATGGATGATGAAGACAATGGTACTTTTTTAAAAGACTAGAGAGGTCATTTTTCAACTATGAATGAATAAAAAAATGTAATCCACAGGCATTTGCATGTATTCAAAAAGTGACTTTTACCTCACCTTTATAATTGGTACGTGTACCTATTATTGTGACGCTTCCGCGCCGGGTTAATTGAAGTCATCTAAATACAAGATCTATCTGTCGTAATTAGAATCAACGTGAACATGTGTCATCTCCGTTTATACCGTTTTGTCCGAGTCCGCGGCTGACACTGGATCATTAATAAATTATTTTCAAGCTGATTGACTTATCATTATTATGTAAATCTTGTGCGAATGTCCATTCATGTCAGTTGCGATCAACGTCAGCGTCACTTGATCGCGTTGTTCCTTTACCATCTTGACAGATTAGGTCAAGATCAAATTATACGAACTGAGTTTTGTATTACAACCGTAATCACATTCTTTTTTTTTGAAAACCCTTACAATTAAATTACACAATTGGTAGCAATTACCATATGCATAATATTTAAAACTTATTGGTAGCAATTACCATATGTATAATATTTAATAATCGTTTGTTTGCTTCTTTTCAGGTGAGCTTTACATACAAACACACAACATATTTTAGTAAAACCAGTCAATATTCATCGAAATCGTAAGTTATTTTAAATTAAATTTCAAAAACAATTGTCATTTTTTTATTATTTTTCATGCGTCATATCATATAATATATTTATTGATGGCAAATACTTGCAGACTTGAACATGACTAATGTACAAGTATTGATGCCACATACCGTTATAAGATGGTCAAAGATCTAATCATTCGTGTACGTACTATTATATATTCTTGCAATTATTAACATTTACGACATAATCTTCGCCAACATTTAATTAAGGAAATCCTTTGAATTTCAATAATATATTAAATCTCTACACATTTAACATATTCGTTTAACGTTAATCCTTCAATTATTCATTGTATAATATAGCAGTGCTATTGATTTACTATGACAACTTTACTGCGTGCAAATTTTAATATTCTGTTATAAGTCAAATGTGAATATTTATAATCGAATGACGAGCAGTTTGCGAACCACTTACAAGATTTCAATCAATTGTTAACCCGGGGTCTAGATCGTGAGACGTAAATACCACCACGACAGAAATATAATATATCTCGCTGCTAAGGGATTCGACAATTTTACGAACAATTTCATTCTTCACTCGATTTTATAACCACGCATTTATTTCAAATACGGCGTTTTGTTACGAATGTCGATTTGTCATACGTGCGCTGACAGATTTTTTTTATGTACGCGAGAAAATCTATTACGAGAAACGCACCGTTTTCCACGCAAAAGGAAATAAGAAGTAAAAAAAACTCACTGACAAAACGTGCAAAATACTAGGTAATTTTGCGATTAAAAACCGCAATCGTAACATGATTTCTCTGATCATTATAGTAACGGTCGATTTGTTTTACAACTAGGAAGTCGAGATATTGCGTATCAATGGCGTCGATTGCGTTTCAATGCGTGCTCTTAGGGATTGTCCTATTGCCGAACTTCCTGTTTGATCGCTTAATTAAGATCGATACGAATCGATTTCCAGCGGATAACAATTCAAGAGAGTTGTGGGCTGACGAAGAAGTCATCTTTATGATGTATGCTCGCGTGTATTATCGCTTTTGACAACGATCAAATTGTGCATGGACGCGCATTGACACGGCTGATCCGGCGCCTCGAATACTCTAGCTCGAGATATATTATTGGACGGTCGTAGAACCAGTTTACACTGTTAATTACCAGCTGAAGATTTTAATCGGTGTACGTGATCGACACGGCTCTGAGAACACGTGTATTATGTCACATCTTCGACTTCTAATCCTGACGTGATGTTGGATCCTAAATTTTATGTTTTATAGCACTTCGAAAGCTCGCAGTAAATTTTAATGATATATAAATAGATGGAAATACCCCTAAATCATTACCATTGCGGATGACCATGAAGCGAGGTAGTTTCTAATTTAAGTGTATTTATTTCGGGTTTATATAAAATTTTGGGAGTGATGATTTTCGTATTCGTTTAATATGTTACAAACTTATGCTTAAAGATATACATACATACATACGATGTTAGTACATACGATGCAGAGATACATACTCGTATATGAAAGTATAAAGCAGTTTATATGTATGTATGTAATATTTTGTTATTTTATATATCACAGTACTGAGGACTTTTTATATAATGTAAAATTACTAATGAATAATTTTAACTATTTATAAAAATCATACATTTATGCAAGTTCTACATATAATAGACACTAAGAACTCAGCAATTCTTCGGTTCATTTCAGTCTGAAATTTGGTCTGAATCTTTCATATACAGTATTTAATCAAATTTGCATAATTCAATTTGAAAACGCTTACATTTGTCGTTTAGTTACAATAAATTAACTTATTAAAATTTTCCGTTTAAGTATGTATTTATTTTGCAATCGTAACTATATATTTAGCAATCGTGCCACATTTTCGCCATAATAATTTTAATGTTGTTACAATTTTTAGTATCGGTGATATATTGTATATTTTTATATTTTTTTTCATAACCATTTGTTTCCAGTTTTGGATGAGGTTGTTGTTTGCGGTATACCACACGTTTTGTTCGCCATATGTACACATATACCTCCTACAAAACACATATGTATGTATATATGTATGTGCGATGTTAATTTATGGTTAGATTCACGGAGTTCTATTTATTTCCAAATAATTGATCTCATGCCAAACCGCAAAAAGCGTCTCGGCGCCTACGCCAATAACTATTAATTTTTTTTTCAACCGTGTCGAATAAAAATGATGCTTATTAAATAATATCTTATATAATAATCAGGTCTGTGTGTGTACATTTGCTTTAAGCGTCCTTTTAGCTTCATTGTCTATTTTTTTATACTGAAGAAATTTTAAGTGCGTATTGTTTTGGTTATGTAAATTTTTTCAATACATAAAAAATAAGTATTTAGGTAGGTATATACATACATATGCATACATATCGGCTATTGAATACAAAGAGGTTCACTCGGGAAACATGTCTTTCGCAAATATTTTATATTGATTCGTTTATGGGCAACTTAACAATATCAGACTAATCCGATCTAAATATGCAGTACGTATAAAGTATTGTATAATAAAAGTAATTTCAACTCCAAGATACTTTTAATATATTCGTATTGATATAATATAATATCATCTGTCATCTAGAAAAAATAGATGTTAAAAATAAATATTAAATTGAACTCGTGTAATTCAAAATATGATATAAAACACGATAAAAAAATTGTGATGCAAAATTAAGCTGACGTCCTCAAGGTGGACCACATAATATATTATAGGTCGTGGTGTATGTCTGAGTAATCTATTATAATATACAAGATGTGAGAGGAGTCCATAATGGTGCGCTAGTCTATGAGAGGAGCCCGAGGGCCTCCAAACTTTTTGATTCATAAATCAATCCCGATCGAGCCATAATTAGTACACATTCAACGATTCGAGTATATCTATCAAATGTATAGTATTAAAATTTGAAAATTCCTGTGCGTCTCGCATTCTTGCCAGATACGTTTTTATTAAGAGCTCGGTAACCAACCTCTCAACACATCGGCTCTCCAACGAGATTACATTATAGTATTATACATACATATGTACATGTATGTACACACATAATGTGTACGATACACCCGTGAAATTACAACGCAAGCTTACGTTTACACGTGTGCAAATGTGTATTTATAGATGAAAACTTGTATTAAATGATATTTTACATGGTTGAAATGAAATTGATATAGATGGGAGCATGATTGTCAGTGGTCGTAACATTTTGGTGAGAAAAACAAACTGGTTTCATAAAATGCACTGGTTTCGTCGTATATAATCCCTGTGACACGTTAATATGAAAGACTCGATACTGTTTTTAAAAAAGATTTATATTCAAACTACATACATTGTTGTATTCATTTTTTTATATTACTTTTTTTCTTTTGTTTATTTTTCCTTGTTAAGTTCTATAAAGAAACAGTACACAACCCGTGATTATAAATTCATGATTGCTATCAAAGTATCTAATTGCGGCTGATTATGTTTGGTAAATAAAAATACATTTATTTATATATTGCAGACGTTTTAATGGTTGCATTGACTTTAATGTATTTTCATATTTATTGTTAGGTCAACATAATGTCGTTACTTCGAACGGGCAACAAAACACAATAAAGAGTGGCCATATAGCGAGAATGAAAGCAAAAAATAGATAATTATATTTATGAGATATGAATGCAAGAAACGCATCAATAGGCCATTATCTTCAAAGAAAAGATTGCGCTCGCCTGTCACGAATTTTTGGCTGGCAAATAAAACGCTCAAAACAATTTCGAACGGTCAAGTTTGGGTTGTGTGCATGTGGGTTTTTCGAATTTGCATGAGTGTATAAATCAAAACATTGTATTTGCTTAACTAAGCCGCAATAGGGCCGGTCCTTTGCGCCAACGGCGCCGTTGATTGCCCGGACAGAACTTAACAAACTGCCCAATAACGCGATTATGTTTGCTCTCTCTCGAGCTTCATTCTTCTCGGAAACCCTCCAATGACCGACGTGTGTTGCATTTCTCTCGCTGCCCTTTAAAATACACATATAATTATAATGTGCGCGATTTTTTCCCTCTCGCAATGACTTCACTAACGTACGAATTTCTTTCACCCATTAGGTACTTTCACGGACAACTAAACTCATTTATTAAAAGAGAAAACATTAAATTGATGAAAGTTAACGTTCCTCAAACTGTAGACAACAGCACAATAAAGCCAACCCATAAAAAGTCTACCTTCGTAAACCGCAAAAGCTATGAAAAGAGTTAATACAACAAAACCTGTGGTAGAAATATGGTTGCGGGTAATCAATTGATACAATTTTATGAAGTTCTCTGTTCTCCATTCTTCATTTCTATTTTGCTTTTATTTTTTCCTTGTCAACAGTATATTTAAACAGATTTACTTTTATCTATTATAATTTTTCTGGCACTCCAACAATGCCACGCGGGACAAAATTAAATTAATATATATTATATTTTATATCCAATAAAAATTGAAACGTTCTTATAGAACTGATGAAAATCACGTTTTTTACTGCCGGAACGGAGACATCAATCTTTACTAAGTTGACCCACTAAATTCGAATATGACAATGATTTATATCATTTATAAACGTTTAAAAAAATGCGCGATTTTTACATATTTTGGCTTTTGCAGTCTTAAACTCAAAATCTTGTATTGTTGTGCCAAAAATGAGTATTTTAATCAAAAGTCAATTTTTTTATCTATTGATTGTGATTTTTTACTTAAAAATATTGAATTATCTAATGAATTTTAAAAGTTAACTATCATGCATTTATGGGGCAAAGTTTTATATTTCACTGCGTTAGCAAATATTAATTTTTCATTCTCAATATATTTTTTTATCTGAACGTACATACCTACATACTTGAAAAACCCTGTTTTAGAATTTTTAAAATTAAGTGACAAACCGAAAAAACTAAACTCTAGTAAATTTCAATTGATTAGGAGTCCCGCAAAATCGAATAAAACCAAAAAGAACTTCTGTTTTCAATTAAATTTAATTTTGTAGTTTTGTTTTGCGCGGCATTGTCAGGTCGCCAATTATTATATCTTAACTGTTTAATGTAACTCTTTTTAATAATATATAATTATAGTTTAAGACAAATTTGGACATAATAATAGTTGAAAAACATGGAAGAAGTCAAACTAGAGACATAGAAAAGTGATAATTTTCAGAACTATTTCCCAAGTAAAGTCGGTCACAATTGCATTTTAGATTGCAATATAGTATTAAAAATATACACGAAGCTTAAAGGTTTATTTTGAGTAGATATCTTTCAGTTTTCATTATTTGTATCTTCCTGAATAAGAACTAAATATTTTGGTGTTGGTAATATACATATACATATATTATAATAATAAAATAAATATGTGTGATGGAAAACACTGATATGAGCCACGTCACACACATACATATGTATGTATGTATGTGCTATCAACGTTCTATGAGATTATCTATGTATGTATAATATGTAACATACGTATATGCCATCCTTGCAAAATTTGTAATTGATATCATTTTGTGATCGTGTAATGGCTTTGTATGATGACAATGGATATAAATATTTTAAATAAAAAAAACGAGACTTTCACCGATTGTTGGTCTTAATTAATCGAATGGCAGTGCGTTGACCCGTTGATATTTCGAATAGCGTGCATGGCACATAACAAAAGAATAAAAAAATGATTCTCGTTTTTCATTTCGCCTACGGTCCGGGAGAAAGTCACATATTTTTATACCTCCAGATACTATTTGAAGATCTTTCCAAATGGTTCGCAAGTCACCCACATATCGGGCCGGATGAAGACGATTAGCGAGATTAGAGGTCATCGCGCTAACTAGATTCAAAAATAAGCGCAGTGCTTAACCTGCAATTATTACGTTTCTTATGATTTATTTTCCTTTGAGCGCGAAAAATGCCACGTGTGAATTGGAACGATCGAAGACAATGCCAGAGAAAGGCTTGATAGTCGAGATCTTTATTTATACATCTTATTTCATTTTTATTATTATTATGTCGTTGCAAGTGTGTGTGACCCGAATTTTAATTGCTTGCTCCCGTTAAATTCTGATTAATTATGTTTGTATTCGAGACGACCTTTTTGAGCACGCTGTAGCTTCATTACTAACAATAGAAAACGTTCCGTTGTCAGAGATTTGGCAGTCAATACATATAAATAACCGACAGCATAGATCAGTGGTTAACAAGTTATGCTTTCAGCCAAGTGGCCACGGGTTCATTCCCTGCCCAGTGCTACTGGCCAGACCTTAGATATGTGACACCTTAGATATGAGTTTACCAATTTATATGATTTCTTTGAATCAAATCCAAGATATTGGTAACCGTGTCTTACTTTTCGCAAACTTTCAGTTTTCAGCATCTCAAATTCGCTGATTTATAAAAATTCAGAAAGTATTGTCAAATTTATTCATGAATGAATCTACATATGTGTTGAAAAATTATTCAAAAAATAGTTAAATTATAATATTTTCAGATATTTGCTTACAACTTATTTTTTTTAGACATTACTAGAATAGTTAACTTATTCATAACTATTTTACAATCAAATCCTTCAAGTGCCTTCAAAATTTTGAAGGTATATCAATATAGCAAACACGGTTTTTTGTAGAATACGTTGGAAAATGGTTTTTCTACTATTAATTACATGACAAGTAAATTTTTTCCAGCATTTAAAACGTATAGTTTCTTAATGGTTTTTGGAATTGAGCACGAAACGTTTGTGAATGTAAAGGCAAATAAATGTATGAGCACAGTTCAAAACCAGAAATATGCACATATATTGCCAATAAATTGACATTATAGAAAAGTTTTGAAACTGCTTAAATGAAATTTTCAGTCATACACACACAATTACATAACTGAAACTACACATTTAAAACCACATTAAAACCAAGATATATAATATTTACTGAAATTAAATCCTTCACTATTTTGTTGAAATAGTCTGAAAAGAGTATAGAAATTAAAACTTTTTATTTTTACTCATCTAACCATATTTACACCGCTTTACATACAACCCCTTTTTTGTAAATTAAATCATAGGAATTGCTCCACCGTTTATATTATAGTTACAATAATTGGTAAACATTTTCCAATATTAAAACATATTTTATCTTTTGTTGTCACATCAAATTTCTCTATGAACAATAATTGTTTCATTTATTCGGAAACGTACCGAAACAATGGCGATCCACGCGTAATGGGGTAGATGGGTACATATCTCCAATGTCTAGTCCCAACACGACCGTCATAAACAACATCCAATGTCGGCAGTAATGCGACCTCATAGACGAAGATACGACCTGGCCTTTGTCGTGCCACCGCTAACGCGATACCACACACATTCAGATTAATTAGAAAGATCCATAATCTTATAGAAGCTGTGCTAGGTACAGATTCCCTTCCAAATCGGAGTCACATGCAGTATAAATTTCGATGATTCAGCCACAGCTGAAAAATGATAATAACATCAATCGTATTATTTAATACATATGAACATATGTATTTCAATTTGTAATTTGAACATGTATAAATTCAAAATATTCTTTTTTTTTATTTGAAAATAATTAACGTTGTTCTTTTATTTGGTTATTGAAAAGCGCATACGTTTTCAAGTCCTCCATTGAAATGTTGATTCGAGAAGCTGTTACCTGATATTTATGTAAGGTTTAATTTCACTTTTTTGTAAATTTTTCTTTGATTTTCATTGAAAAAAGATACTTGCAACTACCGCTAATTATCTTCCGTGCAATTAAGGAAAATATTTACTAGGATCTATCAAATACCTCAATAATTTTCTTGAATAATCGCAAACCTTAAAATCAGCTTTTACAGTGTAAGCTTCATTTTTACGATCGAATAGGTCGTATCGAACTGACATAATGTCAGCGACCACATTCTCGATGTACATACATACATACTATATGTATATATGTATTAAATACTTATATTGTACGTAGAGTTAATTTATTATGTTTTATTTATTTTATTAGTATAAATTGCGCATTTAATTTTATATCAAAAATCTTCGAGAAACTGTTTTACTGGGATTTATTACGCTTACAATTTTTTGTGATATAATATAACGTGATATATGTATTTATTATATATTGCAAAGGAATTGTATAATGTTCGGCAATTTATTGAATGTGCATCATGAGCGTTAAAAGCAGTACATTTTCTTTGAAAGCCGCACTCAATTTTTTTTGTTGAAATGTCGTGATGGATTCTTAACGTGCTTAATTATTTAGTCACGATTAGAAACTCCTTTGGCTTCGCAACTATTATCCGCTGAATGTGTCAAAAGAATCATGCTCTTCAAAAAAAAAAAACCTATGTGTGTGTACTTGTACCTAAATAGATTTATTCACATATTCATATGCGTCAATACAATAATGTGATCGATTGTGTCCGTCGCATTTTTCCCTGTGAAGGTAAGATGAATTCCACGATCAGTTTGGAGCTTGGAGGACTCGAGGACTTGAAGCTCCGGGGTTGTGGATCATGTTGCTCTGCAGGGAGCCCCCTAACCCTACCAGATATGATCTCGGTGTGGCATTTAGCTATCTTACCTTTACATCTGATAACCGCCTTACCTGTTTTTGTCCACGACGACGTTGCAAGCATTGAAAATCAATTCTTTCAATAAAAAGCCGAGAAAAATATGAAACTATAATTCGAAACACGCCACGGACCTCGCTCTTCCAACAAACACACGATTTTGTAGTGTTGCTCAGTCGACATTAATCAGATGTCCCGAGCTGTGTTCGAAACATACAAGCTCGTTAGACAGATGTACATAAATGATTTTTGACCTCCTGTGACGAAAATTCTCCACGATTCAAATACACTGGTGTATAAATCATATGGAAAACCTTTGAAAGTAGATCACATGAAATATTAGGCAATTAATAAATTGACGGCTATATATCATATAAAGTTCATTATGAAATGATACACGCCACATTATGAATGCACAAGCATGTTTAATTGAATTTTATGTAGTGTACATGTACGTCGTGTAACCATTTGATGTTGGGCAAAAAGCCGTACAAAAAATTCGATATTTACTTTGTGTATCCGACTACGCAATTCAATCAAATCATGACAAACCACCATTAACCATATAATAATTTCGCACCAATTCGCAACACGTCGCACGCCGAGGATCGGAAATAGAAAATAATAGTAATTAAGAATGGCACTAAATTATTTGTTTTTTCATTTATTTATTTTGGGTGTGACCGATTTCCGAACTGATATGTATGTATATCCGATGTTGGCATAAGGGTCGGCAAACAGCAGCAGCTTCGCGGGAATAATTAATTACTTGTTTCTCGCCGGTAACACACATAATTAGCCTCGCCATTACCGAAGATTATGCTCGTAATTTTTTCTGTTCGTTCTTAGAAATACCTCACGCGCGGCTGAAAACCCACCGTATAATTTATTCCGGTTATGTCTGCTGTCTCACGTCTGGCTAATGGCTCTGAAAAACACTTAATTTGTCACCGTTGTTGCATTCGTTGGAGACGTTCGTTGCATACATGCAATCGGCATTTATATACATACATACATACATATAAATATATACATATATTCGCGGCCGAACTATTATTATCGGTAATGAATTATTACAAGTTCACGCTAGCGATCTGTGTGTGATCAATCAATTGGTCTGGTCATCTGCAATTTTACATACAACTGTCGTTTTAATAAATTTATTAACGATGCAATCATTGAAATGCACTGCTAATATTTTTTTTCGTATGAGAGATCTTTGTGTCCAAGTTAATTCGTGATGGGTTCTTTGTTTTACAACTATTTAACCTGTCGTGGAGAGGCTTAACTCGGGAAGTTTTTATAAAAAATACAAAGGATGAGTGTCATATTCCAGAGATTCTAGTTGGCCTTAAGTTTGAGGTGCCTAAGAGGCCGAAGAAATTTCCCTCCAGAACTTTTTGTGAACTCATTTGTTTCTGACTATTTGACTACTAAACGTGCTGTTTGATCATCTTGACACATTCACTGCATCGTACAATTTTATTTGGCAATATATTTTGATTGGCTCTTAGTTACAAACACAATATAAATATATATTTGATATACTAAATAAAAAAATATACAGAATTACAATATATTTTCTGTATTTATTTATCCATTATATATTAACCCTGACCATATGTGCTACTAAAGGTTGCTCAAGGCAACACCTGTGATCAAACTTTTATACATAAGTACCGAATACCATCATTATACTAATGATTATACAAAAACATATGAGTTTAATACACTGTGCGACAACCCTTTTCACTCAACTCTTCCGCTGTGGAAGCCACTACAGCAGATTTGTCATATGTACATATGTAGATGTTCTTCTTCCCAATTCATCGAGCAAAACCAAAGAGTCGATTCCAGTGCAACCAGTCGATTGCAATTCAACCAGGAAGGTCGACTGTTCCGACATTATGTCGTCATCGTCATCGCCCAGTCTTGCAAAAATGTTGAGATATTTATATTAATACATATATAAAATATTAAGTGTTTCGAATTAACAATTGCGAAACACTAAATATTTCATTCACTCAATTGAATAAATATTTATCACTTATTTTTAATACAATACTATTAAATTATTTAAAAACCTTGTAAAAATGAAAATCTTTCAACTATTATATTTTTAATCATTTTTTTATTATTATGTGTGTATATCTTTGTGAATTGGCCAAAGAGGCACATTGAGTTTGCCTGTTAGGGTCTTTTTGATTTAACTGTAACACATATAAAATTTAATCGATGATTCCAAATAGACTTTTTTAGTTAATGCAACTGTTTTCATCGTCCTGTTTCAAGTGTCGATCTTTTATAGTGAAATAAATGCTTTTTAAAAATGATATATACGCTCGATTTCCAGAAAATAAATTACAATTATTAATTAAATTTTTTTTTTGCAAATTTTTTTAATTTCCAAATTATTTTTTTTTAATAAAATTAGTGCTCTTAAAAAAAATAAAATGGGGATATATTAGTTTGCTAAAAATCTGTCGTATAATTTTAATGTAGTTGCATAGGTTTTGTATATTTTTTGAAATGCCTCTACTACAGTTTCTTTTCCTATCCGTTCCAAGTATTTAATTATAAAACGATATATAATTTCTTGTTGAGCATCCTCCGTATGAATTGCAAATGGTAAATTAAATTTTTTAATTAAATCGTCGTATGATTAGTTATGGTAATTTCAGTGGGATCATTTGTCGCATTCATGTTTGTATAATAGGTATGTATGGTAATTAATAACGCCGGAATTATGTATGTATATATGTATGTATTGACGAGCATCGTTCTGACCGTTGCGCTGCTGCTGAAAAATAAAGCATACGTTTCTCGTCCGTTGCGTTCGGATTAATCAAACTTGCGTAGGATGATTCTGTCTGAAAAAAGTTCGGTTCGTGGTCTTTTCTCAGAAGTACGGAGCATCAGGATAGCCGGGGCGGGTTGGGAGAGCGGGACCAGAAGGCGAGTTCGTCCGAGACTTGTGCAACAAAAACCTGGTCGGTAGCAAGCCCCGTCCGAAATTGTCATTCCGGACCAGAGCTCAATACTGCGAATGGGTAGAATTAAAAAATGATGCTGCGGGCCGCATATACCTTAGTTAACAGATGTACCTTCAACGGAATCCAACAAAAGTCGCGCGTAAAACAAAAAAAAAATAAAAAATAAAATCTCGAACCACTCTTGATAACGGTTGCTGCATATACAATATATGCGTAATTTTTATTTTTCAATTAAATGATTAAAATCGTATCGAATCGCAGTGAAAGTATGATTAATATATTTTAGCCGTTGAAAAAACTCACCGAAGCTATGAATGTTAAGTGGGTTTTTACGTCTCGTTATTAGATTGAGTCCTTTTTTGTCTTTGGAAGTCGTATCGGTGCCGGCGAGCTAAGTATTAATTAAGTAAATGAAATTTTATTTATTGTAAATAATCAATTAATTTACTACACATAGGCTCGTGTATCACCCATGCATATGTACATACATACAACTGCATGTACATAATACATACAATGTATTGATACTCCAACATACTCGAGAGAGTCTGGTCAAATAAAGCGCTCAAATTTCCATAATGCATTTATGAAAAGCTTCATTGCACTGCGGCCTGAAGCTGGTTTTCAACTTAATATCTTCTATTTATTATTGTTAATGTTATTACTTTGTTTATATTCATTAATTTTCTAGTATTCGATATGTTCATAAATTAATTTCAGTATAAAAATAATTAATTCCGTTTTGAAGTTTAATTAGACTTGGCTTTTTTTTTTAATTGTTTACTTTATTAATGTGTAGTGACAAGTTTTTGACATTAGCGCTGGTTGAGAGTTTCTTATTTGTTTTCAACGTCATTCTACAGATGATAAGTCATGTTAATAACAGCGTTACCTCCCAAGAAGAATCGCAAACGATTGCCTTATCCAGCTTGGCAAAATAATCAACATTGCATTTCGTAGCTCAAGGGCGATAGTTTATTCTCGTAGAGGCCGGGTGACTTATCGAGTTTTGGTTTGCATTGCAAACTTATGCACGTATGTACATACATGCATATATACGAATGCACACACGAATGCACGTTCGACGACTCCTCCCCGCGAGCATCTCGCGATCGAGTTCGAATTTATTTGTAATTATTTAAAATCTGATTTGCGTGTTGACGTCTTCGAGTTGCAAAAATATCGCTCTCGTCCGTCGGACAGAAGTCGGCGAAGTTACAATCTGTCCCACGAGTTGGACGATTTTTTACCGCGGTCCAGGGCCGGCTCGGGGCGAGGCGATGCTCCGGTCGTGAGTTTATGCTCTACCTCCGCTTCCAAACCGAAAATAAATATCGAAGTGGTCCCCGGCCATCTGCATTTAAGTGGAATGCCGTAGATTCTTACCGCGTTCGCTTAATGCGTTTGCCGAATAATCGAGTTCCGTCCCTCCTCGTCATTTTTGCTTCGACAGCGATGTCGACATATTTTCCAAGTTCGTTATTTTTATTCCACGAGAAATTCTCTTAGTCATGCTATTGATGCCGTATCCGAATAATATGGTTTTAAGTACTTATACTCACATATGTATGTATGTATGTATACATACATATAAACATATGTATGTATATAATGTCTAAAAGTAAAAAAAAAATCTTTTCCAAGCACATTGAGCGCCCCTTTGTAAGATTTCGTTAATACTTGCCTTAGTTAAAAAAATTCCTCTAGCCACGTGCTGGACGCTAAGCGTTCAGTTAAAAAAAATAACTTAAAATATTGCAAAATCTGCGAGGTTGGTTATTGTAATTAGCAATAAAAATTATTTTGTCGTGTGTTAAACGTCGAATAATATAAAATAAGTAACTGTATGAAATTAAAATATTACGGGTAAAGCAGAGGCGTCAGACCGATTAGCGTGGGGCATACTGAATTTTCCTTCTTTCTCGCACATGTACAAGCGGCTTTCCACGAAATAATTATTTGTTTTGATATCATTTTTTTTATTTCGTAATGATATAATTAGAATCATAGAGGTTTTTATGAGAAATGCGTAAAATATGAAGACCTTGCATTCAATATATTTGTAGAAATAAAATAAAATATATGTAAATATACATAAATTAGTCCTGGTCACTTCAACACTAACACTGATGGTTCATCACAATGCGGCAAGTGTTAACGTCAGATCTCATTTAATTTTATCCTATTCAAGTTTTACGTCGAAATTTTCGATATTTCTAATTATCGTTTTGACTTTTTCACAAAAGCCCTTTTTTTGTAAACTGAATATTTATATATGTACATATGTACATACATACATAAATAGGTATATTTAATTTTAAAAGAAATATATTCCCCGAGTTCGGTGATTTTTCCGCACAGGTTGTTTCCAGACACGATCTTTCCGTACACTGACTATTCCTGACACTCATTATTCCGGACACTGATTTTTACATATACTGATTATTCCAGACATACATATCTTATATAGGGGTGACCGTGAAAAAGTCGAAAATATTCGTTTATCATGCATACATATGAAAAACGGTTAGTATATATATATATATATATATATATATATATATATATATATATATATATATATATATATATATATATATATATCAGTGGCGTGCGGTAAAAGTCTCTCTCCCCCCGTCGTACATCCTCACTTAATTTGCGCGAGCAGGATACAACAGGAACAAGAGGAACAGGCTTTTCCTCCCGTATCCTGCGCGCGCACATTAAATAAGGCTATATGACAAAAAGAGAGATAATTTCACCGCATGCCACTCATATATATTACATATACATACATAGTACCGTTTACCATGCACCCTTTTTTTTTGATCTTTCGACTTAAGATCTTTGCCTTCCGATATTTGCTTGTTCGACCATTTCATTTTCGGTCACGTGAGGTAGACCCATTGTTTCGGGCAAAACATATTTTTAATATTATAATATTAAACAAAATTAACGTAAACGTTCGTAAAGATCGCGCCCGCGAAAATCTTTCCGCAAAGCTCGTGCCCGGAAACATTCTGTATGGAAAAATCCGAGCACCATTCCCCGGTATCCGTAAGGATCTTAAAATTATTGAATTCACTTCCTTTATTAAGTGTTATAATATTGAATGCAACTATATTTGTATAGGTACATAATGAGCTTGAACTTATAGGAAGTTATTTGTAGTATACATTTGTTTTCAATAAAAAGTAGTTTCCGCTTTTGACGTCTGGGCTGTCATGCAATGGGTTCAAGGCTTACTCTACATTTATATCTATATTCGTAGATTTGGTGATCGATGTTTGCGAAACGCAATAGCAAGAATTTCCCAATCCGACCTACGTCATCGTACACACTCGTATTTTTTATGAATGTCGGAAGGAGGGTGAAAGATGTGGAGTGGGAATGAGAGGGGAGGACAGAGGGGGCGGCGTGAGTGTGGCCGCCTACTGCCGCCGCCTTGGCCGCTGCCGCCTAAGCTGCGGCCGCCTCAGGCTTTGCACCATTTAGCTGTCAGGCCGGCGCGCGAGATCGAATCAAAAATCTGGCCGGTCATGCCCACAGCCCAAGGGGCCAGCCGGACCAGCCGGACCAGCCGATCCAGCCACCATCATCACATCACAACCCCGACAATACATAAATCTCGACGACTAATCACTACCCTTACTTACGCCGCATATCTTTGTGCAGTTTCGGCGAGACATGTCCGACTAGCCTAGCCTCAACACTCGCCAATTACATTTTGCACGTGTTCTAGAACATAAACATTCTATGCACACTATTTGCATACATGTGAATATTCGCGATGGTGTCTATTAGCGGTAGTCGCCTTTGACAACGTTAACTATTTAGAGAATGGATGATGCTTTGTAATGCTTCAAATCTATGCGAATAATTTGCGAATGACCGCGAATCAGCTAAAATATTGATAATTGTGACGACAATGTGATAAAGTTTTATGCACAATTTTTTAATTAATTACCAACTTATAATGACAGACTCTCTTTTTTCAAGATCGTAAGTTCAAAAAAAAGGTTTCTGATTTGTTGCTTTTATATAAGATCTGTTTTAAACGAAATTAATTTTAACCTTAATGCCCGATTCACCAGATGTACCTACAAATCATTTCTATTCACCAATTTGTCATAACAACACATCATTTAATAGTGCAATCGCACGAATATGCCGTCTTTACTTACGATGGTATGGATGATTGCCCCGACCTTTTTGCTGACTCTTTCAGTACATTGAGGGCTAACGTGAAGAAGCAAACCTGTGATTGATTTGCTTCTTCACCTTTATTGTCATTCATTATTTATTATTTTTGTAATTTTTCTTTTTGTTTTCTTTATATGTATTACCATGTGATGCTCACTGTACTTGGAATATAATATTTTCATTTATATTTGTATCTTTTTTTGTCTCAGCTTAATGCTTTCTTTTATTGTTTATTCTGTAGGGGGGCCAATTTAAATAAAAATTAACGAATAAAATAAATATTGTACATATATTTATCGGATTTTTTTTTGTTTCAGGTAAGAGTTGTATCTCCTGTTGGTATCATTCTTATCATCAATCATTATTTCAATTGCTAAATGGCTTGGTGAGTACGGTATACATTTAAGCTTTGCATATTTACTATCAATCATTGATCGCTCGCCGCGGCAACGGTCTTTACTTTATTTCGTGTTAATTTTCCGTGTCGTTTAAGGATTTTTTCTCGACGGAATCATGATCGACAGCGTCGTTTTATCCCGAAATTACACTTTTAATTATAATTGAGAATGAAAATCATGATACGGTGTCCGTTTTCAATGGACCGCGGATCACGATCGGGTCGGAGACGCGCGGTGTGTTGCCATCGAACCACAAAATTCTACAAACAGATTCGTTCCAGAAAACTCCTCCCCGGGTCGAGTGTTGGTAGGTGACGAAAGAAAAATAATAATAAAAAAGGAAAATGTTGAATAAAAGAAACCATCGTGAACGAGTGGCTTCTTCGCTCGTCAAACGTCACTTTCGTCGGCACGCCTCCGCCGGTGCGGGTAAAATAGAACACTCACTGTGAACAAGTCGAGGCCAAATAAAATAAAGCGGTGCCGGGGAATAGCCAACATCTCAGAACGGCGTTCCTCTGACACATCAATAAAGCCATTATTCTAAGAGGGTACGACTCTGGCCTCTCGGTCTCGCGCCAGAGGGCCGCTGTCGCCATCTCGCGTCACGCGAGCCGCATCGCCCTATTCAATCTGACTCTCTTTATCTTACTGATTTTTCCCAAGAGTTTATTTATCATAGATCAGCGTGGTTGAATACCTAATGCTGTCCAGTTGGCCGACATCGTTGACCGGTCAGTTCGCATACACATCTAATGCCGATGTCAAAAAATAAAAGTAAATAAAATAATAACCTCATGTTCTGAACGAAGTTTTTCAAATAAAGTCTTTTAGTGAGTTAGGGGATGAAGGATACTATTTTTTTTATATGTATATATGTAAAATTTGAATTAGATCTATATATATGTATGTAATATAGTTTTAAATCAATTCGGCGAGGCTATTTGGATTATATTGGCCAAAGCAAATCTATTATTATGTATGTACATAATTTTTGATCAGCTAAAAGGTCGTGAGTTCAAAACCCGGCTCAAATTGAAAAGTTTATTCATACCTCGGTAATTACGAGTATGCGTATTGGCTGTTGGTAAAATCTGGATGGTTGTAAAATTAAGATGGATCGTTCCATTAAAGCTTACCGATTTTATTCGACAATAATTGTCGAGATACAAATTGCCTCCAACAAAATCATTATTTTAATTTATTTTACACATAATATATGTATGTATATTCCGGGAAGGTCTAACAGGTAAACCCAATGCGCCTTACAAATATCGATACACAATTATTTACAGTGCAAAATTTTACAGAGCATCATAGAGACATATGTATGTGGATAAATTTGCATTTTTGCAGCATTTTAGAAATAAGTCAAGGTTGCCAATTTGTTGGAACCGTTTCAATGAAAATCAGATAAATTGGCAAACTCTGATTGAAACGATCGACCTGGAGTCACATATCCAAGGACTGGCCAGCAGCACCAGGCAGGGATTTAACTCGTGAACACTCGGCTTGAAAGCATTACATGCTAATAATCTATTTTTGAAATCGCATTTGTAAAAGGCGTATTTAAAAAGTTAATAAATACTGGAGAGAAAAACCATTCCCAAAAATAATTCACGAGAATCGAGTATGCATTATAAATTAGAATGATAATTTCGTAAATGAAAAAAATATAGATTTGCTATTAAACTTGTTGAATTACAAATTCATTTTTTTACTATGTTAGTTAGATTTGATATGTCCTAGCTAGTTAGTTAAAATTACAAGGAAAATATATTTTTATGAAATTTTTATTTTGTATTTTAATATATTTTAAAATATTAAAACGAAGCTTCTTAAAATACAAATGCACGCTGTTAAAAGTATGTATCAACACATTCTTTTGGGTTATTCAAAGGTGTCCAATATTTTATATACCCACATATAAAACATTATTTATTGACATAACTCGGCTGATGTAAATGAGGGTAAGATAGCTGATTCGGATGAATACGTTTTACGAAAATATAATATATTATCGCAAACGCAGTGCAATATTTATTAAAGTCAAAATATTTGTATGGATCATAATCAATATTTTATTCATATTATGCATATACATATGTATGTATGTATGTATATTTAAAATCCGTACGTTGTCTTTTGTGGTTCGTTGAAAATGTTCGCCATGTTCAAACCTTTTTTTGTATAAGCTGTACCTTTTGTACAGCATCTTTTGAACAAGAGTAGAATCGAAAGATTCCTCTTGTGCTATGTAGATCATATCAATTTGAAATGTCTTTACACATGCGCACATTATACATAAACATAACATTGACATGCTTGCAGCGTATAAGTTTTGCAAAACAATCCCGAGATATTCTTGTTCAATACAACAGTGTTTAAGTATTTAAGTATTCATATTATTTTTACGGATTTTTTTTAAAACTTAATTGAAATAAATATAACTTTTCTCGGATAGAGGACGAATTTTGTGATTTTCTTCTAGTATTCTGATATTTCTTGTGCCTATTTTTTATTTAGATTTTCAATTCAGTACCTACGCTATTAACGTGGTGTGGTAACCTTTGAACATCACATTTCATTTAATAGAAAAAATTAATGTAAGGAAGAAGAGACAATAAATTTTCGTGATTATAGATATGAATGTCCGTCAGACGGCTTTATGCTCACCCTTCCAAAATGTACGATATGCTTAATTGCGGTATCAGTTCTTCTTTGAGAGGGAACTGAAACCTCGCTGGACCCTAAGGGAACACCATTCTTTATCATGTTGTCATAAACTACACCACACTCATACACGTGTATTTCGTTCATATTAAAATATAATATACCCACAATAAATAAATGCTCGTATGTTTTATATTAACCGAAGTAAATATAAATAAACGGTTCGTTGAGTCGAAAAAGCTTGGATTTAAATCAGTTCACTATTTTCAAAATTATCAATTAAATTGTATTGTGAAGGCAGAAACTTAAATTGAGAATAATTCGTCATAAATTGTGTATCTTTGCAATTTTGAAGCAATCCATTATATTTTTTGTGTTGATTTCCATCTTTTAATTTATCATTATATATATATAGATAACCTCAAATTATTACAACAATTAACTAAAACGTTTATATTTGAACCTTTATTTTCAAATTAATCCTCCCACAGCCGTCTATAAATTATCTGTTTACGTATGTTATAATAAAATTCTTTGATGCCGTATTCAAAGATACACACCCTACTATTAGCTACCCCCTTCATTTAGGACAACGCAACATTTTCCTCTATGCCGGTATTATTACTATTTCGTAAATTGCTTAAATCATCCCAAATGCCGTTTAATAAAATGTTAATGATTCCTTATGTGTTTCAATAAAAACTTTGAGGTGTTCTTCAACGTTTCAGCCGTAAATTTTAGGTTACATTAGATACGGAACGATCACAAACCGATCTGCTTTAGGAAAGTACGGGTTCCGCGTCTCTCTTAACTGTTGACTTCGTCAGGTAATAAAACACCTTTTATTATTAATAAATCGTGTCTTTTCCACTTTTAATCTCGAATTCCTTCGTTTTATTTACCTTTTTAACTGCTGAGATCGTATTGTCCTCGTTAGTTAAAAATGCCATTGAGCTACATAGTTGTAAATTATTTCGGTTCGTACAATCGGATGTTAATGTATTCACCAGCGGTCTAAGAAAGCTCACTCGTTATGACATATAAAATTCTCTAGAAAGCTTCACCGCCGTTGATCACTTTTTTTACCCGAGAAGAGCAGAGCGATCATCGCACATAAAATAGTATTTCGTCTCACTAATAAATTATGGATTGTTATTAATCAAAATTCGTGCGAACGGATATTTCACATATGTATGTTAACTTTAATTAAAAAGCCTGTGATGGGTTTTGCTCGAAAAACTGAAACATTAATTGTAATGGTAATATTGAAAAAAATCGATATAACTCAATGAGTTTTCCGTTGCATTTATTCTATAGTGCGCACTAATTAAAGGTTATGGTAAAATGATGAATGTTACATTAAAACAATCAGCCGTCAATAACAACAATAGATCGCGGCGGAAACAAACAATTTATTATGCATAGACATCTCGTAATAATAGAACCCTAGACCACGTCCGATGACTCCGGCTCGGCTCATGAGCCTCTCACAATCACGCACACATATACATATACTCAAAACATATTGAAAATATTCGATCCCGATGATTTGTCATATATTGTTTTATTTTTCGTTTTACTGACAATGGCAGATAACATCAAAGAGGCAATGTATACTGTGTACAATCCGATCGTGATTCATTCCTTGCGCGCTCACCACACCGAACAATAATGCTGCGACTTGAACGATTCTAAGATTATTGTAAGAAACAATAGAAATTAAAATGAAAAATATTGTTCACGATATAAATACAAATATCGTCGTAGGTTCATGTTGTATTTGATTGGAAGAATACGCTGTGTTTTATATGCATATTTCACTGGTGATGGATTTGTTTATGCTGTTTGAATTTGCTTTTCCAATGTGAAAAGTCTATTTATTTATTTATTTAATTTAATTTTTATTGAAATTGTGCATTCAGGGAACCACTGATTTATATGAAGAGTTAACCTGCTCAGTCAGGTCTCATTGTTCGGGGACCTCCGTGTTATCTTGTAAATCTTCACTCAAATTCGTGATCGCCGGCGATCTCCTTTGTTCCGGGAATGCTCTAGCGCCTTTTGCTTCATCTCATTGTTTCACGTTGAAGGATTTTCAAACTCTCGTTCCGAATATTTCTCTCATCGAATACATAAGCATCTGTATAAATCGCATTATGTATAGATATCGTGAAATTCACGTACATTAGCGGGTAAAAGACAATGAAAAACCTTTGCGATGCATCGAACGAAAATGACCGTCGTGCGACAATTGATAACTGTAATCAAGGCGATTAAGGTCGACGACGATGGGACACTCCGAGTGTATATATACACATAGGTACCAGATCCAAAGACAAATTGCAACCCTGGCGAAATGATCACAATGAATGGATGCAATTATGCAAGGCGCCAATTTTATGCGCCAACACCTCGAGAGCTCGCTCCAAACGTCGTGTACGATACACCACGTACGATTCATCTCGCATAAATATTGCAGTTATTACATTGTATCGCGAGAGCTATCAAACCGTTTTATTATTATTGTCGATTTTAAAAATATCCTCACGTGTGGTTTGAGTCGGGCGAAATATGAAAAATGTTAATGTAAATTATTGAAATGATCACGAAGGCACGATAGAGCACAAAGCTCCTCTCGGTTCTTATGCAAGCAAAAGCTATCTAAGTATAATGTTCATAAAATAGACAATATCCTCGCTGTTGATCTATGACCTCGAAGTTGTGGCCGGTAGGCTCTCATGTTCAGAATTTATATCTGCATACCAGCACAAAATATAAATATTTATATGGTATTCCTACTATATAGAGGTCTTACTCAAAAAGGAAACCGGTAAAAGGGCACGACTGAGTCTTTATCGCTGCACAAGTCTGATTATGATTACTTTATAACAAATATTGAACGATAATACAGGAACATTCATTATATTGTGGAAGCTAATTATGAAACCGACCACATAACTGAATATTAGCAACTTAGAACTTAAGAATTATCTGTATGATATATCAAAATAGTTTCAGTTCACTTCATAGCAAAGTAAAAGAAACAAATCCCATTTAGTTATTTAATGTGTACAGTATGAAACTTCTCATTCCGTGACAGGAGTTTTTTCGGGTTTCTTTGATCAAATTTACTGTCAGGTAATGTGAGACGTTGTAACTTTTTTTAATTCCATATTGAAAAATCGTTGAAAATTATCCCCACGGTCACAAAAACATTCTTATTTATTATGCTGTCATAATTTTATAAATGAACTTAAAAAATAACTAAAAGACCACCGCATTTAACATTTCGCTTTACTTGATAATATCGATTACATTGCAGTTATGTTTTGCAATATGAATTTCGGGTCCAATTTCAAAAATATTTTGAAAACTTATTAGACACATGCTATCTTGAGATTGAAGATATTAAAATTCAGAGTTCAAACGAAGAATGTGCACGTCAGATCATACGATTAATCTTAGAATGTGCCAAAAAAGCTTTATTGCTTATTATTACTTTATCTATGCTTTTTTTTATCTTCGACATTTTGTGATGTTTATTTGATAAGAAAAATTTTGACATTCAAGAGATTGATTTCATTTGACTGTATCAAGCTTTTTTTAATGTTGAAATTCGATATTTGATCATAGCAGATGCCCATAAAGAGACAGAAAGTAATAATGCACTGGGATCACCCACACATTTTGATTGTTCGCCGTATTAAATGTGATGTTTAACAAAACTTTATGGGAAAACGAAGTATTTTACTTCGTTTCTCACAAGATGCTATCTAATTGTTAGTCTAAAGGGGAGTGAGCGAACGCTATCAACAAAGTAGCGTGGGTAAACAATTCATTAACAAATATGTATGTAATAAATATTTACGCATCCGAAATGTTTTGTTTTGAAAGTATTCTTTTTTTAACCCTAATTTAAATGTGTCTTGAAAATAACACATTAGTTTCGCCACACGCCCATAACGTATGCCATAATATCTGTAATTATACATTATTATAATATCATTGTGGTTTGTGTGGAACAGTTTTTACTATTTATTGATTTATTTGTATTCGTAGTTTGAAGATATATGTATGTATATGAATTATGGTGTCTATTGTTTCATGCGGGACAGTGAAAAGTCGTCTGTAGTATTAATACGAAATTAAGCTTAGGACGCTCTCCGCCCATTTCCTCGGTCAAAAAAATCATGATTAATACACGAATTGTTCGCCATATAGTTAAAGATAGTGAACGTCCTACATGCACGAGGTTACAATATATTATTCAATGGCAAATAATAATAATTTATTCGTGTGACATTAGGCGTGAGTCGTGATCGGACATTGCCCGAATATTGCACGTGAAAAATGCGCGTAGGTTTTTATTGTACGATTCGTTCTCAGCCATAATCGATATTCACAATATTTTAAGTAATGAAAAAAATATGGAAAATTATATCAAGATCCATAAAAATGTTGACAAATTTCAAATGGTTATCTCAGTAATACAATACAAATAACACGTAGGTTGATACAATATGTATATACACCTAATTGTATTGGTTGATTCACATATGTATGCACTTAAGATGTTTCGTTTTAAATGTTATCATTCTATTTTATATCACTGTGTAATTTATAATTCTATAGACAGGATTTGTTCTGTGAAGTTATATTTTTTTCATGGAATTATTTCTGTATTGACGAACTTTGAGAATGTCTGAAAATGCAGTTGGTAAAATTTTATACGAAAATTAATAATATTGATATAAAGGTATAATTCGGAATTTTATTCGTTATTCGACATTTTCGCTATAACCATCCACCCGTATATGAAAGTTTATGGTGAAAATTTTATGATGATTTGCGGGTATTGTTTCTGGAGTTAACATCAAAAATTTTATGACGAGTTATCTTTAATGCCTACAGCACTCAAAGTCTTCGCATTGTATGTAGTTGAAATATGGCATATTTGATGTGAATGTGCAGGTTAAGATTCATCCCGCATTCTTCTGCGTGGTTACGTACGGAAGGCGTGTTAAAAACTACTTAGATTCGTTAGAAAAATTATACAATTAGAGATGAATTTTCCCGTCTGCCAACAGTCGTCCCCAATGCCATCTATCATACCATATCGGAGAGTAAGATAAGCAGAGTCTGCTGTAAAAGTAATGGCGTCGAGTCCGAGAAGACCCTGACCGTGCTTCTAATTCAATTAATAACGCGAGTCCCAACACAACAATGCCAACCGACCTGTTGTTACTATTCGACCACTTTTTTACTCGACTCGCTTATGTAAATTGCTCCACTAAACAAAACGTCATTGTGATACGAAATTAAATAAATTATGTTTTTTTTTCGTCTTCGCGCTCGCGCGGGCCGCTTGTCAAATTGATATTTACGATTATTTATTTCCAATAGTCGTCGTCCATGTCGTCGTTTTTTCAAAGCACTATGTTCATCGCAATAAAATAATCGTATAATAATGTATTGCAAGTGCTAGCGAATTGACCATTGTTCCGATTGAATATCCTGTCTATCCAGACAGTCTAAATCTTACAGTCAAATCCTGATTTGACCATTCACTGCTGGACGAAGACCTCTCCAACCCGCTTCTACTCGTATCTGTTTTGCACAACTCTCATCCATCTCACCACACACCTTTTCCTAATTTCGTCTCCCCATCTTCCCTGCGGTCTTCCTTTTTTACCCTTTTGCATTCTCTCGGGTACCATTTTCGTTTTTCGTCTATTCTTCTAGCCACGTGGTCCGTCCATTGTCATTTCAATCCCTTCACTATATCCACTGTATCCATTACCCTTGTCATAATTTTCACCAACTTATTTCGCTTCTTGTCTTTCTTCATTATGCCAAGAATACTGCGTTCCATACTTATTTTAGTGCATTGGACTTATAGCATCTTGGCGTTCAATATCCAAGTTTCACATCCATATGTCATCACTGGTAAAACACATTGATCGAAAATATTTTTCTTCAGGCATAGTGAAATTTTGATTTCAAGACAGTATTCATTCTTCCAAATGCACCCAAACCTATTTCATTTCATACGTTCCTTTATTTCTTCTTCATTACTAACGGACATGTCTATTATTTTTCTCAAATATGAACAATTATTGAATACTTATTGAAATGCTATTAGACATGCAATAACTATTGAATATTAGTTTGGTATGGGCCAAGTTTATAAAGTTTTAGAATGAAACTTGTATTTTCCAGATATTTTTTAACAGTCAATTTTTGGAAATATATTTTATTCTCCTTAGAATCATAGACTATGTGTATGTATATGTATGATATAAAGAATCATGCTTTGTCACATAAATGTATATTTTTTCACATATATATATATATATATATATATATATATATATATATATATATATATATATATATATATATATATATATATATATATATATATATATATATATATATATATATATATATATATATATATATATATATATATATATATATATATATATATATATATATATATATATATATATATATATATATATATATATATATATATATATATATATATATATATATGAATATGTTTCTATAAAATTTTCTACTGTGTACTACATATTTACATACTTTGTATATTTATCGCACTGTTAGCTCAGTACCAGAAGCTTTTATGTTTGTAGTACACAGTGGCGTGCCGTTGAAATCTCTGTTTTTATCGCACAGTCTTACTTACATGTGTGCAAGCAGGATACAAGAGGACTCGGTATGACGTCACCGCATTATAATGCATATACTTTATATAAAAATAATGTAACCATGGAGCAAAAACGCATTATGATTAAAAATGAAATTATTTTAAATAGTTAAAGCAGCTGACACATTAAATTCGATATGTTTCATAGATAAATTTAAAATTTCTGCATATGCATATGTATGAGTTTCGCTGACGGAACACACGCGAATTTTCCATTTATTTTGATCCGCACACATCCGGTATCGATCGACAATAATTGAAACATCATTAGTGAACTTAACGCCGTTTAACGCCACTCCGAAGTCTGCGGTAAAAAGCGGTCTGCGAGAGATCCCATGATATTGACCGGCGCATTACAAGGTGAAGGTAATACACGAACCGATCATCGGTAAAGACAATCCGAGTCACGTTTGTTCGGGTCGAGCTTTTATGAGCCGCATTAGCACTGTATCGACCGGCTAACTGACACGTGCATATACACTTATTATGTATGTGTGTATGTATTTTCTCTGTGCAGCAATACTCTTCGATTCCAGGGTTGGCTTCAATCAACGGATAAGACACACCCGCCATGTATCGAGAAGACGTTCTTAGATCTCGATGGGGGTAAATGTGTATTGTGTATATCGAAATGGTTATCCAGTGTGACTGGGCGGGTCCCATGGGCGGAACCGCCACTGGCAGCCGCCAGTAATACCGCTTATTCAATACAAACCGAGCGCTGTATCCACATCACGATTCTTCTTTATAAAGCCTGCTCCTTTAACTATTGTTATATGGACCTTATAGATGCTTCGAATATATCTGAGAACTGATGCAAATGAATATTCCTCGTTTAATATCGGTACGTATTATCCTTTTGTCCGGACTCCTACTGCATTTGAATGCACGAGATTTCGCGATTGCACCACATCGCGATACTTTCTTGATTGTAGTGTGGTATATCATCGGTTGCTTAAAGTATGGACTTTACGAAACGATGGCTTCTTCGCCAGGTGGTCTCGGATTACTGCCTTACGGATGCAGGAGGTGTGGTTGATATCTGCGTGAATTGTCATTTGATTAATTATGGGATTTTAATGTTTAAAATAATCCTCCTAGGAATAGTATTGATTTTTATTTGATATAAACAAATATATCTGAAATTTGAATGGTAAATAATGATTGTACAATGTACTATTATTATTATTGTTGGAGTTACATAGCTGTTGGATCCATTTTTATATATTCCCATTATGCCATTTTTCGGATTGCCTCTATGCGACATCTATGGTATTAAACTTGTACATATATACATTTATATAGGATAGGATGGTTTTAGCCACAATGTGATGAGAAACCGTTTCAACAATGAAATCAAATAAATTGGCAAACTCTGATAGGAAACGATCGATTTGGAATCAATTATATTCAAATCTGACCAGCAGCACCACAGATAATACTCGGAATAAATTGTTTTCAATCGAGGTCAACCCACGGGATTGAACCCGCAACCTTTCGTTATTATGCTGGTTTGAAATATTTTTTGTGCAACTGAGGGCCACTTACATTAGATACAACATCCCAGATTCAAAAATTCAAATAAATTCACCAAAATCTGTATATAAATATGTAGATCAATTATTTATGTAGTTATGATCAAACTTTGTTCTGTTCTTTGTCCTGTTTGAATAATACATATTTACACCAACCAAGACTCGAATACGTCAAATCTATCTATTCATGATTCTTACACATATATTTTTAATTAAAATGGATCACTTCAAAAGCCTGCAAGTTTACTTGAACATTGTCATTTATATTTTCATTCTTTCGATCACCATATATATATAATTTATACATACATGCATATATAAAATTTAGATGTAGCATCTTCCGCAATCTGTTCAATACTGTTTTTTTTTATTATTTTTGAGTAGATATCTGCGCCAACCATCAAATTATCATAAACGCGACATAAAATTACGCTTTGACGATTTTCACATATTTTTTTATTCGTCTATGAAAATTTCGAGCCATAAATTACGATATCTGTCTTTGTGAGACTTTTTCGATTTGAAAGGTATTTACCGCGAGCATTGCTTGCAAGTTGTTATTGAATTTATCAAAAAATTTTATTTTATGTGCTCGTTTCAAAATTATGCAAACGTCGCTCGGCAACCACACACATACATAAATACCGGTCGTTCTAATGTAAAAGTCGTGTTGGTCGAAATGTGTCGCCAAAAAGTACGATAAGACGTGTCATTCACATCACAAGCTTTTTATTATCCGAGCCATTTATCACGAAACCACTGGAGATTCGAGTAGAAACTGCGACCGAAATTCGCAACGTGTCGTCTCACTTTAATTAATACTCAAATTTCACTTACACATATTAGATAATGTAAATTTTTAGACCACACTAATATCTGAAATTATTTTTTTAACTTGAAATAACTACGACTTGCATATTTATTGAAAATATGTATGTAGATGCTCAGTTATATAAATACATGAATACATCCATTCAGACAAAGCCTAAATCAACAGTGTATAACAATATTTGTTAAAAAAGGAATGTGTACACACAAATCCCGTGTCAAAGATGCCAAATAATGATTTATTTTCTTATTGACGTTCATATTAATGCATCAAAAGTATATTTATTACATAATATTCACCGATTGAAGAATCAATATTTTTTAAATATTTATTTAACATTATTCCATTTGTACAATGCAATACAAAGCATACATGTATGCAATCGGTTTTTTATTGTACTTATGTACGCTTATAAATAAGATTATTACTTTATGTGCATTGTTAATTTATTTACAAGAGAAGGGGTTATAAA
Source organism: Arctopsyche grandis (assembly GCF_051622035.1). Taxonomy (NCBI): domain Eukaryota; kingdom Metazoa; phylum Arthropoda; class Insecta; order Trichoptera; family Hydropsychidae; genus Arctopsyche; species Arctopsyche grandis. The sequence continues at coordinate 13,703,264 of NC_135359.1, forward strand.
TTCAACAGCATGACAAATTTGAGCGTTGTTTGGTATAATTGAATACTTTAACGAGGCTTTTATTTATCTACAGAACTTTTAATTGATTATTATTATCAAGTTCGATAGATCAATGTAGTTTTACAATTGAAACTGTTCGCATTACATTTACGCTCTTGATTATATTATATTAATCAACCCGACCGAAAGTGACGTGCTTATCTGACAATGTGCATTCACATACGAGCAGTAGTAAAATTATTTTCGTACGGAAAACTCCAAGAAAGAATTCACCTGATACAATTCACATTGTTTATGTGCAAGAATCGAGTTTTTTTTCTGTAAGAGTCAATGGTTCTCGCTTCGAGTTAATGTTATTCAAATGTATTCATCTATTTTGCATTTACACTCAAATATATGGCATTCCAGCGACCGTATTCACCGGTCGGTCGTCTTCAATACGCACGCATAAGTTTTTCCCTACTAGAAGGTACCTATCGAATCTGAAACTCGGATTTGCCCCACATAACAAATATGCAGGTACATCGAACGTTTATTTATACCCGATGAAATAAAAATACGTACGCGATAATGTAAGAATGTATGTACATATCTCAGGTACATTATTTACATGTCAAGTTTCGTATGGTGTATAGGCATATGTATGTATATAAACAAACCCCTTGCGGACAACGTGATGATTCGTCGAGCGCGACGTGAATTATGGTTTCGGAACGATGTGACCGTTTTCGCCGTTTCTCATGCGATAATTGTACGTTTTCACGTATAAATCAGTTATATTCAATCATCATCACCGCTTTACGGCATGATAAATCAACGCGCGTTGGCACGATAATAGTTTTATTCGGGACGATAGACGAAATAGTGCGGGCCAGTGTTGATAATTATATAGCAGTGCTGCAGTGTCCAGCCGGGGTCTCTACCCGGCTCCGCCCACGCACACAACTGACGACTTTGCGGCTTCCACTTCTGAAACGTTACGTTTTTATCGCCTCGAAAACGAGACTATCTAACAACGCATGCGATAATGTGTACGCTCTTCTTATAAATTCACGTGATTCATGACTGGAGAACTGAAAACGAAAACAGAACGCAATATTACATCCTAAATTTCTCTTGTATATGCTACAATTGGTGTGTATCTTCCAGTTTTATATATTTTGAAAAATTTGAATATATTTGTATTTTCAGTTATAATATATTTTGACTAATTGGAATATTTTCCGTCTAACCCACGTAAGCTGATTCGTATGGCGAATTAGATTCCAACTGGTCAAAATATATTAAAACTCCCTACACAGTTCAACTACAAGTTCGTACCAGGTTAGATGGAGATGTTTTGTTTTCGTTTAAACGTCACTTGACTAGTAAATTAAGTTGGAAAGTGACATTTTTTAGTTTTGAACACATTCTTAGAGTTATCCTAATACGTTACTCATTACCTTTATTCGTAATACCTAGCAAATATTTACGCATTATTGAATTCTAAAGCATTCGTAAATTCATCGGAGCTGTCAAAACTAAACTGTCATATTAAAACTGGCACACATCGTAGAAAGTGTATTTGCGCTTGTAGATATATAATTTACCAGTAGAATTGTATTCGAAAATGAATGACGTCAAACGCCAGTTGGAATATATTACACCTGAAAATACACTTCGACTTTAACATAAGGTTATATAAAATATACATGTCTACGTTTCTCGATTTTGATATCACGTCATTTTTGAAAATTTAGGATTTCTTAAAATTTATCTCATATAGTCCATTTGATGAAAATAGCTGATGACCAATTCAGCTTATTCTTCCTTACGCGTCATGTCCTCCTGGAACCTTGGCAACTATTTAAAATTCCCATCCGGTTCTGTGGCCATACCACTGTCGAAGATTCTTCAACCATGATGTCTTCCTCTTGTCCCAACTGCGTTGGCTACAATCTTTCCCTGGATTGTTAGACGCAGGATATCGTATTTCTGTTTCCGCATCTCATGTCCAAGATATTCTAATTTGCGCCTTTTCACGTTATGGAGCACTTCCACATGTTTTCCCATCGGGCCCGTCACCTCGGTATTGGTTGCCCCATCCATAAGATTTTTAACATCCTTCTGGTTGTCCAAATCTCAAATGCCTGCAGCTTTTTACAAGCCTCTTATTAGTTTGCTTTTTACACATGTCATCTGTCAAGGTTTAAGCTTCTATCCTGTACAGAAAGAGGCTGAAAGTGTAACATCGTAAAAATCGAAGTGCTATGCTGAAATCACGTGTGGTAATGATATTTTTCATTTTTAATCGATTAAGAATGAAATGATAAAAGCCGATGGTATGTAGCTCTAAAGTTGAAAGAAAAACTCAGTTTTTCATGGGACGAGTGTATTATATATAGTTTAAATTAATTTATGATTTTTAATTCTTTCTATAATAGAGGATTTCTACTTATTCTCGTATCTCCTTCAAATAATCGTATTTTACTTTGAAATATCGATTTTTTTCTAGGTTCCTCGAGTTGATTCTGCCATGTACTTTATATCCAGTAAAACGTCTTTAAAAACCCTATTTTATAGACATGCTTCAGCCAGCTTTACGGAAACTTTTCACTTAAGTTTCAAAACATAAGGAATGTACTTTTTAATATTCTTGTACGTACTGTCATTTATTTCGAGTTTTTACATTTTTTTCGATTATTGTTAATATATATGGTATATCTACATATACATGTTTACATATTTTGTCAGGAAATTGTCTTAGGAAATTTTGATCCCAATTGGCTTCATAGTTTGAATAAGTGTTACAGTTTATCGTTTATAATATATGTATAATAAACACGTTTTTAAGTTTTTTAATTTAAATGCATTTAAATTATCAAATCCAGTTATTCGCGTCTAATCATCGGAGATCACGGGTTAAAACGTATATTTAACTTGGTATTTTAATCTAAAACTTCATTATTTTCGCTCGAATGGGTTGTATTTAGTGTGCGGCACATTGATCTCGTTTATTAATGTGAAATTTTAAGTCAACCCATCAATGTAATAAATAGGTGCATAAGTGTAATGTAATCAATCAGACATAATTTCTAAAATGAAAACGAACACGAAGAATGTTGTTGTATATTTTTTCAAGCTAAATTTCGATACATCACCTGCTTTTACAAACCGAAAAAAATCGAACAACGCACGCTGATTGAATATCTTAATGAGTCCAACTGGTTCAATAGTCTAAGTATAGACTCTCACCTGTATCTCCGAAACGAGTATCTCTAAATCTGTTGTAAAAAATACTCTTTTTTTCGCTGACCTTAATCATTGATATTATCTGCGATGTGCAAATTAACAAAATTTAATAGGTTAAAAAAGAAGCGGATCTACATAACTTGTATCGTAGCAATGTAAAATGCAGTATAAAATATTAATGGTAATATTACAGTACAATAAAATATAAATAAATGTGCATAGATTCCATATGGTGGCATGAGTCTTAACAATAGTTTAATAACAAGACAGTGGAGCAAAAAATTGAAAGCCCTCGTTTCGCTTAGTCAAAATTCTTCCGGTAATGCGATAGTTTATCGATAGAGATAATCCATTGTGTAACTGTTGTGCGGCACCATCGTCAAAATATGAAGGCAGAGCATTGTCTGAAGAGGCGAGTGTCACGTCACGCTGAAAATGGCTCGTCATGGTGTCGAGGTGCTTGTCCCGTTATGCGCGCTGACCCCTGGGATTGGGACTCGCGGCCATCACATCACCATCACTACCACTGCCAGGCAACCGAAGAACCTTCGCCAATCTATCATAGATTAATGTACTTAAAATACAGCTCCGACCTATTCAAGTTATAGCATTCTCAGATAATTTCTCGCCATTATTGGGGTTGGTTCATTCAAACGAGCGCGCAGTTTCTAATGTGGTACTTGTTCTACCGCTTGATCAACTTTCCTTTCGACTTTGTTTATGAATAGCACTTTAGCCAAATATATCTGCATACATACATACATATAGATCGACGAGTTGGTATTTGGTTTTCATTTTGAAATCAAACTGGGACCAAACATATCAAAGGCGCTAATACATTTGTTCATATATGAATATGATACATCAGATAAAGTAAAATTACACAAGGTTGATTAGATATTTTTGTATAGGAAAGGTATCAAATACCTACATTAGGGCTGCCATTCGTCCTGGTCTTAAGGTCTGTGTCCCTGTCCGAGATTCATTTGTCCCGGTCGATTGAAAACTTACGCATATTAAAAAAATGTTTTCTATATTTATATTATGAGAAAATGAGATTTTCGAATCTCGAGAACCAAAAAAATTCGAGAAATCACAACCTCTGTGGGAGTCGTTGAAATTTTTTTCTTAGAAGAAGAAAATCTTTCAAAAGCAATAACGGATTTTTTTACAAATCCATTATCAGAACTTTATACCTTGTTTGTAGACAGCCAATTTTTTTACTTTATCTATGTACGTAGTAACAATAGATGAAGTTTTGTTTTTAATTGAAAATCAAATTAAAAAGCTTGAAAAAATTTATCATAACTGTCATTGAAGTGAAAAATATTTTTGAGGACACAAAACAATTAACGGAGAGATTAAGTAGTTAATACATAAGTATTCAAGCAAAGCAGACATACAAGAAATTAAAAAAAAAAACACTAGTTTTCAACGTTGGAATTAATTATTTGGAAAAATGGTACAAATAAGATGTTTTTTTCATGTATGCTTCTCCGTGAAGTACCCGAATGGGTTGAAAAAACTATTGCATATTTAAGTGAAACGGGTATATTGTTCACGGATTTAATTTATGAGGTCATTTATCGAAAATAAAACGTGAAGAATGGAAAACGAAAGACACAGTGAAAAGCATAATTCAATGTGTTAATTTATATTATAAAATGTTATGCATTACATTATATAATTATATAAAAGGGAAAAAGAGCTGCTCCAAAAAACGAATACATTGCAAAAGTATGATTGGGCAAAAAAGAGCGATGATAATGAAGTCACCGAAGTCAGGGAAGAGTGAAGGCGAGAGAATAATGGATTTAATAAAATGTTTAAGTAAGGTTCTATTTGGTTTTATTAAATTGAATCACCCATTAATCTATTACATATTATTTTATTTTATATTTGGTACAGACACTATGAATGTCGTTAAAGTGGTTATTGGGGGGGAGGGGGGGGGGGTGAGAATTACATATGTAGATGCAATTTTTATTTCATGCGTATTTTTTTGTTTTGACAATTCTTCCAGAAGCTTATACTGTTCTTGTTGCTCTTTTTACAAGCTTTTTATTAGCTTCAGTATGTTATAAAATTGTGATCTGATTTTGAATCACTTCCACTCTCGATGTCGCTTTGATATGTTTCCGACATACGGGGGGGGGGGGGGGGGGTTAGCTAACATTCAAGTAAGCCAATGTCTCCGGCATGAAGCTAGAGGAGTGTAATCATTAACGAAACCGTTAAAATTTACATCGGAATCTTGTGTCATATTGGATCGATGACAGCTCGCATTCCATACGCTTCTTTCTACCACCTCTTTGCAAATTAATTAAACAGTGGTAAAAGCTATTTTTTTCACTCTCATTTAATATAAACTTTTATATTTTCTAGTATTCATTTTTTAATTCACTAACAGATTAATTTGTATATAATTTGATAAAATTTGTAGCGTATTTTTACTATTTAAAAGTCAAAATTCAAATACAAAAGCGATTAAATTCATACAAGACGGCTACCCAAAATTTTGACACATGTTACATGTTCTTCCACCGTTTCTTTTTGTTGATGTAACTTAAAGCATATTGCCACTTTGTGTTTCTCAGCAATTGGAGAGTATCGATTACTTTGAGCTAGGATATTCTTAAAATGAAATATCGGCTTATTTGACTCTACTTTTTGCTTCATTGGACGACCCTAGTAAAATGCCTATCCTTAAAATATTTCAAGCAACCGTTCACCTCGAGTGATACCGGTCTTAGATTACGCTTAACAGCCATCAAAGTGTCGTACGCGATCATTACTTACGCGAATGAAATATAATAAAAAAAAAAAAAACTAAAAGTAAAAAGAAGAACGAGCCGTAGTAGTACAGTGTATAATGTATATGGTCAAAATTGATCACGGCACCGATGCGATGTGTCGAATCCGACGAGCAAACAAGTTGATTCGGTGGTCCGTCTGTGGCTCCGATGTACCTGAATACTCGCAATCAAATCACGGCTTATTGAAGTTTCCTCTATCTCGTTACAAGAGAGCCGTTAAACACCTACAGGCAACAAAACACCGTCGTGGAATTTTCACTGACCTACAAAGGTTGCGAGATTCGGAGAGATATATCGCGCTGAATGGATTTTTAATATCATCATGATTTGTGTCCGACACAGCGAATCATGAGGCAATTTTCAGTTTGACGTTTTAATAAGAAATTACCGTCGGATATCTAAAAAGCTTACGCGTTTTGCGTTCGCGAAGGACTTTTTTTGCATGCCGACTCCTACATATGTATGTATGCATAGTCAGTGGAGTGTTCTCGATCGAAGTTTGGCGTCGCTCCTTATCTTCGGAAAATTTCAGAACAATTTATGCCATGCGTACGTTTTGGTTTATTTGGCAACGATCATGCCGATAGGTTGATAGTGATAATTTAATATGATTTATCTCAGAACGCTAGAAGCAATTTGGTTGATATCGTGCGTTTGACCATCACGCTCACATACTCGAACAAAAATGCTAATAATTTATACCTGTGTAGATACATACGTATATGCATGTTGTAAATTTTACATTTTGTTTAAAATATTTTTATACTGTACATATGTATACATTAAAATTGTACAACTAAGTTTCAGCTCATTTTAAATATAATACATATAATTAAAAAAAATTATCTACATATGTATATAAACATTTGAAATACACCCTGAAGATGAGCCCTAATATGATATAATACATATAAGCTTGCATATTTTGTATAGACATTGTGCTATGTCAATTATTAATTTTCAAAAGCAATATAGCGTTTTTTTCCGTCTGATGAGAACGTTATCACAAAAGATAAAAAATAAAACAAAAAAGCCAATAAATATATAGTTGAGTATTATAAAAAGCGATCTTTTCATCCAGGTTTTTTTTCTTTTGCTTTTTTCTATCGTAAATACAATGCGCGTACCGATCGCCATAGTGGGCTCACATCAAACCGCTTCAAATGCTTTAATACTAAACGTCTGACATGACACTAAGTGTACCCATATTTCATAATCTTTAAACGGTATAGATATAAAATACATCTTGCTTCAAGCGTGGAAGTGGAGTTCCCATAGTTTACATATTTATGCTTATTAGATACATTATAATCGTTGTTCGCGAGTTATCTTATTATATTTTTAAAATTAAGGCGGATCGGATTTTTTCCAACCTGCCGAAATTGTTTTCGACGAAAATAATTTTAAAGTGTTTTTCTTTATCGCGTGAAAATATCTCAATACGTACAATACGCGTTGATGATACGAAATAATGCGCTCGGTGAACATCTTATTCGAATTTCAATTATAACGCCATCGTGTAAACGTTTTAGAGCCGTTTCATTGATTAATTGCCGTAAATAAAATTGATTCGTATGGAAATATTAATTTTCCGTGTATACTTTAATCGTTTTAACGGCGGATTCGCTTTTATTTAACCATATCTAGATTATTACGCGTGTGTCCGACAAACGCTGCTTCGGCTGCCGCGTAACAGATTTTGATCTTAATATGTATACATAAACCATTAAAAACACTTATTTGTCGACATAAAATATATTTGTAACGGTCTCTCATCATCTTTTGCTATAAATTACCTCGTAAAATTTTATATCTTTATCGAAAAATGAACGCCGGCGATATTGTGTAAAGTCTTTCTATCTATTTTATAATTTACTGTTTACATATTTCGTATAACGAACGGTCGACTTTCACGTTACTATAATTTTATCTTTATAAATCGCACACTACTATAGGTTTTGAAACATCATCGTCTTGTTATAAATCTCGCCGATAAATTTACAAGAAAAAAATATCAATAAATAATATTTCAATGTATCAAAAACATCTCTCATTTAAAAAACAACAAGCATCATAGTACATATAGCCAGTAGTATGGCTCGGTGGTTGCGTTTATGTTTAGCACTGAGAAATTACTGGGTTCGATCCCGTGATAATCTTAAATACTGCTGGTTAGACTTGGATATTTGTGACTCCAATTTGATCGTTTCTTATCAGAGTTTGCCAATTTATCTAATTTTCATTGTTGAAACGGTTCCTCCATCAAATTGGCAAAAATCATCCTACCCGCTGTCAGAAATATCTGAATTTGATTTATGTACAATATGTAAAAATTTATGTACAAGTCTAAATCCATAGATGTCTCAATGGATTAATTAATTAATTAATTAATTGTTAATTTAGTTTTCTCTCGAAATACCGTGTTTTATGTAATAAAAATGCTGCAATGTTTGTAATCAGTTGTCTAGGAAGGCGCATTGGGGTCTATCTGTCAAGCCTTATGTAAAAATATATACTAATCAAAATATTATTACCATCAACCAGGTTTTAATTGAAATCTAACCTCATTTAAATCGATATGTTTATTTTTCGTTAATGCCATCTTAAACTTACTTTCTGCTTTGTTTAAACTCCTATATAAAATGTTCAAAATACAAACATACCTATGTACAATGTGTACATATATATTAATTTATCAAAATGGAATCGATGATCTGTTTATTTGTATTGTTGGAGTTTACTATTCTAAACTTGATCTTTTTACCATAAATTGAAACACTATTTGGTGGAAAAATTTTATAAAAATGATTCGATAGTATAAGATGATAATGTTCAAAAGCTTTTCGTAACGTGCGGTTAATCCTACGTACTCGCATACGCAGTAGCCACACTTTCCCCCTAACGACAAACCACATCAACTGTGTGTTCAATTCATAATGTTCATGGTTAAATTTGATAATAGTTTATCTTGTCTTTAAACATCTCGGTGGCGATTGTTCGCGGAAGCCGCATTCATTTGTGGTCAACATTTCCGAATGAAGCTCACAGGGTCGCACAGCAGCCCTGATTGGACACGGAAAACACTTTATAGCGCAATTTGAATCGGTCTTTAATAACCTTGCACAACTATTGTTTATAGCGAGGATATCATTGAATAGGTCTAGAAGGTATCTCAGTATAGGTCGGTATAGGCCTAGAAGGTATCTCAGTATAGGTCAGTATAGGCTTAGAAGGTATCTCAGTATAGGTCGGTATAGGCCTAGAAGGTATCTCAGTATAGGTCGGTATAGGCCTAGAAGGTATCTCGTCTGATCTGTCAGTCGATTAACAAAATAAATTTAGTCTTTCGATAACCTTAAGATTAAAGTCACAACAATGTTAAATATTATTTTTGGAATCATGCTCGTATGCATATGCATATAATATAAGTTTGATCTTTGTCAAAGCTTGATTTATTGAATATTCTCAATACGTTCCTGCAATTTTTATTAGATTAATCATTCAAAAATTTCCAACAAAATTTAAGCACTTATGCAAGACTTAAGGACTTAGGTACATACGTAATTCTGAAGAACTACACAATTATTTATTATTTATGTACTATGTATAACATGTATGGAATCCTTTTAATAAAATAAATATGTGTGTGTGTTTATATGTGATTTTTTGAACACGTACTGAAACTAAGTATCGGTTACTGAAATTCTTGTTGCACCTCTGTCCAACTTTTCGCCGAAAATCAGGAAAACCATTGGAGCTGAAGGGGCTAAATTTGGATTCATCAGAGAATATAACTCCAATTTTCGTGTAATTTTGGCTATTACAATCAGATATTTTCATTTTTACGTTGAGTAGTATCGTTACGTTGAGTATTTTGCCGGGCTCTTACCGTAAAGTCCAGCTTCTCTGAGTCACTTTTTTATTGTTGAATCACTGATTTCAATATATGTAAAATTAATCGGGTATATTCTTTATTATTTCCAGAGCACATTTAAAACGCTGCCGTAAAGATTTTCTCTCAAATGTAGTGTAGAACTCGCCAAAGTCGGAATTTCGATATTATCCTCCAATGATAATTGAATGTGGTTTCTCATGTTGATTTGTTTTATTTCAATTATGATACTTTATTCTCGGAAACTTACACGAAACTGAACTCATATCATAGAAAATAATATTATTTTAAAGGATGTGATCGTTAAAAACCCACACATAACAAGATAATATTTTTATTACCACAAAACCGTAAAATCATAAGTGTTGCATTGTATATAAATGCTACTGTACATATGTACATTGATAGTTATGTTTTTTTTTATTTTCATTGAGAATTTAAACGTTTATGTTCAGGCTTTATGAACACTCGTTCTGACGACTTATCTAGCTGCCTTATCCACCGTTCCCCATATACACTTTTACGATCAAAATCGACTTCAGATCAGCGGGCTTCCTTAGAATGAGCGACTCGTCGCATCTGCAATGCAGCACAAGCTATCGCTGCCCCCTCCCCCCAGTTATGATCGGATGATCGTGATTAAATGTGAACGCTTTGACCAGGCAATGATTGGTAGGGATTTGCAGACGGCCAGGAGGTTAATGCTGGCGGTCAAGTGAAGTTGAAGTCCAAAAGTGAAGCTGGCAGGCAGCTGACGAACACGCCCATCCCGGCGCGCGGTGATTGAACGCGGCTCGCCAACGTTTCCGACTTTCTCATGTGGCTCTTCTCACGCCGAAACATCAGCTTCTTCTGTTCATTGGAGGCCCTGGGCGATGCGCCGGGACCAGCGCCCCAAATTTAAAATATTCAAGCGAGACGCAATGATAAATAATGGTCAGCGAGCCGCGCCGTGCCCGCAACGGCAACGGCCATACGTCATGCAAATTTAAAATGCGTGGCCAAATTGCGAGCGGTTTGGTCGGGGGATGCCGAACACGACATTAGTCGCTTAGGCGGGCGACTCGCGGGCCACTTTGCTCGTCAATACGCCACGACTGCAGCCCTCTCTTAACTGCAACCTTCAGGCTTCAGGCTTGGACCCTTTTACGTGTGTGGATAGCAGTGTATGCACATACATATGTACATACATATGTGGAAGATGAGCCATTTGGGTGTAATCAAATCGTTTCGAGATAAGTTATTATGTGTGCTCGAGTTTGTTAAGATAAACGCGACCCCGACTCTAAATCCGAAGTTTTTTTGTATTTAAATTTCAAATAATTTTTTTGCCCAAACAATATATGTATGTAAATAAAAGAACATTTTCAGGCACACAAATAAATACGGCCGAAATTTCACCAAGTGTATAATGCAACGAATGGCCCAATTTTCAAAATTTTGGTACTATTAAGAGGGCTGGACCCCAGCGCCTTGTCCATACATATTAGACTTCTCCCTTCCTTTTTTACACCCACGAAAAGAGTCCGGCGTGCTATTTTAACGGTTGATTTTTACAAAAAAACGAAGACACAAACATAGAAAATATCTTTTTCATACCGATGATAATTTTTTTTTTAAATTGGTCCAGTTTCGGAGGAGAAAACTGGAGAATAAGAAACCTCGATTTTGTCGATTTAAAATAGGTAAACGAGGCGCAACTGTCGCATTCACTCAATATATATATTGATATATATTGTCGCATTCACTCAATATATACATACATATATAGAAGAAAGGAACGGAAACAAAATTAAGGTTTCGGGTATCCAGCCCTCTTAGGGAGTTAGGGCATATGGTGAGATGGTGGTATAAATCACTAACTTTTAACAAAAAAGTCTTGATATATATTTTTTAATTTCTGATGTATAAATTTTAAAATTAACCAGCAGAATAGACTAGTGTTTAGCATATAATGTTTTGAAGTGGTCACGGGTTCAAATCCTATTGGTTTCTGTAGGCCAGACCTTGGATTTGTGACTCCAGGTCGATCTTTTCCCATCAGACTTTGCCAATTTATCTGGTTTTCATTGAAACGGTTCCAACAAATTGATAACCTTACCCATTTTCTCGCAAAATCTCGAGTTTTCAGCTATCTCGAATCTCGCTGAATTGTATAAAATGCTGCAAATTTACAAATTTGATCATAAATGTCACTGTGGATGTTAATTGATATGTATTTACTGAATTTCGCTTAATTGTTTAAAATGCCACAGATTTTCAAATTTGACCATATATGTCTCTGCGGATATTAATTGATATGTATTTATTTACTTTGTATAATAATAATAATATTTGTATCAAATGTACAATGTTTTCGGGCAGGAAGGCGCATTGGGGTTACCTGTTAGGCCTTCCTGGTGTAAATTAAAGATAAAATAAAAAAGCTAAAAAAAATAGTTAAATTCTTTAATACATACATACATACATATCATCATGGTTTACAGCCATTTGCCATTCACTTCCGGGTGAAAGCCTCTCCAAAACGATTGCATTTGTTTCTGTTTAGGGCAATTTTCATCCATCTCATCCTACATATTTTTACAAGGTTTTTACTAGTTTAATTTCGCCAATCGGTCTGAAAAACTTCCTAAATTCTTACGATCGCTTTGAAACTTTGCCAATTTGAAAGGTTTGGCTGCCGATAGAGATTTCAATTGCTTCCGCTAGTTCGATGGTGAAATATAATCGTAATAAACACGTTTAAGAATCCAACAATGTTGGAGACAGTAACAGCTAACCCTTTGCTACTACCCTGTAGCCTTATATGACTTTCCGCCCCCCACTCGTTTTGTCAGATTTTAATTGTTTAAACACCTATAACTTTATCTTTTTCGCACTATCTTATTCTATTTTCATCCGACCATCTTCCTTACGGCCTTCCTTTCACACTTTTACACTCTCTTGGATACCGTCCAAGCACTTCTTTCGACCAGCTATCGTCTGTTCTTCTACATAGTTACGTGACCCGCCCATTGCAATTTCCATCTCTACTCTTTTCATTATATTCAATACCCTTATCATACTTCTCATCCACATTTTCCGTTTTATTTTTTTCCTCGCTATGCCAAGCAAACCGCGTTCCATGCACTAGATTGTGTGTAACATTCTGGTGTTCTATGCCCCCAAGTTACGCATCCATACCTCATCTCTGGAGAGACACATTTCTCGAAGATCTTTTTCTTCAGGCGCAGTGGCATTTCAGATTTGCACTCCCAAATGCACTCATATGCACGCCCAAATGCACTTCGTCTTAATTTCATAGGACTCTTTATTTACTCTTCATTATTCCCGGTCATGTCAATGATACATGCATACTTTGTAAAAATATTTACATTTATTTTTTAAAAAGAATAGCCTTCAAATTGGCGCAACTTTCCATACTTTATTGAATGCATTTTCCATACTTTATTATTTTATCAAGTTTTCAAGTACCAACACTTGTCATCTTTTCTTGTGTCAGTAATGATATAAGTCTAAAGGTTATTAATAAAACAAATGCTTCCGTTTCGTGTGGGTCGTTATATGTATGTACGTACATACATACGTACGTATGTACGACTGTAGGTATGTACGTACGTACGTACATACCTACAATCAAAACAAGTCTCGCAAAACGAGGTGTATTAATTTTGCATTGATGCGCACTCTCCCATCTCGTTTGTTGCATATGAATATCATCAAATTTTGACAGGTCAAAATCGCCACACTTCCTCCGCCTACGTAAATAAATGTGAACGAATTTATCATTGTGTATCCGCATATGTTTGTGTCTGTGCTAACTGTGCATATGTACGCGGACGTTTTTGCAGATTGCCTCATTAATTTAAAATCAACAATCGAAAATTTGGAATGTAAATTTTCGTTCATTTTCGAATGTTCGCAAAATTTTCCTATATTCATCAATTATATTTATTATTTGTATATATCAATTTTCCGGTAGATTGACGGCTCATCTTACGAATGTGTTTATTTGAAAGCAAAAGCCATTCAATTAAGCTGTTGTGAAGATCATAAAAGAAAAGAAAAATTATTATTTAAGTTATAAACCTTGCATTTATTGATAGCGTACAAGCAAATAAAGAGCTTCGTGTGTGTAAAACATTGCCATTCATATGTATGTATATGTGAAAAATAATAAGACTCGATCATTTTTCTCACGCACAGTCAAGCTTTTCATAATCATAAAAATACCTCACATTTACATGTACATTTATATTGTCATTCAGAAAATTTTCAATTGTTTTTTTAAATTAAATTCATTAATTTCTCAAATTTTATTGTGATTTTACTTGTATTTTTTTAGTTCAATTTATAGATGAAACATGTACATACATGTTTAAAGTATGTAGAAAATAAAATTTACTAAATACTAAATAAAAAATTTATATTTTGAATAAATTTTATATGGGTAAGTTTTTCAGAAGTTAATTACATCTGAAAGCTGTTACCAAAATATTAAAATTGCACTTTAATATTTTGGTAACAGCTTTCAGACTCCACCTTGAACGATTTTAGTAACACGCACTTTTCTTGCCAACGTATAAAATTATTAGTACTAAAAATGTCAGTGATTTTCAAGATATAAAAAATTAAAGGAATTAATAAAATCACCAAAAATTGACATGTAACTCAATTTATTCAATTATTGGTAATGAAATAGGTATAAATAAAAAGTAAATTCATTCATAGTATTTGAATTTTATACACAAAAATGGATATGGAAAAAGTATGGATATAAAAAAATCCACGATTTTCTTTATAATATAATTCAAATTCATGATTAAAAATCGTAAATAAAAAAAGTAAGAGACGGAGGAAACAATGCAATTCAACGATTTTATTTATAATGTAATTTAAAATATAATTTTATAATTTGTAATTATTATTACTATCCGCTAGTATATAGCTTAATATTTTTATGGTTGTGTTAAATGTGTTGTTTGTGTATATATATGTTTTGCTTTTGTTATGTCTAATTTCTTTAGTTATTATTTTGTTTCTTTTCACACCTGTTTTTGTATATTTTTGACCATTGTGGCCCATTAGGAATTCCTGTAATGCTACATTAGTCCAAACTTTAAATAAATACATAAATAAATGAGTGATAAAATCATGATTTCTATAAAGAAATTATTAAATTTCAATTTATTGGTCGATTTACTTCAATAAAATTAGAGACTGATTGACGGATATCATAATATTATTAATTAAAAAGAAAGTTATTAAATATTATTAATTAAAAAGAAAATATTATTAGTAAAAAAGAGTCTGAGTCGGTTAATTTACGGCTCCGACTCTTCTTGAAATGTTCAGACTCCACGATTCCGACTCCGACCCCACGGGCCCTGGTTACTACTCTTCTTCACATAAATATCTCAATGCCAAAAACTTATTTGACGACACAAGGCTTTCCCAAAAGTTTTCCCAGCTTAGAGTTCCATCTCTGAAAAAGGTCACCATGAAACAAATTTGAACTTCTGATATTGATACGTACATATTCTGATACGATACATATTCAACCATATGATCGAAACATAAAATTACGCTTTCCAAGTCAATATTGAGTGATTTAATGAAGAAATTGTATGTACATATGTAGAAGTAACCGTGTATGAATCGATAGTGACTTTAATTGTTTGTGTTGTGTATGTTGCAGGTGCGCGTGAACGTGCTGGACAAGAACGACAGCCCTCCCGTGTTCGAGCTGCAGGGTCAGCAGCAAGGTGGTGTTGGTGTCGTCGGCATGGGAGTGGTGATGGTGTCAGAAGAAGCAGGTGCCGGTCAAACAGTGGGGGTGGTTCGAGCCCGCGACCCCGACACTGTGGGTCGCGTGCGCTACCAGCTACGTGCACCCCAACATCGCTTCCTGCTGGAGCCGGACACTGGATCCCTCAAGTTGGCCGAGCCCCTGGACAGGGAGGTGCGAGATCACTACAAGCTGCTGCTGCGAGCCACAGACGGAATCCAACATACGGATACTACACTCACCATACAGGTATTGTCATCTCTGCTTACTCGTATCTCGTGTGTCATTGTGGTGACAGCTGTCTTACGTCAGCATAGTAGGTCATTGGTGTCCATAGGTATTTGTCCACTTTTAGATGTACCTACTTTAACAGAGTTTTCCAAGCTGTGCATTGGGAAATTTTTCACGTACAATGTATGTATATATCTACATACATAAAAGTAGTTTTTATTTTATTAGTATTTTAAATAAGGTTCTGAATTATAACTTCATTCGTGAAGAACTGAGTTCGATTTCAAAAGTGTCTGCACTACACAAACCTAATATATAATTTTAAAAGTGACTTTGTATGTATGTAAATAAATGTGTAATGTTGGTTGGTAACATCGAAAACAAATCGAAGTTTCTATGACGATTCGATATATATTTTTTTTCGATTCAAATAAATTTAATAAAAAACAAATTTTATTTTTACATATATACCAGGAAGGCCTTACAGGTAAATCCCAATGCGCCTTCCTGGCCAATTACAAATACAAATGCAGCATTTTTATTATAAGTCGTTGAATTGCGAGACACTGAAAAAACTCGCAAATTAACGAGACATCTATGAATTGTACATAAATTTTTATTGTACATCAATCAAATTTCAAATAGTGGTGACATAGTAGGTAGGAAGGATTTTTAGCCAATTTTTTTTTCCGGGAACCGTTTCAACAATGAAATCAGAGAAAATTGGCAAACTCTGATAGGAAACGATCAACCTGGAGTCACAAATCCAGGTCTGACCAACAGCATACTCTGAAAAATTCATTTTCATTCAGGGATAGAACCCGGCACCTTCTTGACGGTAAGCAGAAGCTTAACGTCCGAGCTATGCTGCTGGCTATATTAGATTCACCACGTGAATTCAACAATGAATATTTAATATTAGATTCACCACGTTTAAGGTGTTGATATTATAAATACTGAGCGAAGCCGGGTAAAACAACTAGTACAATATAATACATATATATTAATAAATGATTTCAATTACATTTATATTTAAAATACTAATAAAATAAAAACTAAATTTAAAATTTTTTTAAAAACAGAAACAATATTTTTTTTTTAAACATTAACACCAAACTAGTATTTTTACCCGGCTTTGCTCGGTGTTAGTAATATAAACCGCTTAAACATGGCCAATCTAATAGTAAACATTTTATTAAATTTATTTGAATAGTTTTATTTTATTTAAATTTATTTGAATATTCATTTGTTTTTTTTATTAAATTGAACGTCACGGATTTTACGACCCAAAAAAACATACATACAAAATGTATGTATGTATGTTTATCTAATATATAATTTCTTTCGAAATTATATATTAGATTAACCCCGATCATAGGCTGCCCAAGTGAATAAGTACCAAATACCATCATTGCACATAATGATTATACATACATATGTACACAAGACATGAGTTGAAAACACTCAACTCTTCCGCTGCGGAAACTGCTATAGCATATCCGGCATATGTAGATTTTCCTCTTCCCAATTCATTGATCAAAACTAAAGAATTTAATCGCAGTGCGCCTCAATATTGCTGCTGTTTCACTCAATTCAACCAGGAAAGTCGACTGTCCCGACATTACATACATCGTCGTGGGCAAATATTACATCGATGACAGCCAAACTTCACTTTACAACCCATCTTGTAAAAATTTTGAGATGATTAATGCGAATTAACAGTTGTAAAACACTAAAGATTTTATAAGATCTATCCTGATAACCTTACGTTTTCACTTATTTTTACTATCACTATTACATTATTGACAAATTAAAATCTTTCAAGTTTTATATTTATTTTATTATTTTATTTGCAAGTAATTGAAAGAAGCATTTAATTGCATTTGGAATAAATCTTTTTATATACATATTTAATGTACATAGCATACATATTTAAATGTACGTACATACATACATATGTATGTCAGATCATTGAGATTATAACCTTTCGTTAGATAGTTTAATTTACATTGCTGTTTTCAAAATAAAAATAAGAATAAACTTACACAAAGTAAGACGACGAATCTTGAGAGACTCTCAACTATATTTTACTGTAATAATTAACATTCTTCAATTTACTCGAGGTTCTCCTCTTTTTTTTATATATTTACAATATCTTCAAAGCTTCTGGTTTATAGAATTTATTTACAGTTCATATTTCATTCTGTCAACTCATGATATGTATATACATACATATTTCTAAATAAGTAAGCATTAGAAACACATTTTTTTCAATTAATATATCTGTGTAGTCCACGGAATAGAATCTACATTCATACAAACATAGTTCTACATATGTGTGCCTATATATATATATATATATATATATATATATATATATATATATATATATATATATATATATATATATATATATATATATATATATATATATATATATATATATATATATATATATATATATATATATATATATATATATATATATATATATATATATATATATATATATATATATATATATATATATATATATATATATATATATATATATATATATATATATATATATATATATATATATATATATATATATATATATATATATATATATATGTGTATATATAATCTGAGTAACAACTGTAAATTATCTGAATTTTTCTAACCAAGATATCTTATATTAGAACCCACTTTTTTCATCACATTCTTGGATTTTATAATTTATCTTAACAGTGTTGAATAGCTCGATCGCTTAATGCATTCTGACTTCATTGGAATTTGTTACCTTACATATGTATATATAAGCAAATCTTCCGTATTATATTGCATAGGATTAGAGTGAAATCCTCTTTTTTTTTAGAAGAAGAAATTGAAACCATAGTTGTAATACGTAAATTCAAATCGATAACATGAATAGGTATTTGCAATTTATTTGCTTATAAGGAGTGAAACCACGGTTATGTAAAGTTTGGAAATCACTGGCATGAGATGATGTGTCTTATGTCATTTAGTCCATGTGTGACCTTGACATGGGTATGTATGTATGTATGTGTGTGTGTGTCACTGTACACGCTGTACAACACATTTGTCGAAAGCGATTCACCTCAAAAGCGCTCATCGCGCGCATAAATCGTGATGTGTTGAGTTTTTGTTGCGCTGCGACTGGGAGCCGGCAAAAACCCGGGGCTCTTATTCATCAAAGCGGACCCCGAAATAAATAAATGCGAATAACTGTGGCCGTAGACTAAATTCCTTTTAATCGGCTGCCATTGCCGCATGCAAAAAACGGAGTGGCGCGGCGCGGCGCAGAATGCAGCCGCCGCCAGGACCCATCCCAGTAGCGGCCTCGGCTAAAGACCCATACCTCAGCCTGCCACCATCCCTCAAATCTACATACGGATCCAGGGTGATCTCGTCCCCGTCGATTGCCGTCGACGAATGGACCTGAATGTTAGATAGAAAAGCACGCTAAAATATTCAAGATCGGCGAACGACACGGCACTCCCGTAGCGTTCTCCGCTCTACGGTTATCAATCAAATTTTCCCGGCCACTTGTACACTCCGTTGCTTGAGATATTATAGAAACTTGATACATATTTTTTTGTATGTCTTGTTACGCTTTGCCTATTTGACTGTAATTAAACTATTCGGGCATATTGTGGTCGGGGGCCTTCAATACTTCCGTCACGGTGTGTGGTTGTGGTTCCAAATTCCGAAAATAAACATCCAAATTTGAATTAAAGCATCGATCTAACATTTATTGATGTTTCAGATAAAATAAACATCCTCTTTTTTCATAACTGTGGGTGTACGCACTAAAATAAATAACAACAATTATTATTAAACCTTTCGTTTCTCTATAATATGTACATATGTACATATACCTATATACCAACATATACACTCAACCCCACGTACAATATTGCCAACATATGTCTATTCGAAACACCCATCTTATATACTTAAATAGATATTGTTTCAACCCCCGCAGATTATTGTTCACAAATCCGTCTATTTGAAATATACGTCTTTACAATTCTCAACGTTAAGTTATTCAACTAGTGATAATTGTCAACACCACACGGTTCTTTATTGCGAACGCATGTGTCGTTCCTGATTTAAAGTTCTTATTTTCAACTAGATATTGTTTTAACCCCACGTATTATAATATTACATTATATCATTATTTATTAACGTATGTTCTAGCATATTCACACATATGTAAAAACTTAAGTTTTATTACTTCTTCCCCCAGATTGCTATTTAAATATATTTGTTTTAAATATAAACTCTAAATATATTCTGATTTAGACGTGTTCAAACTGTTCTCTGATTGGTTGATTTCACCCAGCAGATTTTATGTAAACATCCACCCGGTGGCCCTTACGGCATAAACTCATAAGTTTATGAAGACTCGAAAAATGAACTCGTACCAGGAGAACATCCCAGGCTGAAAGGTAATACGGGAAGTACGCGTGTATGCGTGAGATTCATGGGAGGAATCGACGAAACCGTCTACCCCCACTCCTAATCTTTGAGCTTGAACACACTCAGTTATTTTATAATTTTTCTAGTCTTCATCAACTCAGAGTTTGTGCAGTAAGGTGGACTATAAGCATATCAAAATTGTGTTTATAATTTTTATCATCTCTTACTCGTCCCCGTAACAATACGTACTGGGCAATAAACTTTTTTTCAATGAAAATTTCAATTATATTGAAGATAATTTACAAGAAGAATTTACCAATTAATTTGTATTTAAAATACATAAATTAGTTAACAAAAATAATTATTAAATCACGAATAACACAAATCTTCTTATCCTTTACCGGAAATTGACGATCATGTTTGCGATGATATTTTTGTTGGCCGCCGCTCGGAATGGTACAGTGGTACTCGGTTGCAATGGTTCAAGGTTTTTCAGCTACGACTTCCTTCTTCTTCCAGGGCCTCTCCTTCCGCAGATCTTCTCTCGAATAATAAGATTTAGGAGTTGATATGTCTCGGAGTGTCGCATTACGTAACCAAAACCAAAAATGTGCTACCATCGAGAGCTATCGTCTCTCGATGGTAGCACAAATCAATAGCACTAATATCAACATTATATAGATCGATCTCTATCATTATATAGATATCTCTAAACCACTAAACGTGAAAACCACTAAAGAAACTGATTTAGTAATCTTCGACGACGGAATGTATCGTTGACAACCATTATAATCAATATGGATTTACATACGACTTTATCCAAAAATATTTTCACGATATGAAATACATAGTAGAGCTTATAGTGATCTTCTATCACAAAATTAATTGATAACCTTTTAAAAAAAATTAAGAATCATGTGTATGCTTACGCCATTTTTCTGTCGATCACGTTATTATGCAAACAGTTTTCTACTCAAAAATTCACAACGTGACGACGAATTTATATATTTTTATTTTACATAGATACATATATACTAGTTAAGCTTGACGGGAAGACCCTAATGCACCTTCCTGGACAATTAATTACAAACAATGCAGAATTTTTATTACATAAATCACTGTTCATATTTCAAGAAGCTGAAGATCACAAAATTAACTATTAATTAAATTAATTAAAGAATTAATCCATTGAGACATCTATGGATTTTAGACTTGTACATATTTTTTTACAAATTGTACATACGTAATACAAAAGATTTGTGACAACAGGTAGGAAGATTTTTTTGCCAATTTTAAGGAACCGTTTCAACAATGATCAGATAAAATTGGCACACTCTGATAAGAAACGATCGACTTGGACTCACAAACACCAAGTCTGACCAGCAGTATAGTGGGCTCGAACCCAATAATCACTTGGTGCTAAACATACACGCTACCTCTAAGCCATACTGCTGGCTATATGTTTATGTATTGTCTCAAAATCTTATCCGGATTATTTAAATGTGAAGATTTTTTTTAAATTAAAAATATGTATATATCTAGTATAGATAGAAATTTGTAATATCGATATTTTAAATCGATGAAATTTTGGTGGTGAAAATTCCGTTGGAAGCGTTGGTCTGTGGATGACGGGTGGTGGCACAGGAGTCTCCGGTTACCGGCTCGTGTCCGACAACCAGCCTGTCTCCTGTCATATCTTGCAACCGGCCAACCGGCCACCACTATCTGGATCTAGGATCGCGCCGACGACGACCTGAACATTAAAAAATAGAAAAACAGAAAGAGAGAAGCACAAACAGCAGTGCTACCAACCGGGCCTATCCTCTCGCATCGGTGCCCCATCACACCTGACGAATTTCGAAATATGTTATTCACACGACGTTTCGCCGTCTTACCGGTTCCCTTCGTGAAGGAAGCGCGCTCCTCAAGCTATTCCAAATCTCCGAATAGGCTAAGCGAACCGTGATGCTAAGCCGTTTTCGTCCGCGCTGAGATACAATCTCGACGTCTAAATAAGGAAGTGCATTTCGTTTGCTCTTTGGGTCGTTCGCTGTCAATCACCATTATACCGAGCGTGTGTGTTTGAATGTTTGTTGAACAACCCCAGTTGCTATATAATCCCAAAGGTAATGTTAAACATACTCGTGGCATCAAAATAAGTCGACCATTCATACCACCCATTAAGCTAAAACGCCTACAACTACATACATATGTACATATATCTCAGCTGGCAATAAACACATATTACATTATTGTTAGCATAATTCTCAGACAATCAAATAAGCTATGGGATAGCTTGTATCTGATCAAGGTCGATATTTAGACCAATTCACAAATTAATATATCTCCATAAATATATATTCGGCCATAAGCATGAAACTATAATTACTCTACATTTGGAAAAAATTCTGATGCCCATATTACATATGTATCTATTTAACCGTATAGATATGTAAACCTATTATATATTTTAAATATTTACAAAAGAACATATGTATGTATGTAGTATATCGTATGTAAATTAATTGGGTAAACATATTACAGGAGATAGTGGAATATAACTTTTTCCGAAATGGTTGTAATAATTACTAACAATATGACTATAAAATTCTTCATACTGAAAAATATTGAGAGACTTCAATGAACGGTTTGAACAAAAACCCAAAACAAAAGCTTCGACGTGCTCAAAGTTGATATATTTTTTTTATACATAGTTGCTATTTTATCGGCATGCATGACAAATTTTAATAGCAAAATGTTTTTAAATTAAAAAAAAATGTATATTTTAATCTAAATTGTATCATTATGTCACCGAAATATATTGTTTCCGAGTGAGAAAGCCGCGTGGGATATTCGGAATATTGAGATATCTTGTTTTAAGTTATACAGAAACGGTATTCGAACGGCGCATCGCCGTGAATATATTTATTGCACGTGTGTACAAATGTCTATATATTTGTTTCGGTAAAATAACGATATTGCACTTGAAAATTCCTACTTAAAACATAAAAATGATGAAATAAATTACGGAGTACCTACTTGAAAACTCTCATTTGAAATTGTTGTCACTATTTCAAAGCATTTTTTTGTTTTAATATATGTAAGTTATAATGAAAAAATACAAACTTCTGTCTTTTACTCTATTCTTTGAATTACTTATTAGTTAAATTTTTACATATTATATATCGTAGATATGTTTTGCTATGTTCGAAGTTCTTCGGATGGATACGATTTTATGTTTATGTTTAGGTCTTTAAATATAACAATGCTTACTAAAATTCCCCTTATATTTTGCATTTGTTTTAGAATGTACATATTTTATTTCTTTATGTTTACAATACACGCGCAACGAAGAACTTACATAAAATTTTATTAGCTATATATTTTTCTGTATAATAATATGCTAATTGCCGATTTGCTTGATAATAGCCCACGTATTCTAACTTATCGACAGTCGTAAGAAATGTTTGAAATTTTAAAACCATTCAAATTTCTGAAATACTTTGAAATATGTTTTACAATATTATTATTTTCTTTTTACAGGTGACAGATACCAATGACAATCCACCGGTGTTTCTGGAAAGCGCGTACTCTTTCGACATACCAGAAAATGCAGCCAGAGGAGCTCGAGTTGGCCAAATCGCAGCCAGTGACCCAGATCTAGGTCCCAATTCTCATCTAACTTATACGGTCATCTCCGACTGGGCCAACGATGTATTCTCTCTCAACCCACAAACTGGAGTTTTCACGTTGACTGCTCGGCTGGACTACGAAGAGGTAAATGTAAACACATTGCAATGTTATTATATATCCACATGTAAATTTCTAAAATGAATGAACACGACGACGACAGATGACGAAACTTTTTCTTATTTTTAATGCCTATAGTTCAAATATTTCATTGACTCGTGTGGGCTGAACGCGGTGTATAATCCAAAGTTGGTTCTCTATAGTGCGTCAATGATTTACGACAATCATTATGTGTACGTGAGCACTTTTAACATGAGGCACTGCAACAGTTTACAACCTATTATTGTGTGGCATATGACAAAAGGTAATGTGACCCGTGAACCTCAAATGGGCACAAGTGCAACGTTGTGGTAAAACGCGATTATATGTAACTAATTAGAGTCATTAATCTTTACAAAGGTATCAATTTGTATATGCAAGCGCGCACATGAGTTCAAACCTACACCGGCAATATAATATTGTTTCGCATTACAGGTTCGTTCGTAATCGGCTCTCAAATACGAGACGTTTCATTTTTATTAAAACATTTCTTGAGACAGTAATTTTCTCAACAGTATTCAGTAATCTAAATACAAATTGAAATTTTAGAGCTTTAGTTGTTTCTCAACAAAGTTTCTTCAGACTATGTCAAGTCATATATTTTTCACATTTTTCAATCGAATCTTCCATATCTCTTTCTTAATACGTATAGTTAACTATACATTCATATCTTCACCTGAGTGATTTTGACATTTGAGTTACTAGTAACCTCACCAAATGCTATACGCACATCATGTGGCACGCATTCATTTAGACGCTTATATAGGTAGATATACAAATATTTCATAGCATCTACCGATAGTGATTATTGCATTTATTATTCGTATAGACTGTTGGTATATAAAGCTAATATTGACAAATTTTCAATATGAGAACAGATTATCATTTAGAGCTGGGTGAAATAATATAAATATAATATATGAAAGAGCTAAGTAATAAAATAAAAGATACATACATATATAAGGTTGCATATATTATGACCACTCCTAGCAAATGATTATTTGAGCTCTTATAGTTGAAAGTGACATAAGTCTACTTTTCTTCATTTCGAGAAATATTTCGCAAAATATTAAATATTTATATGTAGCATTCTGCGGTTAACAAAAAGGCTTGTAATACATTCATTCTGCTTTTCCGAAATTCTGGACATATCGAATTAAAAGAAGTGATAACAATTTGTGAATGAAGTCTAGCAGAAGTAGTGTTTCATTTATTAATTTAAAAAAATGTTTGTGTGTATCCAAAAAACAATGAGTCGTTTCTCGAATACATAATAACATTTGCAAGCACTTTCAATTAATTTTATGTATGTACATACAAACATACAAATCAAACAGGCTTATAGAAGTTAATGTAAAATGAATTTATTTTAATTTAAACATTTCCATGCAATGTTAGATATTAAATTTTGTTTTGTTTTACATTGCAAAAGAGCGGTTCGTCATTGAAAAGCGGTGGAAAAAAAGTGTAGAAGAAAATTTAATAAAAGTGCACGAGCAGACATCCGCCGAATTTATACGTTGATATGCAACATATTCATCATTTTTATTATGATCTTTTTGCGTTTTTGGGGCAAAATATTTTCGGGTCGGTGAGGGCGATGTCGGATGAACGTTTTTAATCTGATGCAAATATAATGGGTGGCCTGGGGCGGTTTATTTTTTATGCGGCAAGTGGCAGTTGCCAGTGCATTAATTTCATCGATTTCCCCCGCGCAACGGCCCTTTACGGCCATCTTGTGGTCGCTCACCGCAACTTCACGGTTTTGTTGCCAAAGTTGTTAATTTGATTTGTTGTATGCGCGCCCCCGGACCTCAAAAATACTTTTATGTGATATGCGCCCGCGATAGGGGTGGCCAATCGGGGGGCCGTTGTCGAGATAATGCATCAAACGCCGCGAGCAATACGTGATATTTTTATATAATCATCATATACATACATATGTATGTCTGTGTGTGCGTGAGCTTTTTTTTACATCCGTCCAAAAGCTCACTCAAAAACTATGGAATTTGCGGATATCATCCATGTCGTAGCACGCAACTGGTTTCCTTCAACAGCGTTTTACATGCTCGTCATTTTAGAATTTAATCACTGCTTAATTTCAACCCATGTATAATAAACAATATAATAATTCAACCTATACATCATAACAATATGATAGGATGTAAGTATAAATATCATTTTTAATTTTAGTCTCATTCCATTCGCTTAAAGTCTACAGATTTATTCACCCTTATTTAAAGTGAAATAAAAATTATTTTTTTAATTTTATTAATTTCTACCTCGGATATCAGATTTTGTATTTTTTTACATATTTTTTAGCTATGCAATTTAGCCCGTGTTCATGATTACATTTTAAACTAGCCACAGATTATGGAATGGTTTCGTGACATTCTTTTCCTACTTATATGTTCAACTCCATTCTGCTAATAAACTTTCCGACATTTAAGTTTTTTAAAGGCTTGTATTCATTTGCTCAGTAAATATATGACCAGTAAGTTATATTATCGGTCACTGACTGCTTAATTTCATCTGCTTGCAAAAAAATCCTTAAAACATTTAGCGGTTTATTGATTGTCCATTTTTATCTCTATATTGTACACAATCATCCATAACATTTTACGTAAAAGTTACTGACCATTTATAGCAAGGGTACCCAACGTTTTTGAGGTTGGGAGATACTTTTCATGTAAATTTTCATGGCGATCGACTTTTAATAAGAATCTTGTAATTTTTGTTGTTTACTTCAAAGTTTAAAATGTTCATTTTAAAAGGCAAATATCAAAATAATTTTTAAATTTTCGTAATTTTTTTTATAAATATGTAATAAATATACTGTAAATATGAGTATTTTTCTGAAATTAATACATTCCACTTATGAGAATATTTCAATTGTGTCACAGTAACGTCATTTTGCAATTGGATCAACTGTAATTCTAAATTTTCCACATCGATTGAAAAAATCCCTCCATTAAGAGGGTTTTTGCTAGACTTTGGACATTAGTTTTATTCATTTGGAAGTGATGCACATTTATTAATAAACTGTAGATTTTATGAAACTCGTTAAAGTCAGTAGATCTCTTGTTTAATTGATTCGATATTTTTGTTTTAAAAGCCATTCCTTTTTTGAAGATGAAGAAGTCGCATTATTATCCTTTCTCTCAATTGAAAATTTTCTTATTTAAGATAATAACTCTCGAAATCTAACAATAATACATATTTTGCTCAACCACCTTACTTACTTCATTGTAAATCAGCAAATGTGTCTCAACTTTTTCCAAAATAATTTGAACTTTTCTTCTCTGAATCGCTTTACATCTAATGGAGTTAATTAGTGTTTATATTTTATGTTTAAATATGGAAATCATTATTTTCAAACTTTGCAATCGTAATAATTGAGATCGACCAAAAGTTGCTTCGCAATCGACTGATTGGATACCCTTGATTTAAATAGTTGACTTTTTTAAACTAATTGAAATAAAAACATGCATTGAATTTAAATTTCCATTTAGTCTCGCATTTCGTCTACAAATGACTAAAATTCGAACACATTTTTTTAATCATTTATTCAACCGTCATTACATAGTGATTAATAAATTTTTCTAATAGCAGATAAAATAATTTAAAATAGTATTAATGGCGATTCCCAATCTTTTTTTTAAATATTTCCCCTACGAAATAGTGGTTCAAAAGCTTAACCCGTCCAAAAAGTTTCGAATACGCTACCGCAACAAACACACAAACAATCGTCGATGCGAGCTTGGTGATTGGAAAACGATAATTTTTCATAATCGTCGGACTGGTAGTGTCTGTCCTACCGGTTACGCGTCACTCTGATGTATGTACATAAGTGTAACTGTTAACTGGTTAAATGCCGACGTCAGGCCGACTCATTGTGATACATTATAATTGGCGAGCGGCCGTTTGATGTCTTCCTCGAAATTACCGACCGCCCAATATTTATTTGTCGGGTCCAAATCGATCGGAGACAAATTATTCGGCGATCCTGCCACGGGGAAAAAATACTAGACGAACCCTAATCGCCGAATCTCCATTTGCCGGTCGCCAAGCGGTAAATCGATTTAATCGCGCAATCATTACAGCCCGGCCACGTCATATTTCATTGCGCGGTCGTTTTTGACCGTCGAAAGTCCACTATTAATTGAAAGATGGGTACGTGCGATGCTCGCCATCGATAACGTGTGTCACTAATGGTAGACATTTTCGTCTACAACTTCATTTGACACTCACCTAAAAAGGCACGTTCGTTTCATTTCGGTCTATTTTTTCACTTTCGAAAACATTAAAGCGCACATTCATGTGTGGATGTGTATGTGTGCGGTTGTTGCAATAGTATTATTTTTTAATATTATTATTATTGATGTCTAATCGACTGTCGAAGGAAAAAATGCGGGGCCGGTCGGCGTGCGATTGTATTGATGAATTTTACGGATAAGAAACGCATATTTGTATGTCTATTGTATGATGTATTACCTACGTAGCGTAGATCAGAAAATATTCACTTAAATTAATTTGTTTATTTTGTATTGTATACAGATATAATGATTCTCAAACTATGATAAGGATAAGGATACACATTTTGATGCCAGTCATTTATGTATATAAAAAATGAGCCAATTTCAGTTATTCGACTTTACAAAACCACAAACTATAAAATTAATTTTGCACTATAAAATCATTTGGCACTTTGACTAACTCAATGCAAAAAATAGACCAATATTTTTTTCTATTCAGGAAAAGACTAATTAGGTATTTTAAGTACATATTTATATATGTATATACTACAAATAATTTCCCTTATCATTTTTCATAATATTATAGATATGTAGATATGTATCATAATTGTCCAATCACTATCTAATCAATTAGGATAAAATGTTCAATCACACTGACAAACAAACTCAACTCTATATGTGTTATTTATATATTAGTTTTATTTCAAATTTTGCGTAATTTAGATAAAATATTTTGTTTTTAAAATAAATTATTCTATACTTGGATTCGTATTCGTATTCAGTGATCAAAAATGTATAAAAAAGATTGTTTCATACCTGGTGTAGTGTGTTACTTTTTTCAATGTGTTTGAAGTCTGGACGTCAATTTTCGGTATTTCACCGAAATGGCGAGCTTTGGGCACAACGAGGCTGTTATATGGAGAGCTGCTACTACCTTCGCCATCGGCAAATCCCAATGTTTTTTCTGAGATCGACGATGAGGGAGCGCAGACTGGGAGCAATGTCGCACAAAGGCGGCCGCCTGCTGCGCTTTTTGCCGCCCATATTCCGGGTATCACATAAGAATGAGGGATTTTGTCATTGGCGGGATTCCGTCGTGTCCTCTTGTATACTCGTATGGTGAGCCAGAATTGTAATAATGCCAGAGGGCCGGCCCCGCGCCAAATGAGTGTCGGAAATCTTGTAAGCCCGTAGTGGAATGCCGTCGCGCTCGCGAGACTCACTTATCGGACGCTGACTTCCCTACTGACTACACACAGCTTCTCTATTGTCTCAAATGCACAATAGACAATTACACTCCTATGTCATGTTATCGAATTATGTCCAAACTCTAACTGGGTGTGTGTAGAACTGCCTCTTCACTATTTTTTATAGAACTGTTTGCATCCTTTCAATATAAATCATATGTTTTCACAGAGCCATACTGCTGGCTCTGTGAAAACCGAGAGGCTACCGGGTTCGATCAAGTGCTAATATTTAATACTTCTGGTCTGACTTGGATATTTGTTAATCAAAGTCGATCGTTTCTTATCAGAGTTTGCCAATTTATCTGATTTCATAGTTGAAACGGTTCCTCCATCAAATTGGCAAAAATCAACCTACCCGCTATGTCACAAATATCTGAATTTGATTTATGTACAATATGTAAAAATTTATGTACAAGTCTAAATCCATAGATGTCTCTACAGATTAATTCATTAATTAATTAATTGTAAATTTCATGTTCTTCAGCCTCTCGAAATACAGCGATTTATGTAATAAAAATCTGAAATGTTTGTAATTCATTGTCTAGAAAAGCGCATTGGGGTCTGCCTGTTGGGCCTTCCTGGTAAATATCTACATATGTAAAATTTGTAGTGTCATTGAATGCTATTATGAATCTAATCAAGATCTTCAAATATATTAAGTAATTATCTGAAGGATATACAATGATACAGGATATTTTTTATAATAGATCGATTCTAATCGCAATGCATAGGTAGTAAATTATTTAATATATCTAAAAAATTGTTATTTATTAAAAGAAAACTTTTAAAGAAACTTGTACTTTTAATATTCTGTATATATGTATATGTACTTTGAATATCTGTATATACATATGTATATGTACATTTATGTGTTCATGCGTTGTTGTTTATTTTGTACTTGGTTATGTAGTGTTGTTTTTTTTATTAGATCAGTGATGTGCGGTTGTTCTTGTGCGATATTCATGAACAACCGTCTCGTTCTCCGACGAAAGGGTCTCTTAGATTGTATTCGTTGGGGGGGGGGGGGGGGGTTGCCTCATGTTGAGGGCTGAATAATTATTTTTCACTTTAATGATTTGTACCTAGCTCTAGACTGTCCATAAATTTTGTCGTTGTAAATAACAAGTGCCGCATTAAAAAAAAGTTGTATCCGCAGGCCGCATCCAGATTAATAAAAAAAATAGTTCACGAATTAAATTATTAAAAACATTAAAAGCTTTGGAAATTTCGTAAGAATGAAATCATAAAAACAGGGTCGCGGGCTAATTTTATTTAAAATAGTCTCGGCAACAGCTATCATCATCATAATCATTTAATTCACTATACACTGCTGGATGAAGACCCCTCCAACACGCTTCTGCTTGTCTCTGTTTTGCGCAACTCTCATCCATCTTACCTCACACATTTTCCTAATTTTGTCTACTCATCTTCTTTGCGTCCTTCTTTTCACACATTTAAGTACATTCCCTCGAGTACCATTCCAGTAATTATTTGTCCACCCTTCGTCTATTCGTTTAGTTTACGTTGCCAGCCCATTACCATTTTAATCTCTTCACTATATCCACTACCCTTGTAATACTTTTCACCCACGTATTCCGCTTCCTATCTCTCTTTGTTATGCCGACCATGCAACGTTCCATACTTTATTGAGTGCATTAGACTTTGTGTAACATTTTGACGTTCAATGTCCAAGTTTCGCATTCATACGCCGTCACTGGCAAAACACACTAATCGAAGATCTTTTTCTTCAGGTAAAGGCATTTTTGATTTAAAAACGGCGTTCATTTGCCAAATGTTCTCCATCCTAATTTCATACTATATACAATATCAGTAAATACTCGATGCTATCTGAAAAATTGGAATAATATATGTATCGATAATATCGAAGAATACGGGTGCAATTTTGGAACGTATATCTTAGGATTTGGCATATTGATTTAATAAGAATTTACATAAATTTCATAGGGACAAATTAGAAACGTTAGAAACGTGCAAAAGAATGTCGCGTTGAAAATGTGAATTTTTCGAATATTTAAGCAATGCAATGTTTAGTAGTATTAGTAGGTACGTATGCATGCTGTAATGGAATGCTCAAACGCGACACGTTAAAACGTATAGCGAGACACATTTCATCGTCATAACAAAAATACATAACGCATTTTTTTAATGGGCATAATAACCGTCTCCGCTCTTTGAAACTCGTAATTTTACGAACGTGCGTTCTGCAAGAAAATATAAATCTGGCCTCTTCGACGGACGCTTGACACTCGCGCTTGATTTGTGTGAATATTTACCAAATTAAAAATAAACACTTGTTTGATTCAAAATCGCAATAAAAATTCGTTTTATTGACCATTTTATTCAAAGTGGTGAATATTATGAATTCAAATGAATGCTTCGTCTATCCGTCCTGTCGTCGTTATTTTGTTATTAAATACCAAGTTTATCTTATCTGTTGCCGTTCATTCGTTTTAATTTGATTTAACTCTTAATATTCGATCAAAATAAATTAAGAGTACAATGTATATTTTAATTACGATATTTTTTACAGGTACAACATTACATCTTGGTTGTGCAAGCACAAGACAGTGGACATCCTGCATTATCGAGCACACTCACCGTTTACTGCAACGTGTTAGATCTAAACGACAATGCACCAGTTTTTGACCCAATGAGCTATTCCAATGAAATCTACGAGAATGTATCTATTGCGACATCGGTCGTGACGGTTAGCGCAACGGATTTGGACTCTGGTAAAGATCTCTTTACTCGTTCGAGATAACTCTGCTAAATAATTGTTTCGAGTAAAAATGTTTTTACATGTATCTTTAATGTGTTTTATTTTTATTTCTCGAACAGGTGATAACGGCAAAGTCGTATACAGCATAACATCGGGTGATGATGATCATGATTTCGAAATAGCGCAGAACGGAACTGTGATGACTCGTCGGTTGTTAGACAGAGAGTCGAGGAGTCTTTACAACCTGGTCGTCACTGCTTATGATCAAGCTCAACCACCTTCGAATCGTTTGTCTTCCACAGTTCAGGTACATCTTCTATGCATACTTCCTTTTCAGAGATATTCGATTCCGTTCGTACAACGCTAGAACGATTTCTAGAACAAAGCTGATTTTCATAAATTACCGAAGAGAGATAGTCACGCCTGCTTAACGGGAAAATAGTCGTAGCTTGTTAAATTTAGTGTTTGTCAAAGCGAGACGATCCCATGGACGGTTTATTAGCACTGTCGAATACTGGGATGGCGCCAATCTCAACAATAATTTATTCGCGAAGAGTGAATTTTTATTTTTCGTTTACTTTTTCAAAGGCTTAAGTGTCTCGTCGTATAAATTTCGCTCTAATCGTACAATAATAGCATTTAATAGAATATCTTAAGTGGATTATTATACGACGCAGGTTATTCAAACACGGTCATTTTATTATTTAACATTGAATAGAACCATCAGAATCGTTTAGAAACCGTTGACCAATAATTGTGATCATTTCAATGATCGAACCCTAGAGGCAGTGTTGTGTTATTTTAGGCTGCTGAAGACGTCAATAAACAGCACCTTCCCACCATACTCCTGCTGGTTCAATTGAGGAACTTTTATTTATTTAAATCGTTCGAGTTGTTTACGCAACGCCTCGCTTTTTTTATTCTTTTCTTACCTTACCTCAGTCACTAGCTTTTCATAAAGTCAGTATATAAAAAAAATACTTACAACACTTCAAAAATTTACATAATAATGAATCATTAAAGGCAAAGCCATGAGTCAGCCTAATGTGTTTTTTTCTTATTTTATTCAAATAAAAAAATAGCATTCAAATGACCACATTACGTATGTATGTAAGTACATTAATGTTTGCAAGAAATCGTACGTGTGTCTACATAAAAGCTCAATGAAAATTTTACGTTAATATTTTATATATGTATGAATGTACACTGAAATCTATATACATTGTACATATGAACGCGCGTGAATATTAATAAATATAATAAAATAAAATATTTTGTATTTCCTTTTACAAGCAAGACAAACTAACTTGTCACATTTCGTGTGCTGTACAAACATCGGACAACATTCCACGAGGAGTGTAGTCATAATTTCAAAGTATTTTGTTTGTTCGGATCCCAGCTGAAGAAAGAACACTTAAGAATGACAGGTAGAAGAAGTATGAGAAGCCGAGGAGGGCTTTCAAAGAAGTAGTCTTACACAATGCGCGCGACCTCTTCAAACATTTCCACTGACTTACAAGTTTCCTTTCGTGGCCTTTTAATCAAACCTGCATCTCGTTTGAAAATGTTCCAGGTGACAATAGTTCTCAAGGATGTGAACGACATGTCGCCGGAGTTCGTCACGCCGAACGAGACATCGGTGGCGGAAAATATCGGCCTGAACACGGTCGTTATGGCAATAAAAGCGATCGACAAGGACGAGGGCAGGAATGGATACATCGAATATTCTCTGAGTCCTAATGACGGCGTGGGTGCAATGTTTTCACTCGGGGCAGCTGATGGCCTTTTGAGAGTGTCCGGCCGTCTTGATAGGGAAGTTCGTGCTCTCTACTCACTGGATATAACGGCCAAAGATCGAGGAGATCCACCGAGAGCAACACACACACGACTCCTCGTGCACATTTTGGACGAAAACGATAACAGTCCGGTATTTGATCCGAAACAGTACAGTGCATCGGTTGCAGAAAACGCCAGCATCGGAGCGAGCGTACTACAGGTATGGTTTTATTTTTACTTTATTTTAAAATCATTTTTTACAAAGTAACGAAAAACCCCCACTAAAAAGCTGTATTGACTAACTTTAAGTCTGTTAATAATTTCAAAGCATTTTGATTGATTAGAATTGTTATTTTTGAATACCAGGTTTCCGCTACTGACGTTGACGAAGGCAACAACGGTCGTGTCCGCTATTCAATAGCTTTCGGAGACGACAATCGGGATTTTAGTATAAGTGAAGATAGCGGCGTTGTAAGGGTTGCTAAAAATCTCAACTATGAAAGAAAAGCTCGCTATTTGGTCCGAGTGAAAGCCGAAGATGGTGCCGGAGCTTCAGACATGGCCGAATTATCCATCACAGTAGCCGACATCAACGATAATCCACCGACATTTCTCGACTCGCCGTATTTAGCTTATGTGATGGAAAATGTCATTCCACCGAATGGTGGTTATGTCATTACAGTGCGAGCTTACGATGCAGATACACCTCCCTTCAACAATCAAGTGAGGTATTTCATCAAGGAAGGCGATGCTGATCTGTTCAGGATTAACGCGTCAACTGGCGAAATTTCTCTGCTCAGAGCTTTGGATCGTGAAACACAACCGGAATACACTCTTGCCCTCGTCGCAATGGATACCGGTGAGTTTCTTTTTACTTTATTTTTGATAACTTCTTCCTTAAATCTAGAAAAAATTAGTAGTCCTCGTGAAAGTCGGTATAATCGTTTAAAAATAGTGGCCTCCAATCATTTTGTTCCTAACGATTTTAATAAATAATAATTTTTGCAGACGCATTGGCCGATATAAATATGAGAATGATTATGTATCGGAGATATTCAACAGCATTTAAATATTAACGAATGTGGCAATTAACTGGCAATAAAATAAAATAGCCTGACTCCTGAATACGCAGGAGGCGTGTACGCCGACTCGGTATTAATAACAATTACCTCTCGATGCTTTTATCCGATTCATTTTTCGGTTACTTTTTTTTAAGCAAAACGCATCCTAGTACATATTTGAAAATTATATATCGCTCAAAAGTGTTAACTTTGAAAAAATTTAGCATCGTTACTGACGTTCATAATATTAGATTGCGTTCCGATATCACTACTGGGATTTTCCATTATGACGATCTTATCTATTTTTAAATGCGAGATTTCTCCGAATGTATGTATATGATAATATGTACTTTTTTCGGTTAGAGATAGTACGCAAAAATATTCGTTAAAGTGAACACGAACTGTTCGGTTTCGGGAAATCGATAAACAGAGTTCACTAACTCACCAACAACGAACGCTTCTTCGCATATTGATTGAAATTCGTGGATGCTTTTCTCGGAACGAATTGTGAACGTTTCCTTTCCCAGCTCGAGTCGTCTATACTGCAACATTGTTCACACGGAACAATGTTCTGCGAACATGAACATCGATATCATACTTCGGATTCTTCTATTTAGTATTCATTTTCAACCTGATGATGTGATGAAATTAGAACAGTATTTAGAAAAATGTTTGCAAGAGATTTTTTCTCTAGTCTTTCACATGTAATTAATTCAGCAAGCAGTATACGTAACTCGGTGATTGCGTTAATCCTAACCACCAAGAGGTTCCTGGCTCAAACCCTGGGTTCACCTGGATTGAAAAGAATTTATTCCGAGCATTTCTGCAGTGCTGCTGGTCAGATTTAGATGTATTTGTGAGTCCAAATCGATCGTTTCGTATCAGAATTTGCCAATTTATCTGATTTCATTGTTGAAACTTTTCCTTATCAAATTAACTAAACCATCATATCTACTATTTGTCATAAATATGATTTAAATTTGATACTATAGGTGTCACTCAGGGATAAAACCCGTAATGACATCACGCTAAAATATAAATTAAAATATACATATGTATGTTAAAAGAGCATACATACACTGCTTATTTTGGTAACGTAAAATAATAATGTTTAACATAGCTGCATTTTAACGCTTATAATAGTTTACTTCTAATAAGGGATTTCAATACCGGTATTGTGGATTAGGTAGTCTGGAATTTGTTTATTTTCAGTATTAAATTTACAAAATGATGCACTCGTGTGAGTGGCTACGCCGATGCTTTGATTTGTTTGATAACGTCACGTTTACGAACCAAACGAACATACAAAGTCTATTTCGAAATTATATATTAGATGTACTTACTTATGTACATATGTAGTTGTAAGAAATATTAAGATTTTGAAATACAAATGTGATATTGAAATTTTCCAATTTTCCATTTGACAGTTTTTGATACCGTTTAAATTCTTCCATTTACTATTTTCATTATTTTTGGACCAAAATCCATTTTCGATAGAGGTCCATTTGATTTTTTTTTATATGTATATTACTAGCTGAATTCACTCAGCATGCGTTGCTATGCCAGAATAAGGCATGCAATTCCCGTTCCCGTTGCATTCCCGTTTCAAGTAATGGTTGGAACTCAACAACGTCTCTTCAACGCCGTGTCGTCATAAACCAACTGGTAACGTGGTTACCAACGAACACATTTCCTTGACTACACAATTCAAACGCTTCAAACTTTCATAAAATCGTAATTTTTTTTCACAGTAAACTTCCCGGCCATGCATATAACAAATCCTGAAAGTTCCATCGCAATCGGTTGAGTGGTTTAGGAGCCTATACGAGACAGACAAATAGACATTCAATTTTATATACATATATGTAGATTTGTTTTCCACGAAACGTAATGCCATATATCTCTGGTAATAAGATGACTTTTCTGGCAGATAGTATTTCCCACCGATCAAATGATCATGTTTTGTCGTTCTTGCTGAGGCTCTCCAATGGGTAGAAAAACATCCCTTCTGAAGATACTTGACTACGTATAGAGCTGTATACATATCATGATTGAACAACATCGCTCGAAATCGAGAATACAGTATCAAAATAAAAACAATAGAGTAAAAGAGGAGTCGCGTGCCGTGCCCAGCCTATGAAATTTTCGGCACACGAGATGAGCGTTCGTGGCGGGCGTATCACGATAAGTCGAGTGCATCGCGGTGTACATCGATGCGGAACAGCAGTAGCTGCCGTTAGCGGTTCTTAACGGCTGTTAACGGCTGGTAGCGCGAAAACGGGGCGGGGGATGCCAGTGGCTAATTAGTTGGGGGCGGATCCGGGGGCGGAGTCGCGCTGCCATTGGCCAGCGAGCCTAGTCTGGATCATTATATTACGCCAAATTAACGACGAACTTAGATGACCCCCCCATCGTCATCCTCCCGTCTCCCCAATTACGGCCTATTAGCATTCAATCGGTGCAACCGCGGGAATATGCTCCCCCCGCACCCCCATCTCCGACATACAATACATATTTAATGAAGTCATCTGCCGCTCAATGCGACCACTTTTAATGGGCTTTTTTTAAGACTGTTTGCCTTCGGGAACATCGCCCCCCTTATCAAAGACTATAAAATCGAAATAAACTTAATGCAACGTTTACATTTATTTTCATTGAAAATTTGAAGGTTTTATGCATGTGTGTATTATATTCTATCGAAAATAAATTAACTTTTAGCATTCATAAATTTTGTGTCCTCAATGTGACAAGATCTTCGAATCGCTTGATTTATCAATATCGCCTAAGTGGTGTCGAATTGAAGTTTGTGGATGAATTTTGCGATTTGGGGGTCATTTTCTCAAATAATTTTTATTTTAAACGGTACATATACATACAGTATTTGTTTGCGGGACACAAAAATACTGGGATTCTAACTACGAGCTTAGTATACCTTTCCAGAGTGCGTTGGTGCTTCAAAATCTTTATGAATCTCTATAGTACGTAGCATTCTAGAATTTTCTTCCATTATTTATATATTTATTTATTTATTTATTCTAAACAGACCATTGTGGCATAACAGGAATTCCTAAAGCGCCACAATGGTCAAAAAATATAACACAAAAAAAAAACAAAATAACAATTAAACATAAACATAAATACATCCATACATAAACATAAAAAATAGCATTTAATAATAACAGATAAAGTAAAAATATCAAATAAAATATAGCATAAGGAATGCCTTGCACCTACAGCCAGTTTCAATAAATATGTAAGAAACAACTACAAATACAAAACATCCCTGTAAGGCCCAAATGGAAGAGAGTTAATCAAAATTTCACTCATAAATCACAATCAATCATGAAAACAATGATGAGCGCAGACTACCAGATAAATGGGTTAGAGTAATTTCCGACAATTTACGCTCACTAAGGTGGAAAATATCACATTCAGTCTCAGCAACAACGATTTCATTAAGAAGTCGAATAGCTCTTGGAATAGGAGCCATTCGAAAAAGGACTGTGCGGGCAGGAGGTACAGCCA
Source organism: Arctopsyche grandis (assembly GCF_051622035.1). NCBI lineage: Eukaryota > Metazoa > Arthropoda > Insecta > Trichoptera > Hydropsychidae > Arctopsyche > Arctopsyche grandis. Next base: position 13,742,044 of record NC_135359.1, read on the forward strand.
GCAAATGATGATGTCAGCAAATTATATGGAGTCCTACCCATATGATTCATTCATTGAAGATTGAGAGAATCCAAAAACGATTTCTCAGATATCTTGTATGGTTACATTATCCTTAGCTATGTATTTCCTAGTGCATTCCTATTAGGGGCGTTAGGCTTCAACTCATTGGAGTTTCGTCGTGTTATTTTTCTGGAAAAGCAATTTTTTAAGCTATTAAATGGGATAGTACACAATCCTCAGGTTCTTAATGAATTTAAGTTTTAGCACCTAGTAAGTTCAGGGACCTGATGAATCGTGATTTGTTTGCTCCTTCTGTGGCTCGCACAAATACATATGTATGTTGGCAACGTCTCCAATATCTAAAGCGATATATACTGCTCAACCGGGTTGCTGGTGAAATTGAACTCTTCAATGTAAACTGTGCTAAACTGGTTGAGTGGTTGTTGAGCAACGCCAGTGGTTGATTTTATCAATTATAAATGTCAATGATTTTTCCATCAATATATAATAGGTTGTTATATTATTATGTTTAAGGTTATTATTATTATGGTGTTATGATTTTATGACTGGCCACAGTGACGCGTTAGAGCTCTCTGTAATGTCACTGTGGCTAATATGTTAAAAATAAAATAAAAATAATACTTTGGCATACACAAATACAAAGAAAAAATTGTTGAAAATTCCAATAAAGAAAATCCTTGATGAAAATCTTCTATCAAGAATGAAAAGCAATTCCAACTGGAATTGGTTGAAATTTTTCTGAAATCAATCGTGAACATTTTTTCGTTCCAGATCTGATCAAAATTAATGTAACATTGATGCGATGTCCACGTTCTAAAAGAGTCCATATTTTGTGACGTCCCATATTCGGATAATTATTCGCCATCGGGTTTCAATCTGTTGGCTTTTAAAAGATTTTATTTTTTCTGTTACGATCGTGCACTAAAACAAAAAGCGATGTTAATTTAATCGAAGTCCTTCGTTTTTTAATTGTCGAATTAAAATCATATCGTTGATTGCATAATTATTACATGAGAAACGTATTGAACTTTGGAACATCTTTCCTATTCATTGTTCTTTTATTTTAATTTTGATCGGCACCGATGTCGCGTATTTTTATCTTTCAACATTAGCGGCGTAAAAGTGCTGTATCATTTAATATAATTATGACTATTAAAAGAAGTCTCTCAAGAACTGGTTGGTATTCCTTGTCTTTTTTTATCAGTAAATTCTCAAACAATTAGTCGATTGCGTATGATTTATATCGGGTATATTTTCATTAATGATTTATACTTAAATAACTTAAACATACATCTGATGTGCCATTGGAGCTTAGAATGTGCTTGCGAAAAAGTTTACTACTCCTATGTTGGTGTTTCCATTCAAGTAATGTGTATACGTAGGTAGATACTTCAAATGAAATAGTTTAGATCGGATCACATTTTCCACAGACAACGACGATACAGCAGTATAATTATAATAAAACAAAGAGCCGATTTACCTTATTATATGTACATACATATATAGGAAGGGATAGCCGTTGAATATTTCGCCTGGGGCGGCTGTTCGAATGCCTCGGAACGACCCTGAACAAAACATTCGCCGTTTGCTGGATCGAACCGCGATATCGTTTGGTAGTAAGTAGTAAACTCGAACCCCACGGACAGTTTACTTCGACCATATTTAACGATTTCTGCCGATCAGTTTTTGATTATGCGCGATTGATTCGACTCGTTATCTAAATGTAACTAATTAGAATGAAAAATAAAATAAAAGCAGCCACAACAACAGCAAACGCAGCCACAGAGCAGCGTTTAATTTGCATAAATCAACGTAGGCCAATTTTTCATTTTGGAAACAACGCACGACGGCCGTATTTTACGTTTTACGTCCGATTTTGTCCGGTCGAATTCGGCACACGATTCATTAAAACGGAGCTTCTAAACAGGTGGGACACGGGAAATATTTTATATGGATATTTTAATGCTATGACTCATTCAACGTGTAACACTAGAGACGAGCATATGTGTTAAACTATCTAATAAACTCACACCCCGAGCTTTAAAATGCATGCATGTTTACAGAAGAACAGATTTAAGAATCAAATATTTTTTCTTAAACAATTTTAAAATTAAATAATATATAATTTGCAATAAAAATATTATTACTAAATATTCTAAAGGACTGTATTTTTCTTAGGTCTCCGCGGCATTCAATGAATCACTAACATTGAATTTCTTTAAATTTTCATTACTTTAATTAAGCCGAATAAAGATCGTGTCTTTACATAGAACATAATTTGATTAAATTATGTTATCAATGCAATTTTGTTTTTATATTACATCAAACATTGATTAATTTTCCACATAACATCCCCCTTCTCTTTTAGTAAAACAATGTACAAAAGTTTTAACTTAAATCCAGGGCTGTGAAGTCATAATAAAAAATCAACCGACTCCCGACTCCTTTTTATTATTTTCTTAACTATTACGTACTATAATGGTATGTGTCAACTAGTTACTAGTCTCCAATTTTACTGAAGTAAATCCACTAATAAATTTAAATTTAATAATTCATTTTTTTATTTATGATTTTTAATCATGATTTGAATTTATATTATAAATAAAATCATTGAATTGCATTGTTTCCTCTGTCTTATACTTTTTTTATTCTGATTTTCACTCTTATTTGTCGCATTGATTTTTTGCGTGTGAAAGTCATACACATTTTTTATACGTTGGCAAGAAAAGCCAATCTTATTAAAATCATTCAAGTCAGAGTCGGAGTAGCTAAATCCGACTCCACAGCCCTGCTTAAATCTCAAATCATGTATTATAATTCCATTTCAAAACTATACGTGGAAATGTTAACTGGAAAACCACTTAATGTAGATTCAAAGGGAACTTTTAATTGAAAGATTCACAACTGAAGTAAATTATAAAAATATATTTTTTTACTTTATTTATATTCAGATCTCCCGATTTATTGTAATTGTCAACTTTTCACCATACGTATGCATATGTAGAAGTGATGTATGTAAGTTTAATATTGAAGGTTAAATCTTCAATTTTATAATTGAAAGTGGCTCAATATTTTCGAGGAGTTTGGTTATTCCGGATGAATGAATTTTTAAGACGGTGAATATTTTTTTTCGGTAGCTGAATTTTGCAAGGCTTACCTAAGGAGTTTGAGGTTTTATAAGTACTGTGTTTTTATTGTTGATTCACTGGAACAAATGAAAGTTGAGAAGCGAGCAGCCGTAAGCGCCGTTAGACAGTACCGAACAAGATTAGTGGTCAGCTTGGAAGACATCAAGCTGGGTGCGGAAAAAATATTAGATCTGCCACGGGTTGTAGCTCATCGTCCCGTATACAAATTGTGTACACGGAAAATCGGCCGGCGGCCATTAATCGACGCCCCGGCTATGGCGACGTCGCACGGACCCACAAAACGCGCAATCAATGCGTCCGCGACCAACAAAAGATAAATTAAAACATTCATTTGAGGCCGGTTCATTAGCCGATGGCCCTCCCGATCAATAACTGATTTATTTGTACATTTGCGCCGGGCCAACCGTTGATTTATGCAAAAGTGGTGGCCGCACACGCAACACAACGCAACGCAACGCGACATCGCGCCAACACCGATTCCCGTGTGTGTATGGGGCCAGTGTCGGCGCAACGCACTGTCATGATCGATCGATCGTTTCCACCACAATCTAGCCGAAGATAAAAGCGTGAAAGAAAGAATGAAGTTGAAAAAAAGGCCAACTATCTGAGCGGTCATTCGAAAATAATGGTAAAATAAAAAATAATGGTAAATGTCGATTCGCGCATTCATCGGACGTAGTGAGAATCGCGCGTTTGCTTTGGTTACGGACGTGGTTTTTATTCGTTTTTTTCAATTTTCTGTAATCATGTCTTTTTGGGGATTGAAATTAAATTTTCTGTATATTTCTTGAAAGAAGAAAACAATAAATCGCAAATCTAATGTGAATAGAAATGATCAATATACATATGTACATAAATATATGTACGTGTCTTAAAAAAGAAGAAAATCACGAAAATAGATAGAAAAAAGATATTTAGTTAATTTTTTTTAAATGAATATCTGCATTTTATTCGTCAGGATTGAGCTTCGTAATTGAGAATTTGTTAATTTTTTTTACAATAATTGATTTTGAACTTCTTTGTTCATTATCTGTAGATCAGCACGTAGATTTATCGTGAGAATCGAAGCCTTTTTCCATTTTTTCTTATACGAGAATGTAACCAATAACGTGATAACTCACTCAAAATTGTCTCCATCTTATGTTACCTATTCTATGAATTTTATAATTGATTTCAGACACAATTGAGATCATTCTTATCTTTGTTTCCACACTAAAAACTTATCAAGCTAAAAAAATATATATTTTTATTCTTTATATATGTACTACATATCTAAAAGTTGATAAAATTTTGGTTAGTATCTGTATATTGAAGTAGTATTATTTTTTTTACTAACCTCTTCTTAATTCAGAATCGATTTTTTAAATAATTCATTATTTTATTTTAACCTTTTAAATTACTTCTATATTCTTGATATTTTATGTTTATAATCCTTATAGTGATATTAAGTAATAAAAAAATTATGGATAATATCCAACAATTGAAAGTAAAACTTTTGTCTTACTGAAAAGCCTAAATGTGTGAGTTTCCCCACATTAGCATACGAGAACTTTTCCATAGCGAATATGTCTGCATTATTATCAAATTTTATTTTTGATACTCAAAAATATGGATAAAGTCATGGTTTGGTCGCATCCAAATTTTATTAAAGCACATACTCGTATGTTTCAAAAAAAGGTTATTTATTTCTTTCAATTAAAAAATGAGCTGTTGTAAACATTAAATTTGTCAAAGCGTATAATAAGCTAATCAAAATTTGAATTTCTTGAAAATACCTCAATTTGATATAAGCTTTATATGTTTTAAATGTCTTTTTTTAATGTGTATCCTAATTTGTTGCTATTTTATGCACATCTTACAAATGTGCTCTGGACGTGGGTGTAGATATTTATCGTTTCTGCCGTTTTCGAACAAACTATCGTACATTATTCAATATTTTCGTAGTATGAAGAATAGCGAGTGTATACATTTTTGTTGTAAATAATAATGCGACTATAAATTGCGTTGGAATCACGCGACGCCACTTCGTTCATTAGCGTTCGTGATCGCTCAACCGGTGCCATGAAATACACAGGTATCAACGATCTTTCCCCAGCGAATAATGTGCTCCACTCTACGCCTCTGGACATTTGAGTTAATAATGAAGGATATCGTCCTTTAAGTGAATTCATTCACCGCGTGCGTCATCGCCCGATCCCAAATTGGAAAATATTATTGTTTCACATATGTACATGTAAATACCTACTTATGTATATGCATGTGTATGAAATAAAATTCGGAAAATCTATGCTATGGGATGCGTGATGATGTTGTCGCGACTTTATTGTGACGAATTTGTATGCGGTGTGTGGAATGTGTGGTGATGTATCTTTATTGTCGATCTGCCGTCATAATGTGGGCGCATCGATAGAGATGAATGGCCGAATGGAGATGCATGTTATGCAGATGTGGCTGTAATCAGCGGATGATGATCTGAAGTCGCGCCGCGACGCCTCGGGTCCACTTGGAGGACCTGGACCGGCGTCTTCCCAAACAACCTTTCTGGTCGAGCAATAGCTCGCATTAACGATTCTCGATTTTGATAGGCCGGGATATCATTTTTAGCGATATTACAATATAATTATGATACATGTTCGTAAATTGAAATTTTCCCGTACCATTTCAGAAACAATGCGAACGCCAGAACAAGTTGAAATTTATAATAACCACCTATAATAACACTTCGCGCAATTAGTTTGTTTGAAATAGTTTTTTTTTCTAATATTAATTATGATAACACAGATCGTTTGTACCAGCTACCGGTTTTAATTTCATTACGCGAGAGGAAAAAATAAATGGCGGTCCTATGATATGGGTACGAGAACTAATTGCGATTCTCAGGTTCAGACGTTCATTGTTCACAGTTTCTATAGTGCGAGCTCATCCTTATGTCTGGTATACACTGAAGTAAATAGTGCAAATGTTATTCACATCAGCATCCTTTCCTATGTCAAGTGATAAACGTAAAAAAGTGCACAAAAAACGTGCACCGTTTAAATTATCTTTGCATGTTTTGGAAGTTCCAATATTCTCAAACTATTATCTTGATCCTTCCGTATTAAGAGAAAAAATCCTATAAGCAAATCAAAAGTTGCCATCAATATTAAGTTTCTCAGCTGGCTATTCATATGTGTATAATAGTATCCATTACTGGGTGAAGGTTTTCGTGTTTCTGTATTTTGATCTGCATTCATCCATCTGATTTTATACTAGGGACCTACAATGATTACTTATTATATTCTTCTTTTGGGTATAACTTGAGTTTTTTTTTCATTTTTCACCTAATTAAAGTGTTAGCAGTGTCCCATTCAGTTATTTAATCTTGAATGAGTATTCATTCTTACAAAATTAATTTAATTGACTAAACTGCTATGTATTTATTCATCTATTTTTTAAAAATAGAAACAAACAGCATACATAACATATCATTGATACAAAAAAAGTTTATAAATATAAATTAAAACAATGAAATGAAATAAAAACAAAGAAGAAAAGCTTTAAGTAGTTGAAGATATGGGATAAATTTGTTTGTGATTCTAAGAGTAATATAAATTTAAAGCGAGAAAAGGAACAACAAAATGTAAATATTGTTTAGAGAAAAGCAAGATCAATATAAAAAGGAATTACTGAAATAGTTTTTAGAACAGGGATTAATGTGAAATAATGAGGGATTACGAAGGGAACTGATTAAACATTGGAATAGGATCTTGTTTAATGAATAAGGATTATCAATTATATAATCCAAAAGCCTAAACAAAAAAAAACATAAACTATAAATTTTCCTACTAGATTGTAAAGGAAACAAAAAGACAAATGAGAAGAAAAATGGAATCGCAGTAGGAATGTAATTTTTATTTTTTTGTTCTAGATTATTATTTAATGTATATATGTATGTACATATTGTGCATACATATATATGTACTTCAACTTTTATGAATCCTATTTATTTTTAATAATGTTTTTGTTCATTAGTAGCATCCAGTTCTAATCAGTTCACATTAAATTCACAACACATTCTTAAAAGTTAAAATTTTTCCTATTTATAGTATCAACTACAACTAATTATTTACATTTAATATTCAACATTTATATCGATTGTATACCATGTTTTATGCTCTCTAAATATTTCAGCAGTGTATGTTTATTACACATATTATATGAAATAAACACGTCCATATGTTTAATAACATTATATTAGTTAGATATTATCCGCATTATTTATAGGCAATATTAAAGTCGACGCGGAATCTTCGCTCGCCGAACCTTCTCGTTTTCGCAAGCAAAGTCCCGACATCCTAGTTAAATTATCATACGCGAAACCGGACATCAAGGGTAACCAACAAGTTCATTATTTATAAATAATGCCTCGTATTACAACCCGCGTTAATTGCGATAAATCGTCGGCATAATTCAATTACTGCTCGTATCGTCGACGCGAGATAGTGATGCTGTGTGCACGCGGCAACCAGCCGTTTGGCCACGAACTCGAAGCGAATGATTTAAAACTACATAGTTAGAAATATAATATTTTACGTATCTTAATTGGTCCTTGGATACGTTTCGAATATACTTTTAGCGCCACCATGTATTCGAGCGAATGCATATTGAATGAGCTATTTAGAATATGGATGTATGTATGTGTATCGGAGAGGTATTTGCATGGTGTGGGTAGATGTAGTGAATAGCCATAAAACACGTACGTCGAAGGCAGTATCGGAAGGTGGTCTGCACCAGCATACCAATAATTCCGTTGACGATTACATATTCGGCGGACACATCGCAAGGCCGTGAGAAATCATTGCCATGGACTCACAGCACGTTCGTCATTAACACACTATCATCCATCTTTACTTTTATCTGGAAAATGAGTATGAATTTTTAATAATATTATACGTACATACATATGTAGGTATATTCTGTGAGTTTTCAGTTGATTTATATTTTTCAACCCAAGTAGAAAGTGTTAATCAAAAAAAGTTACCAATTTGTAAATGTATTATCTTCGTCATACTTCACATCCACGTTTGGTATTTGTCTCTTCGTTATATAAAGTATACTAAGTTCCACATTTATCTTTGTAAGAGCATTGCATCTTATGCTGCATCCATGCTTCTCTTACAATAGGTAGTATAACGACTACTCGATAATTGTGCCTTTCGTAAAAGACATCACTATATGCAGTGGTGTCACCCTAATGGTTTCCATGGGTTTCCGGAAACCCGTTGTTAAAAATCAAAAGTTTCCGGAAACCCGTTATTTAATCTAAAAGCTCATATAATTTTTGTCAAAAATTATAGAAATCTTGAAAATTCAATGAACTTTCATGTAATAATTAATGCCTTGGACGGAAAAAAATATATGTACATACATACATATATACACATATATATTTTCAAAATAATTTTATTGAAAAAAATCGGAAACCCGTTGTTCTAAAATTGGGGTGATTCCACTGACTATATGGTAGATACTAAAAATGTTAATCACAATGAAAAAACCAAGCTCAAATTTACCTATAATAATCATTCGTTACATACAAACATTGGCAATGTATGTCGCATCGTATCGCAGCGATCATTATCCGTCTGCGAAAATTTAAATAGGTATATGTGTACCTTCATATATGGTTAATGTATAGTTCGGAATCACGTGTCTGCCAATGCAGATGTTAAAGAACTCTTTATTGCCTCTTGTCTGTTATTTTGGTGTTTTTATGAAGACGCTTTATGTTCCCCAACGTCCACAGAGATAAATCTACGTCAGAGCGAATAGTCTTTTCTCGTGTCCGACATGACATTATCCGGGTCTAAACAGAGTGGTCGATTATCGAATTGGTCCACGTGGTGGCGGTAAATTTTCGCATCGTGAAGGATGCTATGTATGTAGATTGAAAAATAGACCTAAAAGCTGATCTGAATACTATCGACGACAATTATAAAGTTCGGTCACGAAAATGATTATCATGATTGTGTATTCCCACGACAGGATCCTCTCACCGCAACGGCCGAAACGTGTTTTAAAATCTCCTGAAACAACGTCAAATACACTGATTTACAAGTAATTGGGCAAATCGAGGCAAAAATTTTTGATCAATATTCGAATTGAATACAGATTTTGTTTGGATGCTAGATTTTTCAATTTACATTTCACTAAATTGCTGATTATTTTCACTGCGTATTGTTTCTATGTACGACTCTTCTAGTCACCTTGACGTTTGTACACATACACGCATCTAATATATAATTTCGAAAGATAATGTATGTTTGTTTAATTCGTAGAATCCGTGACGTTCAATTTAATAAAAAAACAAACGAATATTTAAATAAAACTAAACTATTCAAATAAATTTAATCAAATGTTTACTATTAGATTAGCCATGTTTAAGCGGTTTATATTACAAATACCAAGCGAAGTCGGGTAAAACCACTAGTATTAAATAATAATACATATTTATTTATTATTTAAATTTTGGACCATTATGCCATTACAGCAATTCCTAATGCGCCACAAGTCGAAAAAATACATATTAAAAAAAAACAATAGCAGCAAAAGTTCAAGCAATAATAGACGTAGTCACAAAACATATAATATAGGTAATAGTTAAATGTAAGAAGAAAAATTGGATATGTCTTGCATCAACAGTCAGCACCAATATATGTATGTATGTACATATGTATAAGAACCAGTCGGCAATACGAAACATCCCCGTGAGGACCAAATAGAAAGGAGAATATCAAAATTCGCTCATACATAACATCTAATTATGAAAATAATTATGAGTGGTTACCAGACAAATAGGTGAAAAAATTATCTGATAATCTTCACTCACTGAAGTGGAAAATATCACATTAAGGCATGGCAGCAACGATTTCATTAAGAAGTCGGATTGGTCTTGGAATATGAGCCATCCGATAAAGGACTGTGCGGGCAGGAGGTACATATAACCATCAAATTATGTTGTCTACCTCGCACATAATGATTACATATTATGTGAACGGTCATATATTATTTCGAATGTTACAGTAGTATACATATACAGTTTCGCAGATGTATACATTGTCTAGTAAGTGCATACACCAGATTTGATGTTTAGCTTTAGCTTACAACGACAGATTTCACAGATCCTCTCACATACACTGGCTAACAAATTGCACTTGCACAAAGACAGCTGATCGAAGTTTGACAGATAAGCTGGTTTCGACATTACTCTTTCAATGAATTTTATGCTCAGAAATGGAACTGGTTGTATTCAAATAATCAATTTATGGTTGGATTGATACAAAATTGATAGAAATAGAAACAATATTCAATTATACTGTAGATATAAGTTTTACAACTACGTCCGTATTACCTACGATTTTAGGTCAGGGTAAAGTTATGTAGTTAAAGGTTAGATATGTAAGATGACTACATATCAGAAGATCACCTGTATACTGTTACTAGCTGATTTTGATGATGCATACACATACTAGACAATCTATACATAAGCGAGCTTTACACTCTAACCGTAACATATACATACCTATATAATTTTAACTGACGCTTTTAAGTTAGTACCGCATAAATCGAGGGATGAGTGCTCAGTGGATTTCGAAAGCTTCCATTCCGTGCACTGAACAATAGGAGTAGATATTAACAGTAGACAGGTAGTCGTTGTTCATGCAAAAGCGTTCAGAAATGTAACGTTCATTAGCGAATTGCAACTGTGAAGTTTGCATTTATCGTTCGGCCGCTGATTAATTTGTGTCGAATGCAAATTCTGTCTAGTGTGTCGTGATTTCGAATAATGGGGAATTGCAAGAGCTTTGGCGTGTGGTGGCTTCTCGCCCCCGTGTCTTTGGGCACCCGAGTGAAAGTTGCACGGAAGCTGTGAGCCAGATTGATTCTGCGAAATCGCATTTTGCATAGCGGCACAGTGACCCTCGCCCTCGGCGTGCGAGAGCCTCCTCCGGCACGTTGAACAGACCTTAAGGAATGCTCGCTTGTGAGAAAAATCCTTTGGCAACAATAGCAATGCTCCAGCATCACGATCCGCAGCAGAAATAATGCACAATCAGTTTCTAATAATCTGCAACAACGAATTTAGCCTTCCTTTTGCCATATCTATCGTCGTGTTATATAATTGTTCACGTTTTCGCGTTCCCGATCAGCTAAGGCTTTCTGACCTAGATGTGTAAGCATATGTATAATATAATATTATCTACATACACAAATTCACTCTATGAAACATCAACTCAACACAATTGAACTGAATTGATTATGCTGATTTAGCGCTGCAGTTCGGAAAACATCATATTTAATGTTTTGCGAAATATTTCTCGAGATGAAGAAAAGTGGACTTTTGCCACTTTCAAATATAACGGATCATATGTATATTTTTATTTTAGTCGTCTCTAATTTCTATAGTTATTATTTTTTTTCTTTTCTGTTATATTTTTGACCATTGTGACGCATTCGAAATTCCTGTAATGCCACAATGGTCCAAACTTTAAATAAATACTTAAACTACTCATAAAATGTAATTATCAAAATGTCTTTTTATATAACACTGCTAGTAGTTTAATTTACGAGTTCATTATTTTCTTATATCAGCAAGTGAAATATACAATATGTGTATGTATGTAATACAATATACATAGTATGCATATTGTATTACATTTTGTATTGCTTTCAACCTACATACATATGTAATATCTATTTTATATGATTGTTCTCTTTATGCTTATGTTTAAGATTTCAAGCATATTTCATTATTACTAACGGTACGTATGTATGTACATATTTATAGATGTACGTATCTCCAATGGTTTACCGTTTCTTTCTGGAGGAAAAAACGTAGATTGCAATTAAAAATAACAGAGTGAAGCTAATAAAAAGCTTGTAAAAAGGAGCTATGAATAGGATTTATTCGTGGGATGATTCAGGATGATGATGTACGTAGCAATATTCCAAAATATCCAGGATAGGAACGATCAAAAACCGTCGAAACGAACTAGTTTCAACAAGATTTGAACTTTGTACCTTGCTTTTTCAACGTTCGCTCTTCCGACCAAGTTATCTCTATGATTATATTGTGTTGAGCAGCCGTAAATCAGAGATCACTCGCAACATTAAAATTATTTGCATTTAAAAAAGGTCTCACAGTGCAAAATCTGTTCCCATGTACTTATGTAGATAGCTCCACCACCGTTTCTAAATTACGTTATGTATGTATATTACGAATTGTATAATGAATAACTAATTAATTAATTCAGTTTAATAATATGGAAACGTATCAATTTCAGTTCAAATTATGCAATTTTACATTTGTTAAAAAATATTGTACATACATAGATGTTTTTATTTTTGCTGCCACTATAACAATCATACTAATCTGATTTCTTTTAAGTATATGTAATTAATTGAATAAAAATATAAGTGATCCGTGTATTAATGGAGATGATGATTGTTTTCAGGTTCGCCTCCATTGACTGGTACTGGCACAGTACGGATCGTGGTACAGGATGTCAATGACCACAGCCCAGAGTTCGCACGTCAGTCCTACCGCACGACTATTGCAGAGAACATGCCCGCTGGTACCGTGGTGCTCACTCCCATCGCCACAGACAAGGATTCTGGCATTAATTCTAAAATACGCTATAGTCTTCTCGGCGATAAAGTGGACAGATTTTACATCGATCAAGACAACGGAGTTATTTCAACCGCCGTCAGTCTTGACCGCGAGGAGTCTGCCGAGTATTACATGACACTCATGGCTCAGGACTGCTCTGCTACTGATCCTCGGGCAACTACTGTCAATCTCACCATCATCGTCCTAGATGAAAATGACAATTCGCCTTCGTTTAGTAGTGCTCGCTACTTGGTCAACATACCAGACAACATCGACCCTGGACAATTCGTCTTCGGGGCCAAAGCCAACGACGCCGACATCGGACTCAACAGCAAAATAGAATATTCCCTCAGCGGAGAAGACGAATCTAACTTTGTCATGAACAAAGAGACCGGCGTTATCAAAGCTTCGGATCGTTTGAAATTGAATAAAAAAGGAAGCGATAAAATATTCAAACTTACAATTAAAGCTTCAGATCACGGCTCGGTGCCGAAGTACGCAATGGCCGAACTAACTGTTATGCTCAAGTCGGCGCACTTGTTTCCCAGTTTTGTTTCTTCTCCGAAGACTTATTTTACATTGAAAGAAAATGTCGCAGAAGGGAAGCTTGTAACTAAGTTGAGCGCAACGTCTCCCAAAAAGGGCACGGCTGGTAACGTTCAATACGCCATCGCTGGTGGAAATGTAGGAGAAGCTTTGAAAATCGATCCCGTAACTGGGGATGTGCTCGTCACGGGGAGAGGACTTGATTACGAAGCGTCGGCACTTTACGAAGTTTGGGTTGAAGCTAGAGATAATGACAATCCGTTCTTGAGAACTGTGCTGGAGCTCGAAATCAACGTAACCGATTCAAACGATAATCCACCTGTGATTGAAAACGCACTTTACAATTCGTCTGTGCTAGAAGAAGAACCTCCGCCACAGCTGGTAGTAAAAATTACAGCTACGGATGCCGATTCAAATGAAAATGGACAAATATCGTATAAACTCGTTGGAGACTTCGATGGAGCATTCGAAATTGATTCTGAAACGGGAGAAGTGTATACCAGTATGCGATTGGATAGAGAAGATATTCCATTCTACGAATTGGTAGTTGAAGCAATAGATCATGGAAATCCCCAACTAACGGGAACTGCGTCTGTTCTTGTCACTGTGTTGGATAAAAACGACAATCCACCAAGATTCACCAGATTGTTCAGTGTTAACGTTACCGAAAATGCTGAAATGGCATCGTTCGTAATAAGGGTAACGAGCTCTGATCAAGATATTGGTCAAAATGGCAATGCGACGTACAGTTTTACAGAAAATCCTGGAGAAAAATTTGTTATTGACCCCCTGAGTGGTAATGTTACTGTTGCTGGTTCCTTGGATAGAGAGCAACAGGATGAATATTTACTGAAAGTTGCCGCTGTTGATGGCGCGTGGAGAGCAGAAACTCCATTGACCATTACAATTCAAGATCAAAATGACAATGCACCTGAATTTGAACATTCATATTACAGTTTCAACTTCCCAGAACTTCAGAGAGAAGTCATGTTTGTGGGTCAAGTCACTGCTACTGATAGAGATAAACAAGGACCAAATTCCGTAATATCATATTCTCTACAACAACCATCAGACATATTTACTGTAGATCCCGCATCTGGAGAGCTGTTTAGCAAGAGGTCATTGAAATACAAGCAAACACAATTGGAATCTTCACCTGAAAATATGTATTCAGTCGTAGTGTTAGCAACTGATAATGGAAAGCCTCCGATGTCATCAGAATGTTTAGTCACCGTAAACGTCGTGGATGCAAATAATAACGCACCTAAATTCGATCTTAGAGAATATTTATCCCCAGTTCCAGAAGAAGCCATCATTGGTCAAAGAATTATGAAAGTAACAGCTAAGGATGAATCCGATTTTGGTGTAAATGCAGAAATTGATTATATTCAGGTTGGTGGAAATGGAACAGATCACTTCGTGGTAGATAAATCTCAAGGTTGGATTTTGGTTACCAAGCCATTTTCCGGCGCTGGCAAAATATATTTATTACGAATTCAAGCAATTGATCGAGGTGTGCCGCCACAGCAAGATGAAATTTTGGTAACTCTAGTTGTGACAGGACAAAATCGCTTTTCACCAATATTCACAGCACTCAGTTATCAAGTGATTGTGCCTGAAAACGAGCCAGTCGGTTCAACCATATTAACTGTCAGTGCTTCAGACAATGATGACGGGCCAAATGGAATGGTAAGGTATACCATATCTAGCGGCAATGAGCGTAAAGAATTTGCAGTGGATGCGGTGACTGGAGCAGTAACAATATTACAGCCTTTAGATTATGACACTGTACAAGAATACCATTTGAATATTACTGCGGAAGATCTCGGTTTTGAGTCACGACAAGCAACAGCAATGTTGACCGTGACCCTAACAGACATCAATGACAATGCTCCTAAATTTAATCAAAGTGAATACAATGCATACCTCGCTGAAAATTTACCACCAAATAGTTTTGTATACAATGTAATTGCCATCGATAAGGATTCACCAAAGAATGCTATAATTCAATACTCAGTTGTGGGTGGGACGGGGAAAGATGTGTTTGATATTGAACAAAAAACTGGAAAAATAACTTCAAAAACCATATTCGACTTTGAAGAATCTAACATTTACAGTTTGGACATTGTTGCTGCTAACCCTGACTCTCCCATGTACGGTTCAACCAAAGTAATGATACACATTACAGGAGTTAATGAATATTATCCCAAATTTATTCAACCAGTGTTTCATTTTGATGTATCTGAGTCTGCTGAAGTTGGCACTAGTATCGGTCTGATTCAAGCAACTGATCAAGATGCCGGTGAAGACGGAAAGGTTTATTACCTCTTTGTCGGATCAAGCAATGACAAAGGATTCGGAATAAATGCTGAAACTGGAATAATACTCGTATCGCGTAATCTTGATAGAGAAACTCAAAACAGAGTAGTGTTGACAGTAATGGCGAAAAATTCTGGTGGAATACGAGGAAACGACACAGACGAAGCACAAGTCATAATTTCAATTCAAGATGGCAATGATCCTCCAGAGTTTCTGCAAAAACTATATGAAACAACTGTTTCAGAGGGAGCTCCTCAAGGTACAATGGTCATGAGTGTTAAAGCTGTCGACAAAGATGTTCGACCACAAAACAATCAATTCAGCTATTCAATCATTGGCGGAAATACCGATCAAGCATTCAAAGTTGATCAACAAACCGGAGATATTGAAACATCCCTTCAACTTGATAGAGAAACAATTCCTATGTATACTTTAATAGTAGGAGCAATTGATACTGGTTTACCTCCACAGACTGGCACCACAACTGTGAAAATTACTCTTAGTGACATCAATGATAATGGTCCAGTATTTGACTCTACTGAAGTGATTGGCTATGTGACCGAAAATGAACCTCCAAATACAAGCATTATGACTTTGTCAGCTACAGATCCAGATTTGCCACCAAATGGAGCACCATTCACTTATTATCTCATAGGAGGAAAACATAAAAATCTAGTGACAATAGAAAAACATTCTGGAGTCTTGCGAACAACAAAGAGTTTAGATAGAGAAATCACACCAGAATTGGAGGTCTTGATTGAAGTGGAAGACAGTGGAACACCAAAAATGCATTCACAGCATTTTATCAAAATAGTTGTTCTTGATCAAAATGACAGTCCATCAACACCAAGATCAGTTCATGTATTAATTCATTCATTTAACGACATTTTACCAATTGGAAAGATAGCAGATGTTCATCCGAATGATCCAGATACAAGTGGAGATTACTCTTGCAAAATTTTAAATGGTCCCAGTCCTAGCAATATTCTCCGTATACCAAAAGGATGCGATTTACATGCATCACGCATTACTTCGGGTCAAGGATACTCTTTATCTGTATCAGGCAATGATGGAAAACACGCTAACGTCGTATCAACAGTCACGGTGGAATTTTTATCATTTGATAATTCTACCGTAGATCAGACCATCACAGTGAGAGTTGAAAATATGACAGCATCCAAATTTTTAGCTCACTATTATAGAAGTTTATTAGATTTGATCAAAAGCAGTTTAGATGCAGATGACTCATTGTCGTTATACAGTTTACACGAAGTAGATTTAGGATTGGAATTGTCAATAGCTATAAAACATCAAGGTGGACTACGACCAAAGAGCTATGTATTAGAAAAGTTAAATAGAAAACATGAAGCTATGGTTCTACTTTTACAATCAACCAAAATTAAAGTAGGATATTCTCCGTGTCAGTCACTTATATGCCAAAATGGAGGAATCTGCAGTGAAGAGATCAGGGTTCACGATGACACTAGTATAACAGATAGCCAAACATTAATTTTTACTTCACCTCTGGTCAGTCATGACTACAATTGTAGATGTACAGATGGTTTTACTGGTTTAAAGTGTGAAAAACGTCAAGATCCATGTTCACCAAATCCTTGTCAAGCTGGAGGTAAATGCAGAAGACAAGGTTTTGATTTCCAATGTACTTGTCCTCCATCAAGAGAAGGTAAAATGTGTGAACTGGAAAGAGGAGATGCTTGTTCCATCAACCCATGCAGAAATGGAGGATCGTGCAGAGAAAGTCCCGATGGTTCATCATTCTTTTGTCTTTGTCGGCCTGGATATAGAGGAAATCATTGTGAAGCTATTGCCGATTCTTGTCGTCCAAATCCATGCCTTCATGATGGCTTATGTGTGAGCTTAAAGCCCGGTTATAAATGCAGTTGCTTAGATGGACGATATGGTCGTCATTGCGAAAAATCCACTTTTGGTTTCAATGAATTATCTTACATGACATTCCCTGCATTGGATGCTGCAACAAACGATATATCTGTTATATTCGCTACAACAAAATCAGATTCATTACTAATTTACAACTATGGTTCACAAACAGGAGGACGATCAGATTTTGTAGCAATTGAACTAGTCCGGGGTCATGCAATATTTTCATTTGGAGGTGCTCGAACGTCAATTACACCAATAACAGTACCAGGATACAGTGGGACATTGGCTGATGGTGAATGGCATAAAATAACAGCTACTAGAAATGGAAGAGTTGTTTCTTTAAGTATTGCACATTGTTCGGATCATGGAGATTCTTGTATTGAATGTCGACCTGGAGATTCATCTTGTTATGCTGATGATGTTGGTCCCACGGGGTGTGTATATTCATAATCACTATTAAACTATTAGATTATATGTACTAAGGATTTCAAATTATTAATTGAATACGTTTTGTTTTTTCAGGACACTGAATTTCAACAATCAACCACTATTTGTCGGTGGATTATCAAATGCTGATCCAGTTTTAGAACGTCCAGGACAAATACACTCTGATGATCTGATTGGGTGTATTCACAGTGTGTCTGTGAATGGACGTGCTTTAAATTTGAGCAATCCTATGACTTCACGTGGCATTGAATCTACATGTGGAAGAACTACAAATGGCCCATGTTTCTCTTCGGGAAATCGTGAACAAACAAATAAAGGATGCGGTGGATTTAATACTTGCTTGGATAGATGGAAAACAGCTTCATGTGTATGTGGAGGACATTTAATTGCTCCCGATTGTGAAAATTCATTGGAACCCATATCAGTCAATGATGGAGGTTTTATAGAATTCGTAATAACAGAAAAACATCGGCGAATGCAACTTCTGGAGTCCCTTTATAGAGGTTCAACTTTGTGGTATAATCACAGACAGAAAAGAACACCGGTGTCATCAAATGCGAACAACCTACCCGTTCAAATTTTATCTCCAGCCAAAAGCATATCAGTACTTTTCAGAACGATTCGAACTGATGGAATAATATTGTTCGCTGGAACCAATAAACATTACACAATATTAGAATTGAGAGATGGTAAAATTGTCTACACTTCAAAACAAGGAATATCAATCAATATGACAGGAAGTCATCCAAATGGAATATCTGATGGAAGATGGCACAATATCACGCTTCATTCACATAACCGTGGGCTTCAACTTCTCATTGATGATCTTCACATAGGAGATGAATTAGATTCGGCTGGAGTTCACGATTTCCTTGATCCATATTTAACAGTATTATCACTCGGTGGTGTAAGGAGAGAATTTTATCAAAATTCAAACCCTGTTAATTTTGAAGGATGCTTTGCAAATTTTAGTATTAATAATGAAATTCAACCATTCAATGGATCGGGAAGCGTGTTTGGTGAAGTGGTTCAAAATGGAAAAGTCTTCCACGGTTGCCATGGTCCAATCGGAATCGGTGCAACTCAAGCACCAGATCCTTTAAGCATAGGAATAACTTTAGTGATCGTGTTCTTTGTAATTTTAATCGTGGCAATATTAGTTTCATTTGTAGTATTCAGACTAAGGAAACAGAAGAAAGACAAAACTGGTGTCCATAGTGGAAAATCATCCGGACTACATTCAAAGCAAAATGGTGGCACTATAATCGGTGGTCCAAATTTAGTCTCATCAGGTGGAGATAATTTAATGGGTCGTGGACTAAATTCTGGTGATCCTAATATTGGATATTTAACTGAAAATGGAGATGTTATTCGTGGTGTGGGAGGACATCATATAGTAGGACCTGAACTGATTTCTAAAAAATATAAAGAAAGGGAAATTATCGGCACAGAACATCAAAGACCTCAACGACCTGATATAATAGAACGTGAAGTTGTTGGAAAAAGTCCTCCATTACGTGAAGATCATCACCCACCACCACCTCCTTCAAATTCTGTACATCATCCGCATGATCATCCGGGTGGTATGGATATGAATTCTGAAACTCCAGAACACTATGATTTAGAAAATGCCAGTTCAATTGCTCCATCTGATATTGACATTGTTTATCATTATAAAGGATATCGTGAAGGTGGTGGTATTAGAAAATATAAAGCAACTCCACCACCAGTTGCTAGTTATCAGCATAAACATCAAGCTGCACAACAACATAGACATGCAGCTTTTACAAGAGCCCCTCCCCAACCTAATCAGCCCACTGGGCCTCGAACACATCAAACTACTCCATTAGCAAGATTGTCTCCAAGTAGTGAATTAAGCTCTCAGCAACCTAGAATATTAACTCTTCATGATATATCCGGAAAACCACTTCAAAGTGCTTTACTTGCAACCACATCTAGTTCCGGAGGTGTTGGTAAAGACGTTCTTCATAGTAATAGTGAAAGAAGTTTAAATAGTCCAGTCATGTCCCAATTAAGTGGTCAAAGTTCCTCAGCAAGTAGAAAAAATCCAGGGGCACCTCCTCAAGCTCCGCATGTAGGTTCTGTTGGCACAGGACCAATGGGATTAACTGCTGAAGAAATTGAAAGGCTTAATTCACGACCTAGAACGTCTAGTTTAGTATCTACTTTAGATGCAGTATCCAGTAGTAGTGAAGCTCCAAGAGGTACGGGACCTTCTCATCATATGCCTCATTTACATTCACCAACAGTTGATCATCACAGTTCGACAACAACAGATGAAAGTGGTAATGATAGTTTCACCTGTTCAGAAATAGAATATGATAACAATAGTTTAGCTGGAGATAAATATTCAAAGCAAGATGATGATGATCGAAGGGGAAATGATAGTGGCAATACTAGTGCAGGAAAGCCACCAATGTTACCCCCTTCTTATGATGGATTCGATTCTTCGTTCAGAGGCTCTTTGAGTACTCTAGTAGCTTCAGATGATGATCTATCAACGCATATGGGAGGTCCATTATATAGAACAAATGATGGCTCACCATCAGCCTCAACAGCTTTAGGTTGGGATTACCTTCTAAATTGGGGACCAAATTTTGAAAGTCTTGTTGGCGTTTTCAAAGATATAGCCGAGCTTCCTGATTCAATGAATGGTCGAGTTCCTTCTTCATTACGTCTTCCAACTAATGGTCCGAAGCCATCAGAAGAATATGTTTGAAATATTTTACTAGTATTTTCCAATGGACATATAGTGAAATTTATTTAGTATTATTAATGTGTAAATATTGAAAATTAATATTGTACAGTGAGAATGTGTATATGAATTGTTTGAAATACCCCATTATTTAAAGAAATAACTTATATTGAAATCTTGTATCAAGGTTTATGATATGACTTTTTATTGTAAAATAATCTTGCCATACTGACTTTATAGGGGGTCTCGTGTAAAAGTAAAATGTACAGTAGTTAGAAATATTCGAATTATATGTAGGAAAGCGAACCTCAATGTATATAGTCGTCAACGTTGTTATTATTATACAACTTGTGTACTCGTACTTAGTCAATTACAGACTTATACATACAAAGTCATACAACTGGCTTATCAAACATACGTATGAGTAATTTTATCAACAATTCAATGTTTTAATTTTATGTAAAATTAACCATGTGAAATAAAAATTATAATGAAAGAAAAAAGTCATACCAAAATTGTACTCAAATATATATTTTCTCTGGAAAATTTGAAATTATGTACAAACATAATTTAACAAGCTATTTTTTGATAAATGTACAAATTTAGTGAGAGTTTATTCTTTTATAAAAGGCCTGTGTCATACAAAATTTTTAATCACATATTTTTTGCAAAACACAAAATAGTTTTAAATAGAAATAAAAAAAATAATAAATAAATGTGCCAAAAATGTAACGACTGTTTTCATAAAACATGGTAGAACTGAACATTTATATAAAATTATGAATTTAAAATAAAGTGTCATAATGTAACACCATTGTTTTATTTTGTTTAGTACCCAAAACATTACAAACTATATAATATGTTGATAAGTTATAACAATATTTTACAAACCACACATTAGCATAAAATATACTAAAAATATAAAAATAAAAATGCAGAAAATTTATAAAAAAGAAATTTATTTTTAGGTTCATTTTTATACACACACTAACTACTACATATATTACATATCACTTAGATTTATTTTTATTATTTATTTTGTCATTTCCCGTCAAATTTTTGGCAATATCAATATTTTTCCTATCTACACACCACTCCAAAAATTGAATGATCAAATAAACCAAGCTCACAACCAATAAATAAGGCCATACTCCACAAGGAATGTAGCTTTTGAGTTGTTCCCCTAAGCTATTTTTCGGTTCACCGGCTACCCGTTTGTATACAATTTCAGTTCTTTGTGTAATATCTATCCAATTATACATACTCTTAACTAATTCATTACACTCATATGGGCAAACATTTCTACTAGATTGTAAGTCAAAGATTGCCTTTTCAAGGCCTAAAACTAAACTATCTAAAGTTGGTTCAGTGAGGTAAATAAGTTTCTCCGGCAACACCTCTGGAATTCCCCCTACATTTGTAGATACTACTTGAAGACCACACGCTGCTGCTTCTACGATTGCCATACAATAAGCTTCAGTCAAAGATGTGTTCAAAAAAATATGACCCTTGTTAAGGACACTTCTAACTTGCGAATGCTCCAAACTACCCAAGAGCGTTATCTGATCTTGCAATCCTTTTCTTTGTCTAACTTCTTGAAGAAGCCACATTTTCGGCCCATCGCCTCCGACAATAAAAGAAATGTTACGATATTTGGGACATATATCAGCCATAATAGCAGCCATCAAATCTACACCCTTACGATAGACTAATCGTGATATTATCACAATCGTTATTCCATCACTGATGTCCGTTCTTTTCGATGGGTCTGGAGTAAAAGAATATGCATCTACAGCATTTGGTATAACTGACACTCTATTACTAGGAACTTTAGCTCGAAGCACCGTATTTTCTTTACCCGTATGCGACACACATATGCAATGATTACAATCTGCTAAAGATAACTCCAAAAATTTGTTAGTCAAAACGGCAGACGTATCAGCAAAACCAAACAGACTGTGATCAGTGAAAACGGTTTTGAGCCCCATTGTCCGTCCCACCAACGACACTTCATGTCCTAAAGCACTAAACGCAGAATGACCGTGAATAATATCAACTTGCTCTCGTATTAAAATATATCTTATCAAAGGTATATTACAAATCATCGTTGGCAATATGCATTGATTATAAAATACTTTTATAGGCAAGTAATACACTTTTAAGCCACATGTCATATATCTTACTCCGACTCTTTGGTCATATGAATGTGTTATTATAATAACTTTGTAGTTGCGACGTATTAAACATTGAGAAAGATTGAAAATATGTTCTTCGACACCTCCCATATTCGGATAAAAAAAATCTGATGCCATGCATATTACGTTGAACATTCTGAGGTCTGAAAATAATAAATTTATATTTTTATAAAAATGTACAAAAATTTGGATTCAATTGCATTTAAAATACATTTGAAACATATAAAACAAATGAATGCAATAATTTTCTAATAGATATAATAAATAAATACCGAAAACAATAGAATGGATTAGTTTAGAGTATAACTATGGAACTGTCAACTAACTGTCAGATGCACAAAATACCAACATAAGATTAATAGTTGAGACAGGTTTTGAAATTAATATCTTATTTCTATCTAAATCCAAATCTTATCAGTGGCGGCTCGTCCTAATGGGCTGCCGGGCTGCAGCCCCTCCTATAAAATTCTAAGATATATATTTAATAATACATTTAATATTTTATTTATTAATGATATTTTTTTTATTAGTTGGATGGACTTAACTATTGGGGCCTTCGACAGAGTAAATATTACTTACAATATCACCCATATCCAAAAGGGTGATATTGTAAGTAATGTTGACCGTTTCGAAGACCCCACTAACTTGTATGGTGACAGATGAATTAAAATGTTGCTGTACTGGCTGTAAAGTGTTACAGCGCCGAGCTGAACGCTGCCCAGCCCGGAGTTTCGGAACGAGAAAGAGAAAGAGCTATTTGCAACTGCAGATAGCTCTTTCTCTTTCACTCACTCTGCCTTTTGGGCTGGACAGTCGGCAGCCTTCGCCTGTTAAACGACATTCATCTGTCAGTTTGTTTAAGATTTCGCGCGCTTGATCTTACATTTGATTAGTTGAATCGCACGATCACAGCTTTATTCGTTTTCGTTACTCTTAATTGGTTGCGTACGAGCCCTCATCAAATCTTCGGTGAGTCGTTTTCATTTTGATAACAGCAAACTTTTTTCAAATCTGTTTAACTTTTTCTCGTAATTTTTATTTAAATATATTAAGATTTTTTTTCTTTTAAAAATGGATGAACAAAAGAATTCAGTAAAATATTTACAAAATTTGCACTTTTCGCGACTAGAACTTACCGAAGAAGTCGCTATAAAAGTATTAGGCTGCCTCACGCCCAATTTAATTATTTCACAGCCTGCAACTAGTAGATCTTTTAGTTACTCGCGAAAATTTAATCCAGACATTTATAAAAAATACAATTGGTTAACGAGATGTACAGAAAAAAACGCGTTATTTTGTTATCCGTGTCTTTTGTTTGGAGGCGAGTCGCCAGGCGAAGCATCTTGGACGAAAACAGGAGTTATTGACTTAAAACATTTAAACGATAAATTTAAAAACACGAGGGAAGTGTCGAACACTTAAAAAATGTGTGTAATCTCACGATTTTGGGAAGCTTGTCGGCGGGAAATAGATAAGCATAACGAAAACGTCAAAAAAAAAATCGGGATGTTTTATTTAAAATTATTGATTGCGTTAAATTTTGCGGTAAATTTGAAATGCCAATGAGGGGACACGATGAAACAGATAATTCAAAAAATCCAGGAGTTTTTCGGGGGCTTCTAGAATATTCACAAAATTTCGACGATTCTTTAAAAAAACATTTTCAAACTTTTTCGGTTTTTAAAGGGACATCAAAAACTATTCAAAATTAACTTTTAGATTGTATTTTGAACGTGTGTAGGGAACAAATAAGTGCTGAAATAAAAAAAGCAACTTATCTAGCTGTTATGGCAGATGAAACAACCGATGTATCGATGCATTGTCAACAGGTTAATGTTTTTCGTTACGAATTAGGGGGTTAAGTTTTTGAAAGGTTTTAGGGTTTTTTTTAATCCGCGTCGCGAAACCAGCAAGAACGATTTTTTTTTAGCAATCCTACTGGAGTACCATCGTATTTTTCGAAATCTTCATCGCGTATGGACGCACCCCTTTAATGGGTGGTGAATTTTGCTAGTTTTTTTTTCAATAATACTTAAATCCACATGTAAGTGGTCGTACGCCAAAAATTGTGCTTATTTTGTCCTGTTATGACATGATAGAATAATTATGGTGACATTTTTTAGACATCTTTTCAGTGCAGCCCCGCCACTAAAAATTATCACGAGCCGCCACTGAATCTTATACATGTTTAAATTAAGTTGACGTTTATTTTCAACTTTAAAACAGTTCAGCAAGCATGATTAATAATCGCTGTCGTATAATATAAATTGAAAAAATATTGCAGACTATGTTTATTTTATTACTACCCTCTTCTTAATCGCCATTCTAAATTGAAAGAATACATAAAATGTGCTTCTTTTGTCAAAATGATATATTATAAAAAATACAAGAAATGTGTGAAATAATATTAAAACTGGAATAAATTAATAAAATTGATTCAAGACTTGGTCTTAATCTTTTGATAAATTAATATTTTTTGATTTTGTCGTCTTAAGCTTTGCTAGTAAAACCAATGCGTATAAGTACTTACATAAGTCCAAATTGGAAAAATTCAAACTAAGTGTTGGAAAGCACTTGAAAATTATTATATTCTTAGTGCTAAAAATGTCTGTCATCCAATGCAAAACAAACAAAATACATAAATGCAACATAGGTAGAATACATGTTCATATCAATATAATAATGCGACATATTTTTCATTGAGTGACAAAATGTGACAATGTGACATTTATTACACTTATCACATTAAAGCCCAGGAATACAAGACGTATTTTTGCGAAACCAGAGCATGGCCACGGGAAAGCGAAAAATATATAATTATACGGCAATGGCTGTAAATTGGACGGTGTTTAGTGTACGGTTTATAGTAGAATACGAATGCCGACTGTCAGTGCGTGTTGGTGGAGGCTGGTGTGTGGTTGTGTCCGATGTAAGATGCACGTGCGTGCCTGCTCTCGTATCGGTCATGTCGGAGTCAGAGCTGGAGTCGGGGTCGGAGTCGGAGTCGGAGTCGGAGTCGGAGCAGTCAACCTTCGCGGTGCCGTCGTGACTCCGTTGGGTTTCTACCTCATTCCGCTTCTGCTGCTAGTGACCGTTCATCTCGCCCAACTTGCCACGCCGCAACTCCTCATCAATGTCAAAAACCAGGTAACTCACTGCTATTACCATCTGCTGTACTCGCCTGTCATTCGCTTCCACGACGCTTCAATCTCTCTCATCCATAGTATTTGTATTGTTGACGAAAATAACCCTTGTGCAAAGGTAAACAATGATATTGCCTGTCAAAATCACAACCTCAAATTTATACTTTCTTTTCAATCTCTTTCATAATTAAATATCTACTTGCATTTAAAACATATACTTGTTGACCAGTTAACATTTTTAAACTTTTTTGTAATTTGAATATTCTTTTATTTTTTAATGTTATTTATTTTCATTGAAATAATTAAGTTTATTAAAATTGATGCATATTCAAATTATCACACATTTCAAAGAGTTTGTGAGATGTCTGTATTTTTTCTTATAACTACATATTCAAACTTTTCTTTCACTTTTAATATTTAATTTCAAAATTTTAACAAATAAAAAAAAATGCATTTTAATACAATTCCAAATACAAATATAATACTACAAATCGTTATACAAACTAACTTGGTTGATTTTTGTATAATTTAATAAATTATTTGTACAGAATTACTTTTTATTTTTTGTTCTTTGTTATAATATATTTAAAGACTATCATGAATTTTGATGTTTTATAACACATATGTATAATATATATAGCCTATGATATTTTAACATTCAATTTAGATGAAATGAATAATATTAACTTTTAATTTTAAGGGTGGAGATGTTGTACAAGAGACGATATGGTCAAATGTTAGTGAAGACACGGTGACATTGGAATTTCAGCGTCCTGATGGCACGCTTATAACGCAACTTATAGATTTCACTAATGTAAGTAAATCTACGTTTTCTAATTTCTTTAAAAAAAAAATAAGAACACAAAAATTTGTTGTACATAAAAACATGTACATACATTTTTTAATTAGTAAAATATTCCATTTGATGATTTATCATATTATGTTTCAGTCTTTTGCAATCAACTGAATAATATATACATACATACGTATGTTTATGTATAATTTTCATTGTATTTGCTTAAATTTAATTGTATTAAATTAACATTTTCATACATATACATATATACATACATACATACATATGTAGTATAAGGCCCATATTGGA
The DNA here is from genome assembly GCF_051622035.1 of Arctopsyche grandis. NCBI lineage: Eukaryota > Metazoa > Arthropoda > Insecta > Trichoptera > Hydropsychidae > Arctopsyche > Arctopsyche grandis. The sequence goes on from NC_135359.1 coordinate 13,769,236, forward strand.
GCTTTGTCCAAATATGTACGTTAGCAAAACTTTTTTAGTGTATTGAAAGGATTATATATATATATACATACATATATAGATATACGTAGTGCTTTTCTAAAAACAAAAAGGTGCCGAAACTCATTTCTTGTTAAGCTTTTTATTAAAAAAATTATATTCAAATACCATTGAAATTCAATTCAAAGCAGATTTTCCTATGCTTCGAAGCGAATAAAAAATTAAACATAATTTATCTTAATTTTTAAAAATAAAAGGTACTGGAACGCCGTTCCAGTGCGTTACATTTAAAAAGGCCGTGGTGATATATACACACATATTTATTACTGAATTTTTCTAAATTAATTGTTTTATTAAAATAAAATTTTTCGATTATATCGACTAAAATTGGTTTTTAATATCAGAGGTATGTATATATATTCAGAGAATTCAGGAGGTATATTCAGAGAAGAGAATATTTCACCACTCCAAAGAGTTTTCTAGGACTTATTCCCGTTCAAATCCATTCGATTTCTACCACAATTTCGATTATGTCAACTCACTTGTAGACATTCTGTTTTTTTACAAGCTTTATATTAGTTTCATTGACTGAGTTCTGCCCAGAAAATTTGTGAGTTGATTTTCAACTTTTCCGATCACTTTGACATACGAGTGTTAGCTCTCATTAAAGTTTCTCAAACGTCTCAAAACTGACGCTAGAGGAATTGAATCATTAAAATGTCATCAGAATCGTCCGTCAGATCGACGTGATGACAGCTGGCGGATCGTGAAAGCTTTTTCGCCACCCGTTTGTAATTTCAATAGTTTTATACTTGAACAGTCGTAATTTCACACCATCTCGTATAAACTTAATTCTTCTCATAATATGAATATAATTTTGTATGCATACTACTCCCTTTGTATGTAGGTTTCATACATGTATACTATACGCATGTGTTCGTATACTTATATATGTATATAATTTTTCCGAAACAAAAAAAAATAAAAAGGAAATGTAATTGTATATAAATTTCAGGTGAATGTTTAGCGAGCGGCGTGTTTTTCTTTTTCATTTTATTTTTCCTTTATGGAGGGTTCTCTTTTCGCGTTGTACATTTTGCGTCCATCTTTATCACTGTTTCCGCTCGGCAAGTGTTTACCAACGACAGTGCTTATGCAAAAACTGCTATCGTCTCTTTGTGCTCTTAGCTTGTCGTGTCGCACAATTTTCTCCAACCTTTTTTATTAATGGTCCACGTACCGAACTGGAAATTTACTCACCTTTATACACAAATATAGGTATACGGTAACACATGCAACATTCGCATATCTATAATATGTATACATATGCATTTCGCGGAAGTTTTGCTAATGAAACACTGCACAGGTCGAAGGATGCGATACCTGCTCAATATGTACATACATACATATATATGTATTATGTGTACATCACGAGCAGCTTTGTTAAACTTTGTACCGACGGTTAACGTTGAAATTCGGATTATACTCGTCTCACTTAACCGTCTTCATTTACGTAATAGTTACAGCAAGTTTGGAATTGTTGAATCTTTGAAAATTTAAATTCTACTGAACATACTGTAGTTGGTATTCTGTATATATACATTTTTATCATTTTGTGCACTAGTTTAATTACGTATATTCATTAAACAAAGCACACTCGTGGCAGTTTGAGCCCTTTAAAAATTGTTTAGGCTTGTTTACAATTCCGCCATCACTATGTACGTATAGTATGTTTGATTGTTCACGTCTTATATCAAAATAAAGAATACAAAGGCAGAATATTCGAATTTAGAATAAGGAGCTGTCAAAGAAGGAGGAACCAAAAACACCCACTCTACAATCTTATTCCCTGATACAAGTGGGTGCTTGTTTTTCTTCATTTTGATAATCTAAATTTGAATATTCTGCACTTAAACCTATGCTCAAAGACGTCATTTGGAGGGCGGCTGGGGTGGGCAATCGCCCCTCCCTAGACTTGAACGGGACTATCCATGTATTATTATGAATTTGAGTTAAAATACTAAACCAACGAAAATAGAATATTGAAATTCTCTAGAACATTGTCTAAACACTTCGATTTTTTCAAGAAAAAAAATGTTAACTCCCAAATATATTTTGTTTTGTTGTTTGTCTCGCTTTGAAAGATATTTGTAAAACTCGTTTATCCTTTAAAATCATCTTACTATTAATTTTATTGATAAAAATATCTAAATATAAAAATGATTAAAAGAAATAGTTAGCATTCATAAACACTCATGTTTTAATATAATACACCCCCCCCCCCTAGAAAGTCATTCCTTACTGGTCAAAAACTTTGCCCCCCCCCTGGAAAAAGCTAAAATGACGCCCCTGTCTATGATACCTTAACGAGACCGTTGCGCGCTTGCTAAAATCGCGCTAGATCGTTGGGTGCTAGACTACAAACATCACTTCAATACGATTACGACAACAACACAACCACATGTATGTAATATCTTTAATATACGAGATATATTGTGATCATTCATACATTTTTAAACTATTAACACACCTTTCAAATATTTAAAAAAACGTTTCAAAATCAATTCTTACTATATTTTTTTAATAGTTAATGTTTATCTCGTAAAATAAGTATTTTAATATATAAAACATTTTCGTATATGTTGATGGTTTGGTGCACAGATATTGTATGTATGTCCATATTTTCATTTGTATCGAATTTTAAGTTTGTAGATGCTGGAATTCAGTTTTTCTTTTCAAGGTAATTTATGTATACCACATTTACAAACTTAAAATTTGATAAAAAATCAAAAATGGACATACAATATCTGTATACCAAGCCATCGATATGTTTTGTACATATGTATACAAACTTATCGAAATAGTTGGGAAAACGAGTCTTGAAATATTTGCAAGTTGGTGGAACGAGGTATACCCCTAAATCCTCTCTCGCATCTCTGAGGCACGTTTACAAGGGGCTTCCCGCGAAGATAATTATTTCTGTTAATATTGATCAATGCTTTTATTTCGTAATGACATAATTCAAATTATAGAGGTTTTGATGAGAAATTTATAAAATAAGTAGACCCTGCATTAAGTATGGTTTGGTGATTATTCCGCACAGTGATCTCACACACTTCACTAAAATCTCTATGACGACATATCTGACATCCGAAAATTCCATTCATCGAGAGCTAACCACGAAAACTATCATATTAACGAGAACTCGATTGCCAGATATTCAGTATTATTAACGATTGTCGTGTGCGTGATCGTAATGTGCTAAATAATCCGTTTGATTTTGATTTTTAAATGCTTTTTATTATTACGAAATTATGTTCACAATACATCTTATATCTATTTTAATAGCTACTGATCTACTGATCATTTTCTATTTTACAATTTTAATTTAATTTGGTTAGTAATTACAGTATTATATTATTCTAATGTTAATCTAAAGCATAATAGGAAAAAGAGCTCAAAAACCTATTTACAATCCTTATAAATGTTCATAATACATCTAATACATAATATTAATTAAAGACTATCTAAAGTCGATGACCTAAAGCAGATTGTGTTTAGGTAATCTGTGTTTATACCTGAAGGGTATAGACATTTTGTTGTAATCACCGAGACTCTTCACAAGTGTGTTAGTATGGTTATTAGTGATTCTTTCATAGAATCTACTGGTTAGTTTGTTAGTAATGTCTGTAACAAACGGAATATTATATATAGCATGCAGTTTTTTCAGGTTAGTATATATGGGTGTATTATAAATTATTTTAAGGGATTTATTTTGTATTACTTGGAGCTTGGAAAGGTTAGTATTCGAGGCGTTATTCCATACAGGTGAAGCATAGGTTAATAATGGTAATATGAGCGCGCGATATAATTTTATTTTATTTAGCGTTGATAAAGAACTATGGCGATTAAATATTGGATATATTGAGGATATACCCCGCATCGCCTTGCATTTCGCTGCCTCAATGTGAGGTGCCCATCTTATTCTTTTATCAAACGTTACTCCTAAATATTTTATTACTGACTGCCATTTCAGACTTTCTCCAGAGGGGATTTTCAGATCTGAACTTGGCTTATGTTTTCTAACACTAAAGAATATGGCGTCTGTTTTGGTTTGATTAATTTGAATTTTCCACTTAGTGAAGTGTTCAGTCATTGTTTTAATTGCAAATTCAAGATTTTTAAGAATAGTGTCTGGTTTTTTGCTACTTGTGAAGCAAGCTGTATCATCTGCATATAGGGCTATGTGACAGTTTTTTGGAATAGGTATGTCATTTATATATATGGAGAACAAGAGTGGGCCAAGCAAGCTCCCCTGCGGAACGCCAGCTGCGATTATTTTTGGAGACGATAATTCATTATTTACGCTAACCACTAGCTTTCTACGAGTTAAGTACGATTTGATGATGAGAATTAGGTAGTTTGGTATTTTGTTAATAAGGAGCTTATGAATGAGTCCATCGTGCCAAACCGTGTCGAAGGCCTTTTCTATGTCGAGACATACCATTCCGGTACTTCTCTTCATATTAAAGTTCTTCGTCACGTGTTCAGTTAGTCAAAATAATCCGTTTACCATTCAGTATAGGTTCACCATTATGTCCAGGTTACTCACTATCCATCACAGTGTGGCAAGTGTTAATTTGAGCAATTTAAATAAACAAAATAGATAATTAATTTCATTGCATTTAATAATAATAGTATTCAGAAAATCTCAATGTATGACTGATCCTGTTTGCTTTTTTGCAAACCTCCTTTATTCTATCACTTGGGATTGACTTTTCTATGCTTTGCGATCTGGGATTATAACATCAATTACATTTTAAAAGCTTCAGATGTTTTTGGAAAGTTAATATCCACTTAAAACTTTAATCGTACTTTCGTGAGGTCATATTCTCTTCTAAATATTACATACATGCATACATACATTTTCTGAAAAAGGAGCCACAATCATACATACATACATACATATGTCAATTGAACCTATTCCGTATGAATTAATTTCTGATTTTATCTTCAACGGTAACACTCTCAGTCCTCTATATCAGGCCTGGGCAAACTGCGGCCCGCCAAGTATTTTGGTGCGGCCCGCGATCAAAATTCAAAAAAAGTTTACTTTTTTCTAAAAAATTTTTTGTAGTTTCTGACATAAGATATAATTCGAATTTGGGCCAAAATAGACTACTAACTTTAATGAGCAATTATCATCAATCACATGGTACTCGATAGCTCTCAACGAAAGTAATGATCGAAAAGATACCGCACTGTTATTAATTTTCATACGGATGTAACTCTAAATTTGAAATTATTGAAGAGTTTTTGTCATTGGAATCACTTAAAGATCAAATTTTATCCAGGATACAATTTGCGAAAATTGTCCTGATTACAATTTAATTATAATTCGTTGTATTATACATCAACAAGTATTGTACAAAAATGTGTTAAAAGTTGAACATATGACATCTTGTATTATTAAACTTGTAAATTTAATACGATCGAGTGGCTTGAAAAACAGACAATTCATTGCTTTTCTTCAAGATATTGAATCTGAGTTCACAGATATTATTTATCATAATCATATTCGATGGCTAAGCCTAGGAAAAATACTTCGGCGAGTATGGGATACAAAAGAAGAAATTGTTCTTAAAAATATTATCGACTTTCCTGAATTAACTGATAATGACTGGCTGTGTGATTTTGCATTTACTTTGGACATCGTGAAACATTTAAATACTTTCAACACAGTGTTCCAAGGGGAAAATTTATATGTCCATGATACGGTGAAAAGTTTGAATGGATTTAAATTAAAACTACGACAGTTTCTTCACCATTTATTTTTTAAACGGGTAGATCAACTGAAGATACCAGAAAATAAATTTGAAGAATATGGTGAAATTATCAACGATTTAAGTGGTGAGTTTCCATGAAGATTTGGCGACTTCCGAAAAATTGAGATAGGCTTGGCAATTATACGAGATCAATTGCAATATATATTGATAGCGTATCGACGCAGATATAAATTAAGATTATATATTTACAGTGGGATGCTGATTTAAGGGAATTACACAGTCATGAAGAAATTTGAAAAATTTTACAACGTCCCTAATACGGAAAAATTCGACAAACTTAGAGATTTTGCTCAAAAAATGCTGGTGGTTTTTTGATCAACTTATATATGTTAACAAACATTTTCAATCGTAAATATCAATAAAAATTAATTACAATCAAGCATCAAAGATGAAAATTTACAAGCATTTTTAAGAATTTCAACTACAAAATTTTCTCCTGAAATTAAAAAAGATGTATTATAAAACAGTTCCATTCCAACAGAAATTTAAAAAAAAATATGTTTTAATTCCTTTCACGATAATAAATAATGTATATCTAAAAAAAATATTTTACTTGCGGCCCGCCGCTCATTTTTAATTTCCAATTTGGCCCTTCATCCAAAAAGTTTGCCCAGGCCTACTCTATATGGTACTTACATCTACTTAGCCCCTTCCGTTCGGAATTTGAATTATGTATGCATCTACATACAAATATACATCGTATTACAAACTTCAAGTATCTAACTGCATAGCATCTACAAACTTCAAAACTTGAAATTGAATTTAGATGTACATATGCTTAGTTTCATTCTTTAACTTTAAAATTGATCGAAGAGTTATTTCTCGTCTCTTTGGGTCTCGCCTCGACGATTCCGCGTTGGATTTAACTAAGTGTGTCCCTCTTCCATTCGAGAACATGTGCAAATAGGTGTAATACGTTCTCTTCGAGTTTGTCCGCCGACCGAGCCGCGACCAATCGAGCGAACGAATCGAAACGTCCCTAGCTAGAGAGCTTCAATGGCTTCCTACCTTCCTTCCTTCCTACGATCAGGGGGTGCTTTTATTGACTTTCTGTAGAACTGCGGTGCCTCCCCCGCGGCCGAACGCTCCAAGCGTCAGAATATTTTATGCCGAATCTATTTTCATACCCGAGAGCACTTTCATCGCGCTTCGAGTGTTGACTGTTAAATAAGGGATCGATCTCGGCGAGGGTTCACTTTGTCAAACATTTACCTCCCCCGTCTCGTACAATTTTGTCCCCTCCGAATTTCCACCCACTCTTTCTCCGGAGAGCGGACATTGAACGGACGCGACAAATTCGATTGTGATCGAATTTGATTCCGCCGTTGGAACTTCGCATGTGAAACAAAACGAAATAAAGACGGGTGAAAATAAACTTCCGTAGTAAATATGTAGGTATACAAAAACACGCAAAGGAAATGATCATTGTTGACTGGGTCGGTTGAATGTTGGCGAATTGATGTTGTGTGGTTCGACCACTTATTATTTAGAGTTTTTCTATATATATTATTATACGCATGTACATATGTATGTATGTATACTGAATCGGTTGGGATGTTTTTAAAAATCCATATTAGACGGTTCCATATACAACTGATAGAACCCATAAAATCTACTGTTTAAGTGCCTTATATATTTCCTATCTCTACTGTTTATGACTGGTAAGTATTTTTTAACTTGTGCAGCAATAACTTTTACTTACACCACGATTAGTTGAAATTTTTTTTAAGTAAAACTTCTTTAGATGGTAGTCAATTGCTTTAATGTTGGGTTCAACATCACGAAGCGTTATAACGCTGCAACTAATAATTCCAAAAATACCGACATGTACTGCTGGTACTATAAAAAAAAGCACACTAACGGTAGAACCGGTATTCAATTAGTGCAATAAAATTCAATTCATCACCAATAAAATATTAAAACATATTATAATTAATATTAAATAATTATAGTTATCGTTTAGTCATTAATTATTTAATCAATTACTTACTCTCATTAGTTTAAGTAATTTATTAGCAGCTCCTTTGAGTAGCAGGTCAAAGAGGATGTTGGCTCATTCTTTGACTAATCCTTAAAATCTAGCCGATGCAACGTTTTCTTCTAAATTCAAAACAATTCAACTAACATAATTGAAATTATTATACTTAGGTACAACCAGTGGTGTAGTGCTAAATAAAAAAGTTCGGTATTTAATTTTTATGACCCCCCCTCTCCGCTTTTTTCCTTACTAAAAAAAAGTTGTATCCTAATATTAGTAGTTGAAATATTTATAAAAAAAAAATCAATTAATAATTAACATATATTCTTACTTGTTGAAATTATGATGTATTTTTTTATATTTTATAAAAACTTCTATGATGCACCCTCTTCAACATCTTTGATTTTGCAAAACCCGTGTTTGTGTGTCAACAGCAACATTTACTTTTAGCAATGCTAAAACCATGTACATATATACACTACCGTCCATATGTTTAAGACCAAACCTATAACTCGATTTCTAATGTCCATTAAAATAATTTAGCGTAAAATAGTTCAAAGAAATGGGTATCATTTGTTTCCCTACACCCTTGGATTTAATTTGAGCAAAAAAAAGCAGGGATTATCCCATTGGTTTGTTGTTTTTTTTATATAAGGGTTCAAAATGGGCTCAAAGACACCGCGTGACGAATCGACACATGTTGCAATTCGACAACTCTACTATACGCAGTTTATGTTACGAACTTTTTTTGTTATTTTATTCTGCTGATATGACATCGAAACAGTTCAAAATAATAAACCCTAAATGAATTTGGTTCAGTTTAATCTGAGCAGTCAGACTTTGAAGTCGTATTAGCGAAAAATTTATAATACATAAAGAGGACAAAAATTTTTGAAGAAATATGGGAAAAAATAAAAATCTCACCATGGAAACTCAAGGAGCCATTATTGCTCTTTACAAACAGCAAAAAACCCAACGATATATCGCCGAAAATCTGAATATTTCGAAGACTGCAGTACAACAGACGATAAAAAAATTCCAAAATTCTAACAACATTATGGATTTATCAAAATCAGGACGTCCCAGAATCACAACTCAAGCATTGGATCAACAAATTATATTATTGAGCAAGCGAAATAGAAGGATAACGGCACCAGAAATCGCCTCTGACATAGAAAAGACAGCCTTCAAAAAAGTATCGGTCACCACGGTTAAACGTCGGCTGATGGAAGTGAAGCTGGGAGGGCGCATAGCAGTAAGAAAACCATTATTAAGAAGAAATAATAAAGCGAAAAGACTAGCTTGGCCTCTTCAGCATCGTAATTGGTCAATTGAAGATTGGTCAAAAGTGATTTGGTCCGATGAATCGAAGTTTGAATTGTTCGGTTCGAAAAGACGAGTTTACGTCCGGCGCACTCCCCAAGAAAAAATGATGCCAGACTGTGTGCTGCCAACAATCAAGCATGGTGGTGGATCCATAATGATATGGGGATGTTTCTCAAGAGCTGGAGTTGGGAATTTAATCAAAATTGATGGAATTTAAAAAAAAAAAGGGTATTTGAAAATTTTAAAAGAACAAGTTTTGCCGTGCGGCCGGAACTTATGTGGGCATGATTTTATATTCCAACAAGATAATGACCCAAAACATAAATCAAAGATATGCATGGACTTCTTACAACAATAAGAAGAAAAAAAAATATTTAAAAATCATGAACTGGTCTCCTCAATCCCCCGATTTAAACCCAATAGAACTTTTGTGGGACGAATTGGACAGACGAACCAGAATCCATCGCTCAACATCCATAAATAAGTTTTGGAATCATCTACAGGAAAGTTGGAAGTCCATACCTCCCATCACACTTCAAAATTTAATAAATAGAATGCCGAGACTATGTGCAGCAGTGATTAAAAGTAAGGGTGGGTTTTTTGACGAAAGTTCAGTTTGAAGTTTTTATTTTTTTATAATTTTATGTTTATTAATTGTTGTAATTTCTTTATTTATTTTAATAAATGCGTATTTTTTGAACATAACTGAGTTTATATTTTTTAAATTGGTCCAAAATTGTGTTAAATATGCTCCAAAAACACTTTGGTCTTAAACATATGGACGGTAGTGTATATACATATATATGTCAAAAAACTATCAAATTTTAACATGTGAATTTAGAGATGACTATTCATTTAAGCTGAGTTATTTTATCTATCCTCAAGTGCGTATGGTCAATAGTTCAAAGAATGTATTCTTTCGAAGTTTTGGGTGGTTTTAGATAAAAAATCCAATAAAGTTCATTAAAGGTCTTTTAAGTTTTGAATGTGCTCAGATTCCTATTCGATTGTGGTCATCGAGTGTTATAACGAGAGTCTGCTCACAATATTTGGAATTAATACAAAATTTTATATGAAATTTTAGTCAAAATATTTTTTAATTTTACTCTAAAAACAATGGTTATATCAATCAAAGTGCCAGGGCGGCGACCTGGCTCAAAAAGATTACCAGGTCGACGACCTGGCCCGACTACACCACTGGGTACAACAGATGTTCGATTTTATACTACCGAAGGTCGAATTTCGGACAAAAATACTTGATTTCGGTAGTACCGGTCTTGATATCTCCAGCTACAACATTACACGAAACAAGTTGAACGATACCCACAGTACTACCTCAAAGGTACTCCTTGATAAACTTTATAAAAAAGGTAAACCTTGGAAGATACCCACAGTACCACCCCCTCCCTCCCTTCCTCCTCTCCCGGTAGGTATGTAGTAGATTTTGGATAGCAAAGTTTTACTTTTGTATGTTGTTTTTACACTGCCGATTTTTTATGAAATAATTTCGTTGTCCTCTCCGTTGAAACGGTTCCATTCTAATGATTGTAAAAATACTATCGGAATTCTAATATAAACTTCCCGAGGTTGAAACGATGCCATTTTTGTAATTACTTATTTGTTGTGTGTAGAAATGTTTGGCGATAAAGGAAATTGATTATTGATACCATCAGCATTGTCCTACCCGTGTGTTGTCTGTTTATTATCATTTTTTGTCCACTCCAGAAGTTGTAGAAAACCTTCTCAAAATACGTAATTACACAACGGGGAGTAAAAATATCAATGCAAACAAAAAGCTATGAAACCAAATGAACAATGTCGAGTCTGTTCCATTCAAATACTCCCTATATCAGCCCCATTGTTTCCGTACTCGTTACTCTCTGTTCTGTCCTCTTGACATGCGATAAAAACAATTTTTATTCTAGAACAGCAAAAGCTATAAATTAATAGAATAAAGGTAAGGTGTCGGGGGTTGTTCAAAGTGGCGTTTTTCCCCCATAATACGAGGCTTTTGTTTGCGAAAGCTAATGATATGCTCATCCCGAGCGACGTTTTGCTTCAATTAATATTCAACGTGCGTTGTAACACGATAATGTATACGCGGCGCGGCATCAAGTAAATTCAGGGCTGATGAAGTTTGTGACAAAGTTGAGAAGTTTTGCGTTGACTTCACCTCGAATACTAATTTCGCCACTGTTGTCGCTCGACCCACCTACCTTACCTGCCGGTGGTACATATTTGCAATGAAATAATATTCGCATCAACCCCCGCATTCGTTTAATATTTACATAATTTTGGCAAATATCTACACAATAGAGTGCAAATTTTCGCAGCGCGATGTTATGTATGTAGATTCGGGGAAATTCGCTCAACTTACTACCCGTCGCCATCTTTATGATTTTCTAGAGTGGATATTTTTTCGGTAAGTCTTGAATTTTTTCCTCCACGTTGAATGGAGGCTTGGGAGCATTTATCAAGTGTGACACTCGCCTTGATGCTTCTGCTCCGATCGAAATTCATGGATAAGGCGATTTACTTGAAAGTTTTGCGAAATGGGGGCAGACAGAAAGAAAAGTTTATTTAATTGCTGGCATTTCCTCCGCGATCGCTCTTATTTTTTCTTTATTTTTTTTTCCTCGTTCGAGTCACTTAAGTCTTAAGAGACATTCTTCGGTCGGGGAAGTTTTTTAATATACGATTTGCGACTAAAACATCGGTTTTTCGTAGGCGGTTTCGCTCTTTGATATGAAGCTGTAAATCTCGCGATGAGCGCCGTCGTGCTCGCAGATGTCTCTCCCGGCTTTTGTTTTCGCCGGTGTGGTTAGGGTGAACTAACTTTTGTTCGGAGTAACAATAACACGGCGCCAGTTTTTCCTTTCATTATCCGGAAAAGCGTCCGTTGTTAATTTCCGGACGTCACGGAGTTTTTCGCCGGTGACCCGTGCAGAACGACGGACGCCGCGGTTTCTTACGGAAATGAAAAAGGTCCTCTGTCTTTGTCGCATTCATACATACATATATGTATGTATGCGCGTGCTTTATACGCAGATACATCTCCGTATGCAGTTTTATATTTTTTGTTTCATATCCAACAGCTACATACGTATATGTATGTGCGCATATTCTTTGTGCACAACAGCCATGTTTAACCACAGAGCAATTTTTCGCGGCCCGCGGAAATTTTGAAACATTATGTAATTTGACGATAGCTATGACAATGAGGTTGTTATTTTCATCCATACATACATACGTACATATATGCATGTACCTTTACTCGTAGAAATTAGCGCATCATTAATGCGCAACATACATAGTGTACATAGTCGTAGTCAAGGGGGACTTTGGGCTTACCTTTATTCTCTTTATTAGTGTAGGATTTAGTTTTCTAACGAATAATGCATGAATAAATGATTAGGTTGGCATACATGAGTAAAAGAATGGCTAAGTTGTCATCTTGTACCATGTAACGCGGAGAACGAATGAGTTCGTTGCGGCGCATTGTGGCCGTTTGCAGATCTGCCTACATATACATATACATAGACCCGCGCGCACTTTGTTTTAATAAAGCTATATCCTATAAACTGTAGCAAATAATAAGCTGAAATTTTATTTTCGATGCATTAACATAAGGGTTCAGATATTGTGAGATTTCAATACAAAGCCATTACCCGGAAGTGGTAGTTTCCTTCCACATACGGCCACACTGTGCCGCTCTCCAAAGAATAAATAACGTTGAGAACCGCTCAACGAGTCTCATTTTACTCCGCCGCATGTCTCTTGACAACCAGATTCTACATTATTAGTTTTATTTCCAGTTATGTATATGGCGAAATTTTTTCAAACATTTTGAATAGGCTTAGAATAATTTAATATTAGCCAGTAGTATAGCTCGGTGATTGCGTTAATGCTAACCACCGAGAGGTCCCGGGTTCGAGCACTGATTTAACCACGATTGATAAGAATTTATTCCGAGTATTTCTGCAGTGCTGCTGGCCAGACTTGAATATTTGTGACTCGGAGTCGATCGTTTCTGTGATCAAGAGTTTGCCAATTTATCTGATTTTATTGTTGATAAAATCAACAATACAACTGGCAACCAACCTACCTATTATTTGAATATACTTTCAAATTTATAAGTTTAAAAACATGTGTGCCACTTTGTGGAAACTTGTAATGGTAAAAATATACATACATGTAGATTTTACGAATTCAGAAACAAATATGGCGGCACTCACTTTACATACATATGTACTATTTTTGACTGAAAAAATAAATCCACATCTTTTAATAAAAATAGTATGTGTGCAACAAAACGAATGCATCTGTTAAAATATTAGTCTTCTCTAAGATAGAATTCACTATTTGAAATCAGCAAACTTTGGTTTCCGCTTGATAATATGTATATTCAGTTAAACTTGAGTGGTGTTTACACATAGTCTGATTGCACTATGAAAGGAACCCCCGAATAACCGTTATTTCAGCTCTCCAAACATTATACTACACCCTGAAGGGGTAATATTAACACATTCAATCATTTACGCTGAATGTTCACTATATATGTACATATGCACATATGTATGTTATTTCGCCAGATAAACATACCACATACAAATATAGGCAATCATTCATTAGTATAGTCATTCCATGCTTCTATTAGTATACATATTACACGACATCGTTTATGCAAATGTAAATACTAAATAAACAATGTAAGTTTCTGAATAGGCTGGTTGGTAGTAACCCTCGCGAGTTGTTTTCCGCGGTTTTCCGCCATGTTTTCCTTTTGCTCGCAGTTAAGAGCGCATCTCGTTATCGTAATGCCACCGCCGAGAAGTGCCACGGGGTTTGTTCATATATTTTTATCTCCAAACACACTTACATACTTGCCCCTCTTTCCATCCATATTCGGAGAATGCTTTAACATAAAAAATAAAATGTCGCCTCGACCACCATACTCTCTGTTTGTAATATGTAATTTATAAGTACATACATATACATATGTATGTATCTTTCTCTCCTCTCTCTCGACCGTGCTCTCTCATAACACCAAACAAATTACGCACACAAACAGATCGATCTATTTTATGGAGCGAGTAACTGTCTCCATTATTCACGCCTCTCTCTTACGCATTCTCTACCTAAACTTTGATATAGTTTTATTTATGGGCCAAGTTGGATCTTACGCCACCGTTATACCTATCTTTTATTTTCTAGGATGAGTCGTGTGTACATATATGTAGGTACATATATTATTCGTATTGTATTAGTTATAGTTCAAAATGAAAATGTTTCTTTTGTCGATTTTATTTTACTTCGATGTTGTTCGTTTCGTTTGTGTTGGACTTGGGTATACATATATTTTTTGTACATTTTTGAAACATATGGTATAGATGCGAAATTGAATTGATTGAACGCGTCCCATTTTGTAGGGAACATGTGCTTTCGACAGTGTTGAATCGTGTCGATGTGTAAATAAGGCAATTTTGAAATGCCGTCTCTTTATGTATTTTATGTATATTATATGTACCTTCATTCGACGGTTTCAATATATTGAATGCTTTTTACAAAAATAGTATTTCATAAACGTATATTTTTCTAAGATTTTTACTTTATAATAATGAATATATATTTAAAAAAAAAACATCCATTATTTTAAATACATATGTACATGGTATATAAAATAATGGATGGATTCATAGGTGGAATGAATCTATCAATTTGTCCCATTTTAACACTATATACATACATACTTATATGATACCATGATGCCATTGCGGGTTGGTCCTGAGCGACACCTATTGTACATATAGCTATTTACTTGGCTGAAGTTAAAAACGCGAATTTCGGATTTTCATCCGTGGACCTAACCACCGGGCATCGACGTACCAAGAGAACGTTAAATATATAAATTCTATAAATATTTTACAACGAAGCCCCGACTCAATATTAAAAAAGTCCTTTTTTCTTATATTAATATATTTTTGATTAGTTATTTTGATTAGATTAGAAGAAAAATGTGTTGCATGTTATTCTTTAATAATAAGTTTTATAGAGTTTTGGATTTAAAAATTGGATTTTCATTTCAGGAAGTGCAAATTCTGAAAGCCTTGGTGTTGGGCGAAGAGGAGAGAGGACAATCCCAGTACCAAGTTATGTGCTTTTTGCTGCACGCAGACAAGACTGAGTTTATATCGGCCGACGCCATGGCCAAATTGAGACAGGTAAACCATAAATCATTAATCGAATTCACAGTTCACAGAATTCAAAGAAAGAAACTTACATATATATGTTTGTATATACATATGTATATTTGAAGTTTTCCGATACCCGGACACTTTCAAAAGCGCCTATGATATTTTCGAACGATATATGTATGTATCGTTAAATCGTTTCGCGCGGATAACCTACCTTCGTAAGCTCGTTGAATACGAAATTTTGCTAGTTTACCTCGAACGATGTTGTATACAATGGAAATGTGCTGACGCGACGATAATATATACTGTTTACACTATGTCGATAAAATTGCGCTCACCGAGTATAAAATATGAATGTGTATGTACCTTAAATATGTATATGAATATTTTTTTTGAGTTGGTATTTCAAATTGAAAACATTTCATGACGTTTCAACCACATATTTGTGTAGTAAAAGATCCACATAAACTATTTTCAGAAAGAAAAGCATTTTTCTCGTTCACGATGAAAATTTATGTCTGAAAGGATACGTCGTATAAGAAGGGTGTCTTCGTCACGTGTGACAGATATCGTGCGTGCGATGCCTGATATCGTAAAATCCTTCAACCCAGAGGTCACTTTAATATCCTTATATGCCTGTTCTCTCCTATAGAATTTTACTATCTATTGTCATATATCACTGATGACATTTTATTTCAATTGTTTCAATATTTACAACTAGCTTTAACACATACTCATTGTATTGAATTTGGAATAACAGAACTTTATTGTATTAATTAATTCGGGTTTATTTAGTTTCCTAGTTTATATCGTATTGATATAAGATTTGTTTAGTAGACTTCTCGGAAACAATTCATTTGTATTTATTAAATAACACATTTCCTCCGCAGTTTGCGCAATTTAATGGGTTATTCATGCTCTAACAACTTGGTCCACATTCCGTTCCAAAGTTTCATCGCGACGGTTACGTATGTATACCTACATTACTTTGCCAAGTATACAAGGTTAATAATCAAACTCAATGTGCTAAATTATGCAATTTAATTATGTCCTGAACGATGAACATACTTCTGTTTATAACTCGAATCGACTAAATTTTGAATACGGTTGAATGTTGATAGATATGGGAATTTCGATTGATTTTATTTAAGTGAAATTTGCTACAAAGGGAATAACAATTCAAAGTTTTACAATAAAAGCCGTTGCTTCTGTGAGAATTTATTGTAAACGAGTTTCAAGTAATTTTACTCCCCCGCTTTGGGACCTTATTCATTTACTTTGGAGTGCTAGAAACAATTATGTAATTGTTTTGAACATATTTTATTCAATTTAATCTGTGTCTGAAATCACTTTCCGATATTTTGGGAGAAGTTTTCCGGTCACTGCGGCTAGGGGCTAACCGTTACCCAACTCGAATTGGAAAAACTTGTACCGCGGAAAATGTAAATGGCGCGCTTTCCTTTTACGGCCAGCCGATTCCCTTGGGTCCAACTCCAATCTCTTCGTCTTTCACCGTTGCACCAAACCCTCTCATTTGTTATATGGGTATAGGATATTTTATTTTTGCCTAAAATTTTAAAAGAAAGGTCTAATTTCAATAAACCCATAAAAAATTTGCGGTTCATATGTACATATTTTCAATTTCAATATTTGGAACGGTATAATATTATATTTATCGTAAATATTTTTCTAAACCAGCTATCTGGACATAACTTAATACTGTTTGGGATATGAATAAAATAATTAATAATGTAAATTAATTTAAATAAATTAATTTCTATTGTTTTTATTTTATTTACATAGATATACATTTAAATAAAATAATATACATAGTATACCAGGAAAGCCTAACAGATAAACCCCAATGCGCCTTCCTGGCCAATTACAAACACGGCATCATTTTTTATTACCTAAATCGCTGAATTTCGATATGCTGAAGAAGACGAAATTAATTATTAATTAATTAATTAATTAATCCATCGAGACATGTATGGATTTAGACTTGTACATAAATTTTTACATATTGTACATGAATCAAATTCAGACATTGGTGACATAGTAGCTAGGAAGGTTTTTGCCAATTTGATGGAGGAACCGGTTCAATAATGAAATCATATAAATTGGCAAACTCTGATAGGAAAAGATCGACTTGGAGTCACAAATATCCAAGTCTGACCAGCAGCATTAAAGATTAGCACGAGATCGAACCCGGTTACCTCTCGTTCCTTGACATAAACGCAACCACCAAGGCATACTGCTAGCTCAGTATGCTGTGTATCAAGTGTATGAAAAAATTCTCTCAAGACTTCTTTAATTTAAATTTGACATTATACATATTTATTTTGCTATTATTGATTTCGTTTATAACATTAATTTATAACAGAAAATAGTTTTAGCGTTTATTTTATTTTATTTCATTCTTCCTAGTAATATCACAAAACGTCTGGATTTAAACCACATACCACAACTCTCTTCCGCATAATCTACATACATACATAGCAAATAAGAAAGGTTAGGTTTGTGAGATAATTCTCAAGGAGGTGGAGAGGAAACCACGATCTCTTTTCTCCGTCGTCCCATTTTAGTTCCAGCCAAAGAAAAACAATTCACTAAACCTCTTTTCTTTCTTCCCTCTATCCCTTTAGTCATATTTTTCAACTTATAAAATTTGTTTATAAAAAAACACCTACATATGTATGTACGTCGGATTTGGTTTTATGACCTAGAATAATTCATGTTTGAATGATAAGGTTGGCATGCATGAGTTGAAGAATCGTTAAGTTGTCATCTTGTACATGTAACGCGTCGAACGACAGTTCGTAATAATGACTAATAAACAACGTTGTAAACCGCCCGACGATTCTCATTTTACCGTTCCACCTATCTCCTGACAACCAAATCCTACATTATATATCTATTATCCTACATATGTATATGTATCATATACATTACCTACATATTTTTACGATGAAATGATCTCGATTTATAAAACTCAAGTAGTTATGACTTGAAATACAGCTAATTAAAAGAATTTCAATTTCACTAGAAAGACTACAATTTCACAGGCGGATTACGAATTTTGTCGAAGAAATCGAATACGTTACCCGCTCACATTATAACTTATTTTCGTGAACTTAAGCTACTACAAAATACGTAATTTTGATATTTTTTGGCAATTATACATAAATAAAAAAATATTTTTCTTTCGCGGCACCGCCAAAACTGGTGCGCCCGGGGGCATCATTATCAAATACTATTTTATTATTAAATTTTACATTTTAGCTTGACCGCGAGGCTATTATTTAGTGAATCATTAAAATCTACCCATACGCCAAATTTGTCCGGATTTTTTACGAACGAGCTGCTGTTTTTGTTGCCGTTGTAAATTAATCGTTAAAACCCATGGGATCGTATGCCTTCATTTATAATATAAAAAAAAAACAACACAACCCTTTTGACCGTATTTCTCATTGATATAGCGACAGCCACCAGTGGTATCGTAAAAAAAAGAGAACACCCCGCGAAAACAAGGCGTAATAGGGTAATAAAGGTGTATAGAAGGCTTTATCGGCGCCTTCTAATAAAACGCTGTGTTCTGATATACATAATAATAGTATACATACTACATACATGCATACATTTCGGTCAGTGGAACGCTCGCCGTGCTATATCATTAGATTTATTCTCGGTAATTATTTCGTCGTTACATTGAATATTCATGCGCCATCATTTGAATAAATCAGCCCTCTCCAAAGGCCTCTACGTATGTGTATATGTATGTATGTTCCACCCTACAGAAAGGTACATACATACATCTGCATACGAGACGTTGGCATAACGGCCACTTAATTGTACGGGGCTAACTTTGATCGGATTACACTGAGATTATGTCGAGCTTCTGTTGGGTTACCTCAGAATTAGAAAGACCAGTCGCAAAGCACGCACGAATCGCCGTATATAACAATCTGAGACGTAATGCTGTCACGAACAGACCCAGTAGACATTTGGATTCGACACACAGCAGCTGAAAGTTTGATTGTATACGACTAAGTATACTCAGTACTTATTGCGTCGATAAAGTTTTGTGCGCATTCTAGTAGACATAACGATAGCTGTATATATTATATAAATAACTACATATACATATGTATGTACAAACAGAGCTGAATTTCCCGGAGATGCTCGAAAGTATGAAAGTTGGAAAAAAAACCTTCTATCGTCTACTGCCAAATAGTATACCAAATTTGGTTGTCGTTAATTGATAACTGTGGATGTATGTATGTACATATATATATATATATATATATATATATATATATATATATATATATATATATATATATATATATATATATATATATATATATATGTATATCGGAAAAAACAAACATATATTATATAGTAGATATCCGAGCGTTTCCACGGCGAAACGTTTACGGACAAAATGTCTAACGACAGAACGTCCACGACTAATCGTCCACAACAAAACGTCCACGACAAAATGAGTACTCAACGAAATGGACAATGGACAAAATGTTAACGCGACGTAATGCTCACGAAAAAAATGATTACGCGACATAATCAGCGTTTAACCAGCAACATGGATTAACATTTTTAATTCTTATTTATTTTATTTATTTATTTTATCTTATTCATTTTTAATTCTTCTTTTATTATTTTATTTTTAAAAATTTATAATTCCCAATGATATCATTACGGACTTTCTCTTGAACGACATATATGTTATTAAACTCATACTATAAATTTATAGATTATAAATTTTTGGAATCATATTCAAATAGTGGTGACGTAGTGGATAGGATGCTTTTGCCAATTTGATGCGAGGAACCGTTTCAACAATGAAATCAGATAAATCAGCAAACTCTTAATATAGTAATATCTAAAAACCATTAATATTTTTAAAAACAAGCTGGATGTATTTCTTAAACTTAAAAGGATTTCTGAAATTCTTCTTTCACAACATCTTTTCTATATTTTTGCTTTCTTTTATTTAATATGTTACTGTTCAAAGTATTTTTTTTTATCTTTTTTCTTTGTATCTTTTGGTATTCTCTCTTATGTCATATCCTTTATAGTGTTAACTTTTTTTGTCTTTTATCTTATTAATGTTATGAGTATTATTTTTTTTTATCTCATCATCCATACTAAGCCAATCCCCGTGGGTACATCGGCTTTGCCGCCTTCCCAATGTATTCTAATAAATAAATAAACTTCGGATTCACAAATATCCAAGTCTGACCAGCAACATTACAGAAATACTTGGAATAAATTCTTTCCAATCGTGGTCAACCCTGACTGTGTATATTCATACACGTGTATATTCTGCAGATATATCATCCTCTCCTCCCTGCGATATTCGTTTATTATTTAGGTAGAATCAGCCATGTTTGAGTTTCCTGTACGAATGAAGAGAAAAACCGCATGAATCAATGTGCATGGGTTTGCGTCGTGGCGTAATCTAGCATGTTTATCCGAGGCTGTATATGTATTGTGTATAAGAACACTTTAACGACTGTATTTATTTTTATTTTCTAGAAAAACCCAGGCACCGTACGGTACGCAGAAGAAGATAGAGGTCGTAGTAATCACACGATGACGGCATGGGTGCTCGGTAGCCATAGCAGTATCATATCTAGACACGCCCCATCACTTTGTTCCGAGGCAGAAGATGCTGTTTACACTAGTCATGCAGATATACTGGCATGGTCCAATCTCCCAGGTAATTTTCCCGTTTCACTGTGCATAATAAATATTTCCCATCCACGTAAATGCACGTATTTACGTATATGTATGTAAATATGTACATATAAACTCGTTCGTATTCACGGCCGGCTATATACGTAACTTGGAACATTCCAACTTATCTAAAGCCCGGTCATGTCATATGTGTTTTCAATGGGTCGCGCATTGCGAGCGATAATTTAGTAAGGTCGGTCTCCTATTGAATCCTGTGGAGGCACCTGCAACACCAATCCAAACGTGACCCAATTATTAATGTGAAGTACATGACGATACGAACCATCTCTCGCAACCCCACCCCCTTTATCACTCTCTATATCTCTATCTCCCTCTTTCTGAAATATAAGTTGCAGAAAACATCAATGGGTTCAAAGTTCAAAAGCTCGAGTCCAATTTTAATGGTTTGAAATGACCACTGACACGAAAGCCATGTGAAACGTAAAGGAGGTATGTAAAAAATAGGGTGCTGTTTTATTAGTACCGCGTCCTCCAATAGAGTTGAATCCTCCAGATAAAAGTTTTTTGCTCCTGTTTTTCATTTTTATAACTTTTAATGATGGCGTAAAATAAATTTGAAATATTGGCTTAAAGTTTTAAAATATTCATCGAACGAATTTCAATATCATACATACATATGTACATACATATTTGCTAACGTATCGGTGGGTTTCAATTTATTAACCCTCGAGTAAAATCAATATTTAAAGTAAATATTCCAATATGTTATTCCTAGTGTTGTGCCCGTTGATATTTAAACGGGGGGGGGGGGGGGGGAATTTGGAAAGGAACTGAGACATGAACCATACCCGAGGCTATTGCCGCAATGCACTAGGTACATACATATATTTGAATTGACCCTAGCGGTCAATTCACATATATGTATATACACTACACTATACAATACTGTGATCACTATTTAGTGTGCTATTTTTTGCTGCCCTCGCAAGTCACCCCCTCCCTCTACGGACGAAAACATACAGCAATGAACGGCACACCGCGTGCATGGCTCCTCGCCGTGGGTGGTCTCCTACATTTCTTCAAATATGGGATACAACGTTATCGATCACTGTCAAGCAAGGATAAATACAAGCATACAATTTGACCGAAAAAGGTCCAAAGGATCATTGTAGCGCGGGGCATGCCAGGCGTCCCATGAATGGCCGGCGCAGCATTGAATGGCACGCATCATTTTTTTCGCATGTTTAAAAGTATCTAAAATATGATTTCGTGTAAAGTGTGATTTCGCCCTATCCCTGCGCTGCTTTCCTTCCGTCCGCTTACAAATGAGCATGTTTATCGTCAGTAATGACGGCGCGATCTCCTACGTTATTTTTTTTTTGTTTATATTTACATTTTAATTTTCCCATGATCCTTTTACGGGTTGGCTTTGAGCGTCACCTGTGGTATTTAGTGGTGATAAATAGTAGGTAGGTTAGATTTTCCAATTTGATGAGGAATCGTTTCACTAATGAAATCAAATAAATCTCTGATGGGAAACGATCGACTTGGAGTTACAAATTTCCAAATCTGACCAGCAGCACTACAGAAATACTTCCGAATAAATTCCATTCAATCGAAGCCAACCCAGGGCTTGAACTCGGAAACCTCTCGGCGGTTAACATTAACGCAACTACCGAGCTATGCTGCTGGCCTATAAACTTCTAATAACTGTAATACATTTTTTTTGAAATCTCCTTACTTTTCCATGTAAAAAAACATACATCCCTTCCATTTTTTTATTTATATTATTATAGTGTTGCCCTTTAAATGTCACAAATAAATTGTCGGTACTAGTCATTATATTAGTCACAATGAAAAGCTCTGTTCTGTTTTCGTGAAATACATTTAGACGAATCAGAAATAATTCTGGTTACCCAACTATCGACTTATATGTAATGTAATTTCAGCTAGGGCAGCTCTAGTGATGCTATCAGATCATACGTATTGCATGACTGGGCTAATGTAAAACTTTATTACGAGCATTTGATCGATAAGATTTGATTTTACCCTGTGACCTTTTTTCTTGTTTTTATTTTTACACAGCGTAGGGGTCAATCCAGCGAGCCTTCATTTATTAACTGCGTCGATAAGATCTCCCAACCCACGCCTAAACGCGATAATTTGATGGCGTGTAGCGTTCATTATTTGTTAGACCAGGCCAGTGGGCATTTAATTTCATTCATAGCTATCTGCTTCATCAGCACAAGCAATTTTTCTATGTTTTGCTTGTTCAGGGATTTCTCCCCTTCTACCCCCTCCCTTCCGGGGGGCAAAAAAGCCTTAGAACGATATTGTTATTGCGTGCGGTCGCTACTACTGCTCGTCAAAAGTTAGTTGGCGGCGTTAACTTTTGAAATATCCGAAATTTTCGATGAATGCTCGCAGTTGAATGTGGCGATTTCCCGGGTATTGTTTCCGTCTGAAACTGTTCTTTCATAAGAAAAGTTTTTATTTTCGTCGTCGTAAAAAAATTCACCGCTAAAAAGTTCAAAATGACATACATATTATATGTACATGTACAAAATGTATGTTTTGAATAAAAAAAAAACCATCGAATACGACCGATAAACATGTTTGTATAATATATTGTGTCGTTAAATTATTTTATATGCATACATACTTTACGTAAATATGTCTTTAATACACAAATTCGGTCTATACGATTTTGCCGCGACTTTTCAGATTTTCCAATTCTTGCCTAAAATTCTCAATGGAATGGGTCTCGTCCTTGGGAAAACTCATTTAAAAAGTTAATTTATTTTGTAAATACCTTAACCAGCAACATGGCCAGTAATACTTTATATTGAGGGGTAATGAGTTCAATCCCATGGCCCTGTGTTGCTAGCCAGATCTTGGATACATGTATGTGTTTAACCAGGTCGATCCTTTCTAATCAGAATTTGCCAATTTAATCTGATATCATTGTTGAAACGGTTCTACCAAATTGATAACCTATTCCCGTTTCTCGCAAATTTGAACTTGTAGCGTCTAGGATTCGTTGATATTATAAATATGCTACCCACTCTACCAAGTAAAAATGTTTGCATATCGAATTTTTCATAAATTTCTCTATGGTATTATTCAAAATATATTGAATTTGTAAAAAAATTTGGAATTATTAGTATTTATATACAAAAAAAAAAAATTTGCATCCTACTCGCACTCACGTAAATAGGTTTTGTGATAATTCAATCTGTGCAGCTTAGTTGCGCGTGTACGAGCAGGATGCAAGATAAAAGACACTTTAACACAAAGTTCTTTTCGGTTTTTAAACCATGAAACTCGGCCATAGAACTTTGTCGGAACATTTATGTTACAAATAAATCATCACCTCTTTACCGAGCAAAGTTTTCACCAATACATATATGTATTAATTTTATTATTCAAAATTATTCGACGGTTAATTTACCTTAGCGGTTTGATAGTTTTTCAATTTTCACCGAATCGTCTTTCGAATAGATATTATATTTAAAAATTTTATCACAGGTAAAATGTTTGTCATCACTGCATTAGTGCATCCATTTAATCGAAAAGTGATCTTATCAAAATGTTCCAATTTACATACATAACACTCCGCTTGGCAGGTGAGTGATGTGGAGATTGCGAGTAGAATGTCATCACGGATCGATACTAACAGCACAACCATACGTTGCACAATTCGTGAGAAACACCCCCCCCCCCCCACACGTATTTAAATCACCCCATTTACACGTTACAGACGAATTTGGCCCTCCAAGTATTTTCTTTTAAATAAAACACGCCGACACGAACCCTCACCCCCCCCTCCCCAACACTCACTCGGTCGCATTATGAAAAGAAAATCAATTTAGTTTCCCGTCTTTAATCAACTCACACCTTTATTTGCCACTTCTGACACAAATGAACCTGCCCACGCGTGCGTGTGTACTTTTCGAGGCTTTCGTTTCACGTTTATGAAAAGGAAAAGTGTTTCTTCGCATTTATTATCCGCGTATGTATGTATAATATTAGAAACCAATATAATATATTTATGCAAGTACATACACACATACATACATATGTTCGTCACTGTTCAAATTATTAAATAGTTACTAGAAATTTATAAAATGTTTATAACGTTTTATTGGATTCATATAAATCGACCGTTTTATATTATTTTAATTATTAAATCAATAACACCAAACATTCCCCAAATATCGATAACTTAATTATCGTAAATTCCTTCATTGTACATCGTACATTCCCCAATTCCAAGTACGCATCCACTGTATGTAGAAGTATAGTTCGCATATTTCTCATAATGAAATGCTTGAAATTTGTGTATGCTTTACATACATACGTATTTATATGTGCATATGTACTTTATTCATATATTACAGTGTATATATGTATGTATATCAAAGTATGAAACGTTGTTTGATAGATATAACGAGGCGAGATAGGAAACGGAATATATAGGTGTGTAAGAAGTATGACAAGTGTACTTGTCATAGTAGAGAGATTTAAATGGCAATTTATGCATTACGTAGCTAGAAAAAAATGGACGAAAGGTGGACAAAAGAGGTGCTCGAATGGTTCCTGAGAGAGTGTAAAGGGGTGAAATGAAGGCCAAGTGTGGCCGTTTTGCAAATCTGCCTAGACATTCACGATTTTAATATTAGCCAGCAGTTTGGCTTAATGGTAGCGTATATATTTAGCACCACTGAGGTCGAAGGTTCGAGTCCTCGTCAAACTGCTGGTTAGATTTGGGGGTTTTGTGACTCCAAATCGATCGTTTCTCTATCAGAGTTTGCCAATTTTATCTGATCATTGCTGAAACGGTTCCTGAAAATTGGTATTAGATCTATTTGTAATAATTATGCACAGTAATCTGAAATTTATAGATATCTCTATAGACATCTCTATAATTTCGTATTTATTATATGTATAAAAATTGTACACAAAAAAAATCTAAAATAATCCATAGATGTCTCTATGATTATTATTTCTGATTAATTGTTATATGCTATATATTCTGATTGTACATGTATCAGTGGCGGCTCGTGATAATTTTTAGTGGCGGGGCTGCACTGAAAAGATGTCTAAAAAATGTCACCAATTGTTATATCATGTCAGAACAGGACAAAATAAGCACAATTTTTGGCGTACGACCACTTACATGTGGATTTAAGTATTAATGAAACAAAACTAGCAAAATTCACCACCCATTAAAGGGGTGGTGAAAAATTGAAAAAAAAGCTTCTATTTAAAATTAAATTCCATTCTTCGGTTTTTAAGTGCTACAAATTTATCAATGACTTTTTTATTAAAGTCCGGTATTTCCCCAATCATTTCTTCTTCTATAGCCAATGCGGTTAATCTATCCTGCCCCATTGAATTTCTCAAAAACGATTTAATTCTCTTAAGAGCTGAAAAACATCTTTCCGGTTCTGCTGTGGTCATAGGAGTTGTGACAATTATTTTTAAGACGGAAAAAACCTCTATCAGCGAATTTTCAACACCCGTATCACGAAACAAATTATAGATTTTATTTTATTTATTTATTTATTTGGAAAATTTACAGTTTATTAAGTTACATAGATTGATAGTAAAAAAAATATAATTATGTTAAGTAAACCATTAATAATTTTCACATATAGGTAAAAAAAAAGAAAAGCTCAAACATTTAAAATAAGAAACAAAAATGATAATAGAGTAAGATAGTTAAAGAAAACAAAAAAAGAAAAAAAATAGAAATAACAGTATAATAAAAATATCAAAATAATAAGAATAATAATATGATAAAAATTATGAAATAATAAAAAAAATATAATATATAACAAAAAACAAAAAGACAAAATAAATACATCAAAATAAAAATTCATAATCACAAACGTAAATTTTCATTAAAATTAATCATCGAAAAACAAATTTGCAATAATTACTCTAGCTTGTATAGCATTAATATTAAATAAGTCAAACATAGAAATTGTTAAGATTAGTGTGTTGACGGTGGAGCTTGCACGCCAGATGAATGAGCTTCTTCCATAATTAGAAAAAGTATTAGGTATGTAAAGGAGCTCATTACATCTAGTCATTCTATTTGGTACACGCAATGATAGTCTGCTCAATAATTGAGGACAGTCGATCGAGCCGTTAAGGATGTTCAAAATTGTTGAGATGTCAGCTATCTCCCTTCTTTTGACAAGAGGAAGTATATGCTGACACCTACAAGCATCTTCATAGGAAGTATAGGTTAATCCAAAACGGCTACTGACGTACCTCAAGAATCTCTTCTGAATGCGCTCCAATCTGTCTCTTGCACCAGAGTACTCTGGGTTCCAAACTTGGGATGCAAACTCAACAATACTTCTTACGTATGCACAATATAGTATTTTGTATGATTTTATAGAAGTAAAGCATTTGGAGGACCGGATGACGAACCCGAGGGCCTTCGACACTGTTCGCCTTTATAAACACTGTTAATATTTTTAAATTGATGAAGTTCATACAATGCCCGTAATTCCGTTTTTAGACGTTGTTTATCCAGCATTGGGTATGCTTTAACGGTTTCGTCGACTTCGGTTGACAGAATATTATCTGAAAATGAAATATTAGTGTATATACAAGGGAAAAATAATTTTGCAGCAGACAAATGATTTGTGATCTTAAACCGCTCTTTAATTTGACAAGCGATATAATCACACACTTCTATTGCTGCGATTATATTGTTCCTTGTGCAATATTTTATCCTTTTTTGAGGAGGAAAATAATTTAAATTATTAATGTCATCAATTGAGGGCAATTTATCCCGTTTTTCCCGTAAAATTTGAATGAAAGTGTCTACCCCTTCATGAACAGTTAAAGCATTGGCATCCCTGAGTTGCAATTTAGAATATAAAATATCGACATGAGGCATGATTTCGTGAAAAAAATTCAACCAAAAGTTAAAGTTTTCATTTTCGAATATACCAAGAAGTCCCGAAGCTCCCAGAATAGTAGCTGGATTTTGATCGTTTTGAAGCGTTTGAAAACATTTAATTAGGGTATCCTTATTTTCAAATACCGTATTTACGACTTTAATGTTAAAATTCCATCGAGTATTCGAACCTCGAGGAATAATTTTTGAAACTTTTTCAAGTGCGTCCAAACGCGATGAAGATTTCGAAAAATACGCTGGTACTCCAGTAAGATTGCTAAAAAAAATTCGTGCTTGCTGGTTTCGCGACGCGGTTTTCTCAACAACTAAATTAAGTTGATGAGCATAACAGTGAACGAAGTGTGCATTTTTATAAGTTTGTTTCAAAATTTTCTGTACACCTCCCCTCTCTCCGCTCATTACAGCGGCACCGTCGTAAGTTTGAGCAATAAGTTTTTCATTGTCATCGTTTAAAACGTTTTAATTGTTCAGTAATGCATGCTGCTAAACCTTCTGCGCTCTTATTTTCAGGATTAAAAATCCCCAAAACCTTTCAAAAACTTTACCCCCTAATTCGTAACGAAAAACAATAACCTGTTGACAATGCATCGATACATCGGTTGTTTCATCTGCCATAACAGCTAGATAAGTTGCTTTTTTTATTTCAGCACTTATTTGTTCCCTACACACGTTCAAAATACAATCTAAAAGTTCATTTTGAATAGTTTTTGATGTCCCTTTAAAAACCGAAGAAGTTTGAAAATGTTTTTTTAAAGAATCGTCGAAATTTTGTGAATATTCTAGAAGCCCCCGAAAAACTCCTGGATTTTTTGAATTATCTGTTTCATCGTGTCCCCTCATTGGCATTTCAAATTTACCGCAAAATTTAACGCAATCAATAATTTTAGATAAAACATCCCGATTTTTTTTGACGTTTTCGTTATGCTTATCTATTTCCCGCCGATAAGCTTCGCTTAAATGGGTTTTTATTTTAGCCGATCCCAAAATCGTGAGATTACACACATTTTTTAAGTGTTCGACACTTCCCTCGTATTTTTTAATTTTATCGTTTAAATTTTTTAAGTCAATAACTCCTGTTTTCGTCCAAGATGCTTCGCCTGGCGACTCGCCTCCAAACAAAAGACACGGATAACAAAATAACGCGTTTTTTTCTGTACATCCCGTTAACCAATTGTATTTTTTATAAATGTTTGGGTTAAAGTAACTAAAAGATCTACTAGTTGCAGGCTGTGAAATAATTAAATTGGGCGTGAGGCGGCCTAATGCTTTTATAGCGACTTTTTCGGTAAGTTCTAGTCGCGAAAAGTGCAAATTTTGTAAATATTTTACTGAATTCTTTTGTTCTTCCATTTTTAAAAGAAAAAAAATCTTAACATATTTAAATAAAAATTACGAGAAAAAGTTAAACCGATTTGAAAAAAGTTTGCTGTTATCAAAATGAAAACGACTCACCGAAGATTTGATGAGGGCTCGTATACAACCAATTAAGAGTAACGAAAACGAATAAAGCTGTGATCGTGCGATTCAACTAATCAAATGTAAGATCAAGCGCGCGAAATCTTAAACCAACTGACAGATGAACGTCGTTTAACAGGCGAAGGCTGCCGACTGTCCAGCCCAAAACGGAAGATTGAGTGAAAGAGAAAGAGCTATCTGCCAGTTGCAAATAGCTCTTTCTCTTTCTCGTTCCGAAACTCCGGGTTGTGTGGCGTTCAGCGCGATGCTGTAACACTTTACAGCCAGTACAGCAACATTTTAATTCATCTGTCACCATACAAGTTAGTGGGGTCTTCGAAACGGTCAACATTACTTACAATATCACCCTTTTGGATATGGGTGATATTGTAAGTAATATTTACTCTGTCGAAGGCCCCAATAGTTCGTCCATCCAAATAATAAAAAAAATATCATTAATAAATAAAATATTAAATGTATTATTAAACATATATTTTAGAATTTTATAGGAGGGGCTGCAGCCCGGCAGCCCATTAGGACGAGCCGCCACTGACATGTATTACTGTATTTCTGATTTCTGATTGCTTATGTATTCTGTATTTCGTTAAACGTACACCTGTCGCATTGGAGCGATCTGTAATGACAAGTGTATATTGATTTGTAACAATAAAAATAAAAATAAAATTTTCTGAAAGAATTAGAATATCGACTTCCGACTTTGATATTTTTTGTAAAAATTAAAAATTTCACAATTGTTATTAAAATATACCTACGCTCGAATTCGCCATGACTTTAATCAATTATTTAACTATAAAAAACAAACACAAAGTCATAATTTTTTACGTGTATCTTTATTTTGTATGTTGCTACCCAGATAAAAATTGACCTTTTTTGTATCATCATTGCAATGTAACTTTGCTAATGTATTTTATCCCACTGAATACGAATATACATATGTACGTATTATATATTGATCATATAGTTTTTCTATGCAAAATGCAATGCACACTCAATTCTGTGCGGAAGTAAACTACAACTTCCGGTTTATTGCTTTGTATTAAAATCTCACAGTATCTGAACCATTATATTAATGCGTCGAAAATAATAAGTTTTTGAGATAAACATAGATATGCACGTGTCTAGGCAGAACTGCAAACGGCCACAATATGACGGTAAAGGGTGTATGAAATTAGAAAAAAAATGATTGGGGTGATATGGATAAGAGTTTCACAAAGTAAAGACGAATGGAGCGTGTCCTAGAGGCCTTCATCCAGTAGTAGATAGTAAATGACCGTAAATGATGATATGTACATTCATACATACATATGTATATATGTATCTACATACCTACATATATAAAAATATTGATTTTCCATTTTAAGTTTCATAACTTTTAATTCCTTTTATAATACGTAAATGTATATTTGAAAAGGTAGGATTTGAAAAATTCAAGGCCTCGTTTTTCCTTTGTTCTATTAATTGCTGGGAAATGCGATATAATCTCAATTTTTCCTGTCGTTGACGCGTTGTCAAAATCGTATTAAAAGTAATATAGTTAACCGTTCAACTTAGCGACCCAACCGCCAACGCGATAATGAATTGCTTTTCGATGTTGTTAGCGATTTTCTTCACTGCGAAAACTCTCAACCACGTCGTTAATTGTGGATTTACCCTTGTTTACAATCTTCGAAATTTTCGCAGCCGCAGCTAAAAAGCCTCCTTTTCATAATTCGAGTATCGTTTGATATTATGTAATAGTATAGCTATTTTTTTTCCTATAAACATGTTTCATTTATAGTAAAAAAATCTACAATAGTAATAATTTTTTACGCAAATCTACTACATATGTACATATATGTTACAGTTGAAGTATCTTCCAGTTGTAATATATTTTGATTACTTGGAATATATTCCGTCTAACCAAAGTAAATTGATTCATACGGCGAATTACATTCCAAATGGTCAAAATATATTACAACTGAAAATACAGTTCGACTATAAGTTAAATGGATAGTTAGGTTTTCGTAAAAACGTCACTTGACTAATAAATT
Source organism: Arctopsyche grandis (assembly GCF_051622035.1). Taxonomy (NCBI): domain Eukaryota; kingdom Metazoa; phylum Arthropoda; class Insecta; order Trichoptera; family Hydropsychidae; genus Arctopsyche; species Arctopsyche grandis. The sequence continues at coordinate 13,800,741 of NC_135359.1, forward strand.
GAGTTGGAAAGACACATTTTTGTTTTGGAACACATTCTTAGAGTTATCGCAATACTGTACTCATTTACCGTAATACCTACTGAATATTAACGTATTATTGACTTCTAAGGCATTCTTAAAAACATCAGAGCTGTCAAAACTTGATTGTCATATATCAACTGGCGCACATTGTTGAATGTGTATTTGCGAATGTAGAGGTATAATTTACTAGTTGAATTTTATTCGAATATGAATAACCTAAAACGCCAGTTGGAATATATTACAACTGAAAATACACTTCGACTGTAACATACATATATACCTACATACATGTGTATATACACCAAATAAGAAACGGGGATAGTTTGTGAGATGGCTATAGGTATAGCGAATTACTTTCATACGATTTCAGTCGTATGAAAGTAATTCGCTATACCGATTTATACGCGTCGTTTGCAATAATTCGAAGTTATTATATTATATTATACAAATTCTGAATTTCAAGGTGTGGGTGGATCGTTTCGCAATTTGGGACCGATCATTTGTATCAATCATAAAAGAATATGTACGAAAGCGTCAGTGTGTTCACCTTCGTCATTCATCAATGTCTTCTTTATTGGATGGCGGCAATGTTGGGCGCTCCTCTCTTTTTTTCCGGCGCAGATTAAATCTTGAATTTATTTTATATGGAGATGAGGATCCAGAAATTAAACGTACAGAAACAACGACCCGCGTGCAGAGCCGTCCAATCCCAGAGGCCGCTCCCCTCGGGAACGATCCGTCCCTCTCGTTTTTGGCGACAGAAAATCCCCTCAAACGCACCATCAAATCCAGTGCCGTGCGCCGACTATAAATTGTGTACAGTCTCCTGTGTCGCCTTTTAATATTTAATTGTACGAGTGCTTTCCGCTTTTCTTCGGAATTAAACAAAGAAAAAAGTATTTTTCTTTGTCATTTCGAGGAGAAGTTTAAGTACGTTTCGCTTTGTAATGAACCCTTAAATTTTCAAACTCGATTTACAGCTGAATGCCTCGTGAAATATGTTGTAATTTCCATACTCGGAGATAAACCTTGTGTTTATACAAATTAATTTCAGGCATAAAATTCAAAAGCGCTGAAGATTTTTTAGTACCAGTAATTTGTTCAAATAACCTGCGATCTCCGTAATAAATTCAGCTCTTCCGCTTAAAGCATCCGACCGAAATTGCTGTTTGCATTTTGGTGCAATTTTCGTATGCTAAATATACCCACACACACACACACACACATACATATATTCTAAATATATATATTTTAAATATTGTAAATTATTATCAAGCTTTAAACACGTCATTAAGCGATTATTCCACTCGTCTTCTTTTCGGGAATAACGACCATTTCTCATTAAATTAGTACATTAATTTTTGACAGCGAAAATAAGATAACGAAAGTTGGTCGTCCGAGACATTTGAAGATTTGCGCTTAAGGGACATTTACCTCCTGGACCGCTTTATCTTCGCGTTGAGAGAGATAAATTTGCGGCACCGTCTAGAGTTAAATTGAATGTAAGAAGAATTTGTATTCATACAGTCCCTCCTGAATAGTATCTTTGTTCCTTAATTTTGTAATAAAGCAGCTGTACCCCCCCCCCCCCATCGCACACCTTCACACTGTATTGTACATACATATATAATATATAACAAATTCCAAACGCCCCTCTGTTCAATTTATGTTTTCTATTTGTAAATGAAATTTAGAGAATTTCAATAATGTTCGATGTTTTAGTACATAATATGCATGCAAACAATATATTTATACATGAAACAGCCTATATCCATTTTGCTGACAACAATGACTAAATCTGCAAATAGAATGTTAATCGTGTGTTTATACTGTTTTTACAATTGTGTCAAATCGTTATAATTTTTCGATATATGTATTGTACATATATATTGAGGCCATTCTAAGAATGATAGAATTAATCAAGTACACTCGTCTAACAGAATGCTCCAAAGCGACAAGTGTGCTAAACAGATTAAGAATGGAAGAAAGTACATGAAAATACAAGTAAAAATACATAAATAGAAGAAAATAAATAGAGAAAAATAAATAAACATGACATAAAAATTCTTAAAAATTCCTAACTGATCAAACTAACCTACATAACTGTTCCAATTGGTCGCGACCTCCGTATCCGAGGAACTAGTGCAGCAAATGACGAGAGATGTGACAAATGTCGATGGCACCATCCAGTGAATTTAAGAAACAGAGGCCACGCGGAATGGGAGAATTGAAATAAGCCACAGTGCTTGCCAGAGGAGTGTGAAAAAGGGGTCCATATCAAACCCTCCGGAGCATGAAGGCCGAACTCCGCCAGAATATACAGGCAGAAGATAAAACCTCTAAATATGGAAAACAAGACCTTGATAAGGGCAACACTCCTCCTGTGTAGTGTAGTGTAGACGACCATACCCATGACGAATCTTGAAGGAAATAAATGTGGGTAAATCCCATATTGCTCCTTATAAAGCAGCAGAAGAATGCGTCTTTGGATAAGTTCGAGTTTGATCGATAGAAATTTGGTTGAATGACTCCAGATCATAGAGGCGTATTCCATGATACTTCTAACCAGAGCATTGTACAGCAGCCTCAGAACAGTGGGATTATGGAAATGTCATGTATTTGTATCGTCAAATTGTTTTCTTGCTGCTGCGTTTTCTCATTTCCGCTCGCTACTTCAACAACCGGCATAAATATACTTTTATTGGATTAATTAATTATTATTATTATTTATTATTTAATATTAATATTGTACTATTCTCTTTATCGTTTGGAATACAGTTACTATAGGTACTATTATTATACATTAAAAAAATTAAAAGCTTTTTACTTTTCTATTTTACTAGCCACTTTATTTTACGCATTATCGACCGCCCGATTTTTCCAAAAATTCTCTTAAACAATTCTTAAACCTTTTTATCAATTAAATTATATTTCATTTTAGTTATTAATACAGATCAAGAAACACTGGATTATATATAAATATATCATTATTATTGTATATTTTTACATTATATACGACATCTATGATCAAAATAGCAAAGTAGCATTGCATGCATTTATACAATTAAAATTCATACAAACGTCATCCACAGAGAAATCTATTTACAATTTTTTTGCAGTATTTTATTACACAAATCGGCAAACCTCGAAACGCTGAATAACTTTAGATTGGCAAGAGAAATAGGAAAGGAAATGCCAATTTTATAGGAACCATTTCAATGAAAATCAGAAAAATTGGCAAACTGTGTTCAAAACACTGCTCGAAAGCTTAATATGCTAACCACTAGTTCACGCTGCTGTAATACAACTTATTTATAGTTGTCTTCGAACGTATGAGTTATGAGATCCGTATTTCTCAAACTGTGGTGATTGCTGTATTCAATTTTGTATGAAATTTATATACATTTCAATATATTTTCATGTCATAAATCTTATCTATCTTATACTATCATTTTGTTATATATTCGAATGAAAAATTCAATTTGAGAAGTATGAATGCTACGCTAGAAAAACCAGCCAATTTCAATATCTTTCAGGCATTTGAAATCTTTTCTCAATGTACGTATGTAATTATTTTAGAATATCATGAAAAAAAGTCGAGCTTTAAACCATAGAAATATATATTTATAGATTATTACTTACTAATAAGTATATTTGAGAATAATTAAAATAAAAAGTTTACTTGATATGGCTATGGCTTAGCTAATATCTGCTATAGATGTCCAGCTTTTATAGCAGGGTTGTTATTTAACGGGTGGCTGCGTGCCGGACACACGGGGTTAATTGTCGCCAACCCCTTTGGTGTTGGGTTATATAGAAGGCAGAAAAGGCTTTGCATCCACAAAGGCTAGAGGCCAATTTCCGAACCTAGAGTTTGGACCAACACCTTCATTTGTCGATTGCAACATTTAACTATTGTACATACATACATAATTTTTCATCACAATTCATTCCTCAATTAGACGAACAAATCGATCGTTGAGTGAAGTTGTAATTTTCATACCTTTTATTCACACACTTATATAAACTATGAACTACAAATTCAATTTATAAAAAAATTAAAATATCGTGTCTTTGTGAATATTATGACTCCATTCTAGCTAAAATTCACTTAAAATGCTGTGAAGTCTTCCCAAGTAACGATCGCCCTTCAGTGCCATATAAAAATATATAAGCGATTATAATATAAATAACGTTTCAATGTTAGCTGTTTAAGGTTTCGGTAGAAAGATGAGTAATGAAACTTTGAAATAGGCCGTCCTTGGCTTCATTCTATGTTTAAAAGAGTCTGTAAACAAAAAAAAAGTTCAAAAACTCCTGTAATAGAAGCATTTACGATGTGAGCGAACGTATTATAATTTCTCTTTGCTCGTTTTCTTTCATCCACCACGATGCAAATTTTCTGTACTGTGTAAATTAAATTTTGAATTTTCATGCTTTTCCGTCGTGTGCCTCCTCTCCATTCCGCAAAAGTGAGAAAATTAAATGGGTCACTCGAGTTTGTTGAGGCTTGAAAGGAAACAACGTATCCATAGGTAGCCTACTTTTTAAAATTATAAGCCGCCTCGTATGCATATACATGTCTATATGTAAATACATATGTATATAATATAAATCAGTGTTGGAAGAAGCTACCTTTTCAAAAAAGAAAACAGTAATAATACACCAGTATTGTGTTACTCAAAGATGTAATGGAATAAAATTTTTCTGTCGTGCTATCGAATTACCCGTGTCGGATCTGTGACCCTCGTGCGATATCCTTAATTTTGAAATGGATCCAGAAAGGAATTTAATTGATTCCTGAGGAAGCATTGTGAGTGCAAATCCGCACCTGATACCTCGGGTTCTTATTTCAGGAACCGTATTGCATTGAATTGAATCAATTTCTACAAATACGTGTTTTTTTTTTATATTATACTATATACATACATACATATGTAGATATTATATGTAAAAAGGATTCCAAAAATAACGACGTGTTACTACCAGTAGAATTGATATTGATGTATTTAAGCAATTATTAAAACAAAATTATTACGTAAATTTCGATTAATCTTTAATTATTTGAATCAATTAATTTAATTAATTATACCAGGCGTATTATAAATCAACGAGTGTAAAAAAAATCAATAAAATTTGACGTCCTCCTTTGCTTTGAAGATAGTTTGTGTGGAAGGGATGGTTTTAGTTTTTAAATACTATACATACATACATATGTATATGATTTCAAATAATTTTCAAGTGAAAAAAAATAGATTTTTGAAAAATTCGGTAGGCAATTAGGCTTAACAGGCAATATATGAGCCGTTATATTTGAAAGTAGCGGAAGTCCAATTTTCAGTTCCAAAAACACTATTCCAGTTTGACTTAATTCACAAATTGTTATCACTACTCTTAATTCGATATGTCCAGAATCCCTGAAAAGCAGAAAAAACTTATTACGGGACACCAGTATATTCAAATATTGTTAAATGCAAAACATTATATTTAATGTTTTGCGAGATATTTCTCAAAATGAAGAAACATAGACACGCTATTTTCAAATATAACGGCTCATATGTATTCCAAAATAATCTCAGGTATAAGTCCGATATTTTCGGCATACGTTATCTTTGATTGTATATTTAAGCGGGTCCTTCGAACAGCAGATCAAAGAAAGAGTGTTGGCTCATTATTCGACCGATCCAAGGAAATTGGCCGATACAACGTTTTCTTCTAAATTCAAAGCAAACATACAATTGAAATTATTATATTTCGCCTCTGCTGGTAGCATTGAAGATAGAATTTTGGACAAAAACCGGTAGAGCCGGTTTCGGTAGTACCGGTATTAGAATTCCTATTATGTAATAATAATATTGTACTTGCACCTAATTCGGGAAATTGTGAAAAGCATCTGCCGATTTAATGAATTTTTTAATGTATATAATATTCTTAACAATTTTTATATACGTATTTTATTAGGCATAATATAGGCATTTGGAATACATTTTGATTATTTTGCATAAATACATACATATAATTAGTGAATCTGATTTCTCGAGAAATAAGAATTCTCAATTTAACTTCTCAATTTAAATTTCTGGAGAATTCTCAAGAAATTTTGATAAATGAAAAAACGTATGTAACACAGTAAAGTATCGTTTATTCGACATTATTGGATTCAAGAATACAAATATATGTTTTCGCATTATTGGAATGTAATTTTTGTATACATTTTGTATTGCATTCTGCCGATTCCCACGCCTTATTTCTTCGTATCGGAGAGGTGTCTATAATCTCCAAAGCAAATATGACACCGCCAGCCGGGTGTAGAAATAAATAGTAATAGGCCATTAGGGTATTAGAAACAAATAATAATAGAAAAAAAGTCAGGTAAAAAATTACGGTAAATCCATTCAGAGGATAATTGAGGGATTGACGCATTTGCATAGTCCAGGTCAAAATGAGATGAAGATCAAGTCAGAAAGTAGTCAAAATATGATAAGAAAAGAACATATGTTAGATAAGCCACGTTCGAAAGTTAGAAATTTATAAACAATTTTTCATAATTCCCAGACCTCTTACTTAAAAACTTCTAAGAAGTATGCACATTAGGTATAAACCCGCTCTTTCAAATGCAGCTTTATAAAGGGCAGTGGTTGTATACTTTTTGAAAATATTCGACAAAAAAATATTTTTATACAATAAAAAGTATTTTATAGAATTTCTCGAGAAATTATAAAATTCTCGAAAAATAATTTTCGAGAAGGAACACTACATATAATGCTTTTTTATTTATCTACATCAACAGGTGGAGTATTGTTTTGTTTAATTTCCGACTCGCACAGATTATCTACATATGTATGTATGTCCATAATATACATAGAAATATTGTTATTTTTCAATAAATTAAAAATAATTATACTTTCTTACATTTGTGTATTATATACATATGTATGTATATAGGAACGAAGGCTCGTTCATTTTCTTAAGCGTTATTTGTATGCCTTTTTTCTTTCTCCATTTCCCATTATTTCTTACACCTTGGGATTATGCTGCGGTAGTAGTTTTTATTGAATTTCGCATTTCTTGTAAGGTATCGTAGCTCGAGCGGTAGGTAGGTTTCACGTCCCTTTTCCTATACTTGTTATAGATATATGTCTACCATATCTTGCGGAGGTTGTTTGGTCTTCGTATCAGGATTTACTGTTGTTTTCTTACGAGATTTTAAAAAACGCTGATGGGCACTTTCCCCAGACAAACAAAAAGAAAATAAATACATCCAGAGCCAAGTGAAATCGAAACGGCGTGATATCTGAATCTAAATCTGTGAACACGTTCACGTGCTTTTATTCTTTATCAACTGTGTATTCTGTATTTTCACGCATCCACCACAATTTGATGGCGAACGAGTGCTCACTCGTGCCGTGGCACGCAGGAGTGCTTCTTCGTCCTGCGCGTAATCCTGGATTACGCTCACTGAGTGCCACTTCTAATATTCATGACCGTGCGTAAGTGCTCGGGATCACGACGATCACACACCCGTTCCATAATGCTTTGCTGGAATCGGAAATGCGCTTAAGTTTACCAATTAAATATTTAAATCTTAACGGCACAATGGATATTTACCAATAATCGTGTGCCTATCCCTCTACGATTGATTGAAATCGCATTTTTGGGATTGCTATTAGTTCTCCGATTGAAATGGCGAACGCAAACCTGCGTGTGTATTCTCACAATTCTTCTGAGAATTCGTTTGTGTTTACAGAAAAAAAAGTAGAAACACTCTGGTGAAGTGCGAATCGGTATCCTCTGTGGAATTTCATTAGATGAATTTATCTCCAAATCCGTATCAAAATAATCAACGCGCTCAGAATACTAATTTATTAAATGTAATTCACACAAACATTGTTATTGTCGAGAAGAGAATTTCTATTATATATAAATAATACATTTGATTGACATTTTCATATTATAGAATACGTCACCGATCGGTTTCAATCACTCCAATTTGCGTTTAAACATATCAACCTCAATTCCAAGATATCTTTTCAAAAATTCATAACGTTACCTTTAAGGATTTTATATTTGGACATTTTGCTTAACGGAACCAACATATCATCGTCATCTTAGACATATTTTTGATTTTCTTTTGTGAAATATAAAGGCTAAATCATATTATTTAATAACATGATTAATACACAGATTACATATTAAATTTTTCACACTTGCTTTTAATTTTCAAAATAAATTCGCAATATTGTGGACGTTAATAACTACTTCCCTATGTTGATTAAGCTAAATTACGTCCATTTTCGGTACAATCTCATCGATTTTCGAACACCAGACGCCTTAAGGCCTGTTTATATTATCCATCATTGCACGTCAACAGATCGACACAGCACTACACGGAAAATACTATGTCTGTTCATACTATACAGCACCGCTCGTTTTCGACACGTTCATACTTGTTTTGTACGAGTGCAAGGCAAATTTGGCTTACATTAGGGTTGCCATACGTCCCAGTTTACGGGGACATGTCCCCGTTTTGAGGCTTGCGTCCCAGTGTCCCCTTCAGAACGATATTTGTCCCAGTTTTCCATAGATATTATTTAAAAATATATCTTTCCGATAATATATATTTAACTGGGTCTGCACAAGAAGCAGAGAGTTATCAGTCCTTCCAGCAATTACAGGGATACTAAGTATGTTGGAGTCGTTGAAAGACCTTTAGGAATTAAAATTTTTAGATGATTAGCGAGACTAAACGGGACACAATTAAATCTAAACCCCTCTTTATACTGAACTATAGGATTTATTTTCTTAAAAGAAGAAAATGCTCCAAAAGTGATAATTGATTTCTTTAAAAATCCTTTGTCAGAACTTTACACCATGTTTGTACACAGTCAAATGTTTTTATTTGAAAAGCAAATTAAAACGCATGAAAAGGCTATTATAACTACAATAGAAGTAAAACATATTTTAGAAGATACAAAAAAACAATTAATAGCAAGATTAACTATTAAATACATAGGTTTACAAGCAAAACAAACCTACAACAAACTGAAGAAATCCAAAGAAATTACGATAACACAATTAAAAGTGTTTGATGAAGAAGTGGATAATTTCTTTAAAGTTGGAATTAAATATTTGTTTTTTTATGGATGGTTCTCAATGATGTACTCAAATGGGAACGAGTTGAAAAAACTATTGCATATTTAAGTAACATGAATATATTTTTCACGGATTCAATTCACGAGGAAGTAATGTACATGAAATAATTTATTGCAAATGAAACACGTGAATAATGGGATACCAAAGATGTACATGATAAATAGTTATGCTTTTTTAAAAATACTAAAGAAACAGAAAGAAAAACTAACCTACTGAAATTGTACCTGTAATACTTGTACGCTATCCCAGCACATAATGCACATGTTGAGCTTGTATATTCATTAATTAATACTCAGTGGACAAATGAACGAAATAAGGTTTCAATTGACACAGTAGAAAGCATAATTCAGTGCGTTTTCAATTATAAAATTTTATAATTATGTAAAAGGGAAAAAGTAAGAAAATTATGATTGGGCAACGAAGTCGTCATTTCATGCGTGAATATTTCCAGTGGCCAAAGAAAACCGGTTCTTGATACGTTTGGTGACATGTACTGCTGTATAATATGAATAGATTGTGTCGGTTACTGTTTTTTCGTATACGCCACGTACCACGTACACGGAAGAAATTAATGTGTCCATATATAATGGACGAAAGTATATTCTTAATATTGCCATTTTCGTGTAGCTGCCGACTTGTGCTGTATTATAAACAAACCTGTATGGGCAGGTGTCACGTTTCGAATATAGATTTTTACTATAATTTGTAAATCTACCCCTACATATTTAGACTATTAATTTAATGATGTAGTCTTGAATTACATGTGCGATGCAACTGTAATTCAATACTAATGTTTTCGGTCTTGGTCGGTCTTCGGATTGTTTTCGGTCATAATATATGTAATACATATATGATCCGTTGTAATTGCAATTTTTAGTTCCAAATACACTATTTCTGTTTAACTTAATTGACAAATTTTTATCACTTATTTTAATTCGATATGTCCAGAATATCGGAAAAGCGGAATAAACGTATTACCGGCCACAAGTATTTTTAGAAATTATTAAACGTAAAACATTATATTTAATGTTTTGCGAAATATTGCTCGAAATGAAGAAAAGTGTATTTATGCCACTTTCAAATATAACGGCTCAAATATATAAATATGTATACGCGGTATTTTTATTCTGCAAATTTTTATTTTATTATGTACGTAGTAACAATAGATGAAGTTTTGTGTTTCAAGTTTTTCAAGGTTCATTTCATATTGGTTCGTGTACGTGTTACACTTTGTGTTCATACAAAACGTTGCTTTTATTTATTCAATGAAATTCGAACATACAATAAAACTTTTCGACCATGCTTACCGATGACGTATGAATAATTAAAAGGTTGACGAACAACTTCATCCTTTCGTGTCGCACGTTGAGGAGCGAACACGTGAATTATTACATATTTGAATTTGGGATGCAACATCCCGGAATGAGTTCACTCACGCTGAAGTAAGCAAACATACTTCAACTGGTACATTAATAACCGTAATTATTTTGTTAATTGAAGCATTTTATTTGGATAAGGAGAATTCGAATTTTGAATTCGAATGTTTATCATACCTTTTGAGTTACATGCATATGTATGTAGGAACATGTGTACTTGATATTTACATTACATTAATAACCGTAATTATTTTGTTAATTGAAGCATTTTATTTGGATAAGGAGAATTCGAATTTTGAATTCGAATGTTTATCATACCTTTTGAGTTACATGCATATGTATGTAGGAACATGTGTACTTGATATTTACTGCCTAACGAGTAGTGAAGTGTTCTCGGATGAGATGATTTCACATAATGGGGAAAACATGCTAGGATAAATATTTATATGGAGCCGTCTCCACTTTCATATAAAATCAGCAAAATTTTCAAATTCAAGCATTTCTATATGATATTTTATATCATACAAATCTTCTCAGAAGCTATAGAAATTCTCGGAATCAACAAGAAAATTGAATTATATTTTCAATTTCGGCCTACATTTGTACTCAATCAATAGTTGTATGTATTTTTAAAAGGCATATTTTCCATATAACGACCGCTTGCATACATACATACATGTAAAATATTAATACCCACAATTGAAACCCACGCTTCAGTTGTGTACATGTCACTTTTTCACTCGGTTAGATTTTAGTACTGCGTTTGATTTTAATACGCTATCCCACTTGAAGTATAATCTAATCAATTTGTCTTTTCCGACTATAGCACTTATAACAAAGGTTGTTGTTTACGGGAAATCAATATGTTTGACGTCCACTTGACGGAAATGGCTTCAAACGATACGACTTTTAATAAAATCTCCTTTCTGCTCTACCAGTGGTTGAGAATTTCTCTCCCTTCAATTCTTTCTGCACGGTTTCCTCTCCCACAGTGGACCTCCTATTGTGCGTGTATTATACTGCTGGGCACTCTGGCCGCCCTAGTGCCGGATATTCGTTTTCGATCTTATTGTTGTTTCACGCACAATGGACGGCTCTTTGTGTTTGGAATAATGCTCTTATCGTAGAGCCACCTCTTTTCACTCATGCCTGTTGATAATGTTTTTTTTTCATTTAAAAAAAGACCCACCCGTATTCTGACATTTTAAGAATCTATAGCATTCGATTTTCCATTTGTGCGGAAAATTGTTGCGGTATCGCTTATATCTGACCATGCATGGATTACGCAATTTCCTATTAAAATCATAAAGGTTTATTTATTCTAGCACAGCACAAACCGGCAACTGCGCTTGCATCTTGCATCATTAAATTGATAATCTAAAACTGTAGGAGAAGATTTACTAATTGTAGTTAAAATCTATGTATATTCTAAACGGGACATCAACCCATACTCAAGCCAGCAACCGCACGTAAACAGCAGTTCGAAAAATATTCTATAGTATATTATATATTAGTATCTATGTATCTTTAATATATAAATTCGAAATATACTTTGTATGTTTGTTTGGTTCGTAAAATCCGTGACGTCAACGAGCAAATAAAAGTTTCTGTGCCAACGATATTGATATCGTTGAATATTATTTTTTTTAGATTCAAAGAATTTTAATAAAAAAGATAAATGAATGCTTACTATTAGATTAGCCATTTGTTTAAGCGGTTTATATTACAAACACTGAACAAAGCCAGGTAAAACCACTAGTATTCTAATATTCAATAATATTCTATATGTACACATTCATGTGTTCCGTAATGTGTATGTGACGTATCGTAACAGCAATTACCGATACGATCTATTCATATCATACAGCAGTAGGTAAAATTCACCAAAACGTGTCAATCAGAACGTGTTTGTTTTGGCCATTATGGAAATATTCACGGATGATGTAACGTCAACGTGGCGAGTGCACCCGTACTAACGTAAGTGTTGCCATGTACATACATATGAATATTTTTGGAATCGTCATATTGTGACAAAATTGACTCGACTACAAAACGCAAGCAATATTGCGCCGCATTGTCGCGCTCTGTAAGCCGATTTTGTCTTGCACTCGAACAAAATAACGTGCCAAAAATGGGCGGTACTGTATTGTAAGAATAGAAGTTGTGCTGTGCCGATTTGTTGACGCACAGTGCTGGATAATATATGTAAATAGACCTTAATACGTAAACAAAAGATTTTATATTCATTATTATAACTAGTATATGCATGTCATAAGAATGAACCGCCGAAGCTTATAAGTGTGCGCTTTCAAATCTATTCTTGATCAAATCTATTTTTACTTGTTAATTTCGCTTTAAGACAAACAATGAAGCTAAAAGGAGGTATGTAAAAACAAACGTATTAATTTCTCCAGCCGAAATCTGTTACGCGAAACGCCCTATAACGAGAATTCCTACATCAATAATGTTATACGAATTGTAAATTCGGCTATTTGAACTCATCAGAAAAATTTTGTCGGATTTTTGTTTTATTCATCAGGTCGAAGAATACGCACTTTTTTATTTATCGCAAAGTTCACAACTTTCTGAATTTTCATATTTAAATCGCGTATTTGCCGACAGCGGTACCGAAGCCTATCAAAAAAGTGTTTTATTCGGGTCTTATTTGCTTTGTCATTCAATATTGAAAATTTTACAATGTTAATTACATGTTATATTAATGACGGGTATACAATTTTTTATAACCCAATTCTTTGTAATTCGCTTTTTATCTCCGTTTGAATGACGCACGAACAATAGACACTTTATTTCATCTTTAATATCCGATGAAGTTACTTTATTATATTTTATTTCCCATCGCTTACCGTCGTATCTCGGAGCCTTTAATGACGCCATTGATCGGATTGAGAGGCGCCTCAAACCAAATTGACTCTTTCAATTTCAATTTAGTATCGGCGTTACAGTCATTTATCTTCTCGAAAGACGTATCGGATTAAAGGTGCCGAGAATATAATAAGGGATAGAAACATACGACTCGGTATTCTCAGCCTCTCGAGTAACCGAATTGAATGTATTTGCATATTATTTATTAAGCCTTCCCTTATTGAGTTGACACTCCGAAATTGTCTACGTTTTCTCTTTCCCATTTTCATATTTAGATTAAATTTCGGCTTTATTCAAATACCCACCTACATTTTCCCACATAAATTTAAAGACAGTTGAAGCACATATTCAATTACTAAATTTTAATATAAAAAGATGTATTATAATTTAATCCATATATTTGATACGCATACATATGTACGAACATGAGCAATACTCTTTTTTTGCAAACACTGGTTTGTGTAAAGGATATTTTTTTCATTTTATTTTTACTTTATTTAACTTGCTTTTCTGAAATATCGAATGTATCGAGAAAGGATTTATATGTATATTATTAGTTTACATATGAATAGCTGATCCATTCACTCACATAATGCGAGTTAAACATGAACGAGCATCCGGTATGGTATTTAAAAAATGTTTTCGTACGATTGTAATATTTATATATGTACATATAATTTTCAGTGATGATACAAGTCTGAATCTACTATCTGCGGATTCCTCATCGTTTTAATCGTAGTATTTTGCATATTTTACATTCGACGTATGTACATAGATATATTCAGAATTTTTGATCGTGATTTTAGAGGCGCTCGTTCGACCTACAACCCAACTTAGCGGTTCGAGCAAACAAACAAGCAAAGACAAGCTGCCGAAAACCCCCCTCTCAAGCCAACTTCAGCTCTCGGCGCCTTTGCGCGCGTGTAATAATTAAAGATATCATTAATTAAAAGAAAATATTTACCCTGGCTCGAGAAAACTTTCCCCGATTCGTATCCCGCAGATCTGTTCGCTGAATTCTAATTGATTCATGGTGTTTACTTTAGGTTCGCATTCCCATTTGACACCGCCAAAGCTGTCGCAGAGTAATATATTACGCATACATTATTTAAGTAAACGGATCTATAGCGCCAATTTATCCATATTACATATAAAAATATTTAAAAAAAATGCTTTGATATACCTTTATACTTACGATCATATTACTTATATATTATTCGTATTATATGTACCTTTCAATCCACTTTTTTACGGTAAAATAATTTGTTTCGTGTTTGTTTTTTTCAGCTCTACGGTAATTTGCTTTTAATCGCGGTACAACATTATTTTTTCTACCGCAGCTTTTCGGTTGCTATTTTCCTAACCGCAGCATCTGGAGAGCACTCTTTGTCAGAGTTTTTCCAAGTCGGCTATATTTTTAAGCTCGTAAATTATATACACGAAACGTGTAGCTTTAAGTACATATTACGTAGTCGTCTATGAAAAATGTAATTTGATCTACGTATGTATCCTTTTAAATATATGTAATGTAATCTACGTATGTATGTAATCTACGGAATTCGATTGACTTAAATTTTCCGACAATTCGTCCGTTTATTTTCAGTCGATGTCATATTGCTATGCGGCAGTAATCTGCGCCGTAAGTATAATATTGTATTATATAGGTAGTAGGAAGATAAAACGTCCTGTGAATTGTAATTCAGGAGGCAACGTATCCCTCCCAGCTGCGTCTCGTTTAAATAAAAATGCGTAGGCCGCAGATTGCCTGTCGTATGCCACCATTGAAGGCGACAATGGACCCGAACGTGGACCTCAGCTTCCGGTTGAATTCGACCGCGACTTCAAAAAGATCACGCACGGATCCTATCAGCGTTATCGCTACGCTGACTCAAGATCTTTTTCACTTCTATGTAATACAAAAAAGTGCGTTCGTAATACTAAAAGAAAATTTAGTATAATAGGGAATTACATTTTTCGGTTCATATTGGAATTTTTTCTATAGAATTTTATCGTAATTTGAAAATTTCCATTATCCTTATTGAATTTTTAAAATATTTTCATAGCCTAAATAAATACTTCGTTTTTAATGTCAAAGTAAAATTACACCTGTCGGAATTCCGTGGAAGGCCCGAATTCCCTCTGAATATTTAATGCTCGTAATTCATAATATTTCACGTGAGAAACGTTTTCTTGTGATTTTTATTATTCGTGCAATAAATTCAATGTGAATAACTCTGGAGCGTATCATTTTTATTAATGCCAGGCAAAGCCGCGCTTAATAATAATTACACATGGGTATATTAAATTTGGTCCATTTCCATAATATATTTTTATGAAAGTAATAAATACTATTATTGCCTTTGAAAGCTTTTCTATTTTTTAAAAACATTAAATATATTCATATACATATGTATCTGTTTGCACATTTCAAATCAATGTTTGCTTTAATTTACGTTTAATCAAAATATAAATGATTATCATTATTTCAACATTTAAACAAATCATTTTATTATTATTTAATAAACTTTAACTTTGAGTTTTACACTCATTTTTTGTATTTTGTAAATTTGAATTACCTGATATTTCTCTCAGATTATTTATTTATTATTATTTACACATATATACATACATATTAGGGTTTCTGACCCGGGACAGACATTCCCGGGAATTTACGGAGTTTTTGTTGTCCCGTGTCCCGGGAATTCTTATCTCAAATACCGGGAATTGGATTTTAAAAAATCTTGAAAATATACAACATTTTCACGACTGCACGAAGGGAAATAATAAATCATATACAAAAAGAATCGTAAAATAATCTCAAAGGTTTGTTGTTTAGCAGTACGTACAGCGCATTCCCCGAACGTGGAAGTTTTATGAGCATAATGGTTTTGTGCTAATTGGCCAAAATCGTTTCTTGTAATTCTATTTTGGAAAATCTCAATACCGAAGAACTTGACCTTACCGATGAATTATTCCAAGAATTGAAAATTAAAATCGAAGAAAAGAGAAGCTTAAAACTGATTTTTTTTAACACAAATTTTAAATAATTCTAATTTTATACCGAACAAAACATTCTTTAAATGTTGTAATAAAAGCGAATGTATATCCTACGGTGAAATTTATTATGAAGCGAGTATCCATCTTGTATTGACGATTCTTGTATCGACCATCTTGTATTGACAATGGAAGAAACTCTTTTAATGAAGAATTAAATACGGAGTTATCAAAGACAAATATACAAAATAACGTCAATAAAAATAACCTCGACTTTAAAAAGAAATTAAAATATAGATGCTGACGGGAGAAAAAACCGATAATTTAAAAAAATTGTTATCGTCCATTTTAACAATAAAACCAACTCCGACCGAAACTCCATTTGTTTTTTCCATTGCTGAAAATGTTTGTACCAAATCTAGAAATAAGCTTTCGGATACTCATTAAATACTCATTTAATCATTCTTAAGAAGCTACTTTAAATAAGTTTACTTGTATAATTACATTTTTTCCAGTTAATAGATATGTATATTATGCATTGTTTACTTTTTTTATATTTTGTAAATAAATAAATATTTTTTTATTAATAAAAAATATATTAAATTGAAAAGTTTTTTACATGTGTCCCTGGATCCCGGGAATCCCGGAAACGATCCCGGACTCCCTCCCGTGTCCCGGGAATTGAAAAAGTCCGGGAATACAGAAACCCTAGTCTATATATGTACATATATATGTAGATAAAAAGGATATTTTTGCTCAACAAATGAAATTTGATATTTTTTGAAGAAAAAAAAATCTTATACAGAGAATTTATCATGTTATATAAAATATCTGTTTCGTTAATATTTTATTCCTGGTAATGTATCCCATTCTTGAATACATAAAATATCCTATCAGATAAAAAACATTCAATCGTCTTTGTATAGAATTGAATAGACGTTTTTGAGAAGAATGTTTTAATATTAAATATGTCTATGCTGTGTTGTTTTCGTTTTTCACGATTTTTATTTTCTCTGACGTTACGTAAATATTTCTTCTATATTAAAAATTATATTAAATCTCGGGAATACACACAATTGATTAAATTTCGTTTTTCGAAAAAGCAGTAAATATATTTTTCATTATTATTTTTTTGTTGTTTTTTTTTACTCTTACACAAGGAATATCAATTTATTAATATGTACGCATTTATCAAAATAAGTATGTTTTTTTCGAAAACAAACGCCCATTCAGATTTAGCTTAAAATAATCAAATTCAAACACAACTGCCGTCCACACGTCTGCCAAGTATTTCCAGAAGTACCTCTCTCAGTATTAACGACAAAATTTTCTAAGAGAATTTTCGACACACGTAAAAGACTTCCATTATTTTGCCTTGAAAATTTTACGCGCGCTTAATTTCTTCTGCATATTTAATGGCGGCCGTTTGCGATGTTTTTCGCGCCCGTTTTCGCTTTTATCGCAATTTTACAGTTTTCCACATTTTACACCAAGTATCCCCGAACTGAGAACAAACTTTCCGTGCAATTTTTTGTAATTTAGAAAAATCCGCTTTAATTAATCGAATTAACCGAAAGCCTACGCGATCATGTCACGTTCGATGTTCGTATATATCTGATATATATGTACATACATATGTATCTACATATAGTCTGGGGCTTACGCGATTTCGCACCGCACAGTAAGCTGAATTGAATTATTTATTTGCACCGCCTACATGTGTATGTGTACCTGCCGTGAAATTGCGTATATGTATATCTACACGGGTATGAGAGTAATGTTATTGCAGGTGGTACGTAATCCACGACTCTCTCATTTGCAGACGGATAATTGCTGCCGAAGCCCCTACTTCGATGGGGGGGCAAGCGATGGAAAAATTTTATTCGCTTCACGTACTTACCCATTGTTTTCTCATTTTCCTTGAGAATGAAGTCTTTTAAATTCAATTTTGAAAAATTTCTTTGATCGCGAAAGTGTTTCTTTGCATACTCGACTCTTCTTGAATGCCAATTGAAAAATGTGTACTCGACCCGCTCTATTTCATTTAGATCCGACAGTGAATACATTTCAACTTTTTTCTTATTTATTAATATATTCAAAATTTTATTGGATTAATTTTCAATATGCTTTTCTTTCGGTAGCCGTATTTTTTTATTGATTTCATTTTATAATATAGACTTTAAGCAATACATAACATATCAAAATTGGCATTGGCGTGTTTGCTGTTCGGTTCGTTGTGTGGTTCATCTGTTCATTTAGATTCGATTTTGAAAATTTAGTAGACGTGCTACTACTTGAAATCGCACAGTAAAATAGCAATCAACCAAAGTGCTTGAAAGTAATTCCACAATTCATACCGACTCATAAAAACAAATATTTCCTTTGTCTGTTCTAAGAAAAAATGCTATAGAGTGTAAATATTATACATACATAAATAATAGTCAATTATAAAATTCCCTTTATTGATTTGGTCATGTTCTAAAATTAAATAAAAATTGAATTTGTATAAACTGGGTATCAGGTTAGCTTAAGTTCTTTTCTATAATTGGATTAATTTAATTGGTTATTAAGGAGATTTTGCTTTTCTCATTTTTATTACATTGTTCCACAGATAAGTACTAGACAGCTAAGCTTTTTGTATGAATCTACTTTTTATAAATACCGTGAATTTGTGAATATTTTTACAACCATATGATAAATTAAAAATTTCAGGGTATAAAAATATAATATGTTACATATAAAGTATTATTGAATAAACCTTTTTTATAAATGAATCCACATATCAGTGTTGTAGAGAAGAAATTCTACATAAATCAGCTGTTCGTATAATAAATCCGACCGAATAGTCATAGTGGTTTCCATTAGATTTTCAGGTGAATATTCTCACGTCGATTTCACAACACGATAGACCAAATTTCTTAATCCATTGTGAATTCACTTTGAGATTATAATTGGAAAAGGTTCAAAATGGTTTCGTCTTCTAGGCTTTCATTTCAAAAGCCTTTGTACCTACTCAATGAGAGTTCGTACTTTTATATAGTGTATACTTGCTATCTACGAACGTACCTTACAATTTATTCTCCCTCCTTTTAATGGTGAGACAAAACAAGTTCTCTCGTTTGTTCTTCCATTTTCCGAGGAAAACGAACGGAAATGCTTCAAGGCAGCGAAGCGTTAATTACCTCTGGATCATCGCTCGATTTATTTCGTCCAAAATTTTAAACAATGTAGTACACAAATACATCATCTTCGTACATACATATACATAAATAATCAATACATATATGTACATATTATACAATGGATTTTCTTGACTACTTTTTTGTAATACATATACAATATCGATCGTTGTTTTTATCGATCGAGCGATCTGAAACAGTGTAATTCTGTTTGAAGTTTCGGCTTTGAATGTCCCCCCCGCCCTCGTGATAAAGTTGAAAATGATTTAATGCTAGTATTTGATCGGCATACGTTCCAGTTTGCATTTGGACCGGATGAAAGCGGCAACGATTCCGACTGAAATATTGCCACCAAATCGCGCGCTGAATTGATATATGAGCTATTTCAACGGACCATTATTTCCAGATAAAATAATACTTATTTTCATTTGCAAATTCCGCGCATTCCGACACCGAAACAATTTATGTTTTTCATTCGTTTGTATTCTCTCCATACGTATTGTATTCCGTTAATATCATCACATCGCCCTTCAGTAACTTCACCAAACATACGCACCTACATACACAGATTTTAAAATATATTCAATATAATTTATAATGCCACGAGCTCACTAGTGGTTCTATAAATTATGGTTCTACATACATATACATATGTGATCTCGAATAAAATTACGATTTTTTTTAAACATACCATTTCCGCCATTTGTATGGTAATTTCATCATCATCATCTACAGCCATTCATCATCCACTGCTGGACGAAGGCCTCCCCAACACGCTTCTACTCGTATCTGTTTTACGCAACTCTCATCCATCCCTACATTTATCTAGTTTCTTCTACCCATCCTCCTTGTGATCTTCCTGGTACCATTTTGCATTCTCTCGGGTACCATTCTAGCACTTATTTTGTCCATTCTTGTAGCCACGCGGCCCGCCCATTGCCATTTCCATTTCTTCACTCTATCCACTATATCTACTACCCTTGTAATACGTCTCACCGACGAATTCCGCTTCCTCGTTATTACGAGCATACAGCGATGTATACTTCTTTGAGTGTGTGTATCATCTTGTTTGTATGTGTAGAACTTTTTGTAGCATCTTCGATGTCCAAGTTTCACATACATATGTATATACATACATACGTCATAACTGGCAAAACACAAATTGGCATTTACGAAACATTACTTTAAATTGTCATTTATCAATCAATATCTTAATTGAATCCTTCAAACTACGTACAATAGGTCAGAGCATCTTAACCTTTGGATATTCGCGGTACACATTGTTTACGACTCGTAGAGTTTGTCAGCTACGTGCATACATACATATGTACTTCATCGGCAGTCGCTAGTTATTCCGTATATGCATAGGGACAAAACACTAACTAACATCGGTTTTCTCCCTCACACGCGATCTCACTCGCACGCATTAGGCCGAAGTACTGTTCGGGGAACACATATTACCGCGGTGCAATAGGTGACTGCTTTATAAATAACTAGTAGCCTGTGTGCACATAATTGTGCACTCGGTAAAATACCACAATTAATAATTTATTTTTGAAAGATTGCACAATAATGTACACACAAACCACTAGTTATTATTATATATAATATAACGAAATCAATACAATTATTAAAAAAAAAAAAAACACTTCGGTGTGTTTGGTTTTAATGAGATAAATTGCTTCGAGGCTTAGTATATTGCTTCAATTATTATTTTTTTATTTATATAATAGTAGATTCGATACGACAACTACGATACGGTTGTTCACTAAGAAAATACATCCTAAGAAATCCAAAATTTGCATTTTCGCTTCAGTTTAGTAATCCTACATACATATGTACACATATAGAGTACTTATGATAAACTATTGTTAATTTTATCAAAATTCACTTCATAATACAATACTTATACCAATACCCATTATGTATTGTATTTAGAGTGCACTCGAATTTCACTGTCACCTTCTGTATGATATACATAGGTATGTTATTGTATTTTATGAATTCAAATTAAACCAGTTATTATTAAAATACATATATTTATATATGCAACTGCTATTTTTCCCGACCACACTCAATCGTATTATATTATGTCTTAACTACACCTCCATTGCTAACTATTTATTTATGATACAAGTTTATGATCGCTTTCTTCTCCTTTGGGGAATGAAACCGTACAACGAACCCACATTCATACAGTATATTTCTCAGACTAAGAACATTTCTTTTAATTTCGGGAAAATCCATTTTTCCTCCAATACATATATGTATGTTTGTGTGTACGTAAGCGTCTAGCCAGTATATGTAGTTCTCAAATTCTCCCAAATGGGACGAGAGGGTCACTTCGATCGATGCCGTTTTCTCTAGTCGTGGCCGCCTTTTACAAACCCCTCACCCCCCCCCCCCCATCCAATCCGATGAGGTTTCGGTATTATTTTGACCTCAGATGACCGTTCGTAAATCAACATTTATGAGGCGTTGCGACCACAGCTATAACATAACTATTGTATAATACGTACACGTGTAGATGCAACGGTGGCACGGCTTTATTACACAGCCAGCCTATTTTTATACGAACATATAATAAAAAGACTTGCAATTTTATCACGTGTCGAACGATAAAACGAAAATTGGTGCACCTAATTTGGCCTCCGCGTACAAATTAAAAATGACGACTTCAAACATCGAACGGCGAATGTTAAAAATTCAAATGTGTTCGTAACCGCTCTCATTTAAATATTAATTAAGCTTTGTGCAATTCAAACTCCACTACCACTCGGTGTCCGGAGGCTAAACTTGATGAAAGTTACTAATTGGGCCGTTGTTGTTCAGTCTGGATGTGTATGGTGTGGAAACTTACTAATGTTGCCAGCTGCTTTTATTGTTTTCGTGTATAATTACCTAATGGTTTTAGTTAATATTTTCCAACTTTTACCGAATATATTTGGTGTACGTACAAAATTGTAAAGAAAGCACTTTATATTGATTAAAATTCTACAATACTTTGCAATACAACTACATAATTGATACATTATATTATACAATATAATAGATTAAAATCGTGATATTACGAACTTTAAATTACTTTAAATTTAAATTAAACTGAACTTTAAATTTAAATTAATCAAAAAAATGTTTAGTCAATAATCAGTGCAAGTCCGTCACTTTTTTCGTGTAATTTTTCAAAATTATCTTTCAATTTCATAAAATATTATGGAAGTATTTTATTTATATCATGAAATGAGTACCGTACCAGTGGCATAACGAGAGTAAATGGCGCCCGGGGCAGGCTTTTTCTGTGCCACGCCTCCCTCTTTTTATCATATTTGTCTTATAAAATTTGGTTATAAACAATTTTTAAAACTCAAGTATGTATGTATGTACATGTATATCTTAAAATAGGCACCCCGCATAAGCGCTCAAAATAAAACTATAAAATAATAAAAATCACGATGCTCTCCGTTCTACCGACTTGCAATTTGTCGAAGCCCGTTTTCTCGACCTTTTTATATCTTGAACAGGAGTTTGTACATATATTGCATTATATTGTACAAAGATATTTTTTTGTATTTTAAATATCTTTAATATACTAGACAAATTGTGTTCATTCATAGATTTTTAACCTACCAACACACCTGAAAATATTTTTAAAAATCAATTCTTAATATATTTTTTCAGTTGTTAGTGTTTTATGTCGTAAAATACGTGTTTCGCCATGTATATCATGTTCGTATATGTATGTGTTTTGTATATATGTACATACATATACACACGACAAAATACACCGAAGAATTCATAAAAATGAGTCTCGAGAAATTTCACATTTGGAACGGAGTAGACCTTGAAATTTAACATCCCCTGACCCACAATTTGAAATATGCACCATTATTTCGTCAAAAAAAAATGTAGTGGTTGAGAGCCATTGATTTACGCTGAAATTCCTTCAAAGAATAGAATTTGCACCATTGCTTCTAGCACACCGAGAAAATTCTACCACGAAGAATGGACTATACTCGTAAGCCGAGATACTATTGTACGTATACATATATTGTAAAATTAAGAAAAAATACATACGAATTGATTTTAATGTAGCCTAAAAATAACTTTTTTCCAAACGACCTTTTGTTTCTGTTTTTGTTTTCACGAAATGATTATGTTAACGTTCAAAATATTTTTTTATATAAAATAGGAATAAATCCCCGTTTACTTTATTAAATATTGGGCTATTATAAATTTATTTATTTAAAGTTTGGACCATTGTAGCATTACAGGAATTCCTAATGCGCCACAATGGTCAATATGTCGGGACACCCTTAAAATAGAGTAAAATTACGACAATTTCTATATTGTATTAATTTGTACATAGTATTTTCAACCGTTCATTTCAGTATTTTCAAACGTTTTCAACCGTATGCATTGAAAGCATTGTCTTAAATGCATCCTCCACTTTCACAGTCAGGCTCAAACCTGTCGCCACATTATTGCTTTTAATACAAAACCTAGAAATACTGCATGTTCGACAGACGGATTACGAGGAACACTATGTATGTACACTATGTAGACTTGGTGTTTTTTGTCGAATTCGTCACCCGATCACATCGTACTTTTTGAGATAAACCTAAGTTACTACAAAATATGACAAGACAATAAATAAAAAATAAATGTTTTGCCTTCATGGCGCCCACGAAACTAGTGCGCCCGGGGCATCAATACTCCCGTAGCCTCCCCCCTCCCCCTTGTTACAACACTGCACAGTTCATATATACATAGATGTGATATGAAAAAATCTGTCTATTAACTTGTATGCTTCAAATTACGTTGTCAAGTTTGAAATAATATTACGAAGACGTGCACTATTACTAGATATATTATTTTATGATTCCAGCGTTTGCACATTTCAATGCAAATATTTTAGTCTATATGCAAATACGCTTTGAACGATACTATTTCCGCCACATACATAGATTAATTATTTCATATCGTCCACGCCAGTGAATAATTAAATGTTGATTTCTTGCGCGATGCAATTAATATCGCATAGGTTTACTCTGTGTGTATTATTAATATCTTGTGATTTTCATTTCTTTATCTTATTCAATTCTTCTCGTTCTCTTTACATTTTTCTTTTCCGATACGCCCTCACCTCTTTCTTTCATATTATATACCGACATTTTCCCGTTCGACGAATAAAAGACACGATCCGTGGAAAAAAATGGGCGCATGAGAAATTCGGAATATTAACGTCGTTTTTTATACGGCCAGATCGCCTTTGAACGACTTGATGAAATGCGAAAAAAATGAAAACCCTCCTGGGTATCTAATCTGTACCTCATTTATAGTATTTTTTCCAATCACTAAAACGTCACTGTGGACCTTTATATGAACGACTATTACCCTCGTTTTATATTATATGAGACACATTCATTCGCACTCCTCGAAGTGGTTTCATAGATAGGCAATAGACGATCCATCAGTTTTATTGCCGATAGTTTTTTTCTTGGTATAAATTTTCGCCTCAGTTACTTTTCAAATATTGTTCATGGTAATGCAATGTGATTAACCGGAGCTTTGTTAGCAATAAAGAACCTTTCGAAGGTGGTAAACCCAAAATAGACGATTTATAGACTTTTTCCGTAAAGAGTAATCAGTGGAAACACCACCTTTATTGGGCCATACGTTATCAACCCCTATTTGCTGAAAGACTCGTGACTTTGGTTTGATTTTCATTGAATGAAAATGTGTCGACTTCACAATCACATTTTCCATAATAATACATAAATGTTTATTTTGTAAGTATAACGGAAAATTTTCTCTCACAATTATGCATACGTACATACGTTCTCTGATTCCTTTTGTGGTATGAATTTCTATTTATATGTATAAGGGAAGGAAAGAAAGCCAAGGTGGTTTCCAGTTGTCAGAGTGTTCAGACACGTTCCGATTTTATCACATTTTCTCACATCGCGTTACAACGAAGACAATTGGAAAAATCTTATCTATACAATGTCGCAACGTTGAATCGTCCTTGCCCGTGTTATTTTATAATATACCTGCATTTTCTATTTCAATTACTAATATTAAGAGTTTTCAATTTTGCTTAATAACATAGCAATGTATTAGTATGTGGAGGGGTTGCAAATTTCAACTCAGCGATGACGTAACGACTTAGATGAGGAAATTTATTACTTTTTAAAAATATTATACTTACTTTCCTTCTAAGAAATGGCCAATTAGTTTTTTATATATAAAAATTATTTTAAGGTTTCTACAGAAAACAAAAAGATGTTTAAGACAAAAGAGTAAAGAAGTCCTGGGATAATTTTTCGCCATTTCATCCCACACCTCAAGCTTAAATATGTACAGTAATTATTTCAGTACAAATCCGTTAAAAGCTTATTTCAACTTGTCTTCATGTCTTAAGGATTCTCAACCAGCAAGTACGTTGTATATATTCAACTTTCTTTACATTATTTTTTATGTAAAAAAATATCCATCTCTGTCTGTCTTTTCTACTAAGTCCTACAGTATACCTTCACAAGTTTCAAAACATATAATTTTCAAAGCGATATTTGTTTATTATATCTCTCGTGAACACATCAAAATCGAGCTTTACAATTTTTAAGTGAATTTTCCTAGTGCACAATTCAATGTTGGGCCGATACAGAAGTAGTAACGAAAAATGGGTGTCAGATATCTCTCTCTTTCACGCTCGTCCTAAAAGGACGAAAGGCCTCCTTTCAAAGTTTCACTTTCCATTTTTTATGTAAAACCTATTTACGGATAGTAGTAAATTGTTTTGATGACGTTGGCATCACGAAGCATTACTAAGCTGAAACATTGCATGGAACTAAAGTGAGTTCATGAGAGAAGCGCCCTTTGCTTCCCCTCCCGTCTACCGCTAGTGGATTTACTAATTTTATTTATTGCCCTCCCTGAGTGCGTCAGGTGTTCTAAGACCGTGGATGCATTCTTGCGAGGTATACGTTTAGTATATATGTAATTTTAGAGTTATCTAATTAAGTATTAAGCCAGCAGCATGGCTCGATGGTTGGGGTTTTGCCTAGCACCGAGAGGCACCGGGTTCGATCCCTTGAGTTGTCCTCGATTTAAAAGAACATATTCTGAGTATATCTGTAATGCTGCTGGTCAGACTTAGATATTTGTGACTCCAAGTCGGTCGTTTCCTCTCAGAGTTTGCCAATTTATGTGATTTCATTGTGAAAAATGACCCAACATACTGAAAAATATCTTTATATACATACTGTTCTGATTTAAATTCTAATATGTATTCTCATCAAATTCGCAAAACCATCCTACCTACTATGTCACCACTATTTGAATATGATTTCAAATTCATAATCTATAAATTTACATCATGCACAAGTTTTATACCATATTGGCATAATGAGAAAATATAAATTAAAACATATTTTTTGTATAAAAAATCAAATCAAAACAAGACTTGGATATTTATGACTCCAAGTCGATCGTTTTCAATCAGAGTTTGCCAATTTATGTAATTTCATTGTTGAAACGGTTCCTCATCAAATTGGCACAACCTTTTTTATCTATTTTTTTTTTTTAAATAAAGCACTATTCTCAAAAAGGAGATGTATGAAAAATAAACCTACTTTTTAAAAATGATTGGTTGGAGTATTGATTAAAATCAATTAATTGGTTAGGTCCATGGATGAAAATCCGAAATTCGCGTTTTTCACTTCAGCCGAGTAAATAGTTAAATTAGAATACGGCGAGCGTTATTTCAGGCAGACAGACAGACACACAGACAGAATAGCAATATTATTATTATTATAACTTATACTTTATTGCTCTATTTCTTTGAACACTAATGGAGCGGTCTATTGTTTGAAAAGCACCCAGCCAACGCCGAAGACTACTCATGACTAGTGGCCGGATAACCAAGGTGCCGTTTATTGTTCAAATGTTGTAAATGCATTGTTAAAGGTTTGCCGAACCATTTTTACAAAGCATTTACAATAATTGAACAATGAGCGGCACCTTGGCTATCCGTACTCTACTCATGACACCTGCCAACAAATGTATATTTATGTAAATGCTCGTCTTTACAATGTAAATAATGAGTTCGTATCTTTACAGGGGCGTCATTATCGGTGCTGCAGGAGGCTGTGAAACCATTCCCGACGGACGTGCCCCCATGTTCTGGAGTACGTAGCGGGCGCTCCCCGTGTCGATGTCGCCTGGAGGCCTGTGTGGGTTGGTACCCTTGCGGCTTGAAGTACTGCAAGGGGCGCGGGCCCCCGGCGGCTGCGCCCCTCTCGTACCGCTGCGGTATCAACACGTGTCGCCGTTGTCAACTCTTCGACTATTACGTGCACCGCAAGCACCACTGTCTCTGGGACGAATGACCCGACACGTGCACGGGTCGCATTTCTACAACGACCTCGTCCTGCCTATCCTCGGTCGATCGCCATCAAATTATCCTTGAGACGATAATGGACTTTCTCGGCGGATCACGGCACCGTTCCTTGTCGTCGGTGTGGAGTGTCTTAAATTATGATAATTATTATTCGAACCAATTTCAGTGCTGCCCTTCGCCGCGTGGGACATTTGTCGGTCGTTCGCATTAAGTTCAATATACGAATCGCTGGGATGATAAAATGTATGCGGTGATTTATTTCATTTTTCAAAGAGAATCAAACCATTTCGTCGGAATTCCGCGAATTGGAAAATACGTATTTTTATGACTGTAAACTTTTCAACGAATCATTTTAGTAACTCCCCATTTTGATTTCATTAACCTTTATAAATAAATCACTATTTTCGACACGTTCATTTTTGAATGTGAATTATTTTTTTATTATTCGGGGAATAGTAATGACTATTTTCAATTTACTTGTATAATATTATGATTTTTTTTCACTAATGACTAATTGACAACGCTCTTGTGCCATTTTATTGTTATATATGAATAGTATATTATATTATGAGCTCTAATTATTACGTTAGAATTAAATAGTGTGTAATTTTCATTAGATATACACATATTTGTACGGAAATGTTAAAAAATTAAGCGTTTTGTACGAATATTTCTTACGAAATAAGACCAAAAAGTATTTACATACATATATATTTATATGTACATAATAATAATTATATTACTTAAGATAAAAAAAGCTTGACTTGCAGATTTACTGTTACTGCATATGTTAATAATTGTTTATTCGCACTCATTTTATTTTTTTGATATATGCATTCTACTCGCAATTTCGCGTATTTTTTATTTTCAAAATTAATCTTCGAAAAAAATACAACAGAAAAGCTTTATTTTCGTTTTCTTTTATGGGCGGTTCTAGGAAAATCTAATCTATATAAATAAGTTTATATAGATACATACCTGCGCCGAATCCGAAATATCAATTTATATATTTATATAATCTGTTTGCTCCACTCTCATATATGAAATCTATCTTTAACTACAAGTGGCCTTAGATCACTACACTGTATTTATAAATGTCAATTTCCTCTCATGTACATTACGCCTATTTTTAATTAATTTTAACTGTAAATCGCATTTGTTTCATATTTTTATATTTGAATATTGTTTCAGCATATTATATGTATGTATTTGTTAAAAGAATATGTATATACTATATTGTATCGACTAAATAAAATTATTTGTATAAATTGTTTTCAAGCAGTCATTTATTACATAAAATCAATCAATCATATGTATTTATTTTATAGCATAATTCTTACCATTCTCCCATGCGAATCCGATTTTTTCAAGACTTTTCGACATTTGAATCTCATTATTTGATTTAATGACCAAAAAGTATACATATGTATAATCGAAAATTGCCACACAAATAATACTGAGCAACAAAAAAATCGCGTTTTTTACTTACCGCAGCAGAGACTCGTCGATCTTTATTAAGTTTGACCCAATGAATTCGAATGTGACAATGTTTTTTGTTGGTTTCTTCTCGTTCATGCGATATAAGCGTTTGAAAAAGTGTGCGATTTTTACATATTTTTGGCTTTTACAGTATTTTATCCAAAATCTAGTATTTCTGTGCCAATAGTGAGTATTGGAATCGATAGTCAGTCATTTTTTCTATTGATCGTGATTTTTGTTACTTTAAAATACATATAATTCATTATCTAGCGAATTTTTTCGGCTATATTGTATTCGTTTTCCGTAATATAAAAAAAAATCTGACTTGATTTTAATATTCACTTTTGAGTGAAAAAAAGCATATAAATGTAATAATATAAATGAATGTTGATAAAAACTGAGGCTCAGAAATATTATATGACCGGCCATTAATTTATATCTAATTTATAATGTTTATGTTTTGGCTTTGATTTCAATATTCAAAATAAATATTACACATCGACCGTGAGAGCGGATGCACTCGCCACAGTACATTTTAGTATCAATCAACGTGTGTATCGCAATCCATTCATCCGGTTGTAATTGTGAATCAAATCCTCTTATATTGCAGTTTGGAATAGTATTGGCAAAATAAAATTTTCCCGTAAACGAGCAATATCAAGGCAATCCATTTGTATTATATAAATATATACCTAGGTGTTGCCTGTTAATTGGTTTCATTTTCAATTATTTTTTCAAGCTATAGAAATTTTATTTAACCGGATATTATAATCGTTTTATTGTGTTTTGTGGTTTATTTTGATATATTATGTACTTACACATGTACATATGTATTTACGTACACTGAAAGAACCGAATTTTCTACGGTTAATGAATTTATAATAAACCTCTTCATACATACTTTATTAGGGACGAAGTTGACGAAATTCAAAACGATTAGCATTTTAATGGAATATATAATATTTCGACGAAGTAAGAGTTACTCTTTTAGTTTTATTTTTCTTTTAATGTTTTTTCAAGATGTAGAATTTTTAACTGTAGATTTATTTTATAATATAGCACAATATACACTAAATTAAAAATAATTAAAACAATAAATTAAAAATAAATAAATTATTTATAAACTGAATAGTCATATAAAAAGTTTATGGGTAGGTACATACATATGTGCATACATATATGTGATGCATGACTGAAAAAAACTATTCTCATTATTAGATTTTTTTATTATTTTCGCCCAGGGCTTTTCTCCTTGAAAATTTCATAACGAACAACAAAAAAAAAAGAGGATAAGATGAAGCCTCATTATTAATTATTCTTACGGGCATATTAATTTTCTTGCTTTTTTATCAAATTTTCGTAGCACGTAATTAAACCGAATAAAGAATATTATAACTTATAGCGTAATATTATTATTCAAATTTGAAATGAAAATGAATATTCGACGGCAAAGCAATAAAATACCTGCATAATCTTAGGACTGATAAATAAAATTGCCCACCCGACGCACTTCATTTTTCGCAATTGTGGACAGAGTTATGCAAAGAGATCAGATTCCCGAATTTTATTTGTCTCTCCCTCGAGTTTCATTTGGAAATCAAAAGCTATTTAAACATAATTTATTTTGTGCCTGGAATTATATTTGGAACATACATACATATGTATTATACATGTTTTACTCACGAAAGCTTACCCACATCCTCTTTAAATTTATTCACTCTGCTCTTATTGGTAGCATCTCAGAATATAATACTAAAAATATGCAATTATAGTTGCCCTCAGTTTATTGAGATATTTAAATTTTTTTTGTATACATATATCACCATCATCATCATTTACAGCTATTCATTGCTGAATGAAGGCCTCTCCAAAACGCTTTCATTTTTCTCTGTTTTGCGCAACTCCATTCTCACCCCACACTTTATAATTTCATCTACCCATCTTCATTGCGGCCTTCCTTTAACCCCTTTATATTCTCTCGGGTACCGCTCTAGCTCTTCGTTTGTCCACCTTTTGTTCATTCTTTTATATAGGTTACCCACCCATTTCCATTTTAATCTCTCCACTCTCTCTACTATATCAACTACCCTTGGCATACTTCTCACCCACTTATTCCGTTTCCTATTTATCCTCGTCATGCCGAGAGTAAAGCGTTCCATACTTATTTTATTGCATTGGATTTTGTGTAACATTTTGACGTTTAATATTCAAGTGTCATCCATACGTCGTCACTGAAAAAAATCATTGTTCGAAGATCTTTTTATTCCGGAAATGTGGCGTAATCTGCAGATGTTTCGCCAATTTCGTGAACAAAGAACAGCCTTGCACCGTTCATGTTTAAGTATTTTTTGGCAATTTCACGAATTGACTGTAACATACATATGTACATACATACATGAAAACATATACAATACATATTTTGCATATGACGACGCTAATTCGCCGTTATCGGCGAATTTTGAATTAGTAATACATATAATGTCTATCGTGTTTGTGTAATATAATATGCTAATGCTAGCTTAGTGGTGTTTCCAGAGTTAATTGCTTCTCCATAAATCTTAATGAAGCCATCCGCGCCTATTGGGTTAGTGTTATTAAGATGTTATTGTGTGTTACGGTTATTAGATTATGTATATCTGTCGACTTGGTAATCCATCATCGGATTATGCTGACTTGTCAAACAAAATATTATGTCATTGGACACCAGCCAGCCAGTTAACGGACGTACACATTTCGCCAAAACCATAACCGTAATTAGCTAAGTACAGAACCAAATAATAATCGATAAGTTTTTCATACGAAAGCTACATATACATAAATAACATCCACTTCAAAAAGTGAAAGATTGTTACATTCCCTGAAATAAAAATATGTAATTACATAAAAGCCAAGTGGCTTACGTGATTACTTTTCATGTATAAATTACATGAAGACTTCTATTTCTATATACATCATGTAGACTATGTAGACTATTTTTCTACCATAACTGGTATTTTAAGGAAATTCTGAGTTACGTATTTGTTTATGTAATGGAGTTTTACCTCCCAGATTTTTCCGCATTATTAAGTAACGCAAAGTTTGCAATTTCCTCGGGTCTAAAAGCCAAGTTTTATTGAAATTCAATCTCAGAAAAGACATTCGCAAATAAATAATGGTTTCAGATTAATTATGTTATTTAAAAACAGAAAGCGCTATATTTCAACGCGTGCAATTCAATACATATTGTACTTCAACTAAATCGATTCGATCTCTATTCTGTCAGCATCCAATCATTCAATCATACATTTGTATGTACATATATAGGTAGATTATAAGAGCAATTTGATTCAATATTGAAAATATACGCAGAGCTACGTACACCTTTACTTAGGATTTACAGAATTAAAAACGTTACTGTTTCTGTTTTAGAAAGATCAATTTATTTAATTTTGTCGTTGTTTTGATAACAAAATTGGAATTAACAACAGTTTCGTTTATTACGATCACTATTGGAAAGGCTGAGCATTGGTCGTTAAAGATATGAATTAAGAGAGGACGATTTATTTTATTTCATTTTACCATAGGTACCATGACAGTTTGACCCAAAGTGACACCTATGGCCAAATTTTTACAATACTAATGTTGTTTTTAAATCAAAAATGCTACTCTGCCTGAAGAAAAAGATCTTTGATCAATGCGTTTTGCCAGTGATGACGTATGGATGTGAAACTTGGACATTGAACGCCAAGATGTTACACAAAGTCCAACGCACTCAATGAAGTATCAAACGCTGTATTCTCGGCATAACGAGGAAAGACAGGAAACGGAACACTTGAGTGAGAAGTATGACAAGGGTAGTGGACATAATGGATAGAGTTAAGTGATTGAAATGGAAATGGGCAGCCCACGTGGCTGGAAGAATGGACCAAAGGTGGACAAAATAAATCCCAGAATGTTACCCTAAAGCAGAACATCGCAACGTGGATGCCGCGACACACGTAGAAGCGTATAACACCATATAGATCTAACGCGTGTGAAGGTTGCGATGCTCCGCCCTAGATAATGTAAAAGGGTAAAAGGAAGACCGCAGGGAAGATGGGTAGACGAAATTACGAAAATGTGTGAAGTGAGATGGATGAGAGTTGCGCAAAACAGAAACGAGTGGAAGCGTGTTGGAAAGGCCTTCACCCAGCAGTGGATGGTCAGCGGCTGTAGATGATGTTGATGATTATGAAACACGTTCTACTAAGTAGGTATATTTTAACAATTAACAAATTCAGGTTTGTGAGAAACGAAGGCGGGGCGTGCAAGATGTCGATTTTATTGGATCCGTCACAACAGAAATTAGATGAAATGGCAAACTCTAATAGGAGACGGTCGACCTGGTCTGACCTAAATTTAATAACCTTCTAGATCTCCAACAGCGTATATAAATTGAATAATTGCTCGATTTCAGCCGGGATTTTAACCCGAAATTTTAAATTTAGATTTGATTTGAATATATTCACAATTCACAATATCCTCTCCTCACAATATGGAAGAGAAGGGGTGGGGGGGATAATAATCCCATATATTTTATAATTTCAAAAGTTTCAAAAGCGAATCAAACCACTAAATGGGTATTCTCAAAGTCGTGACCCATTCCATTATGATTTTAAGCCAGAATTAAATGATGTAAAACAATTATACAAAGTCGTTAACCTGATTTCAAGAAAAAAATTGACAAATATACATATTTATTTATTTATACAGATATGCACCCATTTATTTTTTATTTTACTCGACATCTATGATCAAGCTCAACACCTCGGGTGATTTCAAATTTTATTCAATATACACTTAAAAAAATGTCAGGCTATTTTTGATAATTATTGATTCATATTATTCATATTTTTTTTTATAAAACAGTATTAAAACGCTGCATGAATAAACATTTTTCAAAAAAGTATCATGATTAATTAATTTGAGGTTTGGTTCAAAAAAGTTATAAAAATAATGATATTTTATTCGTATTGTAACGTACGCCGCGGATTAAGCGGATAGAATCCCAGAGACTGTGTGACCGTTCAAAGATTATCTGTAACGGATATCTGTTAACGGATTAACTAAATGCATACCGTGCGACTGGTATAAGTGGGTTTTAAGGATTAGCGACAAGCTAAGTGCATGAAACAATGATTGCACTTCTCATACCGTGGGAATACATATCCGAATACGTGACTATACAGTAGGTAAACAGATTAGACGTCCCGAGAGATCTACCCCTTATAAGGCGGTACGTAAGCGATCTCAGGTCATTCTGGACGTAGCAGTGACACCGCGTGTATCTCCTTAATCATCAATAAATGCTGTGAAACGACTGTTGGTCTTTTACTTGGATCCTCCACCCACCCCTACGCAACAGTATGAATTCAATACTAAGTAAATATTTATTTTATACGTACCAATATTTACATACATATGTACATATATATGTAACCTAATTTTCCGCAAATTGTCGGAACGAAATAAAGCTTATAAAGAGTTTTGCATTTTCTTTTTAAAAACATTGGGGGGGATGCGCCTGTGTTTCACCCCCCACCCCCCTAAAAAAATCCCGGCTACAGTCGTGGTATACATATGTATATACATACATTTATTTATTTATATTTGATTTATTATTATTATAAATACATTATGTAAATTGATAGATAATAATAATAACCAATGCGACATACAGTAGAACCTCGAATTACGTTTAACACGATGAACTGTTTTTTTTTTTTAAATACGAGTAAAAAATTTTAATAGGTTTTGACTTGATATACGAGCAGCGCGCATTGCGTCGCTTTATAATTGTAAAAGACAATTTAAAAAATTTCATACACTTCGCATAAGTCTGACGCAGTACTGCGGATTCTTTGTAAACTACCAAACCAACTTCGTTCTTGTTTTGTTTCATTATATAAATAGTATTGCTATGTAAGAGGTAATCTCGGATATACATACATACATACATAGATATAGTGATTTTTAAGACGATATGTTTTCGCGTCGTGATTACAGCTAATATGTACCCCTATGAATAGACCAAACCATAAAATTAATTGATCATGGTACTTTTTTGAAAAATATTTATTCCTGCAGCGTTTTAATACTATTTTATAAAAAAAATATGAAACATATTTAAATTATTTATGAATAATATGAATCAATTATCAAAAATAGCTTGACATTTTTTTAAGTGCATATTTATTGATTAAAATTTTAAATCACCCGAAGCGTTGAATTAAAATAATTTGATTTTTAAATGCTTTTTATTATTACTAAATTACAATGTTCACAATACACCTTATATCTATTTTAATAGCTACTGATCTACTGATCATTTTCTATTTTACAATTTTAATTTAATTTAGTTAGTAATCATAGTATTATATTGTTCTAATGTTAATGTACAGCATAATAGGAAAAAGAGCTCAAAAACCTATGAATTAAAATATGTTTTTTACGAGCTTTTTATTTCATCTAAAAATGTATAATTTTTTAAAATTTGGGAGGTCTGTCACCGCCATAGCCCCCTCCCCTGGCTAAAGTCGTGATATATTGTACATACGCAATAACCAGCAGCATATGTATATGTATGTATCAACGGTTAGCACGTACATATTTATGAAATTCTGCATCAAAAAAATAAATAAGAAGTGCGTCTTGCAGTATTATATTCTAAAATTTACGAATTAAATCGGCTTAAGAAGGATTATAGATGGTTGTAATGTGTGATAGTGAAGCTAATCTCCGTATAATGTGACGCAGACCACAAATCCCGGCTGTCAGTCGCAGGCGTGGAATATCCCGGTGACCCACAGGCCCGGACTTCAGGGGAACCCATCCGTGTCCCATGTACGATAGAATACAATTTATAGTTAAGGTGGACGGCTATCCAACTCAACCACAATTCGGTCTTCCCCGTTGACGTTTCATGCACATCTCGACATCTCGCGTGATGGTCACAAAGGCCTCGATCCTCTGTCGAAATTAGTTTCCGCTTCTACTTATGTCAGTTTTAGTATTAAGGTCGAACTAAATTCAAATTATCTTTTGACTCACACACATATTAATGTGTATTTGATATGTACATACTCGTAGTTCTCCAAAAAGACATTTCCATGTCAACATTTTTATGAAAACATGTTGGCACATGTTTTTCATCGGTTCGGTGATAATTCCGCACAAAGCGATCTCACGAACGTCACTAGAATCTCGATCACGGAAAAACTGGAACCCGAAAATTCCATCCACCGATATTTACCCACGCGAAATATCATACTAACGAGAACTCGAGTGCCAGATAATTCGCGATTTTCGTTACAAAAATTATCGTTTTCATCACACCTAATTCGTGAAATTTCAAACGAAAATACATAGATCTGTATCAAGATTTCTCTCATAGTCGGTAGTTGATTTGTATCTAGCATCGATTTACTGATCTCGTTTTTTTTTTTAATTTTATTTCATCAAAGATACGTTGTGGGTGAAAATTTAGTATTATCCTGTTAACATGGATCAAATTAATTTTTTTCGTTTAATTTAATATTTTCAAATGAAAACAATTTTTTCTTCGTTGTTTTATTTTTTTTTCATTCCATAAACTTAACGTTTTCAATCTGCCTCATACGGAAAAAGAAGCCGTGGAATTATTACAACAACGAGGCGTCCTTGCAAACAAGACGGATTGTCCCAACGGTAACGAGATAAAGCTTTTCTATGGTTTACGTGTTTGCTGGAATTACGGAAAGGCTACTTATTGAAATAAAGTTGGTTTGTATGAAGATTGCCCTTAATCAACTGAATTCTAAATTCCACTAATAATTTATTTAGCTTTTTATCTTTTTAAAGGTAAGGTTAGTTTAAAACAACTGAAAAAATGAAATTTTTTGAATGAAAAATTAAATGTTTTGAATGAAAATAAATTAAATGAACAAAATAAATCTGACACACTTTATCAGGATAGTACCAAATTTTCACCCACAGCTTATCTTTAATGAAATAAAAGTAAAAAAAAACGTGATCAACAATCGATACTAGATACAAATCAACTACCAGCTCTGAGAGCGATCTCAATACAGATCTATTTCCGTTGCTATATCACGATTTATTTGTGTATACATAATGCAATGAAAAAATTGCGTTGCATTCACAATAAATGAAATGTTTTCAAACTAAATTCTAAGGAGACAAAAGAAACAACAGTAGGGTTAATCTAAAAACATATAAAGTTTGCAGCAAAAGTCCCCACAAAAGTTTTCGGTGTTTAAATTTCCATCGGATAGCTTTTCAGCTGAAGAGAGTCGCCGGAAGGCTTTTCAACTAGCCCACATTCAAGATTGCGATCTTCTGTCGACATTGCCACGATTTCATCCGGATCAACCGAGCATTCTATAGGCGAAATCTCGACGACAAATTAATACGCTACTATATCATTCAAAAACCTGCAGTATAGATACACATGTAGATACATTGGTACATTTTCCGTCGTATGTATCGCCAAATTGGAGGCTGTAAATGCAAATAGTGTAATTTAAAACGACCAATGTTCATTAGTGTCGCCGAACGACCACTCATTAACATGCAGTGCCAAACATTTCGCCTCTCGGTCCGACAAATTGCCGGATTGTTAATGGAAAACGTAACAATCAGTCGAGATTGGCCACTCCTGCCTCTTGCTATGTACCGATTCCAGAATACGAGCTGTAGGAATTTCCCTTGTGTTCGCACATTGCGCAAATCGGTTTCCGATACAAGACATTGTTTAAATAATGACCGACAATTGTCCTTAGTCGTGTCTAATTTTCCGATATATAACGTGAACGTATTCGTCAATAGCTTATCGAAAATTAGCTCTTCTACGAATATTAATATTTCCACTATTGATTTTCGTCTTTTACTCTCGAATATATAATATAATATGCGTAAACATATTCAGAACTTAATAGCGTTATGTAAAAGGCTTAGATATGTAAATTATTATCCCTTGTGGGCACGTGTGTGTAAGTACATACATAAGTACATATGTAGGTTTATTTTCAATTTTGCTAAGCTGACGTTGAATGTGATGACAGTTCAATCGTTTTAAAACAGTATTTCCAACTTACACGACCTCGCTTACTGTACATATGTATGTACATTCATTCCGTATCATTTGAAGTGAAAAAGTCTCTTGCGATTGGTCAAAAATATTATAACTAGGAAAATACACACATAAAAGCGCTGGCAGAACATCACACCAAAGGCGAAACTTATGAAAGAAGACTTAAAGGAAGCTTAGTAAAGAATAAGTTAGTGGATTTTTTACTCATAATTTGCAAGCGCTTAGAAAGTCAAAGCTCTGGCTTTAAGTTCCCGTGGTAGGTATGCTGCATAATTTTAATACGCACACACAGAAGCGAATGACAAATATTATAAATCAGGGGTATTCAAACTTATAAAACAATCGGACTCCACTGTTCCTTTTTAATTATATATCGCATTTAACATACATATATGTTAGTGATCTTTAAAGTCGTACTCGTTCATCCAATAAGTTTAAAATCATTCAAAAATATGATTAAACTTAAATTTACATAGATAAAAGCTTTTTCTCTAATAATAACTTATACGCGTTTACATTAAAACTTGTTTTACTGTGCTGGACACCACATGTCAATGTTTTTATTTCTTAGTGACATAATTCGAATCATAGAGGTTTTGATGAAGAATACATAAAATATTAAGACCCTGCATTCAGTACAATTGGAGATATCAAATTAAATATCAGTCCTGGTCACTCGCTATCCATCACAGGGCGGTGAGTGTTACGAAGGTGACAAAAATGATGCAAACTGTAATACTTTTTAAATGAAATTATTATATACTAGTTGTTTTACCCGCCTTCGCTCAGTATTTGTAATATGAACAGCGTAAACATGACGAATCTAATAGTAAATATTTGTTAAATTTATTTGAATCGAAAAAAAAAATATTAAAAAGAAAAAAATATATATACATATATATATATATATATATATATATATATATATATATATATATATATATATATATATATATATATATATAGAGATAGAGAGTTTTGATAGATTCCATGCCTAGTAGAATAAAAGTTGTGATAAAAGCAAAAGGAGCCGCAACCAAATATTAATTTCTTTTTTATTAATTTGTAAATAGTTAATATGACTGAAATACAATGAAAAATGTACATTTAAACTGTTATTTTAATCCCAAATATCATCCTTGCGCGACATCGACACACCGTCGTTAAAACCAATTAGCCATAAAACTTTTCTCGCCCCCTTTCTGCAATATATTTTTAACACTTCTCTTTTTTAGTGCACTACGATATTATCTACTATTTTAACGACTTCGGGTGTTGGTTTTATACATTTAAAGCTGAAATTTTACGCATAATCTCCTTGTTCCACTTTCCATTTTCGTGACTGTATATATATATATATATATATATATATATATATATATATATATATATATATATATATATATATGTACATATATACAAAGTCTCTTTCGAAATTATATATTAGATTTCTATATACAGATATTATATGTATGTATATATGTATGTATATATGTATGTATATACATACATACATATATATATATATATATATATATATATATATATATATATATATATATATATATATATATATATATATATATATATATATATATATATATATATATATATATATATATACTGAAATGATTCATTCCACTTTCATTTTAATCGGTACATATGACTGGATTTAAATTTTTATTGAAATATTTTTATTTCTTTTTTGGATCAACCATTCTTTTCTGAAAAATATAATGGTTGCGTTCTGTATTTATTTTCGACTAATACTATATAGATATATAAATACATAGCAATCTTAAGTTGTCGATACATAATACATTCTTACCGGTATTCAAAACTTGATACAATATATAGGTGTATCATTTATTTTCGATTATCGATTATAAACTTCTTGAATTTCTTAATAATGTTATTAATCAGCAGCTTTCAGTGGTTAGCGTGTAATACTTTCAACTGAGTGATTACGGGATCAATCCCTTTGTCATGACCTTGGATATGTGATTTCCGGTCGATCTTTCATTGTCAGAGTTTGCCAGTTTATTTTTCGCAAAATTTCAGCATCTCGAATGAGCTGATTTATAAAATTCTGCCAAAATGCAAAAAAAAATCAACTTTCCGTATGTCTCTAAATAAACTGTACAATTACTCTATAAACTGTTTATCGATGTTTATAATTGGCCAATAAGGCTTATTGGGGTTCAGCTGTTAGGCCTTCCTAGTATATGTACATATCTGTATACATATATACATAAGTGTATAAAAATAAAATAAAAATTAGTCTCCAATATCAGCAGTAAATAGATAATACCGTCTTCTCGCTTTAGAACGTCTTCACAAACAACAACAAAAAATAGAGATATAGTTTGCTATATCTCTATTTTGTTGAAGTGAAAAACCATTGTTTGAAGTGAATGTTCCTCGCAAGTCACAATTTGCATGCCCTGTCATAAATAATTTACGACAGTGAATAATTAAATCAGATTTTCAGAATTTTCAACGTAATTTTACCATCCAAAATAAGATTTAATTTGATAATTTCCACGTTGCATCCCGAGAGGGATATTTATATCATTATACACATGTATCACATACGATGGTCTGAGTTCTATGGGACCCTATTGACGCCCTTTCGTTAGGGTCATCCATCATCTTTCCGCGTCAGCTTGTCACATCACAGTCCCTCGCGTCGACTCTCATTCAAAACACACAATGTACCATACATTATTACACGGTACATATAATATTACACACGAGCTAAAACTCTTGCCGTGAAAAGGATTCACAAACGACTAAGCTTCCTAAACATAGATAAAAATAAAAAAAAATCACATTTACAATTCAACTCCATTATATTTGTATCGATCCTAATTTGAAGCATATTCCAAAGGTTACATACATATTTGAGATGGGCGTCACGTTTTACATTTTTTTTTCAATTAAATCTGAAACCGTATTTAACACGGCTGCACGCTTTAAATAAATTCGTATATTAAATGTGAAATATTGGAAACGTACACGTGGACGTTCCCCGGAAAAGCCGCACCGTGAATGTAAATGGCGCACCAGAAGTGCTGTGGAACGTGTACAAAGCTGACAGGATGATATATGATGATCAGACATATTCGAAATGTTGTAATCCTCCATCGACATGGCATAAAAATCTATAGTTTCCAACACCTATGTATGTACATATCGTATCATGTATCTACGCATATGCACATATGTATATTTACCGCGTATGTACATAAATATTAGTTCTTAAAAAAGCACGTTCCGAACGAATTTTATAGACATTTTGTGTATAAAATGGCCGATAAATATTGCGTTCACAATGGAAACACTATCGCAGATCTTATGAATAAAATAATACACTCGTGTATATAATTTATCTTTAACGACGACATACCGAAGTCCGTTTGTGAATTAAATATAAACGACGCGTGTATACGGTTGCCAAGATTTTTCGCGTAAATTATTGATATGTGTATACATATGTATGTGGTTATTTTACTCCACCCTTATAATATACATATATTAATTTAAGAGATATTTTATAAAATCATTTTTAGGCAAACCGTATAGTAAATTAGTGAAACATTACACGTAACTGAAATACATAGAAAGACAACCCATCGTCCCACCTATCCCACCCCTTCCCACATTCACCTCCTCTACCTCGTTTCAACCCTGAAACACTGCATGAAACTAGAACGGAAAGGTGTCTCAGACTTTCCTTAAGAATTATCTCACAGACTTAATGTTGTTTAAGCGGGAAGATTAATTTATATACATAGTTCGTAGTTTAATTTTTATTTATTTTATATATCTATTATAATTTTTACCATAGGTGACCACATAGCGTACTGGTAGAGCTATAGTATACCAGTAGAGAGATCGTGGGTTCAAGTCCCGGTCAAATGCGCTACTGGCGAGATCCTGTGGTTGTTAAAAAAACACAGATCGACCGTCTCCTGCTAGAATTTTCCGAGTTTTCTAGCTTAATTGTTGTGACGGATCGAATAAATAAGTATCCACCCCCTTATTTTCTTGAAAATTCAACAAGTTATTAGCATCTCGAATGTGTTGAATCTCATCAAATTCTACCTGCATAAAGCATTTCTCATAAATTTGCTGTGTATGTACAATATAAAATTTTTTGAATGTCCATAGATATCTATGTCCTGTTATATTTGAAAAATTGTTAGTACTTATGTACAAAAATAATCTAACTATACGTGTCCCTTTGAGGTTATTCCTGTCATGGCATATGTATAATATATGATGTTTGTATGTAATAAAATAATAGGTTGTCTCAAAGATACATCTATGAGCCAACTTTGTACATAAACACATTCTATAATGTACATATGTTGGTATATTTGACAATCAACAAATTCGGGTTTGCGAGAAACGAAGAGGGGAGATTTCGCCGATTTTATTGGATGCGTTACAATAGTTAAGTTAAATAAAATAGCAAACTCTAACAGGAGACGGTCGATCTGAGTTTAATAACCATCTAGATCTTGCCAGCAGCATATATAAATGATTACTCGATTCCATCCAGGATTTTACCCCTTGACTTCTCTACTGATAAATAATGGCTTAACCAAAGAGCTCTAGCTAGGCTGTGGCTGTAAGTTTCATATTTCATCCCTCGACTGTTGAGGAAAAAATGACATATTCACACACTTTTATAATGCAAGAATTGGTTATTGATAAATTAATATGGTAACCAAGTAAACAGATACCCTTCATCATATATGCATACATAACTCTCACTAGCAATTCAAATACTTTGTAAAGAGCTTTGGGTCAACTCAAATATTGATCGAATACTACATACATAAATATGTATATTGCCTTCAGAAATCCGTATGCGCGCAAATTTTCAAGAAAATCGATTCTTAGAAGCGAGTCAAAAATTCATGACAGTATTTGAACGCACAAACAGAAACGGCAAATAAGACCGTATAATGATATCGGTTGAAATTGGTGACGATTTATGCGGCCGTTGAAGATCAGAGCGAATCAGTCTCATTTGTCAAATTCAAGATAGATATTTT
Source organism: Arctopsyche grandis (assembly GCF_051622035.1). Classification (NCBI taxonomy): domain Eukaryota; kingdom Metazoa; phylum Arthropoda; class Insecta; order Trichoptera; family Hydropsychidae; genus Arctopsyche; species Arctopsyche grandis. The sequence goes on from NC_135359.1 coordinate 13,844,399, forward strand.
TCAAACATTTTTTTATTACGTGGGTAATCTCCGTACAATGTCAAATAGACCACAAATTTTGGCTGTCATCTGCAAGAGCGACCCTCCGAAGGGAGCGGAGGATGCGTGACGCCTAGCAAGTAGGCGAAAATACGATCGAACCCGCGTCCGCGGTCCCGGGCTTCGGAGGGACACAAAGCCTTTAAAAATTAAGATTGATGAGGTCTGGAAATGACTCATTAGCTTTGCGTTGCGTCACCGGCGTAAACTATTTTTCACGCTCGGTTAAAAACACTTTCTGAAATTTCAGAACACCCGCCCTACCTCCGATGGATGGTTTCATTGTGCCTTGAATATTTTATCGCTATCGTTTATCATGTCGATTTCATAACAATATTAAAAAAAATCAATAGTAAAACCCACCTCACTGTTTCAACGAATTCTGCTAAAAATTACATTCAAACAATTTGAATCGAATAAATTCATCTACAATTATTAACCTCACCGATATTATACATCATATTCATGCTTATAATCAACTTTGTATTATTACAAAGTATTGACTTATTGGCATTTTCGAAAATTCGAACTGGAGATTTTGACTGATTCGAACTCGGAAACGATCACTGATCACGTTTTCATGATCTAGAACAAACGTGTGTATTTTGGAGATTTTTAGAATACCGTTGTTCCTATCAAACTGAAACTTATAATCAGGTACTGAAATGCTTATCAATACGACGTAATTTTTTTTCAAAACTTTAAGTTGACCGGAAATGGTACCTCCCCTTATAGGTGTCCACTTTTTTTAAGTTTTTCGATTCAACTATCTCCAAAACCGCTCAATGGATAAGACTGAAATTTTTTTACATGTAATGGAAATTATAAATTTTAAGCAATAATATTTTTAACCAAGTAATATATAAAATTTGGTGAACACCTGTCAACCGGAAGTGGCAGTTCACTCTTGTTCGATTTTATTTCCATTTTTTTAACGACCCATTAAATATATGTGCTCTTCACGAGAAAATTCAACTATAATTCTTGAATCAATGTGATGAAAGTAAAAAATATCAATATATAAATTAAACCTGAAGTGGGATTTTTTCTTCTATAAAAGTAAAAAATGTTGTAACCACACGATTTTTCCACACCACTGAACGTATCAAGCTGAAAAATTATATATGTATTCTTTATGTACTAACTTTGAGTGTATAAGGTTTTGTTTTATAATTCTTAAAACGGAAGTAGTATTTTTTTATACAATATTTCATTATTTTATTTTAACCTTTTAAATTATTTTTTTATTTAATTAATGTTCTTCATCAATAAAGACAATATATTAGTTTTTTATACACAATTATAGATCACTAATATATGTATATGTATACCGTATTTGTTTCCTACACACTTATAATCTGCCCAGTAAAGTATGTCTTTGTGATATAAAAACACAACCTATTCATTAGAGGTCCCAAACCTCAGTATCCGAATACTATTTATATCAACTTATTTCTTTTTATTTCCAATCTGTAGTACATTTAATCCTATTTGATGTACCATATTATATGTAATTCTGGTAAATTTTTAATAATATCTTGACCTTTCTAAAACCTCATCTAAATAATATAAAGATACTTTTAAATATACGTAGTCATTGGTCCATTCTTGTGATAATCATTTGTACATCCTTTCTTTTTCTTATGTTTTATCTATTTTTTTGAAAGCTTATATCTTCCAATTATTTATGTACGTTTGACATATGCATACATTCTATATATAAAAAAACTTATTAATAATATATGGATTTATGTATGTATTACTTTGAACGTGGTTCTTATTCTCCATTTATTCTTCTTTCAATCTCTTATCTTAAAATAATTTCACTCAAACATTATACTATTTTCACACCGTAGATCACTGCCAAAAAGGCGAATTGATGAAATCTTTCTTTTTTAGAGCTGATTTGTTAAAACGGATTAAAGCCGTTTTGTCTTAATTTACACTAGCAATTAAGTGCGTAGATACCTGTTGTTAATACATAGTGAGTATTTAACTAAACGGAACCGAGTTCCGGCTTCGAAATGATGAACTTTCCGGCTTCCGCCAATAAACAATCACGTGTCAGAAAAGCGCAAAGTTTTCCTTGGGCGAAAGTTCACATCGTCACGAATACGATGAAATAAGACTAGAAGAAATTACAGGCGGGTTCGGTCGAACGATAAATCATCTCGACTCCTTCAAAGTTTGCCACTTAAAGTTATCAACAGTTTGTCGGATTTCATACACCTTGTTATGTACGATTATGCCAGTGGCCGTTAGACAGGTACAACTAACAGTTAAGAAATCCTAGAATTTTCTTTCCTTGCTCACTTCTAACTTTATATACATATGTACATAGATACATATTTATAAGTTTCATAAATAGGGTTTTGAGCTCTTTTTCCTATTATGCTGTACATTAACATTAGAATAATATAATACTATGATTACTAACCAAATTAAATTAAATTGTAAAATAGAAAATGATCAGTAGATCAGTAGCTATTAAAATAGATATTAGATGTATTGTGAATATAATTTCGTAATAATAAAAAGCATTTAAAAATCAAAATCAAATAAGTTTCATATATTCGTTTAACACAAACATGCGGTGAAATTCCTAGAAACTAGTAAACATTCGTATGAATTATTATCTCGAATTTCTTCACAATCGGCTTTGAGCGGTTTAGGTGTGTGATAAAGTATTCTTTTAGATTTATTGAGGATTTGTGTCACCGTACACGGGACGAAGATGACCCCGAAAAATGCAAATCACCCACACCAGAGACGGACTTACAGCCAGAAGTGGCCAAAGGTGGGTTCGGATTAACTAGATCTGGGTCTACGGTCAGCCACGAGTCGCAATTTATTAGCCGGACCCTAATCCCATTCTCGGAAAATAAAACTTTTTATTTACTGCCTGTTAAATTGCACCGCATGTATTCGACGTGCCCGATTTATAGATAAATGTATTAAATTAATCACACATATTAATTTAAAATTGAAATGAAATTGCACAATCTCCAAGATATCGTAGACCACATGCTACATACTACATACATACATATGTACATACTATATACGGTATAAGATTCTAAGATTATCAATATTATATAAAAGTCTAAATGAAATTATGTTATTGTTTTGAATATTTAAAAAGTTATGAATTATAAATAATTTAATCATTTGTTACGATAGCATAAAAAATTTTTTTTGAATAAATAAAATTTTATTGAATTATTTCAGAATTTTTCACAGCGTGATTTTTATAATACACTTTTTCTTTTATTTGCAAAAATGGGAGGATTAAAATAATATGAAACATTTTCAAAGATTGTAATAACAATAAAATAATTAGTATATTTACCCTTTTTCAATACAGAAAAATATATAAAACTCACATATACAACATTTCCTTGTCGTAAATATGTCGGTGTGTTAGAGACGATAATTTTCTATTTCGAAAAGGGGAAACGAAGAGGTCACGGAAAGGTAGTAGAAGTGGATAATAACAAGGTTGGAAAAAGATTTCTCTCATGTAATAGCAAAATCTCCAACAAAAATATTGAAAAAACTCTTGAAAGAGTCTGAATCGTAACAATCAATTAAGGCTATTTTTTTTATTATTGGTGGGTATTTTACGGAAGAAAATGTAGTAGAATAACAATTCAAAAGAAAATGCCATAAAATTACAGTGACTGACACATTAAAAATTTTCACGAAAACCAAATACTTTAATTCACAAAAGTTTAATAAAATATTTTATTTTAAATTTTGACCGAACGTGTATTTCATTACCCAATTCATTAAAATGAAAATTGGATTTAAAGCACCCATAAAATATATCGTAATGAAATACGATAATTAAAAAGTAAATCGAATACGCTTAAAACTTTTCAATCAATTATATACAATAACATAATTAACTAACTCGAATTTACAAATAAAACTCGAAAAATTTCGATCACGAAAAAATATGGAAGCTGCAAACCGTTTGCAAAATCCGATTTTTCAACAAAGACGGTACGAGATTTTGATGTTCTGAATTTCGATAGAAAGGCTGGATATTTCATGAAGCAGAAAAAGATAAAGAAGGCATATCGGTGTGAAGTTCTAGTAAAGAGAAATATTCATAGATATAAAATATGTATATATAATAAACCACTATCAACGAGTTGATCTTTTCCATTCAACGAAGTATGATCCATTGAGGCATTATTAATTTTAAATATCTACCTTTATATTTTTATGAAAACAACTCCAATACGTATAAAATAATATGTATAATATATACATACATATATGTATAAAATACAACTAGCAAAAACAGGTGTTTTTAAATTTTTAAAAAAGCATTTCAATATATTAAAATAGTCGTAAATTGCTCCGAGACACTTTGTGTAAGCTAGTTATACGCATCACCGCAACGAATTTTTAATTAAAACTGAAATAATTAATGAGCTCTTAGGAAGCCAGCCACAAAATGGTCTCGGTCCGAGTTAATAGCCAATTTCCGCTTGTCTACATTTAATTGAATTGTCAAAAGACATCGCAAGGATTTCAACTCGCAACATTCCACCATCTGCCTACAACTTTCGTATATGTATAATACATACATAATTCATTAAAAGGAAAATCAACAATTCAACGCCTTTGCGAACGAATATTCAATGGAAAATAAACAGGTCTTTCAAAAATACACCCCTTGCGACTAAATGCAGTTTTGAAATTAAATTAAAAACTAGCTGGAGAATGGACGACCAACTATAAAGAGCTGAAAGCCGGTCTCGAACTCAACTCAACGCCATTATAAGGATCTATGTGTGCTATTAGTCAGCGAAGCTTCCAAAAAGCTAAAGCTAAAGCTCCAGCCGGAAGCTTAAAGCAGACAATCAAGAAAGGAAACCGACCGACCAACACAATAAATACACACACATACATCTTTTCGTAATGGAAAATTACCTGATAAGAGAAAATTGCTGCACGTAAATAACGCTTTCCACTATTTAACAACAATAACCGTACTTCATTTCGAAAGCTTTTCGTTCAGACTCAACCTACATATGTATGTACTTACATACATATAATATACAGTAGCGTCGCTAGACCCGTGCGGGGGGAGTGCGATCTGCACCGGGTGACATCATTTTTTGGGTAAAACCAAATTGTTCGAATTGAAAAATGCTAATTCAACTTATTCATTATATGACGGTCTTCAAGCGGCTACACGCCTCATTGCAATTTCTGTATATATACAGCTTTCTGTATTTATACAGCTACCACGAAATCCATCTGGTGCCGCCATATATAGCATCAAATATGAGCCATAATTGGCTTTTGCTCGAAATCAGTGTATGTACCTAAAAGTAAGAAGGTTAACTGATTCGGTCAGATGGAAACACAATCCAGAAACAACGTGTGAATTTAGATTCTCTTTTGGCTCTCAACATATTAATTTTGGAATAAATTATTATAATTTTTAATGTTTTCAAATTTTTTTTTAATTTTATTTTACCGCACTGGATGATACCACCCCTAGTGACTCCACTGTAATATATATTTACGTACATTTTCATCAATCGTCGTAAATACATAGAAGAAAAGATTTTACACTTTTTGAGACATCATACTTTTCTGAAAATTATTTACAAATCCAAATGCAATGTTTGAATTTTTCTATTTTCCTTGTACTACTTTCTCAATGTAGTACATGCTACAAACAGTTGACTTTATGTGATGTACAATATAGTCCTCAAACGTATATGTATTCGTATTTAGATACACATATACATAACTGCTATGCGTTTTCAAATGGAATCAAACACACTAAGCTATTCTGAAAGAGAATTTTACTTGTAAATACGTATGTATATGTAGCTCCCCTTCAAAATGGAAAAAAATCATCGATAAAGCGAAGTTTTTTGCCGATTGTACCTACTGCCTAGGTTGTGAAGAGGTTCGTTAGCCGTCAGCATTGTTATCCTCGGTGTTTTGGCCCGAAGCGAAAAATTCTTTTGTGCGTGTATGTGAGTATGTATGTATGTACATGTATGAGCAAGCGAGAGAGCAACAAAGGAAAACAAATCGACGCTTTTTAATAATCCTCCGAGAGCGGATATCAAAGCCTGAGGCACTCTCCGTTAAAATGAGAGTCAGTATAATATAGTGAGTACTGTTATAACGAATTGGCGCCGTTGAAATACCTACATAAAGCAGCGTCTTATTAAATGTTATTTTAAAAGAAAGTTTTTTAAATTGAGATTTTTGAAATTCGAACAATACATCCATATTTCTCTCCCATATCAAAATACATATTTATAATCACACATTTACCACGATTTGTGCTTCATGACCATTTTAATTTTAATTTTATTTCGATATCTGAATTGAGAGCTACGTATATATGTAATTTATACTAATTGTTAATGTTTTTATATTCATTTTCCGGAAGAAGAATATAAGGAAAGACATAAGGCCGTCATACAAAAAAAAATTTTTGGATGTGACCAACCCCTGACTTTATCTATGTATTTGAGGAATATAAGAAGGTTACAAAACAAAATTCGATATTGAACCGTACAGACAGATTATGAAGTACTAATAGCTATGACAGCATTTTCGATACAAATTGAGCGCAAATGTTCGGTTGTCGGATTTTGTTTTGAACCGGAAGTTTTGCGCAAAAGCGCAAAACTTCCGGTTGTCGGATTTTGCTAAAAAAAATTTTTTTCATTAAAATCCATAACAGTATTATACACAATAAATATCAAGAAGTTTAAAATAATTTAAAAGGTCAAAATAAAATAATTAAATATTTTATTTTGATGTATTGTATTATTTATACGGTGTATTGACATATTTATACGGTGTTCAAAAAATCCCCAAGATACACAGACACACACAGACACACCGGCACACACATTTTTTCTAAATCACGAAAACGTGAAAAATCAACAACTGGAAGTGAAATTTTTCCTCTTAGAAAGGTCAAAAATGTTTCATTATTTTATTTTGACCTTATAAATTGTTTCAATATTCTTGATATTTTATATTTATTATGATTGAACAAAATCGAACAAAATCTGACAATCGGTAGAAGACATGTTGGCTTGTGTGAGTTTCCCTACATTAGCACTCTAAATTGTATCGTAAATGTTATCCCACCGATATGTGTATGTGTATGTGTGCGTCATTGTTGAATTTTATTTTGTATATTTCTCATACAATAAATCTTATACAATTTTTCTCAAGTACATGAATAGGTTGTACACATCCGAATTTTTTTCACATAAATGTTCTTTCTTTTCGATAGTAATGAATTTCAGTTCAATTTCTCTATTTATAGAAATACATACTCTTGTGATTTAATATTTTTTTATTAATTTCTAAGAAACTTTTTTCACAAAGAAAACTTGTCGGGACGAAGAAAATTTCAGTATTAATTTTCTTTGAGGATTTGTCAAACCCCTATCAAATTTTCATTAAAAAGTAGCAACTGTGCAAAATTTTAAGAATTTTTTATTCTTTTAGTGGTTTTTCGAAATTTATATATTAAAAAATAAAATTGAAAAAAATATTATTTAAGTCCTCAGCTAGGTAAAGATTTCAGATGTTATTTTCTGAAAAGTTATATAACCCAATTTGTGCCATTAAGCTACTTCACATTTAAACTACAACGTATTAATTAATTTCGCTTATTTGATACAAATAACATTTTTGTTCATGAAGTCAACAAGCAGTCGTAAATTATCATTAAGAGCTATGCGAGACGATTTATTTCCTTTTTCCGCAAAAGTGAATTTGGCCTACTATGGTAGTAAAATTGACTTTAACGACCCTTGTACTTATATTTATATAGAAGGTAGAAATGGGCATAAAACGTATTCTAATGGGAAATGCCTTCAGATTAGGGGCGAAAGACGAATGTGCGTGAGAATTAAGGCGTTTGCAAGGGTGTGTGCCTCGATACAACTAATGTTTTCGGCAGTCAAAAGTCACGTGATAAATTACAATGGTGGACACCGTCACCAAGCCCCGCGAATTGCTTTTTGACGATTTAATATCTAAAAGTGTGTGAAACAAATAGCCAATTGCGTGGGGATCAGAGCCCGCAATTTTTCCAACAACTCGACGCCAAAGGTCCGAAGTAATTCCCAGACTTCATCAAGCATTCGAGGCCACGTCTCATCCAATTCGCAATACAATATTTAACGCCTACCAATTGTGCAAAATTAAATTAAATCGATGAAATTTGAGTAAAAATTTAAAGCGACCTCTCAGCCGCGTAGATGGACTTGAAACGAAGTGTTAATTTCGCTAGGGTAGTTCGGAATAGCCGCCTGGGACAAATTCTAAATTTAAATATAATTCAATTAACAATGAGTTTATGAATTTACTTACGCGTAATGAAGACTGATTGGAGCGTTATGTGATAACAAAGGCGAAGTCGGTGAATTTCGAGGAAATCACCAACAATGGTTATCGCGATCTCTTCACTCGGAAGGACAAGGAAATTGCCGAATTGAACACAGCCCCGAGAAATGTGTGGGGTATATGGTAAACTTTGCACGTTCGCGTGCACGGTAACCGAGAATACTTCAAACAACTTCTTGAGCATTGTGATAATCTTCAAACTTATAACTTGATCAAACATTTTCAGATTGTGTTAACACGCGCGACTAACATCGCCGCCAGCCTGACAATTTGAAATTGTGGGTATGTATTCAATTCAATACAATTAGGCCTACCATTTGAACTGTTTTACAAGTTGAAACTCATATAATTACCATACCCTTTATAAAGCTTTCGAAATATACATATATGTACTTATATAATCTTTCATAGAATTTGATTGAAATGCTTAATAGCGATACTATTAATGAAAATTTTCCATAATAAAACTCATACAAAATCGAAAATCAGATTTCAATTACAAATAAGTTTCTGAACTCAATTTAAATTAGTAAAATAAGGTTTTGACCGAATTTTTAAACATTGTTAATACATAAGTACATTGTTAATACAAAAGTATATGACACAGTCGAAATATATTTTCAGTTATAATATATTCCAACTGGCGTCTTCATATTCGAATACAATTCAACTATTAAATTTTAGCTTTACGCGTGCAAATACACTTTCAACAAAGTGCGCCAGTTTTTATATAACAGAATTTTGATATTTCTGATGTTTTTACGAATGCCTTAGAATTCAATAATTCGTTAATATTAAAGTATTACGAATTATGGCAATGAGTATCATACAACAATATTTTCAGTTATAATATTATATTATTGACTAGTATTATTAATATATTTTGACCAGTTGGAATGTAATTCGCCTTATGAATCAACGAACTTGGGTTATACGGAATATATTCCAACTAGTCAAAATTTATTACAAGTGAAAATAAACTTCAACAATAAAGGTAGTTGTTACCAGGCTAGATAGAATACATATGTATGTATATTGGAAAACACACTTCAACGGTACATACACGCTACAAACTTAAAGCTACAAATAATCTGATTTATAAAATCTGTGAACGTAAATATGGAAGTCCCTCTATTGTAATTTTCCCGCAACCTTAAGCTCAACTTTCACGTATCATACAAGTGTAACCAATAGATGTCATGATAGCTTTTAATAATAAATTTTCAATTAATTATTATTAAATATTAAAAGTAAAATATAGATTGAAATAATAATAATAAAATTAATTAAATATTTTATATTACACATTTAATGATCTTCCTTTTATTACACATTTATTGAATTCAGTACTACATATACAATACAATTAATATTTATGATTATTTTCATCAAAAATATTTATAATCATTTTCCAATATTATTCCGTCTTTTATTGAAAATCAAAATATCAGCGCGTATTCACAACACACAACATTCCATACGTGAGACGCGTTTCTAGTTCAATATTTAAATCGAATTTTCTTTTAGAAGTACATACGTACGCAGTTCGCATTGATTAACTGCGCTTTTCCAATTCCTTCTTTTGGCACATTGCTCACTTTCGACAACATTCCGAATCATCACATCCACACCCGTCTCAGACGAAAATGGATAGGACCGCATGGGAGAGGGTGCATTTCGAAAACGATGCAGATGCATTAGCAAACTCGCTGAGCGTGTCGTTTCCCGCCTATTTCGGGTATCTTATGTGCGAGTTTCCGGCGCTTTTCTAACATCGAGGTCAGACGTGCGAAGAAAACGAACCGCAAACTGCATACGTCGAAATTTCACCATGCGGCCTGGTTAACTGATCGTGACCCGTGCAGATGCGCGCCCGCCATTGTCCGCGCTTGGCAACCCCTGCGGCCACACACAACTCGCCCACTCATACTAATTGTAAGCCTGACCGCACACCCGAAGAACAAATGATCGACGCGTACCAAGTAGCTAATAAAGCTCCACAGACAGATACCTCCATATCGTATACTTTCATCGAAGGGTTCTCACATGCGTGCATTCTCGCTTTCGTGTTGGCATTTGAAGAATGCGCCGCGGCTTCGAAATAGTACGCGCTGTAGTTATAAACATTTACTCTAGAATTTATAACATGAAAACTATAGAATCAACCCGAAAAAGCACTAACAATTCATAAATATCCATATTTATTATAGACTAGTGTTCTGCACGTTGATTTCAACGGATGGTTTCGAAAAAGAATTGAAACACGAATAAAAATAAAGTCATATGTAATATATAAGTATAATGTAAGGTAATTAATAGGCGCACGCGCACGTAATATTAATCTTAATAAAAAGTGGCACATTATACACACAGCAATCCAACCCGTTCGAAATGATGAATGAATATGTGTGTGTGCACCTCTAGAATCCAGAATCGAAATCGAAACGGGTGGTAGTCCTGAAACGGCTGGTTTCGGAAAGAAATTGATACACGAATTAGAAATTACGAATTACGAAGTGATACGTCTTATGCATCGCCGACGCCCCGACGCCTTCACCCCCAATGCCCCCGACGCCTTCGCTCCCAGCGCCCCCGACGCTTCCGGCGCCTCTAACGCCCCGAAGGCCTTCGCCCCTGGCGCAAATGCGATTGACGCTCCACACCCCCCCCTCCCTCCCCACCTTCCCCACTACCACACTTCCGGCGTCTCGAATACTTGGCTGTCATTGGTTCCCCATACTGGTCCACGGTCTGTCACATATTTATATACATATATACATATGGGTTTATATGTATATATATATATATATATATATATATATATATATATATATATATATATATATGAGTTCGGTCTTTCGTGTCATGTGAGGAGGACGTGCTTCTGCGTTCCTCCCGCTATTACTCGCTTAAACCCGGCTATTGCACGAAATTTAACTTAACCATCTAATCACTTATTTTACTAATTGCATCCTAGTATAATTTAAGTGTAAAAATAAACAGCAAATCGGTCGTAAAAAGCGGTTTTATATCAGTTATTTCGAAAAATTTTGTGCTAATTTTTGTGTCAAATCGGTGTCAAACGAGATACATCTCCCTACCTGAATACAAAAAAAGGGTCCTTCGCCAGCCAAGTCGGTCCCACAGAAGCAATAAATCTTCCACATAATTGCTTCCAGCCAAAAATCTTTAACGAACTTTACTTAATAGAATAATAGCAAACAGAAACGGTGTTTCCCAACTGTCTATCAGTTCTTTTTCATATTTAAATTATATTAAAGTAATTCGTGTAATTTTATATACTTTACTAAAGTTATTATTAAAATATTAAATTGCAAACCGCACTCACATATATAAATCCGTTGTCTCCAAAGAGGCGTCTCACGATAAAGATCTGTAAAAAAGTAGTATAACAATTGCTAATCTATTATTATCATAACTAACTACTTTCACTTACAAAGTAACCCTGTTAAATGGCATGTAATAACTCATAAGTGATCCAAGTGATACCTAGGATGACTATATGTCAAAGCTGACCACAGAGAAGAGTTTATGGCGGTAAGAACTCACTCCTTGAATGGAAATCTCTCTCAAGTACCGCCTTTTTCTCAACACATCTTGGATAAATGCGAGAAAAATAATATCCAAACCTCCAACAAGGTAAGAGTGACGATGGATGATAGCTTAGCTAATAGAAACCTGTATTTAGCCACGTACAATGTAAGAACGTTATCGAGTGAAGGAAGTGTGCTTGCATTAGAGAATGAACTAGAAAGTATCAAATGGGATTTAGTAGGACTTAGCGAAGTAAGACGAAAACAGGAAAACCAAATAATCCTAAAAAGTGGTAACTGTCTCTACTGGAGAGGGCTACCAAATGGTAGAATAGGAGGAGTAGGGTTTCTTATCAATAAGAGAATAGAAAGAAATATTATAGAAATAAACGACATATCGGAACGTATATGCTATGTAGTATTAAGAATCTCGAGCAGGTACACTTGTCAAATCTTCCAAGTGTACGCCCCCACATCTAGCCACCCAGACGAGGAAATAGAAGACTTCTACGAAAAACTACAGGGCGCATACGATAATAGCCGCCACCACTTTAAAATAATCATGGGCGACTTTAACGCAAAAATAGGACAAAAGGAAAACACAGAAAGAGCAGTAGGCAATTTTGGTACCGGCCAAAGAAACGACAGAGGCGATCGCCTCATAGAATTCGCAGAACACAACAGGCTCTTCATCACTAATTCATTTTTCAGGAAAAACACCAACAATAAGTGGACTTGGGAGAGTCCTAAAGGAGACAGAAACGAGATCGATTTCATCCTAACAAATGCCCTGCACTCCGTTAAAGACGTTAGTGTTTTAAGTAAAGTAGATATAGGCAGCGATCACAGATTAGTCCGTGCCAAGATGGCCATTAATATAAATTGCGAACGTAGGAAATTAATAAAAGGATGCAGTAACTCTCCAGATTTCGCTCAACTAAGGTCTAGGAAAAAGGAATTCGAACTCGAACTTGGAAATCGATACGGGAAATTAAACCCAGAAGCAGACATCGAGGAATTGAACACTGTAATTAGTTCGGTTCTAACCTCAACAGGTAAGAAATTAGGTGGTTTCAGGAAACAGATTAAATTAAGCAAAATTTCAGCGGAAACAAAAAACCTAATTAAGCATAAAAGGAATTTAGATAGGGATAATAATAAGCAAGAATACAATCTAGTAAATAAGGAAATTAAGAAGAGAATAGTCAGGGATGTCAGGGATTATAACAGCAAGCTAATAGAAAATACCATTAAGAATAACCGTAGCCTGAAAAAGTGCAAACAGGATCTTTTCTTAGGCAAAAACCAAATGATCGCAATCAGATCAGAGAGCGGAGTAATAATTAGGAATAGAGAAGAAATCATAGACAGAGTTTACACGTTCTATGCAAAACTATACGAGAACGACAACGGCCAATTCCCCACTCTGGAATCGACACACGGCCAAAGGGTTCCTGCAGTATTGCCTAGCGAAGTAGAGGCCGCGCTAAAAACTGCAAAGAATGGTAAAACCCCAGGGGAAGATAATATTCCCATCGACTTACTAAAATGTGGCGGCCCCCCCCTAATTAATATCTTAGCTAGGCTTTTCAGCAAATGCATCCAGAACCAAGCTATACCAGAAGGATGGAATAACGCAACTATCATTTTAATACACAAAAAAGGCGACAAAAGCGATATCAAGAACTACCGACCCATTAGTCTACTTTCAGCGGTCTACAAGCTCTTCACGAAGGTTATTACAGAAAGGCTGAAGAATATCCTCGACGAGAACCAACCTATAGAGCAGGCAGGGTTTAGGGCAAATTTCAGCACAATGGACCACCTCCAAGTAGTTGGCGAACTAATCGAGCGCGCCAACGAATATCAACGGCCACTGTGCCTAGGTTTCGTCGATTATGAGAAAGCCTTCGATACAGTTAGTCATAATGCAGTACTTAACGCTCTAAAAACACAGGGAGTGCCGGAACCCTATGTGGGACTGTTAGCTACAATATATAAGAATGCCACAGCTTCAGTTAAAATTTTTTCAGGTACAGATAGATTTAGCATAGGAAAAGGAGTAAGACAAGGAGATACAATCTCGCCCAAGTTATTCAATGCGGTGCTTGAGGGAGTTTTCAGGAAATTGGATTGGGATACAGCCGGAGTAAACATCAATGGTCGCTTTTTGAGTCACCTTCGGTTCGCAGACGATATAGTTTTAGTAGCTCGTGATTCAGCTGACCTACTTATCAGACTAACACAGCTGGACAGGGAAAGTAGAAAAGTAGGATTAAAAATTAACGTAGATAAGACTAAACTAATGTTCAATAGTTATTGCATGCCTGATAGCATCCCCTTAGATGATAAACCAGTAGAAGTAGTAAATAATTATTTATATTTAGGTCAAATAATTGACATGTCTGGTAGTAAAAATGAAGAGATAAAGAGACGTATGAAATTGGGGTGGAGTGCATTTGGACGGATGAATGCTGTTTTTAAATCAAAAATGCCACTCTGCCTGAAGAAAAGGATCTTTGATCAATGCGTTTTGCCAGTGATGACGTATGGATGTGAAACTTGGACACTGAACGCCAAGATGCAAAATAAAATCCAATGCACTCAAAGAAGTATGGAACGCTGTATGCTTGGCATAACGAGGAAAGACAGGAAGCGGAACACGTGGGTGAGAAATATGACAAGGGTAGTGGACATAGTGGATAGAGTGAAGAGATTGAAATGGCAATGGGCGGGTCACGTAGCTAGGAGGATGGACGAAAGGTGGACAAAAGAAGTGCTTGAATGGTACCCGAGAGAAGGCAAAAGAGTAAAAGGAAGACCGCAAGGAAGATGGGTGAACGAAATTAGGAAAATGTGCGGAATGAGATGGATGAGTGTTGCGCAAAACAGAGACGAGTGGAAGCGTGTTGGAGAGGCCTTCATCCAGCAGTGGATGGCGAATGGCTGTAAATGATGATGATGATGATATATATATATATATATATATATATATATATATAAATATATATATATATATATATATATATATATATATATATACACATATATATATATATATATATATATATATATATATATATATATATATATATATATATATATATATATATATATATATATATATATATATATGTGTGTATATATATATATATATACATAAAATGCATTGAACATGGGTCGTGTAATCCGTGTCATTAATTTGTCAAAGTTTATAAAGACTGGTTTACACCGTGATTTCTGAATTTTTAACCATAGCAGAATTTCCCTAACTCCCGAGTATTTTAGATTGTGGTTTGGCATTTAGATTGTGAGCATTACATTTTAAAAACAATGAAGAAGATGGAACTAGTTTTGGAAAAATACGTTCATGAAAACTTCTTTTGTTTATTTTATATCGTTGCAAGATATATTAGAGAGTCTACACACCTTTACTAAACTCGAAATCCTCGATGGTAGTGATCGAGATTGTTTTGATCGAGATTGATCGTTTGTTTGGATTAGCTACAATTTTTATACCTTCTTTCCATTGGATTTCTAAATAATTCTAGTTTGAAATGTTGGCGAAATTTTCAGCGTGGCGGGCTTTCAACAGAAAAGACGTCCGCACTCAAAGGGTTAACAACAGAATAACATTTGAATAAAATTGATAAGGGAAGAGTTTACTTGAATACCAAAAATAAAAATGGACCTACATATTTAAGTGCCAGAAATCCAAAATCGGTTTTATGCCAGAAATACGTTCAACGTACATATGTAAAGTGGCATAAGTCCACTTTTCCTCATTTCGCAAAACATTAAATACCTCATCGCAAAACATTAAATACCTTTAATGTTTTGCGTTTAACAATATTTTAAAATACTAGTGGCCTTTAATACGTTTATTCTCCTTTTCCAAGATTCTAGACAAATCGAATTAACAATTTGTGAATTAAATCAAACAGAAATAGTGTTTTTGGAATTTCAAATTGGACTTGCGCCACTTTCAAATATAACGGCTTATTTATGTATCTATGTTATGTGTCTAAGCCTGCGATAATATTTTAAATATGGTCCAAGTCCCCAAAATCGGTTTTTAGTTCATACAATTGTTGTACAATGCATAGACTAAAGGCGATGTATGTATGTACTTATATATCTATCTCAAAATCTTAAAAATGGCAATTAGATCATTTTTTTATTTCCGTTATTCTTTTTTTTTTTATTTAAATTTTAAAGCTCTAAATAAACTTTAACTTCATGACTTTGTTTTGATCTGCATACATATGTATGTACATACATATTACATATGTACATACATATTATATACATACATACATATTACAAAACTTAAAATTCGTTCATTTTTAGTCGGTCGATAATTGATAAGCAGGTATAAGCAGGATCATGCTTAAAAAACGTAAAGGAGGTATGTAAAAACTGACAAAATACAGTTTGCTTTTTAGCTTTAAAAAAAGTTAAATTTCGAACGAATTTCGTCGAAGGAGAAGATTCAGAAATTACCACACCCAAGACTATTAGAGGCAAAGTAATACACATCACAAGCTTATATATTTGTTAAATATTATTTTAGTCACTCAAAGAAGTATGAAACGCTGTATTCTCGGCACAACGAGGAGATATAGGAATCGGTATACGTGAGTGAAAAGTATGACAAGAGTTGTTGATATAGTGGAGAGGGTGAAGATATTGAAATTTAAATAGGTGATTCATGGAGCTGGAATAATGGAGTAAAGATGGATAAAAAAAATGCTAGAATGGTACTCCAGAGAGTTGTAAAGGGTGAAGGGAAGACCCCACGGAAGATGGTTGTATGAAATTAGAAAAACGTATGGAGTTATATGCGCAAAACAGAGACGAATGGAAGCGCGTTGGAGAGGCATTCATCCAGCAATGGATGTTGAATGGCTTTAAATAGTGATGATGATTATTGTAGTGATATTTTATAAAGTTAATGAATTCAAAAATGTTGGTATGAGGAGAAGCGAGAGGTAACGAAATCATGGATGAGAGGTGTGACTAGAGATAGAGTAGTTAATATAGTAGAACGAATGAAAAGATTGAAACGGCAATGGACAGATCTACTGGCTAGAATAATGAACGAAAGATGGACAAAAGAAATGATCAAATTGTAAAAAAAATGCAAGAAATGCCGCAGGTATGATAAATTGTATATAGTTTAAAACAGGGCAGTAGTAAAAGTACATATTTGAGTAAAAATCCAACTCATACTTAATGTAGCTTCGAATCTATTCCAGATACCTACATACGTCCTTGATTCCGACTTACATACATAGAATCAAGACCGTGGTTATTTTTAAATATTGCATCAATATTTATGTACATATACTGAGTTATATAAAAACCACATAATACAGTATTTAATTTCAGCTCAATATTTGCTATACAAATACAAATCGTGCAAAACAAATACATACATAGTCACCTGGGCATTGAACTGTAGTGCAAGTCATTCACCAGACTACATCACCAAGGATCGAGGATGATTCAAATAATTGAGATGACAATACACAAATGAAAGTTTTTATGTAGAATAAGTATGAATAATAACTTTCTCGTCGATTAAAAACAACCAAAAGAGACTGCCACTAGTGCGTCATCAACCAGGACGATCGAAATAAATTATTGCAAAAATTCATGTACGTATGTATTAATAAATTTCTCAAGTAGTGATGTCATATAGATCGAGGGATCGGTCTGTATTATTTATGAGGTGGTTATATTATATTACTCATGCTAAATTATAGCATGTATGATAGTGAACTCGGAAGTAGGGTCAGCGCTGGTCGTGAGAACAAAATCGCGAATCCGAAATAATTGCGCCATCTTTTAATAAACTTATTTATTACCCGATCCGAACAATGAATATTATTCAAAAGTCTCAATAAGATCCAGACTGAAGATAACAAACGTATAATACTACAAAAATTAGCACAGATGACGTAATTGTGAACATTTTCGCATTTCACACACTATAATTTTTTGTTATAATATTACAGATCCATCGATACTGTGTGCCAATTGCAACTACATATGTAGGTTCAACATGATCGTGGGTTGTCCAAGTCCAAGTCATTTCATACGCAAATCCGTGTCAAACATGTAATGACCAACGGTCACCAGTGCCATTGCCATTGTCTTGCCGCTCTCAGTCTAAAGGTTAACATTAACACATATCTGTATACATAGGTCAAATCTGCATACATTTACACCAATTTCTCCTCTGTTTATTTGCATCATTTTATTTCATTTGAATCTTATGTTTATATCACAGGCTTAAATTCGAATGGATAGCTAACGAGGTAATCAATTCGTGAGTTAAAAGAACAGGTGAGTAAATACAATGATACTTACTTGACGCATTCTAAATGTAAATATCGCTGCCACTGCATGAGCGCTCATCTCTCCCGTTTTCGAGTAGTATCTATATGTATTTATTAATAAAAAAAATACACACGCATCCCCATTATATCACCTAATTGCAGACGATAAAGAGCCATTGTATCCAAATAATTACAGTGCATGCGATTAACAACCCTAGTTAGTTCTTTCACACAGGGTACAAAACACGTTCAAACAACATCCACATTAACATTAACATTCACGTGTAATTTAACATGAACTCTTTGCATTATGCATTCTACTTCAATGTATTTATATTATCTCATTATATTAAAATAATGTGACACAAAAGAAAGCTATGTGACACAAATTTCATCCGTACAAACAACGCTGATTCATAAACCTGAACGGAACTTGAAAAGCTTCATCAAAACGTACCAAACACACGTTAGGTGGGCCGTTTACTTCGTTTCAAGTCATAAAACTTGAAAAGTTAATGCGATGTTTCACTTTAATTACTATCCTATTACAAAAAAAAAACAAATAAACATATATGTACATATATAATATAATGCACATGCTCGATAAGTTGAAGAGTTCTTGACAATGAAAGTGTCTGATAATACGTGATGATATGTCGATTTTGTTTTCATCAGGATATAAATAAGTGGATGTGATTTCGAGTCACATACTGTCTGGCCACACTACTTTCTAAAAACAATAGGATGTTCACTGGTCGTTGAGTGAAGTGAAAACGACCTCCACAAATGGATTTTTGGTGTATGTAGGTACCTTTATTGTGACATTTAAATTGTATACAGAATAAAAAAAAACTGAGTGCCCATATATCGCGTTTAAGTCTAAATTTTTCTCTAAATTAAGTTTGCAAATGTAAAAATGTAAAATAACAATGAAAAATGTTAATTGAGTGTGCGTGTGAGCGCAAAGTACCTTCGTACATAAATAGAGTGATTGAACTCAAGTCGGGGATAAGATTATATTAATCCTAAACTGACTATATCCAATCAAGTTTAACCTGTTTCCCGGGTTGACGAAGACAAATATCTACATAATTTGTCAAAAGAGGTCAGGGCCATCTCTCCGATCTCATCCGATCGTTCGTGGCACATTCAATGTAGATATTCATCAATGGCATGCGTCAATTTTTCGTAATTATTGCGTTAAATTAGATTATTGTACGTATAACATCATTGCAAAGACCTTCGTTTAAAGCTTTTGTAATTACTTTCTCAATTTTGGAGAAATGCTTGCGTTTATAAAAAAAATGAAGTATAAAAATTATATTTTCAGTTTTTCAGGATATAAGCAAAAATAATCTAACAGTTTTTAACTTGATTAATTCCGTTTTTTTTCCTTTGATTCTGTCTTTTAATTTCTTATACAAATCTTTTCTTCCGAAGACAAATTTTTATCGTTTACTTCATCAAAAAGTGAAGAAGATTTAAGGTGCTGAAAAGTATTTATCAATTTTTATTTCATAAATCATCACATTAACTACATCATCATTTTCTTATTGCACCATTAAATATCTCAAAATACAACTACCACTACAGAAGCTACCAGCTTCCTCCATCGTCCTTATTTTCCTTCCCATCCATCTATATTCTAAAACATCGTAAATGTTAAGCCCGTTATCTACAGCCAAGGCATTTTATAAATTGTATAATTGACTTAATCAAACATTGAAAAGTCATAATTTCTCCGAATAAATCAAATAATTTTTGTACAACACAAAATATATATGTAGAATTCGTGACCATTCTCATCTAAACTCCACATATCAACAGCTTTACGCGTCACGGATCTAATTTAAATAAACTCAACCAACGATTGACATACTAATTCCGCAATTTCCCAGTAATTCATAAAAGTTTCCGTTTACGAAAGCTCTACCGCAATCGCAGCGTCGAACGAGTGCACCAGTAAGTGCCAGCACATGGTATGAAAATGAAGCCGACATGCAAGCGGATCCGGAACAGTGTGTGACGCAGTGTTGAATAATCAAAATGTGTAGTTTCCGAAATGTTGAGAGACGAGATTTCCCGGAAGAAAGAGTGCTCGTGGACCGAGTGCGTTTGTTGCTTACCCGCTAGTCGAGCTCTCTCATTGTCAATGGTGGTTCGCCAGTAGGCGTATACTTAACCACCAAGTCGTCAGTATAACGCCGACGGCCGCACCATCAACACCATCACTTCGCCATCATACTATCATTTTGTATTTTGACCATTTATTACGAACGACAATCGTTACAAAACAATACGACGACAAAACAACGGTAATCGATATCATTTTACTACACACATACAGTATATGTATGTACGTTCGCTACATTTTACTCGGACGTTTGCGGTCGATGTTTTCAATGGGGGGGAGGGGGTGCTGATAAAAAATGTATATTTATTGAAAATGTGCGCGAAATTTTCTGCCAAGACTATACATGTACATAAAACCAGTACATTCTTCATATTGTATTAAATTCATCATATATAAGACTTTCGGCTAATCGTGTGCAATAGTGACAGTTCAAACAAATTTGCATGTTTAATTGCTTTTAAATTTAAAACGAGCATATATATGGATGTGTATAAATATATAATATTAGTACATAGTAACTACATACATATATAATGTATATATGTATTGAAAGTATCAGTTTGACATCCTGAAACGAGTAAATATTTCAAAAGTTCTTCTTCTAAAACATTATAATTTCATTGTAAAATACATAGATACATATGTTATGTTTAGAAAATCATAATTTTTTAATCAAATAATGAAGAAAATTTTGCAACACATCTTAATCAAGAATATTCTATAAATTTTAGATATAGATAAGTAAATAAAAAATTGAATGAGCTGACGATTTAAGACGATTTTAATTTTTGTGAGAACTGAATTATGTGCAAATACTATGGGTGTCACAGAAATTCCTCAGCGTGTTTAAAATAGCACACGGGTCTTTGATTAGCTATCTCTTCTATTGACAGTTCTTAAAAAAAAACATATAAGATTAATTTACGATTTTACCAAGTAGATTAACAACATTAATCTAACTAATAACTTCACGTTAAATCTAATCCATATATACATTACATATATCCAATTTATTTATAGATACACGATTTAATAATTCCCATCGAACAAACACGAACGACTAACAGTAATCACTATAGAGCCTTTTAAGAAACTGAAACTTTTAAGATACCGCAATGAAACAATCGTATGCAAAAATTTCAATCGCAAAATATAATACCATTAACGTTGGATATTTGTCAGTGGCGCGGCGTGCGTTAACCTCTACGCTGTGTTTACGTTTAATATGATGCAAAATGAGACCACGCTGGACTAATGGCAATTTTTTTTGCCTGCTCGTCGTCATCGTCTGCGGCATTTCACTGATAAACGGAGTGGTTTTAAAATTTAATAATTGGCGGTTGTATGTGTGTGTGTGTGTCCGCAGCGCACTTGTGATTTACAAGCGGCGGGTTGTGGCGATTGATGATCGGACACAATGATGTATTATACACGTGTATGATATCCACTGCCTATTAGCATATTATTCATCCAGGCGACGATTGAACGTTTCATTTTGCATACGCCGAATTCTTCGATATACCCAAATAAATTATAGTGTAATGTGTGTGTACGCGAGTGCACGTGGCCGAAGACGCTTTTTGAAATGCGTTATATTTTTTTTTTTTAGTAATTTTCACTTAATCGTATCGTATTTTATCCACGGCACCGATTTCATTGGGACGTTAATGCAGGTGTGCAAGTGTCGTAAAATACGAAAGTATCATCTCAATTTCATGAGATATTGGACGAATGTATGATAATGTGATATGTATGTAGGTAAGCACACTTTGAAATATTCATCGTATAAAAAACGACTAATTTTTCATTTTTCCGACCTCTTAATCTAATTTACATCGACAGGATTACCATATCATTGATGAATCTCAAATTTTCATTTAAAATCATGAGCGTTGATTTTCACATTCGTTTTCATTAAAAGCTCTGATATAGCGTACTTAAGCTTAATCGGAATAATGAATATTTCATTTCGCTAACACAAGATCGCGTACAATAGAATGAAGCCTTATTTGCTTGATTACATTATAATAGTATCATACTTTCATTGTGCCCAAAAGTTAACTAATGAAATTGAATAGCATTTTCGACTACGTGACGGAATTCTCAGCTTCACTTTCCATTGCAGAAAATACTTTTCTTTTTGAATGACACGCACGCGACTTTGTTATATTTTTCTGTCAATATTAATCCATAGCTTAATTTAAAACTTTAGTACATACCTATAATCTTATTGTGATTAAAATTTCAAATGACACGATTTAACGTTATGCAAATATGCACATCGAACAGATCTAAAATCTTAAAGGTAACCATAAAAGAAAATTCATTTCAAAAATATAAATTTATAGTTCCTTAATTTTCCCTTATCCAAGCTGTATTCAATACTAACATTGGAGGCCCAACCTCTTACAATATTATTAGGTACATATACATATGTATTTTCTAACCCGTATTCGTGTTACATGTCTGATCCCATTTTGTAATTTTTTTAACTACATTCTCTTAAAATATCTTATTTGTATAGATTTTATTTTATTCCACATTGATTTGAAACTATTAGTTTATATCCAAAACTATATCAGTATGTTCATATAGCTTTGAAATTTCCCTAAAATCAAATTTTTGTTTTTAGGGAATTTACAAATTTTTGTTTTTATTTTAAAGACTAGTAATATAGCAATTTATTGAGTTAAATAGCAGTTTTTATTAGAAAACATAATACATATAGATATGTACATATGTATATGTACCAACATAAGTAATTTATCCTACCGGTCGCTCTTTATATAGGTTTATAGTTTACATTTTAATAAATTATAATATGATATAAAGATTGTACTAACTAATAACTAACCTTTTATAGATCACTATAGAAAGGTGTATTAACTACACACATAAAAACAAGATCGCAAAGGTTTATGACCATTTTAACGGTGAAAGCCCAATTCAAATCAACTTCTTCGATGTAGCGACCAATCCTTTGATCAAACTTCGCCAAAAAAACATTTTATGCATTTCTAACACGTAATTGAAAACTCGTGGGCATTTAAAATAGTTTTTGCGGGTCACCGTCGAGTGATGGCTGACCGGTCCACTACAATGGACAGTGTTGTGTCTCGTCCATTGTGGCCGACGAGACAGAGATACATAACGTATTAATTTATCAACATATAATAAAATAATACGCATTCGCGAATGGGCATGAGATCATCGCGGAATGTCGATAGCGATCGAAATACAATAATTGTATGTAGAGCGGGCAGCCCTCGGGGTAACTAGAGGGAGGTGGGGCGGTGTTCTCTATCATGACATCACCACGCCTAGGAACGGTTATAATGGATTTTTTTACCATCGTACTGCTCCATAACAGTGTCCCGTCTCATCCATGACCTAACCATGCAATAACAGTTGCCTCATCATTGTTGTGATACAAAGAAACCTGCCAAATCACTACGGTTCATCGACTGAACACACCTCTATTTAGCCGCACTATTGTTAAATATTTTATCAAAAAATAATTTCGACCATTCATTATTAATAAGTACCTAAAGCTGTGATCGAAAAATTTGTTTTTATTCAATTTCTATGCAAAATTTATCTTCCAATTTTGAAATTGCTCATGACAAGTTTCCTGGATGAGAAATAATTTCAGCATCATCCAATGGGTTTTCAACAGCAAAAATACTAGATTGAATATGGAAAAATGTATTGTTTTTGACGTATAATAATTTTCAATCATCAGCTATAAACGTTACAACAACATTATGTACAGCTATTTTTTAAGATATTTCAGTTATTTTAGTAAAATATTGCGTCTGTAACAATATTATCAAAGTAAACAAAAATAGATCAATGAAATAGATATTGGTGAGTGAAACGGTATAATATGACCGCGATTCTCCAATTATATTGTGTGTACGCATCTAGACTGCGTGGCGCTCTTGTAAATTAATTACATATCATCTGTGAACCAATTTCACTTTAACACCAAAACAACCCAATATAATCGTATCGTAAACATATGTAAAATTATCTTTCATCTTCAAATTATTTCATTCGAATCGATCAAAAATGAATAAAACATTTCCTAAATAGACATTATATAGACGCGGGATGACTTTTTTAAATATAGATTTTATTATCGTATCGTAATACATACGACTTTCACTTTGACATAAAACGAGTATCTCGCATTCGCTACATATATTGACAGTTGATATGTAGCGTTTAACTTGTATCGCACCGAGACTAACTACATATGGTAACTTGATACACGCCGATGTTAATTAAATCAATTTTATGATGGTCTCCGAGAAGACACAAAGCACACTTCCACAGTGCATATAAATTTATATAGTCTATAAATAAATATACACGATTTTAACAAATGTATCACTATTTTTGTATGTAGGTAAGGTACATACATATGTACATACCTACCTATGTTTGGACACCAGATGGATTCCCCATAAGAGAGTTCAATGGGACTTTAAAAGGTCATCAAGATGGCTTTTGACACGCAATTGAGGAATACGCAGCTTGTACACATTGTGTCCGTTATTCTCGGTGTTAAGAAAGAGCCGCCGTAACAGTTTTAATGTTCATGATTTTTTAAAAGCGCGATATCATGGTTGTGACTGAAATTCATTTTTTTCAATGCCTTAATATTATAAATCATCTTTTGTGCAATGACTATTACTATCATTGACAAATACTCAATCAATTTCTTTATTACAATATAAATATACATACAATATGCATAGGCAATTTATATTAGATTACCGATGAAATTTATTTAGTACTTTCACACAAACAGCAACTACTGGAGAAAAAATGAATCTTGTCTTCTTATTGAATAATAAGACAAGAATCTAAATTTTATTTCTTTTTTGCGAATGTCTTCAGAAAATTTTATGTTTATTCTCGCTAATTGTGGTCTATAGTTTTTATATTATATGTTGTACTACATCTAATACATAATTTCAAAAGAGACTTTGTATGTATGTAAGTATCTTTGGTTGGGAACTTCGAACAAAAAATAAAGTTTCTATGACAACAATTCAATTGGTTGAATATTATATTTTTTTCGATTCAAATATATTTAATAAAAAAACAAACGAATATTTACTATTAGATTCACCATGCTTACGCTGTTTATATTACAAATACTGAGCGAAGCCGGGTAAAACAACCAGTAAAATATAAATGACATAACATGAAATGACTTTCATTTAAAGCATAAAATTTCTTATAGAATTTATCATAATTAATATAATACGCAAAATATCGCATCATCAACATAGGCACGTTTTACGTTATGTACATATATTTGAACTGTAAAAAAAATCCGATTTACAAACGACTTAGAAGGTATAGAAAAAACCATATCATCACTACAAAAAGCGCAAATATTATATGTATTGAAAATATAAATATATTATTTATTCTACAAATGAACAAAAGGCTTCTGGGTATTTGATTGATTTATTTTTAAATTTTTTTTTTTGCATGACGTCTCTTATTGAAAAAAGTAAAATGACTTGCATGTATGTATGTACATATTTATTTTGATTATTTATTTAATTAATTTTATGGCCGCAAACTAGTAACTAATTTCATATTTTCTTTTTTCAATTTTGAAATTATTAAAATGAACTTTTTCTGAATGTATAGATAGATTGAAGGACTGAGACACAATTCCAATTGATTGTTTTTGATCCAACAAACTTATCGCTTGACGCTGAAGACATCGCCCCAACCAGAGCTTTAGGGTATTTGTTACACTCAAACTATGGTAGGTAAAATTTCAAATTACACTTTTTTTTCTAATGGTGTGAGGAAAATCAATCCGGTACAATGGAAAATTCGAATAAGAATGAAAATCCGAATCTTATTACGTTTCGAAAGCTTGTAAATGGTAATCGAACTCTTTCACCGTCGACCCTTTTAACATTTTACGCTAATATATAAACAGTCGATTTCGAACAACGTCGCAAAGGTATCGAATGTTCCCCGGTGCATAAAAGAGAAAATGACGATATTGGCATGGCGGGTAGAGTTTCCGATTGACGGGCGCGATAACCCAAGAGAATGCGTTAAATTTTAATATTATTATACGCCGGTACACAATATTTATGTATTATATTTGGCGCGGATATATGTACCTATAAGTTTATGGGCGGCATTATCGATGGCCGAGTGGCGTTTTGAAACGTGGGAAAAAAATCCGGTTGGCGAATTCCTCTTATTGCACCGAAAGAGTCAGCCACCGGCCGACCAACCCAGGGAATTCTGGTGACGTTCCCGCAGACCAAAATTGGCCCATCAAAGTCATTAAGCATATATGTACGTACGTATGTATGTTCATATACATATATAGCGAGCGTTTTTTTTTTTTTTTTGGGAAAGGAATCCATTCACTACACGAACGAACTCAATTTAATGTACTATCATAATAAAACTTTATAAAATAAACCAGAAGAAAACGGAAATCTTCAAAAGCCAACTTTGTTGTTTAAAATAATTGACTTATGTACATATGTACATATACGTGTTTAGAAGACTTTGTACAAAGCCTTATTATTTCAGAAAACCAAATAATTTTGCATTCCATAACATGAGTAACTTTTCAATAAAATAATATGAAACTATCCTTTCTTAATCATTTTATATCAAACGATAGAAACATTACCACTTCTGTGAATTAATGAATTATAATATTTAACTATCACTAGCGGGATGTAGATAAGTATATGATTCTAATTAAAAAAAAAAAAAAAATTCATCAATGAAATATCACAGTCATTCACCATCCATTGCCGGATGAAAGCCTTTCCGACATGCTTCCATTCGCTCCTGCTTTGAATAACTGTAATCCATCTAATCCTACACATTTTTCTAATTTTATCTACTCATCTCCCCTGTGGCCTTCCTTGCACCGTTTTACATTCTCTCTGGTATCATTCGAACACTTATTTCGTCAATTTATCGTTAATTCTTCTAGCTACGTGACCCGCACATTACCATTTCAATTTATTTCACCCAGTGCTGTAGCAACGCATTACTCTCACCCAGTGCTGTAGCAACGGGTGGTTTCCAAGGATGCCAGATTTTTTTTAATTATTCAAGATCGGACAACACATTTAAACATGTTAACAATTGAATATGAATTAGCGAATAATATATAAACTTTCATAACATAATAACAGGCTTTGATAACGCCAAAGCACGGAAAATTCGATTTTTCCAAGTTTATACGCTAATAACACTAAGCAACAAAAAAAAATTACCGGAGCGGAAACTCATCAATCTTTGCTAAATTTGACCCACTAAATTCGAATATGACAATAATTTTGGCTTGCTTTCGTTTGAGAGATATGAGTGTTTAAAAAAATGTGCAATTTTTACAGACTTTGGCTTTTGCAGTCTTTAATTAAAAAACTAATATCGGTGTGCCAAAAGTGAGTATTGGAATCAACAGTCAAATGTTTTTTTTCTATTGATTGTATTAGATTTTTTCCGTTGAAATACTTGTAATTAGTTATAAATGTAGCTTTTTTTTACACATTTTTTCAGTAATATTATGGACTAATTTTTCTATTTTTTTTTTCATTTTACCTTGTTTATAAGGATTGTTTTTTATGTCAATATTTTTTGTTTTATCAAAATGTACTGATACGAACGGTATTGATCTATGAATTGCACATTGAGCAAGTTTTCCATCTAGTGTAGATTTTGACATTCTGAATTTGAATCCAAATTATTAAAAATATAAAAACGCACTCAAAAGAGTCTGAAAATTCTTCATATTCGACATGTCGGCGTTTACCTTTGAGAAAAATAAATTAAAATTTCGCCTCGCATGCGTTGAACTCGGCTGCACCACATGCATTATTTGGCTGCAGTTGCGGTATGCTTTGATTTTTTCCACTGACATGCATACATACATATGTATGTACATACATATGAGTGTACATACATGCGTTCACAAGCAACGAAACATTTTGGTACACTGCTGTGCTGGTTAATCGTAAAGAGGGGATCGTAAGCGAGATATAATAGTTATAAGACGAGTCAACGACAGTATTTAGCGTGTCCGAGATTTCTCATGTCCGTAACGCGAAACATACGATGCACCCCGGGGCAAAAATACAATACGCGATGCACTACCCGTGCACAATATTCATCTCGTTCGAATAATGCTAACTTTTTTTCACCGTCATTTTCACCACAACTGTCGGCAAGGTGGAGGCATGCAAGTGCTAATTCGACAATTCTTGGATTTAATTTCTTGAGAATGAAAATCGTTTAATTTTTGGAAAACGATCACAATAGCTGACACACTAAATTATAGAATAAGATCAAACAATTTTTCGTGTAATAATTCATCCGAGATAATATCGCAGCCGAATAACGGCAAGTCGCGCCTAGGTATCTACTATTGTTTGCATAAAAACTAGGCTAAACCGAACCATCAAAACTTTGACACGGCTAACCTTAACGACGAAACTGTTGTCTTGAAAACGACTTTCTGCTGTCGGAATTCATTGTTAAAAATAAAATGTTCAATAATAAAACCAGGGCCTATAAATATGCAAAACACTTAATCCACTGATAACTACACAATTTGTTATCCCGTCCTGTATAAATGCAGGTCATGAACTAAACCTGAATCATATATTTGAAATCATCGATATACTCGTATTTACTTATGCATCATATTAAAAATCAATATATGCACTATCACACTTTCTTTAGAATTTATTACATTTAATAATAACCTGTTTAAGATTAAAATTAACAATTCAGGAAACTATAATCAACAAGAGCAAAAAACAATATTTTTAAAGCACTTTCGAATAATTTAAAAATTCTAAAAATTTAAACCCGTTATCTTGAACATAATATCAAAAGTGACCGGTTTGACATCGTAAGAAAATAATTATTTAAACAACAAGAAATCATCAGAGTAATTCACAAATAAACTTCGCGTATGAAATTTACCGTATTGTTCCAAAAATATTCAACAGCACAATTTAACAACAATAAACCAAATTATTATTATATTATATGCTACAAGTAATATCCTTAAAAAGATAGATGTGACTTACGCTCCATCTTTTGTATTGCGAATTTTTCATAATTAAAAATTTAATCCTCGTTTGAAATCAACACTCTTATATCAATAACACTTCACATCAAACAATGCTAATTCGTCCTATCATTAATCTAAACCGCTCTCAAAAAAAAAAGATACAACCGGTTTGTAAAGTGTTCTCCATATTAAGATTACACATTGGAGGGGGCTAACAATATTCAAAGACGGGTCCAATTTTTATTATCATAAATTATTATAATGAACACATCATCGTCACCGTCAACTTTTATCTCGTCTTCTATTAAATATAAAGCGTAAAAAAGGTACATATTTATCATGCCGTTAGCACCTTTTGTATTGCTATTAATTATTACAATATTTAAGTTTGACACAATTGAATTAAAAAAATACATATTCGAAAAAATAAAAGCGTACATATTCGAAAACAACTATGATTGTTTTGTATTTAAATTGTAACTCAGCTTTTCAAATCCTATAATGGAATTCAAACAAACACTTGAATTATTTATTGTCTGATAAATATAATACGATATCCTTTTTATCATATAGGTAAATGGATTTCAGATGATTTTATTGACAGGAATCGTTATTTAGTTATCTCGCTGTTCAAGATATTCTCGCAAAAAAAAATCGGCCAGACTTACTAACATACATAGTACACAATAAATTATGTAGAAAAAAAATATATTAACATTTTCTATGCCAAGAAGTCGAATTTAGAATATATATTATAATTTTATCAATTATACATTAATTAATTTATATTTAACATACATATGTAGGTGATTGGGCTTAATCCTATACCTATTTAATATTCCAACTTTCTTTTCAAAACTTTTTTTTCGTGAAATACAATATAGAAATTGCAGATGCGTATTAACAATGTATTTATATTTCAGCATTTTATGTGACATGAAAGGCGGAAATGCTTCAAAAAGGAAGCCAAAACGTCTTAAAATAATGAAGAAGCCATTGATAATAACGCTTTTTGCTATAATAACTCTTGGATCGACGCAGAGTGCAAGTATATCAAATGAAAAAAATTCCGACACGTTAATAGACAATGCAAACAACAATGCCATTAAGAATCACACGTGTAATTAATTTTCTTTTAAACACTTGAATAAGGAAAACTTAACAAAGTACTTCATTTATAAAACAATTCCTTACTTTTGTAGATGAGATGCCGGTGAAGGATTCCAGAGGTCTTTTCTCTCCTCGCATGGATTACGATCAATGGAAACCTCTGGGTCGCGGAGATCCTTTACAAAACGATCCCACATACGACTACGTACCACCGGTGTTGGATCGAGTGCACTACTGGATAGAACCACCCACAAAGAAACAAGACGGTCCTGCTCAGCACGACGGAAAAAAATCCGAAATACTCGTCTTAGGAGTGTCTTCGAAAAAGCCCAGCTCCAGCGTGCCACCAGCGGACGTGCGAAAAGATCAATACGACCCATTTCTCAAGTTCATAGATGGACCAAAATTTTATCATCACCATCACAACTCATTCAATCGCCTCAACCAGGGTCAAAGACCGCCCCACTCTATGCCCCACAACTTCCATTCTCAATTTTATAAAAACAAATATGACGAGAGCAACCACAAGCCAGACGAGCAGCGGACGCCTTACACCGTCCTAGTACCACCTCCGATGCCTCCACCGCACATGGAAATGCCGATATTTAATTCGCAGAATCCATCGCCGAAACTACCTCAACCCACCACTCAGAGACCCGTTTACATGCCACCGACCGCTACCACAGCGCCTCGTCCTTCGGTGTCCGTGCAAGAGGCTAACCTCATATACCATTCTTCCAGCACCGGCGGAAACAACCAATGGCACAATAACGGTAATCAATTTGCCACTCTCGAGGCCAGCAGTCAATATGTCACCTGGAGGACTCCGACGGCCAAGCCTCCCGTGCGGAACACACTACAAGAAGCGAGCAAAGTGAATACCATAAAGTTTCCCAAAAATTCAACGGAAGGTCAGAAGTCAACGTCGGAAAACAAACCATTCGTATTTCCAAGCGACACTACTGGGCGTATCGTGTTTGAACAGCATTCTGTTTACGACTCCTCCTCTGGTCAAAGTTTACAAACACCGAGCATGCATATTCAAACAGGATCGTTCCAAGACATTTCCATACCTCAAACACCATTAGTACTCGCCACGAGTAGTCCCACTTTACACATACTACACGTAGCCGGTGCTCAGCCCGCTGTCACACATATGGCAGTCGGCAACCAACCAATGCACAAAGGCCAAGTTTCAGACGATACCATCGGCAATGCGTACGTCAACATCGGAAAACCGAATGCCCACATCCAAAAAGAAATCACAAGCAAGTCTCCAGATGTAAATATGAATTATCCCTCGACCGCGATGAAACCTTCCGTGCAGGTGCCGCTGCTACCGTACATGTATCCAAACAATCAAATCAATTCCGTGTACACTAATATGAACACGCCTGCTTTGATCAACAACGGAGTTCCTTTCAGTCGAAGACCTGGTCCCATAACGGAAGACTTCACTTTGCAGACAATGCAAACTATGCAACCGCCTTCTCCGACGATGAAAGCGTCTGAAAAACCTGAGCTGTTTACTAAAAAACCAGCTGGATTCCTTCAATCGATTCTACAAAAAGAATTTACGATAACCTCTCCACCTTCGGTCACCACTTATGCACCTACAACGGCCGCAACTGCTGCAACACCAACGGAAGCTGCAACCACCACCACAGCTATTGCGTCTCTCACTACGGACCCACTATTCAAACACTACAAACAACCAAATGAGCCCTTGAGAGGACCAATGTACCTAATAATACAAGGGCACTCGAAAGTGAAGAATTACGGCGCTTCTCACAAAGAAAACATGCACGCAGTTTCCATGCCAGAAACCAATGAAATCCCACAAACTGGAGAAAAATATTCCGTTAAACATATTCATAATCGAAAAGAAAATTTCAAAAAAGACAACAAAGAAGAAACCGTACGCAGCAGATCGAAGGGCGCTAGAACGTTGAAAGATTTATTAGATAGTGGAATAGGGAGTCTCGACGTTAAAGAAACACTGTTGGGTGCAAAATATGAAATTGGTGTTGATGATGGCACAGCATCGACGGAGAAATATTACAAAGGTATTGTCGAGTCGGAAGAGCTCGACGTTGGCGAACGAAATTCAATAAAACAATCAAACAAAAAGAATAGAGAAAAGAGACAATTAGAAGAATTCATTCCAGTTGTCGAAGATACGGTGGAAACATTTATCTATGATTATTTAAAAAGGCAAAGCGAAGGATCGGGTGTCGGTGCCATGTTAGCTTCGGCTATTACCAGTGATAGTTCAGAAGATTATAATGATGACGCAAATAACACTTCTAACGAGGATTCTTAGAAATGAGTTCTCTTGTGATAAACATTATGTCGTATGAATACGATAAATCTTAAGATTTTAGAATAATTTATAGAACATTATAACGTCTACTCGTCGATGTGGTAGGACTACATACTTTTGCTCTCGCGGGATGTGGCTTGCTACTTTGAAAACGTACGCTTTTCTTCAAGCGTTATCATTTTAAATTTTAACTCGCATCAAATTTGGGAAAATTATATTTTTATATAAAGTAACATTTCTGATTTTATAATTGGAAAAAATAAAAAAAATTAAGGATATCAATGAAATCTTCTTACGAGTCCACAAATTTGAAGAAATTATGACAAAATATAAATTAAAATGATTTCGGTTTTTATTTTATGTATTGGGAACTCTCTTATATGTGTGTATGTGAATATATAAAAATATTTCAAAATATATACGGCTAATGATGTATGTAATTAAAATATATTATATCTATAGTATAATACTTTTGATATGAAAATATTATAGGTATTTTGTATTTGTTTTTAAATAAATGATATTTATTTATTTATAAAAACTACATATTTCTTTTTACTATCCTAATATATTCCAGTTAATTTTTGAAATATTCACATCATTGAAAGTATGTTTGTATGTATATTATTACTTCATAAATCATTACGCATTTATCATATATGTACATACATAGGTATATTTTTACAAAACACGATCATAAAAATATTATTCAATTTTATGACGACATTAAACGTGAAAGAAAAAAACATTTAACTATTAAATTATCATCGGCTTAATTTACCGTAAATAAAAATGCATCCGAAAATACTTTCACTGCATTCGCATCGCATACGTATGTATGTACATACATATTGAACACATGTATACATATTTAAGCAAGATTTATACGACGAAGAGGAGAATCATCGAGGAAATGAGGTCGAAAAAGGGAAATTGTCGAGACGGCACCTATGTATGCAACCAGAGTTGGGTCAAAATTATAATAAACGAACATCAAAGGAGGTCCGTTACGAGGCGCAGCCGCCCACATGTGAGCCGCCCACGGGCACGGGCTTCTTCGTCTGACAATCGTATTTCACGTCCATACGTGAATTTGCCGCCCATGGGAACCGTGTCATAACATAATTGTTACATCGGTGTATTGCTTGAACAGCGATTCCCAACACTCGTCTAAAAACATACATACATACATATAATTTGATGCACATAATGATAAATGTGCTACCACAAGATTATGAATTGCTATTGGCTCCACCCGGCTTCGCTCGATATTTGTAATATAAACGGCTTAAACATGGCTAATCTAATAGTAAACATTCATTTGTTTTTTCATTCAATTTATTTGAATAGTAAACGACAGCCAATCAGAAACGAGCTACACACACACACACGAAGAAAGGTCTTTGTTTTGAAAACATAGGGACATTCATATTAGATTATAAATTCCAGTGAAATATTTACTAGGCACATAATAATTACAATATTTACTAGAGCTGAAGTGGATTCGACAATTGAAAATACCAGACTTGATGTTTTATAAAAGTGCGTCTACATATTTAATCGATTTCAACATTGTCGTTTGTCACTGAGTGTGTGTTCGTTTGTGAGTGTCACTTTTTGCATCTTTGGAATAAACAATATTTTATTTATTACAGTCACCATCAAAATATCATATGTATGTATGTACGTTCTTCGTCATAAATTTATTTTATTTTTTGTTTTTCTTCTCTTTTTCTAATGTAGGCCATTGTGGCGCATTAGGTTCTTCCTGTAATGCCACAATGATCCATAACTATAAATAAATAAAATAAATACATAGGCTTTTGAGCTTTTTTTCCCTATTGTGTCTTAAATGCTAAAATTAAAATAAGATAACACCTATGTACATATACGTATGTATAATAATTACTAACGAGAAAAATAATATGTAAAATAGATAAGTGGATCAGTAACTATGTACATATATATATGTAAGCAACAGACCCACTGAAACTCACCAAGCCAAAAAACCACAATATACATAAATCTTTGACTTAAAAGAGTTTTAAGTTCAAAATAATATGTACGTATAAATGTATTATGAACAATTATAAGAATTGTTAAAGTATTTATGCAGTGCTGACAGGTCAGACTTGGATATTTGTGACTCCAAGTCAATCGTTGCCTATCAAAGTTTGGCAATCTAACTGATTTCATTGTTGAAACGGTTCCTCTTCAAATTTTGGCAAAACCTTCCTACCCACTATTTGAATATGATTTCAAATTCATAATCTATAAATTGACATCATATGCATAAGTTTAATACCATATGGGCATCATAATAAAATACAAATTAAAAAATTGCCAGTAGCATGGCTCGGTGATTGGGCTTTTGCCTAGCACCGAGAAGCGCCGGGTTCGATCCAGTGAATTGACCTCGGTTAAAAAGAATTTATTCTGAGTATATTTGTAATGCTTCTGGTCAGATGGTTTCCTATCAGAGTTTGCCAATTTTTCTGATTTCATTGTTGAAACAGTTCCTTTATTAAAAATTAGCTAAAAACCATCCTACCTACTATGTCACTACTATTTGAGTATGATTATACAATAAAATTTATGTAAAAGTTAAATTCATAGATGTCTCGTTAGTTTCGAGTTGTTCAGTGTCTCATAATTCAGCAACGTGTATTAAAAAATGCTGCATTGTTTGTAATTGGCCAGGAAGGCGCATTGGGGTTTACATACATATATATAAAAATATTTAAGATGAACAGCAAAAAGTCAAAATCAAATAACTCTTACAAAGACAAAGACAAAGAGTCATTTATGCTGTGTTCAATGATATACTACATATATATAGTTTTATTTATATATATATATATATATATATATATATATATATATATATATATATATATATATATATATATATATATATATATATATATATATATATATATATATACGTATATAGTTTTAGTATATAGTTTTACTGTACGAGATGATGTCGGATCTGTTGTAATTTTGAAGGTGACACATTTCAATGTTGCAGCCACCAATAATATGTAGACGTTGAATGACGTAGACGTAGACGTAATTTGTAGAATAGACGTAGTTCTATTTTGAAACGTCACAATATTATTTAGAAGGCAATACATTTTACTATGTGTATTCGTTTATCAAAACCGTTGTTTATTATGTAAGTGCTAAATTGGTCACGTGAATAAATAATTCTGACATTTCTAAATGTATTTTATAATCAACAAAAGAGTTATTACGCATGAAATCAATATCGAAGTGAATAATAAATCGAGTAATAAATAACGATAGGCAACCCGTGGCATTAAAGAAGCGCTTTTATAAGACGACAGTCGTAACGGTCCATTCGAAGGAGACATTGTCACTTGAGGAACAACGTAACGTATGTAATTTATTTTCAGTGACTACTTTGTAGGGCCGATTTAACAAATCAATTCCGATACCAACACTATCAATATAACCGTATTTTAATAAATAAATAAGCTTATATAAATATATGAATAATCATACTGTTTTGTCTATTTCTCTTATCGTGACCAATTTCAACGACAGAACTCTTACGAGCTTTTCCCACAAGTTAAGAGAACGCTCATCGGGATTAAAGGACTTTAAATATTTTTAAAGAAATTACCACGATTGATAAATCGGGATAAAATTGAGTAACGAAGTTTCCCATTCGTATGATAATACAAAAGTTCATACATTTACATATGTACATATGTACAGTACCTACATATGTAATAACAAAAATAATATATGTACATACATATATATGTATGTAGATAGCTTCACTCATATTTTTATATTTTTTTCGCTATAGAGATTACTGAAGGATCGTTTTAAAAGCTAAATACGTGAAAGCTATTCAATCAATCAACCAACCAATACATAAAAATTAATTTCAATTAGTGATGAGCGTTAAATTAATATGCATTATTTATATGTATGTATATTTTTTTCCACATGCAATTAAAAACAAACACAATTCAAAAAGCATCAATTTTTCCTAAAAAACTTCTGGGAGACAGAGCAGGCAAAATATAATATATATATATATATATATATATATATATATATATATATATATATATATATATATATATATATGTACGTATGTACATAGTTTCAAAATTATAATAATAGGAATAAATTGGGTCCTCTTCCTATTCTATTTTTATTATTTTATGTGTTAAAATAATTAATTACATATACTTTAAAATAATATTATAAAACTACATAGGCCTCTCATAGTAACTAGCCGTGACGACGTGAGTACCTACTTCATATTTATTATATGTGTATAAATTTAATTGAGAGATTTTTCAATTTTTCTAAAATTGTTCAGTTAAATTTTAAAAAACTTTCATGATTCCATCAAGATATGAATTTCAAGAAGAAATATATGTATTTATGTATATTACACCTACTAAATACATACATATATGTAATATACAATGGTGACCGGAAAAATGCACTCGAGATAGTTACACTCTCGGGACATCCAAACTTTCAAAGGTGCTCAAGAAGAACTAACGCAATAGAATTCCACAAAAAAGCGTCAGGGGATATTTGTATGTTATCCAAGGGTAACAATCTTTTTTTGTGGAATTCTATTGCGTACGTTCTTTTTGAGGGCCTTTGAAAATCAGGACTTCTCGAAACTGCGCTACTATTCAGTGCAATTAAGTGCATCTTTCCGAGAACCGTAATATATTATACCACTTGCTATACATATAAACCTATCAGTGGCGTAACTACTATGACTCATGGGGACTGCGGTACATGCAACCCTTGGGCTCGGAAGGCCCCCGGCGAGAATCTCCAAATATTAATAAATATATTTTAAAGATAAATTAATTAACTTATCATAATTAAAAAAATAATTTTCTAATGTTAATTAAAGTGATTAATTAACATAAGAAAATCAATTCACACTGACTGAAAACAGCCTTAAGTGTGTAAGCAAAATATAATTAGACATATGAAGAGCGAATTCTTTGAAGTGAATTGTTAGACTTTTTTGTTATTTTACTTTGCAAATTACTGTCGCTAGTATATCTATAGAATGCACATTTGGCTAATTAAAATTAATAAAAAACTTTAGAAAAAATTCAATCGGCCATTCAAATTCGATTCAGTCAAATTCAATCCAGGACTTAGTGAACTTGAAAATCTTAAATATTGAACACGAAGAAGCTTAAAAAATGTCTTTGGAGGCGAGGGAAGACATTTACAATCTGTTACAATTTTTTATGAAACCCATACTTATACTGTTTACAAATTATTACATACATATGTATATATTAATATTTATTTATTTAAATTTGGACCATTGTGGCTTTACGGGGATCCCTAATGAGCCACAATGGTCGAAAATATAACAATGAGAAGAGTCGTATCAATATTTGTCGACATATTATATACATATACGTATATAGTAATATGACGACAAATATTAATAAAATAATCATCTCTGATAAGAAAATATCACATTCAGGCACGGCAACAACGTTTTCAGTGAGAAGTTGCATAGCTCTTGGAATTGGAGCCATCCGATAAAGAACTGTGCGGTCAGGAGGTACAACCATCAAATTATGATGTCTACCACCACGCACATAATTATTAGGGAAATAAAGTCTCAACCGTTCCAGCAACGACGGGCATGATGTATTACCACGTAGAAGCTGGAGAACAAAACGAATTAACGAGAAGTTTCTCCGAAATTTAAGAATATACATATTATAGGGGTATATATGTAATTATACCCAAGCATGTCCAAAAGGAAAGAAATAGGGTAATACCCATACTCTTTCCTATATAGTTTTCTATATAGGAAAGAGTTTTTTTTCGAAGACATGCTTTTTACACTTTCTCAATAATATTTATATATAATATGACGACAAATATTAATAAAATAATCATCCGTGATAAGTAAAAATGTAATAATCCAATTGATACATACATATATACGGAAGCAGAGACAGGCACAATCACCAAAAAAATATATGTATATGCACACAAAACAATTACACTGTTATAAACAACAAAACAAATGAATTCGAAAGAATTTAAATATTCAAATTTTCAAACTCCCAATAAATACATAAGTAGATTCATAATTGGTTTTTGCGAAATATAATATATAGTATTCGCAGTTGAACACATATTTCCTGATGAATTGTGGATTTATTTATGGCCGAACGGAAGTCCGTAGCATCCTCGGTGCAAATCGGACTTCCGGTTCACACCCACATCTAATGTTGGATCGATCGTGTTCTTAGCGTCGATCCAAGAAGTCGTCAAGGTGAAAGGCAGCATCGGGAGCACCGACTTCAGCCAGCCAGATCTATGAGACGCTCTGTGTCAGTAGATCAACAACAGGAACACATCTCCAACACATGGATGACATCGATGCGGCCTTGTTTTACCTCGTGCGCGACGATAAGGAATAAAAACTAGCAAAGCACAACACACATATGGCCCGCTCATCGGAAATGGATATCTCGATGACGATCGAGAATACTTTTGACATACGGAATGAACTAGCTTCAAACTTTGTACATTATATTTTACAAATATAATATAGGCAGCTCACGGCTAATCTTCGTGGAGTATGCGCGAGCTTCCAAAGCACTCGCTGTTTCGATATCGCAGGTCGTCAAAAACAGTCATTAATTGTTTATTGTACTGTATCGGAATTGTAGCCTCAATTATGCGCGTGCCGTATGCGACATACCTTTTTTCCAGAGATCTAAACATGGTGAGTCTGGTTTTTTTTCTGACGCCATTCTCATTCACATAGTGGGAAGTACGACACGACTTACTTGCTCCTATGTATCACTGCACTAACAAACCCACCCACTTAACTCGTCATTTGACATGCTTCTTCAAGAAAGAGATGCTTATTAACAATCTTCTTTCATTTATTCATTTTGTAAAGCAGTCCGGTAGCTTATGACAAGTGAGACGAAACTTTTTTGCTTGAAGTTGGTGAATGAGCGTTCCTCGGCTCCATATGGGAGCGACATTAGAAAACTGAAAATTATGCATATTGTTTTGTACAACATTTCTATTATACGTAAGCTGACCACATTCTCTAGCCTAATGCTCTTTTTATATTACTAGACGATTTCTTATTCAAAAAGCGAATAAATGTTTGAAGCGAATAATAGTGGCAAAAATAAAACCGAGTAAAAAATTAGAAAATTAACACTTACATACATTAGAAATATAATAAAATGTCTGGTGACACAGTCACACAATAAATCTTCGCTTGCTCCTGGACCATTTTTATATCGCGTAATTTTGACTTAAAATGCAACACCTCCCAAAAATCTAAGATGAAGAATTTTTACAACGAAAAAAACAGGAGACCTGTAAAGGGTGGTACAATTTCCGGTTAAACTAAATTTTACAATAAAAATTTAAGTAACTAATACTAAGTTTCAGTTTGATGGGACTACCAGTGTTCCGGTATAGACCGACTAAAAACTCAAATGAATGAACTTAAATGAATAAATCTAATATATAATTTCGAAAGAGACTTTGTATGTAAGTATGTACATATATATCTTTGGTTGGGAATTTCGTAAACAAGTCAAAATTTCTATGACGACGAGTCGATTTTTTTTTCGATTCAAATAAATTTAATAAGAAAACAAATGAATATTTGGGGTGACAGTCACCGCACCGAATGTTAAAAAGTCGAAAATGTTCGTTTACCATGCATACATATGAAAAACGGTTAGTATATATATATATATATATATATATATATATATATATATATATATATATATATATATATATATATATATATATATATATATATATATATCAGTGGCGTGCAGTAAAAGTCTCTCTCCCCCCGTCGTACATCCTCACTTAATTTGCGCGAGCAGGATACAACAGGAACAAGAGGAACTGGCTTTTCCTCCAGTATCCTGCGCGCGCACATTAAACAAGGCTTTATGACAAAAAGAGAGATAATTTCACCGCATTCCACTCATATATATTATATATAGATACATAGTACCATTTACCATGCACCCTTTTTTTTATCTTTCGACTTAAGATCTTTCGATTTTCGATCTTTGCCTTCCGATATTTGCTTTTTCGTGCTTTTCACTTTCGGTCCCGTGAGGTAGACCCGAATACTTACTATTAGATTCGCCATGTTTACGCTGTTAATATTACAAATACTGAGCGAAGCCGGGTAAAACAACTGGTATTAAATAATGGAAGCTATGTAAGTACATATGTATAATAGTTAAAAAGTTAAGCTTCAGAACCTGTAAGAGTGAAGAAAATTATACATAATTTGGAAATATGAAATGAAACACATGAAAACTAAATTATTGTGCAAGCATACTGTTATTTTTTTATTATTTCGGTCTTCGATATGGCCACCCTAGTTATTCGGATCGCACAAAAGGAAGATAATCGAAAGGAACGTCGAACGGAAAGAATGGAAAGGCGTTTGGCAGCGAAATGTCCCATCGGCCACCCGCAAGAACTCGCATTGCAAAGGCATCCGGCCAGACGAGGGCTACTCTGGTAATTGCGATGGCGACAACATTCGGCCAATGCGGCAGTAATTGCAGCACCACAACAGTAACTACCGAGGTGGTCCCACTGGGACCATCTGTCCTTTTACCATCATGACGGCGGCGCTTCCTCGTTTTTGTACTCAAAACATATACAAGTCCCATAAATTTACGATGTGTGTTCGCGTTAATTGCAAAACAAACATAAATCAATCGATAGCTTACCTTCAAGTTACTACAACGTTTCAAGCCTCTCTGGAATGTCCAATAAAGCTTATTTTATACAGTACATGGTTCGCACTTGCAAATAAAATTAGAATCTATATATATTGTATATATGTATATACATATATATATATATATATATATATATATATATATATATATATATATATATATATATATATATATATATATATATATACATATATACATGCCTGATAGCATCCCATTAGATGATAAACCAGTAGAATTAGTAAATAATTAGTTATATTTAGGTCAAATAATTGACATGTCTGGTAGTAAAAATGAAGAGATAAAGAGACGTATAAAATTAGGATGGAGTGCATTTGGACGGATGAATGGTGTTTTTAAATCAAAAATGCCATTCTGCCTGAAGAAAAAGATCTTCGATCAATGCGTTTTTCCAGTATTGACGTATGGATGTGAAACTTGGACACTGAACGCCATGATACTACACAAAATCCAATGCACTCAAAGAAGTATGGAAAGATGTATGCTTGGCATAAAGAGGAAAGACAGGAAGCGGAACACGTGGGTGAGAAGCATGACAAGAGTAGTAGACATAGTGGATAGAGTAAAGAGATTGAAATGGCAATGGGCGGGCCACGTGGCTAGGAGAATGGACGAAAGATGGACGGAAGATGTGATTGAATGGTACCCGAGAGAATACAAAAGGGTAAAAGGAAGACCGCAGGGAAAATGGGTAGACCGCGGGGAAAATGGGTAGACCGCAGGGAAAATGGGTGAGATGGATGAGAGTTGCGCAAAACAGAGACGATTGGAAACGTGTTGGAGAGGCCTTCATCCAGCAGTGGATGGTGTATGGCTGTAAATGATGATGATATATATAAAAATGAATGTCTGTCTGTCTGTGTGTCTCGAATAGGCTCCTAAACCACTAAACCGATTACGATGAAACTTTCAAGATTTGTTGTATGCATGTCCGGGAAGATTACTATGAAAATAAACGGTAAAAAGCCTCTTAATAATAATATTTGTAATTACGATTTTACTGGCGCGAAAGTAAAGCTATCCCGCCTTCAACGCATCACGCCGCGAGTTTGACAATAATCGCGCCGCGCCTACCTTGCACTCTTATTGTGGCATTGCAACGCGTGCCGGATTCAGCAAGTTAGATATAAAAATAATTGTCGGTACATTTACAATTGCATTCACAACACATTTACTTCTTAAATTTTATACATACTTCCCCAGGGGCACTTGGGCCTACCCAGTAGTGTAACTACTATGACGCAGGGGTATGCGATACATGCGGGTCTTTGGTTTAAGGAGGCTGCTGTAGGATCTCCAAATTATTAATACAGAAAGTGCAAAATAGGGCAATGCGTGCAATTTTTAATGTGTGGAAACGTAAGAATGTTAGGAGTGTGTTAGATGAATTGAAATGGTTGGATATTAGAAATAGACTTAAATTATCTATTACCTAGATATTTTAATAATTACATAGTTAGGAATAGAGATATTCGTAATCATAAAACTAGAAATCGGAATAAAATAATTAAAGGTAGAGTTAAAAAAGCAATCACTGCAGGTGTTTTCCACAGATGTGTTCAAATCTATGTATGTATAATAGCCTTCCTGAAAACATTAGATGTGCTAATAACATTGGTGCCTGCTTGAAGGGTGATAATGGATACTTCTGTGGAAGATGTAATTATATAAGTTAAAATGCAATGTTTGATATATTATGTTATAGTTATTAATTTTAGTTTGTTATTGTATTACACAATTAGCAATTTGCTTTTAAATAAATAAAGTTATGAATTAACATAAGATAATCAATACACACTGACTGAAAACAGCCTTAAGTATGTATTCAAAGTGTATTACTTTTTTGTTATTTTACTTTGTAAATTACTGTCGCTAGAGTAGAATGCACATTTGAATGTACCCCTCTTGTGTAGAAGTAAAAATTTCACTACATATTGTTATTTGAGCTGTTATATTTGAAAGTGGCGAAAGTCCAATATTCAGAAATAAAAACATTATTTCTATTTGACTTAATTCACAAATTGCCATCTCTTCTTTTAATTCGATATTTCCAGAATCTCGGAAAAGCAGAATAAACGTATTTCAGGTATTTTTATTAAATATTGTTAAATGCAAAAAATTATATTAAATATTTCTCGAAATCAAAAAAAGTGGACGTATGCCACTTTCAAATATAACGACTCATTTATTTAATGATGTAGACATAAATATGTTGTCTGTTTTCCAAATACTGTAAGAAAATAGAATTTTATCAAAAATATAACGATGAAGTTAGATTTCTATAACACAAATAATATGATGAAGGCGATAAGAGAATTAATAAGAGTATTTTGGGAGCCTTCTTCATTTTCACAACGAAATATGTATGTGCTGCAAAAAGGTTTTGTACTAATTATTTTTTTAAATAATATTCTGTGGCAATATTTCTTTTACATCATTAAATCAAGGAAATTAATAATTTCCCATAGTAAAAATATCCTATACTGAACAATATCTTGAAAATGATTTGATTTAATACCTGAAAATTTTCAATATTGTACATATAAAAGTAATAAAAAAGGTTTTCTTATTTAAAAATTATTTATATTTTGACCAATAACTATTGTAGATGACGATTTAAATGTATCATGTAAACTTCTAATTCATCGTCGCTTTCGTGCAGAATCATGTTGTCGCCGAGTTCAGTATCATTAACAGTTTCTGCTTCGGTTACATCTTTATCAGGCGACTCTGAATCAAAATAATTTTCTTCTTCATCTCTGCCTCGAACTACGATACAGTCGTAATCTGCGTTTGCATCAATGGATTGATAATCAAAATCATCGTCTTCTCCATCCAAGAAACTACGATACATTTCTTGAACGAATTCTTCCCGCAAAAGCTCTCTTTCGGGAGCTGTGATTGACGGTATTTCATCTACTTTGACCTTTT
This sequence comes from Arctopsyche grandis, assembly GCF_051622035.1. NCBI lineage: Eukaryota > Metazoa > Arthropoda > Insecta > Trichoptera > Hydropsychidae > Arctopsyche > Arctopsyche grandis. The sequence goes on from NC_135359.1 coordinate 13,889,162, forward strand.
TCTTCACTTTTCTCTTTGTATTACTAAATTCTCCCCATTGAACATTGTTTTTAGACTCTTCATCGCTACTTGAACTCATTTCATTATCTGATAATTCCCGTTTCATCTCCACATCTTCTATACGTTTCAGTTCTTCCACTTCCGATTTGACATTACGCCTGTCGATACCTTCTAACAAAACATTCAACAAAGATATATTCTCCCTATCAATATTATCTCTGGCTAATTTTTCAGCATCTGTCATAAATTGACCGACGAGTTGTTCATATAATAGTGGCTTTCTATGCATCATTTCAGTTTCAGAAAAATATGTATCATCTTTAATCATTTTGGAAAGAGCTTCAAATCGTCTATTTTTAACTAATACTTTTTGTTTAGCTTTATTCAATATAAGTTTTAGCTGCGCTATATGGTAATTTAATTCCTCATTGTCATCAACAGACATCTTACTTAAGTCTTCAAAATACGGCAAGTGTTCCATTTTTAAATATTTTCCATATTTTTCCAAAAAGTATAAAGCGCTTTTGTTAAATACATCAAACGCAATGGTCTTCTTTTCACTGATTTTTAAATCTTCTTCTCCAATTTGTTGACTTTTAAAGCAAATGTTGATATCTCTTACCAGGTAATCAATAATATCGTGTATTGCATCATATGAATCGTTTGTTTTCTGATCATCTCTTAATTCATCACATTCTAAGTTTTCAACATCCATGTCTAAATAAACAAAATAAAAAAACATATATTATCAAATTAAACAGACTGATTAAAAAATAACACATGATAAATATGTATTGATCACACCATTTTTTTATCACAATTTATAAAATAGATTCTAATATAGAATCGGAAAATTTATATATACCAAAAAACCTATTTTTATTAAGATTTCCAGTAAATGATGAAACACGCATATCAATATATACACACAAGTGTTACAAATTAACTATTAAATATACATACCCAATATAAATATATTTAAAGTACACTTTTAAATGAGAAACAAATGAAATTTAGAAAATTACATTTGTAGACAAAACGCACCCAAACGTCAACGAACTGTCAATGAACAACCGCATTTACTTGTTACCAACATAAAATCTCTATGTACAAAATACATTTAAAAATTAAAAATATGTGTACAAATTATAATAAAAATGATTGAATAGTATTTCCATAGGTTAAATAGAGTTTTAGCGTCCATTATTATCACACGGTTTTAGGTTAGCAGCACTGAACTACTCACATAGCGTACAAGAGTTTGCCGGTTCGTGGAGTTTTCATGTCCTTTACTTTCAAAATTCATAACTTACGACACACAACAATTTCGACGAAGTTTGACAACGATAACACCTATAGATGAAGACATAAAGGTATCTAATAAAGACATAAAGGTATCTAATCCAGAATAAATAAGAAATAAAGGTATCTAATATTTAATAATATTCCTATATTATAGCTATGATATTGAATCTACTCAGCAATTTTATGCTTTCAGCGTTGGATTAAAAATACAATGACATGTGCTGATTTTCATTAGTTTTACACACTTTACGAGTGTTAATATTATGGGGGTAGGGCGAGTGAGACGACCGTGTTGGTAATGCACAACTATTTATTTCGACAGCCGGGAAGGAAGCAACTACCTACCGGCGAAGCACTGGCTAACCGGTTCGGTGATTACTAGTCAAATGTGAACCGGTCACAGGACAACCGGTCGCTCTAGATCGGTCACACGTGATCACCCGTCACACTAAAACTGGTCACACCCTAAAACTAGTCACGATAAAACTGGTTGACCGATTTTAGGGTGTGACCAGTTTTAGGGTGTGACCAGTTTTCTCGTGACCAGTTTTAGTGTGACGGGTGATCATGCGTGACCGATCTAGAGCGACCGGTTGTCCTGTGACTGGTTCACATATGACTAGTAGTCCGTTTACCGGCCAACTGATGGTTTTACGACCAATACCTCGGGGCTGCCACAATATTAATTTTGCACACTTCAAGAAATAGACGATCAGAGATGCCAACATTAAGCCATGTAATAATAATGGACGCTAAAACTCAATTTTACATTTCCTTCGATGAAAAAATATGTTTAAATTGAATAATTTGAAAATAACTTAAATATAGAATATACGTGAGTAGTGAACAAAACGAAACCGTGAATGATTTGCTTTGGGCCAAATTAGTAGCTGTCACTTACTCACCTGCGAGTAATGAGCATCAACAGTTGTTGTTGAAGTCTTTTGCCATGCGTTCTACGTTGTCATATCCGTTGCATAGTTTGTATGTTTTAATTGTAAATATGTAACAATACACTTTTTAATAAATGCAAAAAAAGTTTTAACTTGGCTGAAAATACAGCCTTGAAATTTGAAACATCGTATTGGTCACTGATATTACAATACATATTGATAAGATATGCAACTACAATGAAAATTTTTAATGATCTTGTTTAGCGTGTATTAATTTGCGTTTAATTTTATATTTTGTTGAATCGTGATACCTTTTTACAAGCCTTTTATCAGCTTGCTTTCGCTTTTTTACACGCTTGTTAATTTTTATTTATTTTATAAACAAATTTGTGGTGTTGCTGAAAAATATGAGCAAATTTAATTTGAAACCAACGTTGTATATTCATTCACCTATTATTTTATTTTTCTTCCAGATTTTCTAATTACAATCAATCCAAAATAAAATAATCTATTCTATTTTTCAATATGGATATACAATGGCGATGGGAGGATATGTGTGGACCGGGTGGTCTTCATCCCTGGAATCCAAAGACACGCGATATGGGATATTGTTTTCAACGCTTGTTTATTTTAATACCATCCCTTTTTCTTCTCGCGATTGCTTCGTCTTTTTACGCCGGTCGACATATCGATTGGGTAGTTCGTGGACGATTACAAGAAAGGACTGTGTTATTTAGAAGCTTAGTTGTACTATTTATGATTATTATTCCGTTGATAAAAATTTACAGAGGATGTAAATACACGATAGATTATTTTGAATGTTGTGCGGAAATAATCGCTTGGTTCACGCATTTTTGTTATGTTATGGCATTAAAACATAGACTTGGGAAAAGTCCGAGAGGACCTACAGCAATTTTAGTGCTTTGGAGTATTACAGCAGTCATGAATGTTGTTTCTCTTCGAACACTTATTTCAATCCACCAGCCATATGCTTTGGCTATAATCACTTTAGTACTGCAGATCAATTACGCCCTTACATTACTACCATCAGAAGGAGCTACGAGTCCTACTTATTACTCTCCTTGTCTCGTAGGATCTCAATATTCACAGGTATTTTAATAAATTTCATTTTTCAACTAAATTGTATAGAGAAAAAGTTTCATGATTGTTTTAATTAAATTGCAGTTGAGTGAGCAACATCCTCTTTTACAAAATTTCATGGAAAATGGTGGCCCTTTGGGCATTGCAATGTCGGGAGCTTCATATTTATCAAAACTTTTATTTTATTGGGTTAATCCATTATTTACCAAAGGTTTGATTACATTATAATATATGTATATATATGTACAAAGGAGACTAACCCATAAGAACTGAGGTTCTGCAGTACTCCATCCAGACCGTTTTTTCTATAAATACACTATAAATGGATTATTTATAGTGTATTTATAGAAAATTTTTACAAAGCCACTATTGCATATATACGCACTGCAAAATTTCAATCAATATGGTTATAAATTTTAAATATTTACTAAAATAATTTCAGGTGTGAAAGATCCCGATGATTTATTCGACTTGCCACCAAGTTTATGTTGTGCTGAAGTTAATCGGAAAATAGAAAAAGCTCTTATTGGCAATGTTGATCAATATTCAAGTTTATACAATGATAGTTCTATACCTAGAAATCCAGGTAAACTATAACTAATACATTATTTCAGTTATATTTATATTATTCATTTCTATTATAAATTTTTTACATGTCTAGGAACATACGGGACTATTAATAACGAAAGTAGTTCAAATTCATTGCCAAATGTCGATATAATAGTTCCTGAAAGGAAATACAACGTTTCTTTATTTAGAGCTTTACATTCTTGTTTTGCTTTTGAATTCTATACTATTGGACTTCTAAAATTAGTAGCAGACGTATCAGGATTTGCTGGTCCTCTTCTACTCAATAGATTGGTTACTTTTATCGAAGATCCTACTATTGATACAAAAACTGGGTATAAATTTAACATGCTAATAATATTTTTTACTTTACTATTTTCATAATAATACAAATATTTCAACTAATTTTCTTATAGATACTTATATGCAGTGGCTCTATTAGTTTCTTCTCTTTTGTCATCATTCTGTGATTCTCACTTTAACATGTGCATGGCTATTGTGGGTTTGAAATTAAGAATCGCTATAATGTCAACTGTTTTTCGTAAATCTTTATCAGTAACTTCATCGGAATTAAATAATAAATTTTCCATTGGCGAATTGACAAATTTCATATCTACTGATACTGAGAGAATAGTAAATTCTTGTCCCAGTTTCCATTCTGTTTGGAGCATACCATTTCAAGTAAGTGGTTTTTTATATTGAGTTTTGTAACGCGACATTCTCCCAAGTGTCCCTTAAGTTGGTAGCGGTAGTAACCTTTAGGTTGGCACCAACTACTTTACCGCGCCAAACACACTACCCCGTCTCGATAAGGGTCGAGACGCGCTCTCTCTTTCGCCAGCTTCCAACCGGGAAGGACCTCCCTCCAGCACCTCCGCCGAGCGCTTCAGAGACGCCCAGAGGTCGCCATCTTGTGTCCACACGAGGCAGTACGGAGTTTGTCTCCTGCCTCCCCCTCCCGCTGCTGTGACGAAACCACAGGGCCAGCTTCTGGAGAAGCTGTTATCAACGCACACGACTTGCGGTCAGGAATCTCCCCGACTATATACAGTTATACAAATATCCCAAGGTTAGTCCACGTTTCCACCTAACTTGACTCCTTGGAAGAATAACGAGATATCACGCCCTCTGCATAAAGACGCGCGTAATATCGTTCGTTACATTGGCGCCCAACGAGTGGGCCTGACCAGCAAGTCACTTTTGCGTTCACGAAGTCATCACGAAGATGGCCTCAGCGTACAATCTACGCTCCGCGGGGGACGTAGACCCAGACGCGTCTACTTCAGAGGCGACTTCCCCACCGGAAGGTCAGTCGGCTTCCCCACCGGAAGGTCAGTCGACTCCCCCATCACCAGTTCCAGTAGACGGCGCAATGCTGTTGCAAATGATGAAGCTGATGATGGAGCAGCTTATAGCTTCCCGAACCGCATCTGTTCCTTCCCCCGTCATTTCACCTGCCCCGGTCGCGGCGGGAAATTTTGCGAATTGCAAATCTCGGTTTGCCGGCGACTCGTCGGAATCAGTCGAGGCGTTCATTGATGCCATCGAGACGTTCAAAAACTGTTGCCGAATCCCCGACGAGGACGCGCTTCTAGGTTTACCCATGATGCTCGATCGAGACGCGGCGACTTGGTGGGTGGGAATGAAACCTTCCACCCCCACCTGGTCCATGGCGCTAGAGGCGCTACGAAGCAGCTACGGCGAACGTCGACCGGCTTACCGTCTGTTTCTCGAAGTTAGCGCAACTAGGCAACTAGAAGGGGAATCAACGGACCTTTTCGTAAATCGAAAACGCGCGTTATTCGCGAAAATGCCGTACGACATTCCCGAAACGATGCAACTCGACATTGTATACGGCCTATTATCTCCTTTTCTACGAACCCGTTTGAGCCGAGAGCGGATAGACAATTTCCAGGAATTGATTCTCTGCGCCCGCCACATCGCCGATATGGACGCTGAGACCCCAACGGGACTACCTGAGGCCAGAGCAATAGCGAGCCCCGACATTCCACGCCGTTCGAGACCCACATCGGACACATGGGAAAGGCCCGCGGCCGGAAGTGACCGAACATTCACGAAAACGGACCGAATGGGAGAACAAAGGCCGCGATTTCGTCCAACATGCTCGTTCTGCCATAACCGAGGACATTCGGTTGAAGAATGTCGAAAGAAAAAGGAGACACATACGAGAACACCTGTCGCATGTTACGGTTGCGGAGCTCCAGGTGTGATAAAGAGCAATTGTCCCACGTGCAAGACGAAGACCGGGGCCACGTTGTCAACGATCGCCCTGGCGACGTGTCCACGCCAGATACCGGTGACCCACCTATCGTCCGTTCTCCGAGCGACGAAGGCACCAGCTCCCGCGAAGACCCCTATCCTCGACTGGAGAAAACGCCCGGAACAGAGAAAACGCGCGGATCAAGTCCGAAGAGCGGCGAACTGTCGCACCTGTAACCCCCCGATGACCCACCTATCGTCCGTCCTGAAGGCCACGAAGGTACCAGCTCCCGTGAAGACTCCTATCCTCGATTGGAGGAAGCGCCCGGACCAGAGCAGACGATACGCGGACCAAGACCGAAGAGCCCACACCAGATATCGAGCCGCCGATCTGGTGCTGCTGCCGCCATACGTCAACCCCGCTGAAGAGGGGCGGAGCGCTACGTTCGTCCCCGTACGAGAGGGGCCCTTCTGGATCAGGGAGACCCTGAGTCCGACCACCTTCCTCATGTCCGCTGTCAACACGCCTGTCGATCAGCGGATGTCACACCTGGTCGGCGTTCCAGCGCCGAGCGTGCCGAGGCGAAGAAAAGGAAGGCCGCGAAGACCATCAACATTCGTCAAGACAACTGTCAATACGTTGGCCGATGAGCGGATGCCACACCTAGCTGACGTTCCGGCACCGGTCGTGCCGAAGCGACGCAGAAGAAGACCTCGTACGAAGCCCGTTGCACAATGATAGGCTTCGGCGCTATCCGAGTTCAGAGACCGGACGCTTGCCCTCTGAACTCGAGGGGGAGGATGTAACGCGACATTCTCCCAAGTGTCCCTTAAGTTGGTAGCGGTAGTAACCTTTAGGTTGGCACCAACTACTTTACCGCGCCAAACACACTACCCCGTCTCGATAAGGGTCGAGACGCGCTCTCTCTTTCGCCAGCTTCCAACCGGGAAGGACCTCCCTCCAGCACCTCCGCCGAGCGCTTCAGAGACGCCCAGAGGTCGCCATCTTGTGTCCACACGAGGCAGTACGGAGTTTGTCTCCTGCCTCCCCCTCCCGCTGCTGTGACGAAACCACAGGGCCAGCTTCTGGAGAAGCTGTTATCAACGCACACGACTTGCGGTCAGGAATCTCCCCGACTATATACAGTTATACAAATATCCCAAGGTTAGTCCACGTTTCCACCTAACTTGACTCCTTGGAAGAATAACGAGATATCACGCCCTCTGCATAAAGACGCGCGTAATAGCGTTCATTACAGTTTTTCCTTAATCTGAACTTTTACAACATCATGTTTAATTTTTTTCCCTTAAATTAGCTTGTAGTTACACTCTATCTTTTATATACACAAGTGGGTATATCATTCCTAGCTGGAGTTGGGTTTACTATCATTCTTATTCCAATAAATCGGTATGTTGCAAATAAGATTGGTAAACTTAGCACTGATTTGATGCATTACAAAGATGGTAGAGTAAGTCTTATGACTGAGATTTTTAAATTTATAAGAACTATAAAACTGTATGTTTGGGAAGATTATTTTATGGATAAAGTTGAAGGTATGTACATACATATACATATGAATTTACAATTTTACACAATCATCCGAGCTAATTATGTTGAATGAATAAAATTGCTTATTTTTACAGATGTTCGATCAAAAGAAATGAAATATCTTAAAGGACGAAAATATTTAGATGCAATATGTGTATTTTTCTGGGCCACTACGCCAGTAATTGTTACGGCTTTGACATTAACTACATATACACTTTTGGGTCATCAACTCACCGCTGCCACTGTTTTTACAACTATTGCTTTACTCAATATGTTAATAGCTCCTTTAAATGCATTCCCGTGGGTTTTAAATGGATTAACCGAAGCATGGGTGTCAGTGAAAAGAATACAACGGATTCTTGATGTTGGTATAAAACATAAAAATTAAATGTATTGGTGCCCTTATGAAATAAATATTTGTAAATTGTTTTCGTTTTAGTTGCAAGACTTCGAAACTGGTTATTATTATAACGATGAGTTAAAGGAAAATAATATTTTAATATCATTAAATAATGTAACATTTAGCTGGGTGAAATATGAAAAGAAAGAGTCTAATGAAATGTCCAAAACTAAAATAAAAAATAAACGCCACATATCGAAATATTCTAATTATCAAAGAATCGATTCTTCTTATGAAGCTGGAACATCCGAAGAAGAACACAACCATATTGAAACCCCTTTTAAATTATTAAACATATTTATTGATGTGAAGAGAGGTGACTTTATTGGTATTATTGGTAAAGTTGGTAGTGGAAAATCATCACTTTTGAATGGAATTCTCGCCGAGATGAAAGTTATCGATGGTGATATATTCACATCTGAAAGTTCAGGTATGAAATTTTATTTTAACTGTCATTGTTAATGGTAATTAACAATTTTATTAACTCAATTAATTTTTCACTCATAGGCTTTGGATATGTTAGTCAAAAACCTTGGTTACAAAGAGGATCTATAAAAGATAACATTTTATTCGGGAAATCTTTTGAAGAAACTAAATATAGAGCAATTGTGGAAGCTTGTGGTTTGACAGGTATTTTTATTCATAATAAATCTTTTATTTCAGTTATGTATCAATCTTAATTTACATCATTTTATTTCACAGAAGATCTTGCACTTCTGGGAAGCGATTCGTGCGTCGGAGATGGTGGGAGTTCTCTCAGTGGAGGACAAATAGCCCGGATCGCATTAGCTAGAGCTGTTTATCAAGATAAACAGGGTAATTGAGCCTTTACACTTAATGTTAATTTCTTATAATAGTCAAATATAACACTAATAGTTTCGTTAAAACCAATTCATTACATTTTAGTATATCTGTTGGATGATGTATTATCAGCAGTTGATCTCAAAGTTGGCCTGCACATTTACAAAAAATGTATAATGGGTCTCTTAAAATATAAAACTAGGATTGTGGTAACTCACTCGCCCACATACGTTAATCAAGCAAACACTATTATAGTAATGGAAAACGGTTGTGTAAAACAGAAAGGTTATTTGAAAGATTTAATTTACTTTGTGCCAACTAGAATAATGTATGATAATTTGCTATAATTTATTTTAAACTGTTTTAGGTCCTCCTAGTGTTATTTTAAATGATTGTGATATTAATTCTCTTTTTGATGAAGATGAAGAAAATAGTAGTATTGTAATGAGTAATGTGCCTTTAGATAGAGCCAAAATTAATGGAACTTTAGACGAGGTTATTATATGTGTATAAATGAATTATATATAAAGTATATCAGTATTAGTATAAATCGAAGTTTATATTTTAGAAAACGGCTGGAAGTGTTGACTTTTGGGTCATGTCTTTATACTGGAAAAACGTTGGAAGTTGGCTCGCACTAGCCACATTATTGTCTTTATTATTGATGCAAGTGTCACGCAATACTACAGACTTATGGTTGTCATATTGGGTATCAAATATTGTACCTGCCAATTTTTCAACTATGGACATGAGCAGCAATGAATTTCCGATTGTCTCCAACGTCACAAATAATTTCAATAACGATTCTCAGATAATACACGAATCGATTTTTAATACTGTTAAAAATTTTACAAAAACGGTTATTCGAGATTTGGCAATTAAGATACAAAATAATTTACAAGCGCAAGATGTTGAACAATTTGAAACTATTCAGCTGCGGCAGAACAATTCTGAAAAAGATGTCATTTTTTATTTATCCATATATGCCAGCTTCACAATATTGAACGCAGTTTTTACTCTCATCAGAGCTTTTATGTTTGCATATGGGGGGCTTCAAGCTGCTAAAACAATACATAATACTTTGCTCAGCACTGTTATAAAGGTATTTTTTTAATCGATTTATTACACCAAATAACAAAAAGTCACGCTTTTTAGTTACCGGAGCGGAGACTAATTAATCATTACTAAGTTGGACACGCTCAAATCGAATATGATAATGATTTTTGTTGGTTTGCCCTCGTTTATAAGATATGATGGTTTAAAATAATGCTCGATTTTTACAGTTTTTTGGCTTTTGCAGTCTTTAACTCAAAATGTAGTGTTGATGTGCCAAAAGTGAGTATTGAAATCAATAATCAGGTGTTTTTTTTATGTTGATTGGGATTTTTTATTGCGTTAAAATACTTGTACATCTTCTTTTTATGTCATATCCATATTCGGACGAGGCGACTACCATGGGCAGATATTATTTATAGCCTGTGCAAATTCTACCCATCATGGGCAAGCCAAAACAATTTTTCGAGTCCGAGTCCCATCCATGACCTGATGTTCCGGAGCCAAGAGAGCCTCTTACTCCCAAGCCACCGTTTGTCTTCTACTTTCCTCTCCATTAGGGCGAAAACGCACTGAGTGGGACGTGGAACCAAGTCCCAGTCCTAAAAATCACCCCCTGGAGTGTTTTCGGCGATATTTTATTTTTACTTGACAGTGATTGATGATGGTGAATCCCATATTTGAAGAAATGTAGGAGAAACTTCGGTTGCATATGGATATGCATACACGTGCGACCTCCCAAACATATTAATTCTGCACGTGCACAATGGAAAGCCAAGGACACATGACGTCCTATACCACTCTGTGTGTTTTCGACCTAAAATGTTGAACATAGCGAATTTAAAAGTTAAATTTTTTTTTTTCCCGTGATACTATTGGGCCAATTTTATATTTCACTGCGCTCACAAGGCTTGGTTTTCTATCTCAATATTTGTTTTCATCTAAATGTACTAATTGTACCGTCAATGATTTTAAATTACGTTATGAGATGTTCTGGACGGAACGTGAGTGAGGTCGAAGGATGCGCTAGAGTAGGAATCTCCATTCTTCATTTCGCTCTTGCATCATGCATACGGTCATCAATAACAGCATTTTTTACTCAATTTAAAATCATTTACCGCTCCAATTAGTAGGTATGTTTAGATGAAATAAAAATAAATTTTCACAGAAAACCAAGCCTTGTAAACATAGTGAAATGTAAAACTGGCCCAATAAATGCATAATAGCACGGGGGAAAATGTGGTTTCAATCACTTTTGGCACAGCAATACTATTATAGGTAGATTTCGAGCTAAAGATTGCAAAATCCAAAAAATTACGCATTTTTTAATCGCTCATATCTCATAAAAAAGAGTAAACCAACAAAATTCATTGTCATATTAGAATTCAGTTGATCAAACTTAGTAAAGATTGATTTTTCTCCACTCCGGTTATTTTTTTTATTGCTCAGTGTTATTACTCATAATTTAAAAATATCTTATAATAAATATGTTTTTATAGGGAAAAATGAAATTCTTCGATGTAACACCAGCAGGGCGTTTATTAAATAGATTTTCTTCAGACACTTACACGGTAGATGATTCCCTTCCATTTATATTAAACATACTTTTGGCACAACTGTTCGGCATCGTCGGTAAATCTTATCCATATATAAATACACATTTCATTTTCATTGTTAACTTTCAGTATTTTAACATGTAATATTTTCAATGCAGGCTCAATACTAGTAACGGCTTATGGTTTACCTTGGGTGACGTTAATTATAGTGCCAATGCTACCTATATACCATTGGTTGCAAAATTGCTATCGCATTACTTCTAGGGAATTGAAACGTTTATCCAGTGTGACTTTATCGCCCATTTACTCACATTTCAATGATACACTCGAAGGTACACAAATATCTCGTTTAAAACTTGAAGATATACATATGCTTGTATTATAAAATCTAAACTTTAATTCAGGATCAACTGTGATAAGAGCTTTCGGCCGTAATAATCACTGGTGTCAAAATGGTGAACATTTCATTGAACGTTATTCGCGTACAATTTTAAGTAGTGTGGCTGCCGCTCAATGGCTTGGACTTAGACTCAGACTGATGGGTGCTGCTGTGTTAACTGGTGCTGCAATTGTTGCCGTAGCTCAAAGAAATATCAACACTATCGATTCAGGTAATTTATTAAAATGTGTGTATCAAAATGTATGCATTCCTAGCTAAGAAATTTTTTTTTAGGAATGGTCGGACTCGCTATAACATACGCTTTATCTGTAACATCTCTCCTTGGTGGTGTAATCAACGCTTTTACTGAAACTGAACGTGAACTCATAGCAGTGGAAAGAGTCGGTGAATATATTAAACACGTCGAACCTGAAGGTAATATAGATAACGAAGAAGTGGCACCACCTTATGGATGGCCTAGCATGGGTATTGTGTCATTTAAAGATGTTGTTTTAAAATACAGGTATATTTTTTATTATAAAATAAGCTATAATGTTGATGTTTGTTTTTTAAACAATTATTATAATTAATTTTCAGGCCTCAAACTCTGCCGAGTTTGAAATTCGTATCATTTGAAACTCTGCCTGCTGAAAAAATTGGCGTTGTTGGGCGAACGGGAGCTGGAAAGAGTTCTCTTTTCGCATCATTGTTTCGCCTCTGTGAACTTAGTAGTGGAAGTATTATGATAGACTCAGTAGACATAAGTAATTTGTCTCTCATGACACTTAGGTACATATGAACTTTCCTTATTCAATACTGTAATGATCAAAATAATTCAAATATTTATCTGAATGTGAATTTTCGGTTGCAGATCACGCTTAGCTGTGATTCCTCAGGATCCATTTGTATTCAACGGAACTATCCGACAGAATATTGATCCTTTTGAGTCTCACTCCGACGTTGAACTTTGGAGTGCTCTTGAAAAATGTGGTGCTAAATATATCATTAGGCAAAAAGGAGGTTTACAAGCAACGGCTACCGATTTGTCTAGAGGGCATATGCAGTTACTTTGTCTAACGCGTGCTATTTTGCAGAATTCAAAGGTATCATTTTACAGAAAATCTATTTACTTTTGTATAAACAAGTGAATTATATATTTTTAATCTTTACAGATATTATGTATCGATGAGGCAACTGCGAATATTGACCCTGAGACTGATAGAATGATACAAGAAACAATACGTTGCTCGTTTCGCAAAAGCACCGTTATAACGATCGCTCATAGAATTAGCACTATATTAGATTCTGATCGCATAATCGTTATGGGAGATGGAGAAATTTTAGAATTTGACACACCGGAAAATTTAATGCAAAACACAAATTCATATTTTTATCAATTATCAGAAGTGCATTAAAATCGCAGGTAGTACATTTCCCGGGTTTTTTTTATTGTTTGATATTTTCTAGTATCGCTTCTTGTATATCTTAAAATCCAATAAATTAAAACATCCAAAGACTTATAATTATATTTTTAATTTATAAAAATGCTCAAAATAATCATGAATTTAATTGAAATGGACTCTTTTACATTTTTGTTTTTATTATAAAATACATACCATTCCGTAGCAATAATACTTAAAATTAATTCATCCTTGTTGTCTTAGTCTCTTAGAATACAATCCTTGTGGATCGTATTTAGCTAATAAATTTTTCCATACATTTGGTTTATTTGCAGTCAAGTAAGCAATGACTCTCATTGCTGCAGTCCGTTGCCTTGAAGAACAAGACATGCAATTTGTTGTCAAAGCATCTGGTATAATTTCTAAAATGTATTGCAATTATTATTTTATTGTATACTGACGTGTTTTTCAAAAGTTTATAAAATGTGCATGTGTATGAGTATTAAGCTTGTGTATTAAAAACATAAAATAATTTAAATTATCTGTATAAATTTAAATAAAAATAATCTAGTTCTTACGTTTTAGTTGTGCGCCGTCATTTGTACATCTGCCTTGATCCAATAGGCATTTTGTATATGCATTTAGTAACCTTTCGTTTCTTAAAATTTCGTCCACATTAATATTATCATATTTTGTTGTATACTTTTGAGCATTTGTAATTGCAAAGAGCACGTATAATATAACACATAAAAGCAGTGTTCGATACATGTTGAATAAATGTGCTTAATTTTTATGTTTCACTGTGAAATGTGTTATGACAAATGATGGTGTCCGACGAGGTCAATTCTTAAATATAAAACCATTTCTCAAAACTTACCCAATCAAATAACACTTAGTGATTACTAATAACGGTGCCATATACAGGGTGCACTTGCAATATTGTAATAATTTGAAATCAATCATCAAAATTTTAACTTATAATGGATGCTCAACGATTTAGTAAATGTAAAATCCTGTATTATTTTTAAACAATCGTTATTGAATTGAATCTCTCATATTTGAATTAATCTAATAAACACAATAGTTAACCGACAGTCATAATTATTTTTTGAAACATTAATAACATCTAATTTAATGCTTTGCCAATATGGGAAATGAATGAAATCTCGCCTTAAGGCTATGTGAAAGTATTTAGACGGAAGTTATTCTGACAACTTAATGTGTATATAATATTTGAAAATATAAGTCTCAAAAATGAACTACAAAATTCCTTACTAATTTGATCAATTTTAAAATGTCAGAGAATTTATTTGTGTATGTATATGCTATATTTGGTTCGTTTCAATTGAAAATGATGTATTATAACTACTTCTTGAATTATTATTAAATAAAAATAATACCTATGTACATGGACACTATTATTTCTAAAAATATACGGATGTATCTTATGTATACATACATATATGTACATGTATGTATAATGATCAATTAATTGTAAACGATGTTAGTATGAATAAAAACAATTTAAATCTACAGTTATGTTCAAATTACGGCATAAAGAGATAAGAAGTCAATCATGTCAAATATTTTAGTAACGCATGTATTCATTTTATAGGTTTTAATAAATAAAAACAATTTATGGAGTGTATTCGTGCTATGTATATATAAGTATTACTATTTTCAAATAGGTCAAAAAATATAATATGTATTTAAAATCAATGTCCTCCTTGGTCGCCAAACAACTGTTTAATTTTATTATTATTTGGGTTGGGAGACCCGAGGATGTTAAGATCCTTCAATGACTTCCATAGAGCTGATGCCATGAGCGGCTGGACAACCTAAAATAAACATTCATATGTAAAAAAATATTAAAAACCATAGACAGTGTTAAATTATACATGAACCAAAACCTGTGTAGGGTGAGTACTGTCAATTGGGTCAATAAGTTCATAAATTTGTCCACCGCTGGCCACCCAATCATCAATGGCGGTGCTTAACGGATTCTTCACGTAATACACTTTAAACGATTCAAATTTAGAATTAGAAGAAATATCTTTCAGCACAAGTGAGAGCTCTTGCGCTTTCTGAAAAATCGAAGCAAAGGAAAAACAGGTATGTAATAAGCTTTTGAATTTTATTTTATTATGAATGAATAATCACTTTTGTAGTAATTTGTCGAAGAGTTTCATTAGGCGTCATCCAACCATTGCATGGACCGATTTGCATACAGGAAAACCACGAGTACAAATCTTTATAATGAATATTATTGAACAAAGAACCTAAATATTAACACATAAAATACATGTTAGTGAAAAAATTAACTCATTTCATTATAATATGTAATACAATATAGTGAAATATCAACCTAAAGGATGCACTCTTTCAGCCATTGTTGGATATATGAAAGAACCATCAATCAAAGAAACAAGGACAACACTACTATTTTGGGGTAATTTCTTATCTAGAACGTGCAATGTCTCCATAACGGATTTTCTAAATTCATCTGGAGTCGTCATATTTCCTATTGTATCACGAAATCTAAGAAATTACATTATACTTGCACATAAAATGATTAATATGTTTATATATACATATGTACAGTAATCATAATGTGAGCCGTTATATTTGAAAGTAGCAGTGGAAAGTCCACTTTTCTTCCATTTCGAGAAATATTTCGCAAAACATTAAATATAATGATTTGCGTTTAACAATATCTAAAAATATTGGTGGCTTGTAATACGTTTATTATTCTTTTCCGAGATTCTGGACGTATCGAATTAAAAGAAGTGATAGCAATTTGTGAAATAATTCAAACAGAAATAGTGTTTTTGGAACTGAAAATTGGACTTCCGACACTTTCAAATATAACGGCTCATATTTTCAAAAACTAATTACTAGAGCCCGGATAACCAAGGTACCGTTTATTGTTCAAATGTTGTAAATGCATTGTTAAAGGTTTGCCGAACCTTTTTTACAAAGCATTTACAACAATTGAACAATAAGCGGCACCTTGGCTATCCGTACGCTACTAATTACATTACTAATTCTATGACACAAACAATACACATTTCAAAAAACAATCATAAGCAATACAATAAAGTCAATCACACGGTGATTCAAATTCCAACGTATGTATGAATGTATATAATAATAAACACCTATTACAAATATCATTTGCCATCATTGCATATATAACAACGGCTGGTTTATCTGATGGATTTCTCGTAATTGAATGTGCTTGACTTATACCGTGACGCGCCATTGCCGCATTTTTTGCACAATTTTGATAATCCCGATGAGAACATAAGTTATCACCGCGTAATCTCAAATATATCGAATCGACCGAACCCTAAAATCAATGTGTAATTTTATTTGAGATGAAAAATGAAAAATCTTTTATGCAAAAACCTTAATGAAAAACATACATACATTTATCAAATTAGGATATGTCGAATTCATAAAACCAGAAAAGAAACCAAGCTCCGGCCAGTCTATTTCATCTAATAATATTTCGATTATAGTGGATACACTAGTCTGTAATAAAAGGAAACAACAAAGTCTATTAAATTGAATGAACGAGTCAGATATGTATTGATGTGAAAAGCTTATCATTTTGTAAAAAACTGAAAATAAAAACCTTATCATGTATATTTGGATTCATCCATGATTCTGGCATGTGAAAATGAGCACCAATGGAATCACCAATATAAATAAGACCTTGGGATTTAGTATCATCGCACAATATGTCTTCCCACGGTCTCACGGTTTTGGGATCATTACCCCAAATTCCATTACAGTTGTCTGGTGAAAACATACAAAAGTTACGTTATTTATGTAATTGATCATATTATTGAATACTTATTTATGTATTTGATAACGTACGATCAACATTGCTATCATTATTGTGTGTTTCAGCTCCTGGATATACTGAAGAATTAATATCACTGCAATCTTTACCTCTCCAATCCGAACCCCTAAAAAAAATACATTATAAGAAATGTGCGTCTGAATACGATATAATGCATATATCAGCATTCTCATTCCACCTCGCAACTCTAAATATGCTAAAACCATCTTTGTCTAAATCTGCTTTTGGATAAAGGTTATCAAATTCGCCTTCTACTAGATCACATATTACTTTCAATACAGGCATTTTGCAAAAATTCACTTCAGGTAGCGTGTCAATGTTTTTATTTGACGATTGATCTATATTGAAATTAATTGGCTCAGGATAGTAAAAGTATTTTGTTATATCTTGATGTCTATTGCCATGTTTGTATGAATGATGATCAAAATTGTCGGGTAAATGCAATTTATTCAATATCTCGTGAACTTTGTATTCTATCATCACTTTCTGTAACAAACGAGAAATTATAATTAAACCCACATTTTAAAGAGGTTAAAAATAATTAAATACAAATCAAAACAGACTGTAAGTTGTTCCGAGGCTTTTTTAAACGATTTGTGTGGTTCGGGGAAAAGATGACAGAATTGTTCTCCAGGATCCACATGACATGATCGAAGGCCATAGCAAAGTAAATCTGGTGTAAATAGATTTAAAAATCGCCTGTAAAAGTAACCAACCATAAACATTAAGAATTACTCAATATTGTGTTACATTATTTTTTCTCTATTAATCAAAATTGGTAAATATGTACAAGTGTTTATTATCTTTTAAATTGTTTACTTTCTGCTTTTTATGTCGATATGTTTTATCTTTTAGAATGAGTGTGTGATAAAGACATATGTACGTTATCAAATTGTTCAGAACTCAATTTCCTAATTTCAAACCTAGCAATTTTTATAATATAACTTAAAATGAAATAAATAACATTAATAACTCCTCCTTATCTCTCACATTACTATGTAATTAAAACCATGCACAGAACAATCAAAACAATTGCTTTTTCGAAAAAATATCTAGGATCCAAAGTTCTCCAAATCTCAGTGTGTTGACTTACTATGTACATATATTTATATTTAATAATAAATTGTTGATAATACCTTAGTCTTAAACATAATTGTATGTATTTTCATAATCTATGTAGAATTTATTGAACAACATTATGCCGATAAATTAACCAACACAAAATATAATTATCAAGTTCTTAAATAATTGTCAGTGTAGTGTCAAAACATTATTTAAAAATATAAAATAGTATTATTACAAAGTTTTAATATCTTTAGATGCAAAATAATAAACACATACTTATCGATTAAAAAAGGTTCCAAAGCATCAACGACTCCAAAGCAGGTCACCTGCAACTTCGTAGGAAGTTCTTTACAATATTTCATAGCGGCATTATAGATAGACACGCCTTTCAAATAAGCCTTTTGTTGTATTATTCCAGTTACTATTGTACACACTGAAATCGTAGACGAGGTAATATAAAAACATTGTTAAAAAGTGAACAATACAAAGGATGATGAATAAGCGATGATTAAATACCAGAGCAATTTATTCCTCCGTTAACGCCACGAGATTCGCTACCGGAGATGTTCATAAGCCAAAGGGTTAAAACAATGAGAAACGCCAATTTCAGTTGCATGTTAAAAATGGTAAGCACCGACTCTTCTTCGGGCAAATAACGTCGACTGAATGGGACAAGTAATCGAATTAAATCAAACCCAGTGAGGCTACTATGCGTCACTCGAGTGTTAATCCGCTTAAGCATTTGCATTTGCTGTATTTTTTCCTCGAACTCATCGCGGAATAAAAATTAAATTTTAATTTAAAACCAGTCATTGACATATTTTATTTTAAAAAAACGTTAGAATAAATTTGCGCGAAAAATAGACGTTGTCTAAATGTCAAGTTATCGCCGTTGGCCCAAACACTCCAAATATCCGCTTTTATAACTCTTTATTTTATTTATAAACGTAAATCAAACTTTTAACTAATTTTTAGAAAAGGTTTTTTCCACAGAGTATAAATTACAATAATAGGCTCGTAAAGTCAAATACTACTATCAATTGGTAATGAACAAAAGTACCATTGTGGACACCCTAAGCTAATGTTATTTTGGCATTTTATAATCCAAATGGCGACTACCTCGATAAAAGTACAGGTATGCAACAAATGTGCCTATTAATATGAAAAATTTAAATTATTCAACATTTATTTAACTTTTTTTTTACCATTATGGCATTACAGGAAGAACCTAATGCGCCACAATGGCCTACATAATAAAATAAAATAAGAGGGAAAAAATAAAAAAATAATTCTAATTATTATAAACATATTGCTTTGTACTGAAAAATGCTTTATTAACTTATCTCCACTCTCAAAAAATACTTGCCTTCAAACTACTACTGTTTTTAAATTAAACCACTAATTTTATTATCTTTTTTACCTAAATTAGCATTTTAAATTACACCAATATTTTTTGATTGGTTAATTGTTTTCAATTTATTTGAAATTTGAGCCATATTTTAAGTTTTCGCCTTCCTTGTCAGGCACAGGTTAAAATCATAATAATAATCAATCAAAAGAAAGTCAGTCGTATAAATTATTTCTACAATTTAATGAAAATCAAAATTAATTTAATTGTTCACTGATTTTATAGTAAAGTTGAAAAATATATATTTTTTTGTTCTTAATACTTTAATTAAATAAATAAACAACTTAAAACTAAATGGAGGATATATTAAAAATAAAATTCATACCTTTTTTTGAAGCAATATATTTATACAGATATTTTGCATTTCATAAATATATTACATATACATAATTATTTCATTTTTGTATTATTATAATATGAACATATAATCTGCCATATCATGAGGAATAGTGCGTCTTTACCTTAACTATCATAACATTTAAAAAACTAAATAGGCAAGAGTCAAAATATTCGAGAGCCAGTGCTAATAAACTCACCCAAGGCATTGATTAGTGATTCAATGATATATTTTACACAAGTTTACTTGATACATTGTACGTTTAAGGAAATTGCGAAATATTTGGTATTAAAAATAATAAGTTTCATATTTTGCAAATTTGTACAAAAAATATATTCAATTAATTACTCACACACGTTCATACACAAAATGAAATCATTTTTTTATTTATTAGAAAGACTTTCACATACATATTATAGAAAATTAATATTTCAACGTGCTAGTTGTTTATTAATTTTGTTAAAAAGCATACTTATTTATCCACAAACACACATAGCACAAAAGGCGCATGCTTTGACATTAACAATTAATATCGTAAATTTTTATGAAAAAACAAATCAAAAGTAATATTGAGCTCAAATACACAAGAGAATTGTGATTAAATAATAATTTGACATTAAAAATAAATATCCATAGCAAAATATCTCACAGCATAATCCCAATAAATACGTAATTATAATACACATACTAAATAACATTTCAAGAATCCTATGTAAAGACTAGATGCACATAAAATGTATTTCTTATACCTTGTATTCACATTCTCTTTTTTATAAAATAAAAAAAATGCAGCAGCCCCATTATTAGCACTATTATAATTAATCTATAATTATCAATTATGAATATCGCACAATCACATGTAGCTGATGATACACATGGTATTTAGAACCAAATGTGTAGGTATGACACATATAAATTCAGTTTGAAAGGTATAGTCATCTAATTTTAAAAGCGTGTCTTGTTCTTAGTAAATAAATTTAGGTTAAATATATAGAAAATAGTCCACTTGACCGGTTATTAATGTAATTTTCATTTGCAATTTGCAAGACATTCTTCATGATCAAAATTATCTAAAATATCAATTAGAAGCATACATATTTAAGACTTAATTATATACAATATTACATTATTAAACGCAAATTAATAATTAACATCACATTTTGAATAATTTACAACTAAATAAAAACTTAAAATCTAAATCATAATTTACAATAGTTTTCAAAGAAATTAATTCAATGCTAGTTCACATAACTTACGAGAACATTCACATCACAAAATAAACGTTTGGCAGTATTTATATAAAAAAAAATTCGCAAATCATACATACAAATAGCAATTATGCAGAATAAAAGTACAAGTAAAAACATCATAATGGATAATTTTGAAGATTATTAAGTTTATATCCAAGTTATAGTTATAAAAAATATGTTTTCTAACATGCCTACGCTTTCTCGTCCAGGTACACTCTCATATATAAATTCACTTTCCATATGATTTTGACACATCTCTATATGTATATCAATGTATGTATAAGTTAATTTTTATGTTGCGAATGAAATGATGCTTCGAAATAATACACGAGGTATGTAATGTGTTCTAGTTTAGAATTACACTTATAATATAAACCTAGCATACCTCAATAAGTGCAATCTATATAAATTCGCACTTGTGCTGTTTTAAATGAGCAATACTATTTCAATCACAATT
The DNA here is from genome assembly GCF_051622035.1 of Arctopsyche grandis. Lineage (NCBI taxonomy): Eukaryota > Metazoa > Arthropoda > Insecta > Trichoptera > Hydropsychidae > Arctopsyche > Arctopsyche grandis. The sequence goes on from NC_135359.1 coordinate 13,910,771, forward strand.
TCTTATCCATAATCAGTAATATACGCAGTAAATGTTACAAATGAATATGACAAAAATCATTATAATAAAACATTTTCATTTATAATATAAAAGATGAAAAGAACTAACAATTCATGTAAAAGTTTTAAATTCCATATTTCCAATGTACATATTCTAAAAAGTGTGATGTCAATATAGTCAATGATGATTGTGAAAATGTGTAATGTGAATATGTGTTTGTATATATGTAGAATTTCTCAGATAGTTTATGTGGGACATAAAACTTTAAGTATATAATCTGTCAGGAGCGTTGGAACTGTGGGACTATCTTCATTTATTGCCTTTAAAACTGAAAGAAAACATACAAATTTTAATTTTGTAATAATTTAAATGATTTAAAAATGATATATGATAATAATCATACTTTTTATGAGAACTTGAAGAGCTTGATTGTCCGGTGGTCCACTGTCCAAATGATATGGTATTACTGTAGTCAAGTACTGAAATTAATACAATTATTATTAATAATAAAAACAATTTTTAAATAATTATCATACTTCAGATGCATTTAATTGAAATAAAAGCTTTTAAAAGTACATACCTTTGGTTCGTTGCCTAAATTTGGCGTCATTTTAACTGGATTCATATTGCCATTTTTAGAATTACGTTTCTTCTCAACATGATATTGTCTACGTTTATTTTGTACAGCTAATAGCAAGGATATAAATGTGTTTTTTAATTCTTTTTCATATTCTAATTCATCCCGAAGTGCCAATTCCGATATAAGTGTTTCTGAAAACTCCCTAATAAGGACTTCCAATTCTAAGTAAAGTTCATTCAATTGAGATAAGGTTAATGTCTTCAATTCTAAAAATAAATTTACATTAATATATTTTATGCATTGATATTAAATATAATTTATTTTACACAAATGTACTAACTGTCTTCATAAAGAGGAGAACTAAGAACTTCTTTTCCTTTTTCTAAAGCTTCATTATGTTCGATAATATCATCTTCTGATCCAGGTGACGATTCTTGCATCATATCATCAATTTCCTGAATAACCTAAAATAAAAATAAAGCTGTAATGTCTACATTCAAATAATTATTAGCCACATACTATTAAATTATAACAAAAGATTACCTCATCAGCAGTTTTTACAGGACACTCGTGATCTTGGTGAAGACCTCCTAGAATTAGTGCATGCATATCTAAATCACTTGCCACAGCTTCATCTTCTGAGCTAAGTAAATCATCTTCCGGAGTCTGCCCGCCCTGAAATATAACCAAAATTGAGTAATTGAAGACGAACGTTTATAAATAAGGAAATAAT